>NC_139217.1:271884253-273084253 GCF_055691185.1 Crinia signifera | reverse complement strand
ATCTTGAAAGAAGACTGACGAGTGCCGCCTCATTCACACACCTATATATATATATATATATATATATATATTTTTTTTTTTTCTAGACAAAAAGAGAACGGGCGCTGATAGTGCATGAATCAGTTTAAAAGCGAATTTTTATTCAGCACAAAGACAAAACAGGTGTAGATAAAACGTACCAATGTTGGCGGTTCTCATTCACCGCTGTCAGACAACATGAAGGCGGTGCAGTGCACCTAGTGATGGAGTCGGTTACACTCGTCTGGTCTCCAACGTACAGCAACAATGGTGGGATTGATCACGACGCTAGGCCACGCCCCTACACGTTTCGTATCAACTTCATCAGAGGGCTGGCCTAGCGTTGGTCAGTCACCTCATTTATACCAGCAACAGCGTCAGTTATGTAATTATACAATTAAATTAACATCATAAAAACCACTGTCTTATTTTATAAAACCATGCATAAAATTGGGTTACATACATAAAATATATAATTGCTGGTGTGTAAACGAGTTTTTGATCATTAATAAATATAGAAAAAAACTAACATTAGTAACAATATCAGAATTGATTAATCAGTATAATAAGTCGTTCAGGAAAACAAATGGAATATAGGAAGTATTAACGGCATTTAAACCTGTCATAAAAATGCATAAAACTATTTATAAAAATGTACAAATATATAGAGAATAAAATAACATATATCTGCATACATAAATGTGTATATAAAAAAGAAGAATAAATATACAGAATAAAGAACTGGTTAGTACAAAAAATCTTTTAGTTCATAAAGGAGAAACTTCTAAGCCTTCATTTAAACCAGCAGGACTTAGCGCATTAAGGCTGTAGATCCAATAGGATTCTTGTCTCAGGAGCCGCTTATCTCTATTGCCCCCTCTGGGATCTATCTTCACGTGCTCCAATGCCATAAATTTCATACCTTTAGGATCGCTGTCATGAAATTTTGCAAAATGTCGTGGTACACTATGATTGGACACTTTATTTTTAATGTTTCTATAATGCTCAAGTATCCTAATTTTTAGTGCACGCTTTGTCTGTCCTACATAGTTCTTACCACAAGGGCATATTAACAAATAAACAACATAGGTGGTATTGCAGTTTAAAAAGCCCTCTATTTTAATTTCTTTGTTATTTTTATTTTTGATGGTTTTAGTGCCTTTCATCCCGAAAGGACACATCTTGCATTTACCGCAATTATAAAACCCATTCAGAGATAGCATGGACAGACAGGGATCCCCTGCTTTACTGCAGATATCTTCTATTGGTAGCATGCTTGGTGCAAGTTTGTTTCTCAGGGGGAAATTTACTAAAGGAAATTTGTAAACAAAATAGGTGTATTTGTATCCAGAAATACACTTATTTTTGACATTTACTATCCCGAAAATACGACAATTCGTATTTGTATTGATGTGCTATCAATACGAATACGAATTGCCGTATTTTCGGAATTGTAAATGTCAAAAATAAGTGTATTTCTGGATACAAATACACCTATTTTTTACAAATTTTCTTTAGCAAATTTCCCCCTTAATGTCTTAGCCCGTCTGAAGACTAGCTCTGGATGTGTACCTATAGATTCTCCAACTATTGGATCCATCTTTAAGACGGACCAGTGTTTGGATAACACCTTTCTAATATCATTGCTTTTGGCATTAAATTGTGTTATAAACGGACAGAATACCTGTTTTTCTTTTTTTGTTTGTATTGTGTGATGGATCTCCTGTCCAATTTGCAGCATTTTTCTCTAGCTTCTGCAATCAATGGTAATGGGTACCCTTTCTCTTTAAATCACAAACAGTATATGTCAGCTTGTTCTTCGAACTGCTGCAGAGTGCTGCAGTTCCTACGTACTCTAAGGAGTTGGGAGTATGGTAAATTAGACTTCCATTGGTTCAAATGGCAAATGTCAAATTCAAGATAATTATTACTATCAACTTGTTTGATGTGGGAACAAGTATCGATTGTATGGACCCACCGGCGGTCTTCAAGGTCTTGTTGGCAGAGTGCTTTCCATTTTTGAAGCTACCACCCATGACTATGATGTGTCGTGATACCCAGTCCTGTCTGGTTTCCGCTTCTCCTTTCTCTTATCTCCTATGCTTTTGCCTCCTATCTTCTCTCTCCCCGATTTTCTGGTGGGGATCTATAGTGGTTTATAGAGTATGGGTTCTTATGCTCTTATGCGTAAGTACTGTATGGCTAACCTTCACCTTTTCACCTAGCTGGGCAGTTTTTTCAGACCCCAATGACGAATAGTCTGTTACATTCATTGTTAGGGCTCCATAAGCTTAAATAAAATATTTTTACATGTGGATTCTTTTTAATAATAAATTATGCTTAACCAACTGTTTCAGGCCCATAAACTAAAGTTATGTATAATGACTTGATTTATACATTTATTGTTTTCCATTAATTCTTTAAAATGTTTTCTGACTAACACAATTGTAGATGCAGTCTTTAATAGATTAGCATGTAAATCTCCTACAATCTCAAGGTCAGATAAGATTGGACTCTGGCTCAAACTATACTACTGCAGATTAAATTACTTTCTCCTAGCTTTGATAAATCTCCCCCTTAGAGAGAAAGAGATCAAGACTGAACCGGTTCTCATCAAGCATTCTCTTTGCACTGATCAATATACAACACATAATCCTTTCAAGAATTGTTTCTAACCTTTCACTAGCAAAGTTAAATGTCCATTTAATTATGCAACATTTGAAACTTTTACTCATTGATTACTTTTCAGACACTAAGAACACAAACATCAGAATTGTTTTTCAATGTTCAGACAAAAATTCCAGACATTTTTAGAATGACTCTACAAACTCTAATTGAAACAATTCATTCTATAAGAGTTTTGTATGATTGATTACAAGCTCCCACATTAATATTTCCATGACAGACAATTAAGCATTTAACTGTATTCCATTATACTGACCAAAAATATTTTTGCATCCATACTACAGGGAACAGTAATCCTTTAGCGGAGACAGCAATATTAAAATAATAAATAATAAGTAGAATCTGATTGGTTGCTATGGGCAACATCCCTGCTTCAATAGAACTCCATGAAAAAATGTACCACATTGTGTGTTTTTATGTTAGACCATTGACACTTACACTATGTATTATCAAAAACAAAATAACTTCAACAACACAGAGAATCATTTTTATCTATCTTTATTTATTCTAAGATAGGCGCAAGCAAAGCTTAAGCCCCATACATGATATACAAGTATGACAAATAACAAGTTAACAAACAATGTTTTAGAGATTTGGCAAAGGCACGCTGCATTGTTGGCTTCTCCAGTTAATATTAATACATTTAGGGGATTATTCTGGTTGATTCGCGCAAGTCCACTAAAATCCATCTTCTAAGATTGTAAAATTCACTCACAACCATTTTGTTATTATAGCCATTTATATCCCGCCCCCATTCTTTTATGAAGTCCTAAAACAGACGGCTTCTTTATGTCATAATCCCCTGGCACCCCAGTTATATGCATGGGAGACTTTAATATTTGAATTGATCCTGCCCTTGATAAATGGAGGGAAAATCCTACTCTGTATTCTGCAGGGGGTCGTTCCCCCTTTGCAAAGTTTCTAGATGCTCTGGGATGGGTAGATGTCTGGAGGTTGAAGCATCCAAATGTGCAACAATATTCTTGCTTCTCCAAATCATATCAATCCTTTTCCGGTATTGATTTGGCCTTAATATCTCATACATTTGTTCCAAGAATTGAAGCAGTAAAATTTGAGGCAAGAGGAATATCTGATTTTCCACTTTTCCTCATTATTAACATAGGTTGTCAGAGGGAACAGTCACATTGGAGGCTCCATCCTTTTTGGCTCCAACAGTTAGCTTCCCTTGCTGACATGGAAAAATTGTGGGACGAGTACTTTGACAATAATGTGGATTCGGCATCATCTGCAGTAGTTTGGGACTGCTATGAGGCATATATGAGAGGTACGCTAATCCAGTGTATTGCTGCTCTTAAAATATTTATTATTTATTTACAGTTTCTTATATAGCGCAGCAGATTCCGTTGCGCTTTACAATAATAGACAGTGATAAAACAGACTGGATAACAACAGACAGACTTGGAGGTAGAGGGCCCTGCTGCAAGCTTACAATCTATAGAATATTTCGGTACTTGTGTATTTTGGCGGCACCCATCGCATCGTATACCATAAGGCATGCGATGGTATGCGATGCAATGCGATATCGCGCGATATTGTACAATGTCATACAATTTTAAAATTGTATGACATTGTATATGGCATACAATGCCATACAATGAGATGCGATGCGATTAAACATTGTATAAGCACCCTAATGGGTGCTTATACAATGTTAAATGCACCCCCACGCCACCCCCCCACTATAAACGTGAACCCGAAGCATGGCGAGCGCAGCAAGCCCGCGAGGGGCAGCGGTACGCGTCCTCTCGACTCCACGCCGGCGTGGATAGTGGGGGTATGAAAAGGTCGGAGGACACGTACCGCCGGCCCCCGCAGGCTCGCTGCGCTCGCCACGCTTCGGGTTCACGTTTATAGTGGGGGGGTGGCGTGGGGGTGTATTTAACATTGTAAGCACCCATTTGGGTGCTTAAAAGCACCCTTTAGGGTGCTTATCCAATGTTTCATCGCATATGGGGCAAAAATCGCGTTGCATTGCATGCCATCGGGTGCATGGCATGCGATGCAATAAAAACATTGCGCGATGGACATCGGGGGCGCCGCCAAAATACACAAGTACCAATATTTCAAAGATCAAAGGAAACAGATCTATAAACTGAATACCGTAGACTGGAGACACAATATATAAGAGATGGTCTGGCTGAAAACAGGGTCCAGTGGGAGGCAGCTCAGTTGGCATGGATCAGGCATTTAGAAGATCGAAACACACGTACTATGATATTTCAGACACATAGACACTATCAACATGCAGATAGAAATGGCAGCTATTTAAATATAGTCCGGGCAGACCGTCCAGTAGATACTATAGCTTTAATACTTGATGAAGATGGTATACCAGCTACTAAAAATCCAGAAATAGCTAATATATTTATTTCCTTTTATAAAAATATATATACCTCTCGGCTAGCATGCTCAAAGGAAAATCTACAGCTTTACCTTAAGTCAATAGAACTTGCAGCACTAACGGAGGAAGCTAGGCATAGTCTGGATGCCCCATTCATGGTGGAAGAGGTCGAGATGGCCATTAGTTCCTTCTCAGATGGTAAAGCCCCTGGGTCTGATGGTATTCCAATAGAACTATATAAGACCAATTTGGAAACACATGCTCCTAGATTATTAACATTGTTTAATAATCTTTTCAGAGATAATATACTTCCAAATTCTATGTCGGAAGCCATCATAATTGTTATTCCAAAACCGGGGAAGGATCCAAGACAGCTAGACTCATATAGACCTATATCATTTATACCCAGTGATGCAAAAGTACTTGCTAAAATCCTAGCCATGAGATTAAATAAAGTTATCCACTCAATAATACATCCAGTTCAGACTGGCTTTATGCCGGGAGGATCGACCAGTATTAACTTGAGAAGATTATATATGCATCTTCAGGCCTCCCATGAGGCGGACACTCATTAATTTATTGTCTTGTTAGATGCTACAAAAGCATTTGATTAGTCGAGTGGCTGTACTTGTGGGAGGTCATGAGATGCATGGGCTCCGCGCCAGCAATTTTGAAATGGGTACAACTTTTATATTCTCACCTCACTGCCAGACTCTCAGTTAATGGTTTCATATCCCAGTCCTTTCCCCTGAATAGGGGTACAATACAGGGGTGTCCCCTTTCACCAGCCCATTTTGCCCTGGCTATTGAGCACCTGGCCTGTTTACTTCAGACACATTCGGGTATCACTGGCCTTCAGATTGGTCAAAAAATGGATACTGCTTTATATGCAGATGACCTCCTTCTTTTTCTTCATAATTACAAATTCGCTATGCCAATAGTTCTCAATGTTATTGAGAGATTCGTAGTATCACAGACGTTAATAACAATTGGAAAAAATCCTCAATTATGCCCTTATAAGGGGTTCCCTCCTGACTTCTCCTGAACTTAATATACTGTTATGTTGGGTGGATGAATTTAAATATTTAGGCATTCAGATTACTAACATTTCTAATGATTCCATCTCTAAGAATCTATTGCTTATTCTTCCCTATCTCCAAGACAGGATGAAGGTTGTGTCTAAGCTCCCACTTACTGTAAGTGGCAGAGTTAATATAATTCAAATTAAAATGTGCCTGTATATATTACAACAGTCTCTAGTCTACCTTCCTGCTGTTTTTTTTCAGGAACCTAAATAGTTTAATTTCATCTTTGATTTGGGCAAATAAATGTCCCAGAATTAGGCTAGATGCACTCACCAGGACCAGGGGGGGACGGAGGTCTGGCCCTCCCTCATTTTAAATATTACTATTTTGCCTCTCAATTAACCCATATAAGATTATGGTTACAGACGGAATCACCAGATTCTCTTCTTTTTGCCTTTATACAACAAGCTGCACCAGATTATAGAACAATACTATAATCAAGAAGAATTTGATCTTCCTCGTAGATATTTTTCCCATTTTCTTCAACTTAGGCACGCCCTACAGACTCAATTTGTGGAAGGAGCTCCAAATATTGTTTCTTCACCAATTAAAATATTTATCTCAAATTTTGTTCAAATTAAATTTTGCCTACTCCTTTTTATTGTCTAAGCATCATATAGATCCATTGTTTGCCCTTTGACTAAAATGGAAGGCTGACCTGGGTTCCTTAGAAGAGGAGGAGTGGGATGCCGCTAGGGAATTTCCTCGTCTTGCCACTACCTCAATCAGATTCCAACAGATACAGCTATTCATATTGTACAGGACTTATATGACTCCTTCACGTTTAGTTAAATTTGGGGGAAGAAATTCAGCCACCTGTCCTAAATGTAACCAAGATCAATGTAATTTCTGTCATCTTGTTTAGGATTGTCCAATTATTTAAAGATTTTGGTCTCAAGTAATTAATGCCTTAAATAATATGGGAGTACTGTGGGTACTTCTCTCACCTAAAAGTTGTATACTTGGTGCTTTGACACAGAAATATATTCTAGGGCTACCAAGCAATATGTTATTAATGTTTGTGCCATGGCAAAGGTATATATTGCAAGAGCTTGGATGGCACAGGAGGGACCAATCTTTTCATCCTGGAAGGCCCTGGTTAACGATACTATTCAACATGAAAAATATATTCATAATTCTATCGGAACTCTTGCAAAACATGATAAAATATCTGGGTAGGTGGAGTCAAAGTATGGCACAGTATAATGCAATTTCTATTCCTCTAAATTTATTTATTTATTTTCTGCCTTAAATTCACTTCATGATTCTCTTTAAGTCACACTAAGTTGATCTAGTCCTTAAACTGAAGAGACTTTTTAAATTCAAGATCTATCAACTTGATACACACATGTATCTGTACAAAAATGTAAATGAAAAGAGAGCACCACACACCTGGAGAAATGTAAGTAATAAACAATTTTACTGAAGTTTAATTGTATTAAAATCAATGAGTAAAAAATGTATATCAATTAGTACAGCATAATTAGCTCCTGATGAACAATACAGAAGAAGGTAATAATTATGATTGAGCTAAACAAACTCCGGAATAGTAAAGTGCCTGTGGATTAGTTTATAAGACAGGACATCTTTAGGATGACGATATGGAACAATTGGATTAAGTCAGTTCTCTGTGGTCACAGATAATAATGAAAGTCACTGTTCATTCAATAATTATATCATATCTCCAGTGCGACTGGCACATCTCTGTTTCTGTGTCATCCAATAATTATGCTTTCCACAGTCAATGGGTGGATATGTTCCGACCCTTAGAGTTTTAATTGCGGTAATACCTTTAGTCTGTCAAGACTCTGAAAACCTGTGGTAGCCAGTGGAGGGTGTCCCTAGTACGGCTTTAACTACAACCCGCACGCCGGTTGGCAATATGCCAGCTGGCCGCCAATGATGATATGGCAGGGAGTGAGCCGCACTAACCTGTGATGTTGTGGCAGGTTCTCCATACGTGGCTTCCAAAGATGAGCAGGTGACGGCCTGTCAGCGAGGGTGGAAGGCACTCCGGGCAGATGTCATACAAGGTGGTCTGAGCCCCTAATCAACCTTAATTATGCTGTACAAATTGATATACTTATTTTACTCATTGATTTTAATACAATTAAACTTCAGTAAAATTGTTTATTACTTAAATTTCTCCAGGTGTGTGGCGCTCTCATTTCATTTACATTTTTGTATAGATACATGTGTGTATCAAGTTGATAGATTTTGAATTTAAAAAGTCTCTTAATTTCTGTTAAGCAGTTTCCAGAACTGCACGTGGGGGCAGCCGCAATCTATTTCTCTTAAAACACATTTCAGTATATTTGTCTATATATATATATATATATATATATATATATATATATATATATATATATATATATATCTCTTATATATTTGGCTACATCTGTCAATCATCTGCGGCTGTAACGCTGGGCGGGGTCACACACCACCCAGCCTGCAAAAACAAATGTAGCCAAATATATACGAGAAATAGCCCTGCACCTATCCCCACCTAACCCCCGCAATAACGCACACCTTACCCCCGGCTCCTGCGCTCAGGGCAGGACAGCCGTGCACCCGCTGCCTCCGGCGTTCAGACACCCGGCAGCAGCGCAAAACACAGGCACACAGCACCCGCATAGCCCTATCCCCACCTAACCCCCAGCAATAACGCACACCTTACCCCGGCTCCTGCGCTCAGGGCAGGACAGCCGTGCGCCCGCTGCCTCCGGCGTTCAGACACCCGGCAGCAGCGCAAAACACAGGCACACAGCACCCGCCTAGCCCTATCCCCACCTAACCCCCCGCAATAACGCACACCTTACCCCGGCTCCTGCGCTCAGGGCAGGACAGCCGTGCGCCCGCTGCCTCCGGCGTTCAGACACCCGGCAGCAGCGCAAAACACAGGCACACAGCACCCGCATAGCCCAATCCCCACCTAACCCCCCGCAATAACGCACACCTTACCCCGGCTCCTGCGCTCAGGGCAGGAGCGTGTACAACTGTCGCGGGAACACGCTGCTTAGACAGCCGTGCGCCCGCTGCCTCCTGCGCTCAGCCACCCAGCAGCAGCGCTACACGCCGTCACACAGCGCCCGCTGCCTCCGACTAGAAACTCGCCGCAGAGCCACCCCGCACACCACTAGACACTAGCACACCGCCCGCTGCCTCCGGCACAAAACCCGCCACTGAGCCACCCCGCGCACTCCTAGACGCCGGCACACAGCGCCCGCAGCCTCCGGTGACAAACCCTGCGCTGAGCCACCCCGCAGCACCTACAAGACGCCTACACACTTCGCCCGCAGCCTCCTGCTGCCAACCCTGCGCGGAGCCACCCCGCAGCACCGCGAGACGCCTGCACACTGCGCCCGCAGCCTCCGGCGAAAAAAACCTGCGCTGAGCCACCCCGCAGCACCTACAAGACGCCTACACACTTCGCCCGCAGCCTCCTGCTGCCAACCCTGCGCGGAGCCACCCCGCAGCACCGCGAGACGCCTGCACACTGCGCCCGCAGCCTCCGGCGAAAAAACCCTGCGCTGAGCCACCCCGCAGCACCTACAAGACGCCTACACACTTCGCCCGCAGCCTCCTGCTGCCAACCCTGCGCGGAGCCACCCCGCAGCACCGCAAGATGCCTTCACACTGCGCCCGCTGCCTCCTGGTGCCAACCCTGCGCAGACCCACCTGGCAACACCGGCTGCCTGCACCCACTGCCTGGCACCCCCTCCTGATGAAAACAGACTGTGGCCGATGCATGCCATCCCCGGACGCCTGAGCCAGCTGCCTGCCACCCCCTTCAGCATCACAAATATTGTGGGCGAAGCCTGCCACCATTGCCCGCCTTGGACACCAACAGACCACTCATCTCTACCACCAAAGGATAAAAGGTACTTTTCACACACCATTGTAACACATACACACTTTCTTCCCACAACTAGACCACCCCATGCACTTTACACCTATCTACACTTACAGCACAACAATAACATCCATAACACTACATAACACCACCTAACAACACCACAGCACCAACGCCCCCATTAACACCACAAATTGCTTAGCAAACGCAAAACTTTCACCAAACCCAACCCACAACACCACACCACCAACGCCCCCATTTAGCCCCTTAATTTAACCTACAGGACGCAGGGACAGGCCTCCTAAAGGAGCCTCTCCATGCGATGCACGGAGCATGCCTCTCTGTGTATGCGCTGTTACGCACTGACCAACACCACTTCCCCAAACACCCTCACCCCACTAACCCTCGCCCACTGCCATGTGTAGCCATCCCCATCCCAAAAACACCATATGCCCGGACTGCAATGCCTACAATTTAGCAACAATCTATAACCTGCTGCCCGCAGGGATACTGCTCCTACAGGAGCCTTTCCCTTCAATTGCCGGAGCCTGGCTTTATGCGCATGTGCCCAAACGTGCTGACCCACCTCCCTCCCTCAAACCCACACCCCGCACTGCCCCTCAGACACTACCCTCACAAGCCATACCCACCAATGGCATGTACACGGCCAAGAATAACAATAGCCCTGGGGTGCAAAGGCAGCATGGCCAATATTCACACATCGCCAACATTCGCATCCACCAGACAACAAAACACCACAACACTCTACAGAGACACAAATAATCTAACCCGAAAACAACCCCATTCGGCAACCACCACAACAACAGACACCGGCACACACCCACAAAACATTGCCCCCCCCAACCATATCTTGACTCCACAAGATCCACACCCCCTGCTCTCAACACCTGCAACAACTACCCAACACAACCCATCACACCTACACTATCCACCCCCCACACCAAGGTCAAAACACACTCACTATCTTTCTACCATAATACCAAGAACACATGCCCTCTTTACCATCGGTCTCAAAACCAAACCCACCTGCCCAACATCTCAAAACAACTCAACCCTTCACAACAACATCATACACAACCCCATCAACAACCTACAAACACTCTCTTTACACCGCAATTGCACACACACTTACACTGCACACCTATGCAAGATATCCAACATCACAACAACACTTATTTCAACACATACATTACCTCAACTCAACATTTTATGCATCTAAAGTAACCAAAATACTATTTATAACAATAACACAAGCACAAAACCATTGCCAATGTCATTTCATGACATCTTTCATGACATCTTTCGATTTTCCAACTCACACTCCAATTGGCATTTCACACATTCAGACAAAAAAAAAAACATTCCTACAAATATTTTGTTGTCATTTTAATGGGGCGCAGCCCCCTACGACGGTGTGAAGAGCGCCCGTAGGGCGCGATGAATCACCTAGTATATATATATATATATATATATATAGAAAAAGTAGAAAGAAAGGAGGCGCACCATAGTGTAGTATTTTAGGTTTTAAAACAACAATCCTTTACTGATGGGTAAAAAACACTCACAAGAATGGATGTGCTATATCGCTATAACACAATTTTCGCATAAAACATATGACAGGGTATATCACCGCATTGGCAGAAAACACGTTTCTTCTCTTCAGCCTGGCTCCTGGACCCCGCTGCGTCACAGCGTCACCGCGTCACAGCCAGCGTCCTCTCAGCTCCGCCCAAACGCGTTTCGTCCTATAGGGACTTCGTCAGTGGGTGTGTTTGAATCACAAACCTCGTACATATTTATAGCAGTATTGATTGGCGCTTGTTAATATCGCGTCATTAGGAGCGTTGCCTTATGGGAGTGCCGAGTGTTTTTCCTCTCACTAGAGGCTAGACATACTAATTACAATGATTGTTACGTTAAGATGGTATATCCAGTAATGGTAACGGCGGCCATTTTGTGGGCGATTTTGTCCCCAATCAACACGGCGGCCATTTTTACAAAAAACGAAAATTCATATATAGACTATTTATTTCTATCTAGCACGGCATTTCAATTAGGCAGCATCCTTTAGCTATTTAACTATTGCACCAATATTTATAATATACATCAATCATTACATTACATATACATAATTTCATAAAATAGCACATATAAAATACAAAATACAAAAATAATAATACATCTTCTATACAATTTCATGTGTCACGTTAATTCATCTAGCAAATCAAGGGTCGTTCAATGTCTATCTTAAAGGTATAATCACATAATTTCTTTATCATGAAAAACTGGTTTCTTTTTCTGGACATGTACTTAAGTTGGTATTTACATGATTGCAAACATAGATAAAAGTATAGAATATGTGTATAATTGCATATACATACATATATTATACACCAAAAAAGTGCAAAAAATGGATAAATTACAATAGAACATACATACAGGAAAAAAACATTTTTCCATATATATATTATACTATTACCATATATATACTTAGAGAGCAAAGACATGAGGAAAAATGAGAAAGTGATATGGATCTATGAAAAAAAGGGGGAAAATACAGTTATACATATTATACATTCCTTATTCATTAGTAATTTTCAACTATAAGGTCCGTCATGACCAGACACCTTTCGGTGACGGCATCAAAGATGAGTTATTTAGGAATCAGCAGGGATGTTTCCATCCAACAACTGCTGATCCCCCCCATCCAGATACCCATCACCATCAGTTGGGGTCCATCATTCTGACCTCTACAAAAAGGGTACGATATCACAGTTTTCGTTTAGGCCTCCTTGGCCCATTGTACCTAACTGGTATATCCACCAGGTTTCCCTTTTCGCTAATTTGATTTGGAGACTTCCCTTTCTTTCATCAAGTTTAACATGTTCAATTCCTTTAAATGAAAAGTTCTTTAGACTCGATTTTTGACACTTCAAGAAATGGCGTGCCACGCTTGAATTTGGATCTTTATTTACAATACTTCTTTTGTGTTCCAAGACACGTAGTTTTAAATTTCGCTTTGTCTTACCAACATATTTGGCTCCACATTCACATTCTAGCATGTATATTACGCTACAAGTCTGACAGTTCATTAGACTTTTAATTTGATAGCTCTTATTATCAATTTGATTTTTGAAGGTGAGTCTTTCCTTACTAGCAAATTGGCATACTGAGCATCTGGAGCATGGAAAAAATCCTTTCGATGATCCCAACCATGTGGCATCATTAACAGCTGCTGGAAGGAAGCTTGGTGCTAGTCTTGATTTTAATGTTTGGGCTCTTTTGAAGATCACTTGGGGTTGTGATGGTATTACCTTCCCAAGGATCGGATCAAGAGATAGAATGCCCCAATGTTTCTTAAGAATCCTTTTAATTTCACCACTTTTATCATTATATTTGGTTACAAAGGGTACAAAAAAATCATTATTTGAAAATAAGGGCTCCCTTTTTTTATACTTTAGTAACTCTTTTCTTGGGATGTTATTCGCTCTAGCTACGCTGTCTTTAATTAATTTTTCTGGATACTTCTTTTCCTCGAATCTTTTACCATATATCTCACTCTGCTCAAAAAACTTTGTGTCTTCTTGACAATTACGCCTTAATCTAACAAATTGGGAAAATGGTATGTTGGTCTTCCATTTGTCCAAATGGCAGCTCTCAAAGTGGACATAGCTGTTACTGTCAACACTTTTAATATATGTGTATGTATTAATCTGTTTATTGTCAAAATCACATTTTGAGGTGTCAAGGACTAAGTCAAGAAATTCTATCTTCTCTTTTTGAAAGTTAGACGTAAATCTTAAATTCATATCATTTTCATGCAAGTACTTGACAAAATCACCAAATTCAATTTGGGTCCCCCCCCAAATTATTAGCACATCGTCAATGTATCTTTTAAACATTTTTGGTACTTATGTAGTATCTGGGCTGCCGATTTTTTGATTGTATGCCTTAAGTTAAGGCATACAATCAGATGCGATGCGATGCGATATCGCATCGCATCGCATACGATGCGATGCGATGCGATGCGATGACCCGATTTTTCCATAGGATTCAATGTTAAAATGGACTGAGTCCATTTTAACATGGAATTCAATGGGAAAAAGGGGTCCTTTTCATACCCCTACTATCCAAGTGGGCATGGAGTTGGATATAAACCTGTGGCGAGCGTAGCGAGCCACCGAGCCCGAAGCGTGGCGAGCGAAGCGAGCCCCGCGAGGGGACGGTATTCTGTGTCCCCTCGCGGGGCTCGCTACGCTCGCCACGCTTCGGGCTCGGTGGCTCGCTACGCTCGCCACAGGTTTATATCCAACTCCATGCCCACTTGGATAGTAGGGGTATGAAAAGGACCCCTTTTTCCCATTGAATTCCATGTTAAAATGGACTCAGTCCATTTTAACATTGAATCCTATGGAAAAATCGGGTCCATCGCATCGCATCGCATCGCATCGCATGCGATTTGGTCGGGTGCGATGCGATGCGATGGACCCGATTTCAAAATCGGCAGCCCAGTTACTACATAAGTACCACATTTTTATATGGTGAAAAAATGGGTTCGTCAGAGCATCAAAAATAAATTTATTCTCCCAAATTCCCAAATACAGGCAGGCAAAACTTGGCGCAAAGGGCGTGCCCATCGCTGTGCCGCACCTCTGCACCAAGTATTGCTCCTGGAACCTGAAAAAGTAATTTTTCAATATATACCGCATACAATCGACAATAAATTCCCTTTTTTCTTGTTTCAAATTAATATCTTTAAGAAGGAACTCATTGACTGCACTTAATCCCTTTTCATGAGGAATGCTGGTGTACAATGCCTCTATATCTATTGTACACAAGCTAAAAGAAGGATCCCACTCAGTCTCATCAAGTACTTTCAGAATTTGTGTCGAATCTTTTACATAGGTATCTAATTTTGTAACATAATCCTTTATACACAGATCCACAAATTCCGAAAGTTTTGAGGTGGCGGAGCCGATCCCCGATATTATTGGGCGACCTGGGGGGTTAATTAGTGTCTTATGCAATATCGGGGATCGGCTCCGCCACCTCAAAACTTTCGGAATTATGTTACAAAATTAGATACCTATGTAAAAGATTCGACACAAATTCTGAAAGTACTTGATGAGACTGAGTGGGATCCTTCTTTTAGCTGGTGTACAATAGATATAGAGGCATTGTACACCAGCATTCCTCATGAAAAGGGATTAAGTGCAGTCAATGAGTTCCTTCTTAAAGATATTAATTTGAAACAAGATATTAATTTGAAACAAGAAAAAAGGGAATTTATTGTTGATTGTATGCGGTATATATTGAAAAATAACTTTTTCAGGTTCCAGGAGCAATACTTGGTGCAGAGGTGCGGCACAGCGATGGGCACTCCCTTTGTGCCAAGTTTTGCCTGCCTGTATTTGGGAATTTGGGAGAATAAATTTATTTTTGATGCTCTGACGAACCCATTTTTCACCATATAAAAATGTTTAAAAGATACATTGACGATGTGCTAATAATTTGGGGGGGGGGGGACCCCAATTGAATTTGGTGATTTTGTCAAGTACTTGCATGAAAATGATATGAATTTAAGATTTACGTCTAACTTTCAAAAAGAGAAGATAGAATTTCTTGACTTAGTCCTTGACACCTCAAAATGTGATTTTGACAATAAACAGATTAATACATACACATATATTAAAAGTGTTGACAGTAACAGCTATGTCCACTTTGAGAGCTGCCATTTGGACAAATGGAAGACCAACATACCATTTTCCCAATTTGTTAGATTAAGGCGTAATTGTCAAGAAGACACAAAGTTTTTTGAGCAGAGTGAGATATATGGTAAAAGATTCGAGGAAAAGAAGTATCCAGAAAAATTAATTAAAGACAGCGTAGCTAGAGCGAATAACATCCCAAAAAAAGAGTTACTAAAGTATAAAAAAGGGAGCCCTTATTTTCAAATAATGATTTTTTTGTACCCTTTGTAACCAAATATAATGATAAAAGTGGTGAAATTAAAAGGATTCTTAAGAAACATTGGGGCATTCTATCTCTTGATCCTATCCTTGGGAAGGTAATACCATCACAACCCCAAGTGATCTTCAAAAGAGCCCAAACATTAAAATCAAGACTAGCACCAAGCTTCCTTCCAGCAGCTGTTAATGATGCCACATGGTTGGGATCATCGAAAGGATTTTTTCCATGCTCCAGATGCTCAGTATGCCAATTTGCTAGTAAGGAAAGACTCACCTTCAAAAATCAAATTGATAATAAGAGCTATCAAATTAAAAGTCTAATGAACTGTCAGACTTGTAGCGTAATATACATGCTAGAATGTGAATGTGGAGCCAAATATGTTGGTAAGACAAAGCGAAATTTAAAACTACGTGTCTTGGAACACAAAAGAAGTATTGTAAATAAAGATCCAAATTCAAGCGTGGCACGCCATTTCTTGAAGTGTCAAAAATCGAGTCTAAAGAACTTTTCATTTAAAGGAATTGAACATGTTAAACTTGATGAAAGAAAGGGAAGTCTCCAAATCAAATTAGCGAAAAGGGAAACCTGGTGGATATACCAGTTAGGTACAATGGGCCAAGGAGGCCTAAACGAAAACTGTGATATCGTACCCTTTTTGTAGAGGTCAGAATGATGGACCCCAACTGATGGTGATGGGTATCTGGATGGGGGGGATCAGCAGTTGTTGGATGGAAACATCCCTGCTGATTCCTAAATAACTCATCTTTGATGCCGTCACCGAAAGGTGTCTGGTCATGACGGACCTTATAGTTGAAAATTACTAATGAATAAGGAATGTATAATATGTATAACTGTATTTTCCCCCTTTTTTTCATAGATCCATATCACTTTCTCATTTTTCCTCATGTCTTTGCTCTCTAAGTATATATATGGTAATAGTATAATATATATATGGAAAAATGTTTTTTCCTGTATGTATGTTCTATTGTAATTTATCCATTTTTTGCACTTTTTTGGTGTATAATATATGTATGTATATGCAATTATACACATATTCTATACTTTTATCTATGTTTGCAATCATGTAAATACCAACTTAAGTACATGTCCAGAAAAAGAAACCAGTTTTTCATGATAAAGAAATTATGTGATTATACCTTTAAGATAGACATTGAACGACCCTTGATTTGCTAGATGAATTAACGTGACACATGAAATTGTATAGAAGATGTATTATTATTTTTGTATTTTGTATTTTATATGTGCTATTTTATGAAATTATGTATATGTAATGTAATGATTGATGTATATTATAAATATTGGTGCAATAGTTAAATAGCTAAAGGATGCTGCCTAATTGAAATGCCGTGCTAGATAGAAATAAATAGTCTATATATGAATTTTCGTTTTTTGTAAAAATGGCCGCCGTGTTGATTGGGGACAAAATCGCCCACAAAATGGCCGCCGTTACCATTACTGGATATACCATCTTAACGTAACAATCATTGTAATTAGTATGTCTAGCCTCTAGTGAGAGGAAAAACACTCGGCACTCCCATAAGGCAACGCTCCTAATGACGCGATATTAACAAGCGCCAATCAATACTGCTATAAATATGTACGAGGTTTGTGATTCAAACACACCCACTGACGAAGTCCCTATAGGACGAAACGCGTTTGGGCGGAGCTGAGAGGACGCTGGCTGTGACGCGGTGACGCTGTGACGCAGCGGGGTCCAGGAGCCAGGCTGAAGAGAAGAAACGTGTTTTCTGCCAATGCGGTGATATACCCTGTCATATGTTTTATGCGAAAATTGTGTTATAGCGATATAGCACATCCATTCTTGTGAGTGTTTTTTACCCATCAGTAAAGGATTGTTGTTTTAAAACCTAAAATACTACACTATGGTGCGCCTCCTTTCTTTCTACTTTTTCTATGCATACAGCTTGGGCTAGTTGGAAGAGCCCTGTGTAAGGAGTGCAGCACAAGCCTGTAATAAATATCTCCTGGAGGATATTTGTGATCTACAGACAATCAGCGCTTTAAGGATATTCGTTTTTGCATATATATATATATATATATATATATATATATATATATATATATATATATATGTATATATATGTATATATATATATATATATATATATATATATATATATATATATATATATATTGATTGGTGGAGCAATCATCTAATAATCGCTCCTGATTTATTTGTTGTTATTTATAGCCCTTAAACTGCCTTATTGTTGAATTGATAATGGAGACTGGTTTTGATATTGTATGTTTAAAAATTTTAATACGATTCTTTGTATGACTTAAAAATTTAGTGACAAGAAAATATACTTTAATTTAACAAAATGTTTATTCCATGTATTAGTGACATATTTGTTTACAATAATATATTATATATGTTCAAGTAATTATACATGAATATAAATAATTTTTAGATATGTTTCTCATAAAAAATGTAATATAGTTTATTCGCTATGTAATTGTAATATTATGAATAATAAAAATACTTTATACCAAAAAATCCGCCTTGAGAATGGTTGGCTACAAATTAAAATCCATTCGCAGGCCAGGGGGAACCTCCCACATCTTCGGCTGGTCGCCAAACATCAAAAGATGTGGAAGGTACACGCATATGTAATGTTGCTCTGAGCAACCTTATATATGCGTGCATGTTTAGGAGGAAGTGGGCGGGCAGCTGATATCTGGTGATGACAGCTGCCTGCCCCCCGCCATCCCCCCATGCCCACATTAGCATGAGAACACTGGGCTGGCGGGCACCCCATTCCCCTCAACGACCCCCCCCCGCGCGCGGTGTTGGGTGAATGCACATGGATAACAGAATGTTCACATTGGGAGCTCGCACCCTGCGTATGCACAGAAATGCACACTAACACAACATCATTCCCCGTGCTAACACAGCCCGGCTGCGAAGCAACCTAAATAAGGTCCTTAGACCAGTGTGTGTATTTTAAGCCATGTAAAGTAATTCATTTTGTATTACAGAGTTGAAATATATGAGCAGTCACTGGGATTGAAAGTGTGAAAGATTAACAATCTATAAAAAGATGGGATGTATATTTTTGTAGTGCAGTTTAACTAATGAGATTTGATATCATTGTTTATTCATCATGTATGTAGCACCATGCTGTATATTCTTCTGATCTACTATACATGGGAAAATCAGTAGAATTTACGTTGAGGTCACTGAGATAGTTAAAACAGTTTGTTATCCTGCTTTATAGATATGATGACACTGTTTGGTACAGATAGCTTGTACCTTATCAGTTGGTGATAGAGCTGTGCGACCACCAGGGCCGGACTGGTAACCTGTATCTTCTGGGAATGCTAGAAATGACTATGGCCTGATGGGCTAGACCACCTGCATGTTATACATCCCATTGCATGCCTCTGCTGCAGGAGAAATCATTCAATGGTCGACGACTATCAAACTATTTCTCCTGCCTTCTCAAATAGAAGTCAGTGAAAAGTGACTTTTATTTGTGTGCGCTTGGACAAACATGGGCGGGCTGCTGATGTCCTGTGAGGTCAGCCGCTTGCCCTGGCAGGCATCGACCTGCTCGTGCTCCCATGGGAATGCCCAGCATTTTCATGGGAATGCCCATAAAATGCTGGGCATTCCCATGTGCAATCCCTGTCCCCATCACCATCCGCCCCATCTCTCCCTTCCCACAACAAATGGCCCAGTGAGTGTGTAATCCCAAAACATCGGAACAGGCCCAAATTCAGAATTAACCAGGGCCATCACCCGATGCACAGCTTTTAACACCTTTGGCACCAACATTTGGTTTACACAATGCTTGGAACAGCACCCTGCAGCCTAAAGAGAACCCTTAGGCTGCATCTACACATTTTCTTTTTAGCAGGATCCAATTTAACAGGATCCTGTTTAGCAGGATGTAGCTTCTTGTGTCTACACACATCTTGTTTAGCAGCATACAGCAGGCTTCTGTATATCTCCTCTTGAGTAAGAATCCTGCTAAACAACTTCTCTTTGACTGCATCCTGCGAAAATGCAATGTGTAGACACAGCCATAAAGTAGATTTACATGTCCTTCCTGCCAAACAGGTCAATGGCAATGTGTAGACCCAGCCTTAGGATGCTCCTCCGCATGGTGCCAGTAATGCAGTCCCTTATCAAAATTGTAGGTATTTGAGGTTGACGTAGAATAACAACCTGCTATAGCCATGCTTCCTGTTTTCTTTTCAAATGTTCCTATTTAAGGCAAGCTTGTATGTAATCATCTAAAGGATGACAAGTGACATTAAAAATGTGTTTTTCTGTTATCACAGCAGCATTTCTGCTGTCAAACATCAATAACTTCTCATCCTTCAGCATGTCTTTTCTACTCTTATCAGTTGCAGGCAAAACTAAACAAGCTACAGTATCTTTCTTGGCAGCAGTTTTTATAAAATTAAATACTCTGACACTGCATTCGCATCTTTTTCTTTTATTAGACCACTTGCATATTTGTTATTGCTTAGGAAGCAACACTATTGTTTAAACAATGGTCCAGCATCTTCTATTAAGCTGTTATTTATTATCTATTTATGACCGGTTTGTTATATAATGCAGCATTTTCCGTTGCGCTTTACAAAGGAGACAGTGATACAACAAACTGGGTATTTACAAATGTATGAGGGCCCTGCTTGCAAGCTTACAATCTACAGTATTCTTAATTATTCATGCCAATTTGTAAAGACTTGTTCAAGGAGACATTAAACCATGTAAAATGTACTAGTGTATTTTGTTTATCCTTATTTTCCAATCTTACCCAGTCATTAAGTATCTCTTCTACTGCTCTATGGGCCTTATTCTAGTTCACTCTTAGAAGCAAATTCCTTCTCAGATGGAGAAAACCATGTGCACTGCAGGGGGGCAGATGTAACCTGTGCAGACAGATTTAGATTTGGGTGAGTAATTTTGTTTCTGTGCAGGGAAAGTACTGACTGCTTTATTTCTACACTGCAATATAGATTTGAAGAAAAACTCCACCCAAATCGAATTCTATCTGCACATGTTACATCTACCCCACCTGAAGTGCACATGGTTTTGAGAAGGAATTTGCCTCTAAGAGTGAACCAGAATAAGGCCCTATGTACTAACATGAACTTTTGGAGAGTTCTTGAGATTGTCAGTTTGGCACTGTTATGGTTATACCAGTAATGATTTACAACACACTCAGGGGGTTATTCTGGTTGATTCAAAAGGCTGTGAATTTGCTGCCACTCATTCGCAAGGGTGATTCCCTTGCAGGGCCTGCAAATGTATGGTACACAGTAACACCTATTAGCAGCCTAGTGGGATCCACCCACATGCATCTGCACATGTGCGGAAATGCATCTGCGTATACGCATACACAAAACATCACTCCCCCGTGCAAACACATGGGGGAGCGAATGAACCAGAATAACCCCCGCAGTCTACAGTTTACTTCTGGCAGTATGTAAAATATCAATTTACAGAAGTCAGATTATATTGCAGCAAGCCTATTCTATAAATGCATTCATAACAGATACATTCTCATGTCATTGCTCACGTTTATGCCTCTCTTTTAAAATATCCTGTAGACTAGATACATAATAAATCCAGATAATTATAAAATAGAGATTCCAACAAAATCGACCAGACACTCCTCAATCAACTTTTGTCTGGCTCACCAGACACTATCAAAAGCAAATCACTAAGATTGATATTTCAGTCTAATACATTGGTCAATACTTAAAATTTACATTAATAACATACATAGATTTTAAATCCATTATTATGGAAAAGTTTCTTAAACAAGCATGTTTTACAAACTGCAGATCAATCATTGGAATAATTCTTAACTATAGTTATACTCACTTTTTCAGTCAATCACCAGGTAGTTAAACATTAAGCACATAAATGTTACAGTAATACCCCTTTGACACATACTACCCGGGATTTTAAACTAGTACAATCCTGGGATTTTAAAAATCCCAGGTCCACTGCAAGTGCACAGGACCCGTGATTTTAGTCAACTAAAATCCAGGGTAGAGCCATTCAGACATATGCTAGTCCTGGGATTATGAGCGTGCAGGTAAAAAAATCCTGGGATTTTTGCCTATGTCTGAAAGGAAACGGTCATCTGTCAGACCAGACTTAGGTCGACAGTCATTAGGTCGACCCCGGAAGGTCGACTGTCCCCAAGGTCGACATGGTTAAAGGTCGACATGGCTCAAGGTCGACATGACTTAAGGTCGCCATGGGCCAATGTCGACATGATTTTAGGTTGACAGTCATTAGGTCGACATGAGTTTTTCACTGTTTTTTGAGCCGACATGTGCCGACAGGCGGTATTTCATTACCTACCATCCACTAGGGCGTGGTGAGAGAATACAATAGTGTGCCGAGCGCAGCGAGGCACCGTGCCCGAAGCATAGCGAGCGGCTGCGGTTCGACTCCAACTGTGTCGACATTCGGGTAAAAAAACAGTGAAAACTCATGTCGACCTAATGACTGTCGACCTAAAACCATGTCGACCTTAAGTCATGTCGACCTTGAGCCATGTCGACCTTTAACCCTGTCGACCTTGGGGACAGTCGACCTTCCAGGGTCGACCTAATGACTGTAGACCTAAGTCTGTTCTGACAGATGTACCGCTTCCGTCTGAAAGGGGTATAAGTAAATTTACTCACACAATAGGGATTATTCAATAAGTATCTCAAAAACAAAATACTTCTCTAATTGGAACAATGTGCACTGCAGGTGGGGCAAAAGTAACATGTGCAAATACAATTTATTTATGGATGAGGTTTGTTTAAACTTAAATCTAAATTGCAGTGTAAAAAGAAAACAGCACATATTTACCCCGCACAGAAACAAAATAACTTACCAAAATCTAACTCTCTCTGCACATGTTACATCTGCACCACTTGCAGTGCACATAGTTTTGCCCATTAGAGAAATATATCTTTTGCCTTTGAAATCTGTACTGAATAAACCACCATGGTCGCAATCAGAAATTGTGCACATTAAACTAATTGGATCTCCCATTTGACCAAATTGTTGTATATACTCTTGGTCTTGATATGGGTGTGTGGTACTGCAATTTCTAAAGTTTCTATCATGTCCCCCCTTTCCCTTCTTTTCTCTGAACTATACATATAAGATCTTTTAGTCTTTCCTGGTACATTTTGCGCGATTATAGTCGCCCTTTTTTTGTACAGTCTCTAATGTATTTATATCCTTCTGAAGATATGGCCTCCAGAACTGAACACAGTACTCCAGGTGAGGTCGTGCCAATGACCTATACAGTGGCATTATTACTTCTTTCTTTCTTTCTACTGATGATTCCTCTCCCTATGCAACCAAGCATCTGACTTGCCTTCTTCATTGCTTTGTTACATTGCCTACCTGCTTTTAAGTCACCTGAAATAGTCACACCTAGACTCCTCTCTTCATCAGTAGTTTTCTTTCTATTGCCATTTTTACTACTGTATATTTAGTCTTTGGATTTATGAGACCCAATTGCATGATTTTGAATTTTTTATTATTATACTGTAGTTGTCCTGCTCTTGACCATTCCTCTAATCTACCCATATCACCAATCATTTGTTTTACCCCTCCTGGTGTGTCTACCCTGTATGGTGTGCATACCTTTGTGTCATCTGCAAAAAGGGACATTTTACTCTCAATTCCATTTGCAATTTCACCAATAAACATATTAAAAAGCACTAGTCCAAGTACAGATCCCTGGGATATTCCACTGGTAACCTTTCCCTCCTGTGACTGCACTCCATTTACTACAACTCTCTCTCAATTTCTGTCTCATTCATCTGCAGCCAACTTTTTTTTTAAACAAACTTTATTGACAACTGTTCAAAGTGACATTAACTTCCTCCTTCTTGATTGAGAAGAAGCAGATCAGAGCATCTAAAGATGATGAAGATTGGTTCGGAGAAGACATCTATGCCGAATAACAGCTGGGCCATTTAGGACTGCTATAGATGCAAATGACAGTGTGATAGTGTAGCCAGTTATTAGCTCATTTCAGAAGACAGATAAACCCCTTTAGTATATATCAAGAAGTGATATGTACAGGTAGTTTCTCTGCCTTTTTATCTCTGGCCCTCTTATTGCTGCTAAGTACATAAATCCCAAAGTTATTTAAGGGATGATTAGTGGTTCAACTAAGTGACTGCATTTTGCTATTGGTAACATGTGATGAAGAATGTGATGTTATGCAAATAAACATTTAATAATGAGCTGTGTATGTATTCATTTAAATTAAATTGAATAACAAAACATCCGTGATTGGGAACTCCAATGGCAAAACAAATGAGTCCATAGTTTATGTCTCAGGTTGCATATGTTGTGCATCAAAGAGTATGTAAAAGTAAGGTTAGCTTACTACAGTAAGTGTCACTTTTCAAAGCCAGTGCAATAATGTTAAATACTAAAAAACTCTTGAGGCAATATGTAATAGCTTGCCATGCGCAAGCCCTGCAAGTTTAACCTAGTGTTACTGAAAGTTGTTGGTCCAGGATTTGAGTTGAGCTTTATTGTACAAGGAGAACATTTAATGAAAATAATGGTTAATGCACCTAAAAAAGTGAGTATTTCCAAATATATATATATATATATATATATATATATATATAAAGTGGAATGACCGCACTCTCACCCAAAAGGAGACAGCATTAAAATAAAATACCGCCTGCACTGTCAAATGGACCACGTGGTCTACCTCCTATATTGCCCTTGTGGTCTTGCCTATGTCGGCATGACGACACGTAAATTCCGGGAAAGGATGGCGAATCACCGCAACTCGATCAGAGCTGCCCTAGATACCAAAAAAGCTGAACTTCCGGTACCTCGCCACTTCCTGGCCGCAGGACACCAAAACTCCAGCCTTCGTTGCCGCATTATTGACTGGGTACCCCCACCCCCACGGGGAGGCGACCGTGGACTGGCACTGAGAAAACTGGAAAGCAGGTGGATTTATCGACTAGACACACTTGCACCCAAAGGACTTAATGAGAACAACCCCCTATCCATCTTTTTGAAATGAACTCCATAAATCTTTATTGTTATTTATGCATCATCTAGGCTTGATACGTTCTGAAGTTATTTGATTGATGAATAATATGTTCCATCTCTGTGACCTTACCATCGATAACATATATTTATGTACCTATACAGCATCTTCTACACCCCACCTTATGTGACTCTCACACTCTGCCTTGTTGTTTTTTTATATATATATATATTTTTGTGTTTATATTCTGTGTTTAGTCTTTACGTACCTCCTTTTCACTTTTTTTATGATTTTTTATATCCTTATATCCATCGGTGTCACATATATCTAGACGACACTGACCCCGAAAGACCACTACAGGCCTACGTTGGTATTCCTTATAGCTCTTACCCACCACTCCCCCACGGATCCCTCTTTATCTGCATCACCCTCAACCCACTCCTCACCATCCATCCATATCCCCTATAATATTTGTTTGGTGTTAGTTTTCCTGCAACACCACTATAAACAGGCAATACCCGTACCCCCCACCCCACGGTGGACACCTAGGAGTCCCCGAGTCCACTACCTCTTTAACACACCTCACGGTGCATAATAACTAATCACGCTTGGGGTTCTTTATATTTATTTTTATTTTTATTTATATTTATTTTTATTCTGTTCATCTCTATTCAATTTCATTTCTTGTAATTGACTCTTACCACTACCTGTTCTACACCTTTCCCATTCCTCTCCCTTACCCTGGTTTTTGCAATTAACCTATCCGGCTTTATACCTCGTTTCTAAACGCCTGCACGGCCACTTAAAAACAACCCTGTTGACGCAGTCTGGCTCCAGCCTAGTTATCCCTTGTTGCTATGACTACACCGTGCTTCTAACAACCTGTAACCATAGTTACGCACAGCCCCGGCGTACTCCCGGAAGCTGTGCGCTCCAGAGCTGCATTCCAGCGCCGGCTTCCGGCCGACGCACTTCCGGTTTCACCGGAAGTACTATAGCGCCATTCAGACCAGAGTCTGTGGCGCCTCCCAGCTCCTAACCCCTCTCCTCTGGTATAAATAGCCGGACGGGAGGGCAGTCAGATCAGCTGGCTGACCCTGCCCATGTCCAGGCTGTTCCTGCGCCGCTGACTACATGATGTTCTATTGAAAAACGTAACTATGTTTTGGTTTGCATACCTGTACATGTCTTCTTATTCAGCATAACATGTACCAACTATAGGTATTTCTTGTATACCTGTAGGCTCCTTGATAAAGGTCCATGTTGAGACCGAAACGTCGGGGCTTGTATACTTTTTGCTTTATGCTGTGTTGACCCAGCTGGAATTAAAAACTTATCTTTTTTTAATCACAAGGCTGATCTGTGATTTCGGAGAGTGCTCTGCTTCCATACCCCCGGGTGTAGATACTTTTTGATTATTTCTTGGGGCATGCTGTTGCATGTACCCTTGCTGGGCACCCCATTGCTGTCTCCTTTTGGGTGAGAGTGCGGTCATTCCACTTTTTCTAGATTGTGAGGCTCCGACCTCTTGACCTGACACCCACACTTGACCTGGTACTGTAGGACCAGGTGTCGGCACCCTGAACTGCTGCCCACTACTGTATCTACCAGGATACGTACCCCCCTTCCCCACTTCTGTTTGCGTCTGTGCCTGTTTTGTCTCCCCCTATCTGTGTCTAAATTTCCCCCACGTCTTTTCCTTTTTCTTTTTTCACCTACTATGGCCACTGGGGGTTTCCTAGACGACCTCCTTCTCTCACAGGCCGAACACGGCATAGTCTCACTCACCGACGACGATGCCGACAAAGTCTTATTCGACGCCTCTGACTTTGACTCACTACCCAATGAATCACCCACTGACCTCTACCAAAGGCTCCTGAAACTTAAAAAACGAGAGGTTGATTTGTCCTTACACAGACACTTCCTTTCGGAGTATTACCGAAAGAAATTTATACCCAGGGGTTTCAGGGTCTCTAACGTACCTACCATCGGGAGACGGAACCCCACATTCTGCAGTCGCTGGTGTGGGGTTCTTAATAAATGCTCCTTCAACCTTATGCTATTTGTGGTCGAGGAAATTGGAGTAGAACTCAAAAAGGTCAAACAGGACATAGAAGAGTTTGGTAACGCCCATCAGGCTATCATTAAAACCGATAAAAATACCAACCTGATTGACAAAATTAAAACCCAGATTGAAACGTATAAACAGGACTTGATTTCCTTTAAACACAATAAATTAGCAGTAGTCACATCGGACTACCGTAACCACACCGTCTACAGGTGGCTGGTTGGGGAGTCAGGATCTGCCCGCCCACAACGCCTGTTCCGCCAGAGACGACAGAGAAATCCCTACCAGTTCAACACTGGTTCCTCCACCTCAGCGTCCGAAACTGAACAATCAGAACCTCAGTCTGATTTTTTAGACGCAGGCCCCAGCAGTTCTATAAAACCGGGAAAACCCCCCAGAGGCAGGGGCGGCGCCCACACCTCCGCTGCGGTCGTCTCCGGCAAAAGAATACGCAAGCAGGTGCAGAATTAGTATTCAACCTCTCTGACTCCGAACTGACACCTGCCATGACTTCACTCCTCTCCAAAGGACTCTCATTTGTCCCCACCCACCCCCATGACGGATTTGACACTACCATAGACATCTACAAATTTGGGCGCAAACTGAGGCTACAAGAACAATTCGCTGACAGCAGTCCTGGAATCCCTAGATCCAAATTCCACAAACCGTCTGTATATGACCCCCTAAAACCCAGGTATGACAACCTCACTAAAACGGAACGGGAGGCACTCAAAGACCTCAAGGGGAACCCCAACCTAGTGATAAGACCAGCGGACAAAGGGGGTGCAGTGGTAGTGCAAAATTGGTCTGACTACCACTCTGAAGTGGTCTGACAGTTAGAGGACACTAATACCTACAAACCCGTACAGCACAACCCCATCCCTGAATTTAAAAGAATCATTGACAAGATCCTACAGAGAGGACTGACCAATAACTGTATCACCAAAGACACATTCGAATACCTCGCGGTAGAATTCCCGATATGCACTATTATATATACCCTGCCCAAGATCCACAAGTCCCACTCTCACCCGCCTGGCAGGCCTATTATCTCGGCACGTGGGTCCCTACTACAGCCATTGGCTATCTACGTCGACAGCCACCTCCAGCCTCTTGTTACCTCCAGCGACACCTATATAAGAGACACTTCGGATTTCATTGAACACCTGAAATTGGTTGACATCTCTTCACAACGTGTATTTCTGGCCACGATGGACGTGAACTACCTGTACACCGTGATTATTATTATTATTATTATAATTTTATTTATAAGGCGCCACAAGTGTTTCGCAGCGCCGTACAAAGGAACAATACAGGGAGACAAAAACTTGGCATAACATTGAATAAATAACAAAAATACAGTACAAATAAAGAGCACCACAGTTCAATACACATTACAGCTTAAATGTAAGTAGTGAGGACCCAATCAACATACAACTAGAGGCTTGAGGCCAATGATGGAGATGAGTATGAAGATGGTCACTGAGTGTTGGAGTAAAGGAGAGCTGTGAGTGAAATGTGAAGAGAAGTGGGCTTTGACAACAGGAGGGAAGAGGGCCCTACTCGGAGGAGCTTACAATCTAGTAGGAAGGGGAGACAGACAGATTACAAGAGGTGCAAGCGAGGGGGTGGTGGTTAGATAGCAGGATGTAAACAGGAAACAGGCAAGGGGTCGGAGAACCAGCTGGTTTATGCAGTGGAAGGGTACGCTTTGATGAATAGGTGAGTTTTCAGTGCCCGTTTGAAGCTTTGCAAGGTCGGGGAGAGTCTAATGGAGCGAGGGAGTGCGTTCCACTGAAGGGGTGCAGCACGGGCAAAGTCCTGTACTCTAGCATGGGAAGCAGTGATCAGGATGGAGGAGAGACGACAGTCGTCAGCTGACCGTAGAGGGCGGGAGGGTGTATGAATGGAGATGAGGTTAGAGATATATGGAGCAATGGAATTAGAGATGGCCCTGTATGTGAGTGTGAGGTGTTTGAAGAGGATTCTGTAGGGGAATGGAAGCCAGTGCAGATTTTGTTGAAGGGGAGTAGCAGAGTTAGAGCGGCAGGAGAGGAAGATAAGCCTGGCTGCAGCATTGAGGACAGATTGGAGAGGAGCTAGTTGGGATTGAGCGAGGCCAGTGAGAAGAGCATTACAGTAGTCAAGCCGTGAGATGACTAATGAGTGGATGATCAGCTTAGTTGCACTCTGTGAGAGAAAGGGCCTGATGCGAGCAATGTTGCGTAACTGGAACCGGCAAGAATGGGCCAGGGCTTGGATGTGGGGTGCAAAGGAGAGGGAGGAGTCAAGTGTGACACCCAGGCAGCGGAGTTGGGGAACAGGGGAGATGATGGTGTTGTTAACATTGATAGAGATATTAGTAGGGGGCATAGCTCTGGGTGGGGGAAAGATAATAAGTTCGGTTTTGTCCATATTCAGCTTCAGAAATCGCTCAGACATCCAGGTAGAGATGGCAGCGAGGCAGTTGGAAACTTGAGAGAAAACAGTGGGGGACAGAGCAGGAGAGGAGAGGTAGATTTGGGTGTCATCTGCATAGAGGTGATATTGGAAGCCAAAGGAGTTAATGAGTGCACCCAGAGAGGAGGTGTACAGAGAGAACAGAATGGGGCCAAGGACGGAACCCTGAGGGACCCCGACAGGAAGGATAGAAGGTGGTGAGGTAGAGCCAGAGGCAGAGACTGAGAGGGAACGGTTGAAGAGGTAAGAGGAAAACCAGTTGAAGACTGTGCCAGAGAGGCCAATGTTTTGGAGTGTGTGGAGGAGGAGAGGGTGATCCACAGTGCCAAAGGCAGCAGATAGGTCCAAAAGGATAAGCAGGGAGAAGTGACCCTTGGATTTGGCTGACAGCAGGTCATTGGTGACTTTCACTAGGGCAGTCTCAGTGGAGTGAAGTGGGCGAAAGCCAGATTGAAGGGGATCTAGGATGGAGTGGTCAGACAGGTAGCTTGTGAGACGCCTGTAAACCAGCCGTTCTAGTATTTTAGAGGCAAATGGGAGAAGAGAGATAGGGCGGTAGCTTGTGGGAGATAAAGGGTCCAGGTTAGGTTTTTTAAGAATAGGCGAGACCAGAGCGTGTTTGAAGGGTGAGGGAAAGATGCCAGTAGAAAGAGATAGGTTAAAGAGGTGAGCAAGGTGGGAGCAGCCAGTGGGGGAGAGGGAACTGAGGAGTCGGGAGGGGAGAGGGTCCAAGGGACAGGTAGAGGGGGGAGAGGATGAGATGAGTGAGCGGACTTCCTCAGCTGTAGTAGGGCAGAAGGATGACAGAGTGGGGTAGTTGGTAGGGGAGGATGATTGGGGTGGGTGGGCTGCAGAGGGGGTATGGAAGGAGATATCATGTCGGATTACCTCAATTTTAGAGAGGAAGAAGGAGGCAAAGTCAGTGGCAGTGAGGGATGAAGGGAGGAGGGGTGGTGCAGGGCGAAGTAGAGTGTTGAAAGTATCAAAGAGACGTCGGGGATTGGAGGAATGGGAAGAGATGAGAGATTTGAAGAAAGATTGTTTGGTATTGGAGAGAGCAGCGCTGTAGGAGGAGAGAATAAACTTGAAATGGAGGAGGTCTTCCAGAGAGTGAGATTTTCTCCAGAGGCGTTCAGCAGAGCGTGCACATTTTTGCAAGAATCTAGTTATTTTGTTGTGCCAGGGTTGTGGTTTAGAGCGTCGAAGGGGAACAGTGTGGAGGGGGGCTACAGAGTCGAGAGCAGAGGTGAGAGAAGAATAATAGAAAGAGGCAGCCTGGTTGGGGCAAGTCATGGTTGAGAGAGGAGAGAGGAAAGTCTCCAGGGAAGACAGGACAGTGGGGTCAAGAGATCCGAGGTTACGTCTGTGTGATACCACATACGGACGGTCTGCGGACACTCCGCACCAGACTAGACGAACGCCCAACATCAACTCCATCAACAGACTTCCTGGTTGAATTAGCTGAAGCCATACTTCATTACAACCACTTCATGTACCAGAGGAAGTATTACATCCAGGTGTCAGGGACCGCGATGGGGTCGAACCTGGCACCCTCCTATGCGTGTACTTACATGCTCGACTATGAACACACGTATATCCTACCGTACTACCAGGACAAGATCAAATTCTACAGGAGATACATCGACGACGTGTTCCTCATCTGGGCAGGCTCGCCAGAAGAATTCACCGGCATGGTAGACCTACTAAACTCCAAGGACCACCCAATCAAGTTCACACACCTCAAATGAATATTTATTTTTTATTTTTATTCTGTTCATCTCTATTCAATTTCATTTCTTGTAATTGACTCTTACCACTACCTGTTCTACACCTTTCCCATTCCTCCCCCTTACCCTGGTTTTTGCAGTTAACCTATCCGGCTTTATACCTCGTTTCTAAACGCCTGCACGGCCACTTAAAAACAACCCTGTTGACGCAGTCTGGCTCCAGCCTAGTTATCCCTTGTTGCTATGACTACACCGTGCTTCTAACAACCTGTAACCATAGTTACGCACAGCCCCGGCGTACTCCCGGAAGCTGTGCGCTCCAGAGCTGCATTCCAGCGCCGGCTTCCGGCCGACGCACTTCCGGTTTCACCGGAAGTACTATAGCGCCATTCAGACCAGAGTCTGTGGCGCCTACCAGCTCCTAACCCCTCTCCTCTGGTATAAATAGCCGGACGGGAGGGCAGTCAGATCAGCTGGCTGACCCTGCCCATGTCCAGGCTGTTCCTGCGCCGCTGACTACATGATGTTCTATTGAAAAACTTAACTATGTTTTGGTTTGCATACCTGTACATGTCTTCTTATTCAGCATACCATGTACCAACTATATGTATTTCTTGTATACCTGTAGGCTCCTTGATAAAGGTCCATGTTGGGACCGAAACGTCGGGGCTTGTATACTTTTTGCTTTATGCTGTGTTGACCCAGCTGGAATTAAAAACTTATCTTTTTTTAATCACAAGGCTGATCTGTGATTTCGGAGAGTGCTCTGCTTCCATACCCCCGGGTGTGGATACTTTTTGATTATATATATATATTACAGTATACAACACACAATGTAGAGCAGCACTCCTCAGAAGAGGTAATTCTGGTGCCCACTATTAGCTCCCATGTAGGGACCAAATATAGCAGTCCATATGGTGGTGGCACTCCCTTCAAATAATCATCACAGACCTCCTGTTTCAGTCAACGTTTCGAAGCTTTTAATAACTTTTCATCATAAACGTCATTTGTCCTGATGACAAAGCGTTATTAAAAGCTTTGAATGTTGACTGAAACAGGAGGTCTGTGTTTATTATTTGAAGTGAGTGCCACCACCATATGGACTGGTATATATAAAGTGTATATATATATATATATATATATATATATATATAAAGTACACAGAGGAGGCACTCCTGAGGCAACCACAAGGTATAGATGAGATATATGAATAACGCTGGTGCCTTCCGATAGTAGGGTTCACCTACAAATATAGTAATCCTGGCGGCGGCACTCAACTATAGAAATAACCACACCGTAGGCAGTGGCTTAAGCCGACGTTTCAAACCCTTCTGGGTTTTTTATCAAGGTGCAAAGAGATAACCACATACAGACAGTACAACACTTAAATACCTTCACAGATCCAGTTCACATCTCCTGCTGCGTCCCGGCCAGGCGCCGAATGGTGACGTCACTGGGTGAGAGCGTCGCTGGAGACGCGAAGGGGAGCCTGTATCACGTGAAAAACACAAAAAGAAAAAATAAACACATGGTAACCATTAAGCCACTGCCTACGGTGTGGTTATTTCTATAGTTGAGTGCCGCCGCCAGGATTACTATATATATATATATATATATATATACACATATACTGTATATATATTTCTCAATGTCTAATTCAATACCAACAAATAGGTTAATATCCAAAGACAAACCTAGTTAGTTTTATAAGTGCAAAAAACCCAACAAATTAAATAGAACTGAGTGAAAATTTTTGCTCAAACAAGTAAGCATGTTTGCTTGAGTCCAGAGGTACCATAAGTGGAGCATAAAATAGAGGGGATTCACATCTAATTAATTGACCCATTAGTGTAAGTATTATCTCCTCAAGAGAATGAGGCTGCTCTGCAATGGAGACAGCATAACAGCAGATTATGGACCTGATTCAGTATGGATCATATAGGCAGGGCCGGTGCCTAGAGTGTTTGGCGCCCTTCAACAAACTTGACATTTCTGCCTTCCCATACTTTACAAAGAGATAGCTTGTACCAAAGGCATATGTTGAAAAAAAGGATAAACTATATAATGCATTTAGTAGTAGTGCTGTTAATAGACATTTTTAGTGCTTTGTGCCATAAAAGCAATTGCTTTCCCCACACACACACATGCACCAAAAACATGGACCATAGGCACCATAGGCACATGTCAAAAATTGTTGCTTTGTGGGGAAGGGGCATGGCCACATAATAGTACCAGTTCACCTTACCCCTCACAGTAGTGTAAGTTGCTCACATTACATTACACAGCTCCTTAGGTACACTGTACCAGGTAGAGCCCCTTAGACAGACTGCACCAGGTAGAGAACCATAGACACACTGCACCAGGTAGTGCCACTTGGACACTCTGCAACACTGTAATGTCAATTACACATTATGCCCCACACGGTAATGCCCATTATACATTACACTGCACACTATAGTGCCCACTAACAAGCATGTAATACAATAGCAGACAGGGGTTTATCTAACCGGGAGATAGCTGCAGAGATTGTATATAATGAAGTGCCTGAAGGAACATATAGAAGTGGGCATTGAAGAGTGAGTATTTGACTCTTAAGTCTCAAAACTGGAGAAGATGGCCACCAGGGTCGAATATCTGGTTTTCGCTTCATAGCCCCTTCTCCTGCCATTGGAGAAAAGTAGCATTGTGTAGCAAGGGGATGAAAGATGGGTTACCCCATAGAGTAGTATAGGGGGTGCCGTTAAGATCGGTTTTATGTTTCCTATGTAGGGTGATCCAACTAAGATAGGTATTGTGGAAGAGAGGGTGGTGTAATATCGAGATCAAAATTAGATTTTTCGTCACTTGTTTCCTAGCACGGCCACATATCTTGGCCATCGGGGGTAATTTGAGTGGCCTGCGACGCGACCGACGCGATGCCCCCGATTTTTCCATTGAAATGCATTGAAAAATCGGGTCGGTCGCGTCGTGTGCACCTAAAAATGCTTAAATGGTCCAAACGCGATGCCCTCGATTTCCCCATAGGGAACAATGTTAAATGCCTCAATTTACCCGCAATGACCACGATTTCCCATAGGAAACAATGTTAAATGGATCAATTTACCCAAATCAGCATAGGAACAATAGTAAATGGGCCAAAAACACCCCATAACATTGAAATGTCCCCCCAAAAGTAGTTGACGCCACCCCGCCATCAACGTGAACCCGAAGCGTGGCGAGCGCAGCGAGCCCGCGAGGGGCGGCGGTACGCGTCCTCCGACCTTTTCATGCCCTACTATCCACTAGGGCGTGGAGTGAGAATAGAATAGTGTGGCGAGCGCAGCGAGCCACCGAGCCCGAAGCGTGGCGAGCGGACGCGGATACCTTCACAGGTAAACGCGTCCCTTCGCGGGCTTCCCAGGTGTCCGCATCGCCATGGACACCTGGGAAGCCCGCGAGGGGACGCGGATACCTGTGAAGGTATCCGCGTCCCCTCGCGGGGCTCGCTGCGCTCGCCACGCTTCGGGCACTGTGGCTCGCTGCGCTCGCCACACTATTCTATTCTCACTCCACGCCCTAGTGGATAGTAGGGCATGAAAAGGTCGGAGGACGCGTACCGCCGCCCCTCGCGGGCTCGCTGCGCTCGCCACACTTCGGGTTCACATTGATGGTGGGGTGGCGTCAATAACTTTTGGGGGGACATTTCAATGTTCAGGGGTGTTTTTGGGCAATTTACCATTGTTCCCTATGATAATTTGGCTAAATTGAGCCATTTCACATTGTTTCCTATGGGAAATCGTGGTCATCGCGGGTAAATTGAGGCATTTAACATTGTTCTCTATGGGGAAATCGCGGGCATCGCGTCTGGCCATCGCACCCGATTTTTTTAGCGGCCGCGATCGCCCCGATTTTACCCCCGATGACCGCGATTCTGATCGGTGTGGCCGTGCTAGGAAACAAGTATCTATTTTTCTTAGTAGGTAATAAGGCACTCAATGAGTATTAGTGGAAGATACCATTGTCTAGGGCAAGATCGGTATAAGTACTATGAGAGAAAGGTTTTGTGAGAAACCAGCGCTGGATGAGGTGCAGCTGTGTACTATGGAGAGGGTTAACGCCCTAACCCAATTTGAGACATATACAATACAGAGAATTTTCCAAAGTACTAGCGCAGTAGTGAATTTTTTTTTTTTTTTTTTTTTATCACTTGGGATCTTCTATTTTCTGTATCAGATCCTTTCTGGTGTCTAATGGAAACTGACTTACAGTGAAATTCTAGCAGGTGTACCCGTAGCAGTTTCTTTAAGGACACTTCAATTTCTCAGGAGAATATACAGCATGAAACAAACTTACATGAGCTTCCAATCACGCGTGCACATCAAGGTTTCTTTGTCTTAGGATGATGACGGACCCAAATTGCAGGTAAAGTATTTATTTGCACAACAATCCAGGTATTCCAACATGGAAAAAAAGGTTAAAAAATAGTCTCAAGCAGGTGGGTGGATCACTGGTGGCTGTTATCCTCTGTCCTGGGTATGCTGCAGACAATGCCGGACGGGAGAGGAGAAGCTTGTGTACGCCACTGTAGGTCTGTCCTCACGCTGCTTGTAGGATGCGGCCAATCAACGCGTTTCGGATAGTAGTCTATCCTTTTTCAAGATGTGCCACTTGAGCTGCTGGAAGTGCTTTTAACAGCAGTCTATTACGTCATGTGACCTCAAGCCGGCCAATGGAAATTTTACCTATCATAGGCAGCGTGAGGACAGACCTACAGTGGCGTACACAAGCTTCTCCTCTCCCGTCCGGCATTGTCTGCAGCATACCCAGGACAGAGGATAACAGCCTTTTTTTCCATGTTGGAATACCTGGATTGTTGTGCAAATAAATACTTTACCTGCAATTTGGGTCCGTCATCATCCTAAGACAAAGAAACCTTGATGTGCACGCGTGATTGGAAGCTCATGTAAGTTTGTTTCATGCTGTATATTCTCCTGAGAAATTGAAGTGTCCTTAAAGAAACTGCTACGGGTACACCTGCTAGAATTTCACTGTAAGTCAGTTTCCATTAGACACCAGAAAGGATCTGATACAGAAAATAGAAGATCCCAAGTGATAAGAAAAAAATTTTCACTACTGCGCTAGTACTTTGGAAAATTCTCTGTATTGTATATGTCTCAAATTGGGTTAGGGCGTTAACCCTCTCCATAGTACACAGCTGCACCTCATCCAGCGCTGGTTTCTCACAAAACCTTTCTCTCTGTGAATTCACTACACGCCCTGTGTTGAATCCAGCAGCAGGATTTTTGGTATATGTTATTGCAGTCATTTATGCTATTTCATTACACCTAATCTCCACCAGTGTCCTTTTAAAAAACATGTTCTCACACCGCAAAACTAGAGTGGAATGTATCCGCACCCTTTTTGATAGAGAAGAGAATGATGCTGATTCAGGCGATGAAAACCTGGACAGTATTATGTCAAAAATAGAAAAACTTCTCATAATGGAAGGGAAAATATGGTGGGAGATAGCAACACTCGAGAGATATTTAAAAGAAAAACTAATTCCTAGAGGATTAAAGATTGATAAAATTCCCTCTTTTTTAATAGAATCAGAAGCTTTTAAGATAGAATGGCAGAAAATCTTAGACACCTGCTCGATGTCCCTAATGGAACACATCGTTCAAGAAAAACAGAGAACACTTAAAGTCACAGAGCAGGAAATTGAAGTCCTATATAGTCTAGCAAAGCCGTTTAATAATTCTGAAGAATATAAGGAATTAGAAAAACGTATCACATACAAAGTAGAGAAAAATGAGAAGGATTTAAAGAATAAAAAACAGAAGAAATATAATAGAGATAAAAGAGAAAAGCTTAATGACAAAGAAAATCTGCAGGATCCCATACAGAATAAAGAAAAACTGCAAATTATCCCAAACAGAAAGAAAATTACTATAAAGAAAAATACACCCAATACTCCCCAAAATAAAAGGGATAATAGAAGATTTGAAGGTAGAAGGGAAACTTTCAAAGAAAAAGTACACCCTAATACCCCCAGACATCACCAATTTAGATCTAATTATAAGGTCAGAGAATATAAAGAAGGTCCCCATACTGCATGGAGAGAGAGGGAACATAACCATAAAGAATCCACACATCTGAACCAACAAACAGATGAGGTGGAAGAGGATCAGTGGTATGATTCTCCTGAAATTAGAACTAATAGAAGACAGTGGAGAAATAAAGAAACAAATAGGGATTATTTTTTAGAAAAACGCCCCCAAAGAAACCATTACACGTGAAGCATTACCCTAATAAAAGGGGAAAAAGAGCAGGATGTAAATTGGGTTTGTCCAAAACCAAAAGAAATAAATTAAAGAAACAAAACCCTAATTACACCCACCCCGATCAGCCAGAATGCGAAAGCATCTGCCCTAACCAATCTGAGACTGATAAATCTAGCGAAAAAGAAGCCAGAAGTATTTCTAAGATTTACAATCTTAGTGACTACACCCTCAGTAAAGATGAAAAGGACCTCCTTGAAAAAGGATTAAAATTCTCACCTTCTAATAGGACAGATAAGTTTGAAGTTTTCACAGACTTGCAAAAATTTGTGAGAAAATTAGCACTCAAAAGGTTTTTTATTGAAAATGAATTAAATCCAACCCAAATAGGTGAAATAAATGTATTTAAACGTAAATCTAAGTTTTTTCCACGGCATAAACGAGGCAGCTATGTAGACGTGTTTGAGAACCTGGTAAAAGAGGATCTCAATAAAATGTCCTTTAAAAGCAAAGAGAAAAATAATCTCACATTGAACCAAAGAAAGGCAATAAAAACTCTAAAAAATAATGAGACCATAGTGATAAAGCCTGCAGATAAGGGCGGTGGGGTCGTAATCCTCAATAAAATAGACTATCATAGGGAAATTGCCAACCAACTGGCAGATAAACAGACCTATAAAAAACTTAGAGGTGACCCCACTGCCCAGATCCAAAAAAAGATGGATGTTTTCATCAATTTATACTTATCTCAAGGCAATATAACAGAAGAGGAAGCTAAATATATTAAAATAGAAAATGCCTCGGTTCCGGTAATATACATATTGCCGAAGGTTCATAAAAGCCTAGTGAACCCCCCCGGCCGCCCTATTGTGGCAGGGGTGGGATCAATTACCGCCAACCTGTCACACTTTTTAGATCATAAAATTCAACCATTGGTAAAAATGACCAAATCTTATACTAAAGATACTGCCACTGTGATAGAGAAGCTCTCAGAATTGGCATGGCAGGAGGGTGACCTCCTAGTCACTGCCGACGTGAGAGCTTTATATACCATAATCCAGCACCATCATGGTATTGAAGCAACTAAACATCATCTCACTAAGGCTGATTATGATGAAAAAGAAAAAGAATTTATCCTGGAAGGAATTGCCATGATACTAAATAACAATTTCTTCTGGTATGAGGGAGACTTCTACCTCCAGACGGCAGGGACGGCGATGGGCACCAGGCTGGCACCCAGCTATGCTAATTTATTCATGGCAAGGTGGGAGGACCTACAAGTTTGGTCCAACCACCCCTGGAGTGCCAGCCTGGTGCTATGGGTCAGGTACATCGATGACCTCCTGTTCGTCTGGAGGGGGGGTCAGGACTCCCTCAAAGATTTTTGCTCATATCTAAACAATAATGATCAAAATATTGAACTAACTTACACCATCAGTCCTTCCTCTGTCAATTTTCTTGACCTCACAATCTTTGTAGATAATTTAAGGGTTTGTACAAAAAATTATTCAAAACCTACAGATTGTTGCTCTTACATAAGCAGTGAGAGCAACCATCATGCAAACTGGATAAAAAGCATCCCATCCAGTCAGTTCTACAGGTTAAGAAGAAATTGTACGAATATAGAAGACTATGAAATTCAGGCTGATGAGATGAAGAGTAACTTTAACCAAAAGGGATATGATCAAATTTGGATACAGGAAGCATATAACAAAAACCGTGATGCCACTATTCCCAAAGTAAAGGAAAAAGATAAACAAGAAAACAAGGAAATAAGGTTTATCACCAAATATACCTCCCAGCACACACAATTGGAAAAACTCATAAGTAAACATTGGGGCGTCCTTACTAAAGACCCTCTATTAAAAGAGTGTGTGGGACCTCACCCCAAATTTACATACCGCAGGGCGGATAACCTCAGCAATATCCTGGTTAGAAGTGCCCAGAGTGTACCCAAAAGAACTACCAGGGTATTGTCAAAGGGTTTCTACCGCTGCGGTATATGTCCAATGTGCAAGGTGTGTAAGACTACACCCAAAGTCACGGATTACAAATCTAACGTCAATAATGAAAATTTTACCATTGATGATTTCGTGACATGTAATTCTAAAAATGTGGTATACCTATTGGAATGTCACTGTGGTAAACAGTACGTTGGACGTACAAGTAGGCTCCTCAAGGACCGTTTGGCAGAACATGCCCGTAACATAAAAAAAGGGCATGAACTGCATAACGTGTCTTTACATTTCAAGGAGAAGCACAGTTGTGATATTAGAGGTTTAAAATCTTTTTGTGGCATCAAAATTGTTAAAGCAAATTGGAGACAAAATGATGTAGAAGAACGATTAGCCAGAATGGAAATGAAATGTATATTCACTATGAATACTATGGTCCCTAACGGACTAAATGTAGACTATGAATACAAATGGCTGATATAATGTAACTATAAAACATACTAATCCACCGTTTTTCTCTCATTTTCTTCCCCCTTCTGAAATGTCCGGCTTCATATATGAGTTAATGTATGTATGTGTTAATCTGCTGGAGGCTTAATCAGGTTGTGTGCAATATTGTATCTATTTTATGTGCAATATGTTTAACTATGCTGCTAAATATAAAACAAATATGCTGCTATGTATAACGCACTTCTTTACTATTTTATATGATATTTTAATTGATTTTAAAAGTCACCCAATTTTAAGAAATTGCCTAGTGTGTACCCAATTTTAAATTTTAAGAAATTGCCCAGTGTGTACCCTAAATGTTTAAATTTTAAGAAATTGCCTAGTGTGTACCCTAAATGTTCATAGGTAAAATTTCCATTGGCCGGCTTGAGGTCACATGACGTAATAGACTGCTGTTAAAAGCACTTCCAGCAGCTCAAGTGGCACATCTTGAAAAAGGATAGACTACTATCCGAAACGCGTTGATTGGCCGCATCCTACAAGCAGCGTGAGGACAGACCTACAGTGGCGTACACAAGCTTCTCCTCTCCCGTCCGGCATTGTCTGCAGCATACCCAGGACAGAGGATAACAGCCACCAGTGATCCACCCACCTGCTTGAGACTATTTTTTAACCTTTTTTTCCATGTTGGAATACCTGGATTGTTGTGCAAATAAATACTTTACCTGCAATTTGGGTCCGTCATCATCCTAAGACAAAGAAACCTTGATGTGCACGCGTGATTGGAAGCTCATGTAAGTTTGTTTCATGCTGTATATTCTCCTGAGAAATTGAAGTGTCCTTAAAGAAACTGCTACGGGTACACCTGCTAGAATTTCACTGTAAGTCAGTTTCCATTAGGTATAAGTACTATGACCAAGAAGCCAGTCTGCGGCACATCTAGTGAGAATAGTAAGGAGTAAGAGGAGATATCAGGGACGCCTGCACCACCTTTGGATTTGTCCATTGCTAGTCTTGAATAGGCATTTTTTTCCTGTGCCACAGTAAATTTACATTTATCCTAATTTGAAAGGATAAATGGCAGTAATTGCATAATATAGAAAATCTTGGGGAATATAATAAATTTTCACTACTGCGCTAGTACTTTGGAAAATTCTCTGTATTGTATATGTCTCAAATTGGGTTAGGGCGTTAACCCTCTCCATAGTACACAGCTGCACCTCATCCAGCGCTGGTTTCTCACAAAACCTTTCTCTCTGTGAATTCACTACACGCCCTGTGTTGAATCCAGCAGCAGGATTTTTGGTATATGTTATTGCAGTCATTTATGCTATTTCATTACACCTAATCTCCACCAGTGTCCTTTTAAAAAACATGTTCTCACACCGCAAAACTAGAGTGGAATGTATCCGCACCCTTTTTGATAGAGAAGAGAATGATGCTGATTCAGGCGATGAAAACCTGGACAGTATTATGTCAAAAATAGAAAAACTTCTCATAACGGAAGGGAAAATATGGTGGGAGATAGCAACACTCGAGAGATATTTAAAAGAAAAACTAATTCCTAGAGGATTAAAGATTGATAAAATTCCCTCTTTTTTAATAGAATCAGAAGCTTTTAAGATAGAATGGCAGAAAATCTTAGACACCTGCTCGATGTCCCTAATGGAACACATCGTTCAAGAAAAACAGAGAACACTTAAAGTCACAGAGCAGGAAATTGAAGTCCTATATAGTCTAGCAAAGCCGTTTAATAATTCTGAAGAATATAAGGAATTAGAAAAACGTATCACATACAAAGTAGAGAAAAATGAGAAGGATTTAAAGAATAAAAAACAGAAGAAATATAATAGAGATAAAAGAGAAAAGCTTAATGACAAAGAAAATCTGCAGGATCCCATACAGAATAAAGAAAAACTGCAAATTATCCCAAACAGAAAGAAAATTACTATAAAGAAAAATACACCCAATACTCCCCAAAATAAAAGGGATAATAGAAGATTTGAAGGTAGAAGGGAAACTTTCAAAGAAAAAGTACACCCTAATACCCCCAGACATCACCAATTTAGATCTAATTATAAGGTCAGAGAATATAAAGAAGGTCCCCATACTGCATGGAGAGAGAGGGAACATAACCATAAAGAATCCACACATCTGAACCAACAAACAGATGAGGTGGAAGAGGATCAGTGGTATGATTCTCCTGAAATTAGAACTAATAGAAGACAGTGGAGAAATAAAGAAACAAATAGGGATTATTTTTTAGAAAAACGCCCCCAAAGAAACCATTACACGTGAAGCATTACCCTAATAAAAGGGGAAAAAGAGCAGGATGTAAATTGGGTTTGTCCAAAACCAAAAGAAATAAATTAAAGAAACAAAACCCTAATTACACCCACCCCGATCAGCCAGAATGCGAAAGCATCTGCCCTAACCAATCTGAGACTGATAAATCTAGCGAAAAAGAAGCCAGAAGTATTTCTAAGATTTACAATCTTAGTGACTACACCCTCAGTAAAGATGAAAAGGACCTCCTTGAAAAAGGATTAAAATTCTCACCTTCTAATAGGACAGATAAGTTTGAAGTTTTCACAGACTTGCAAAAATTTGTGAGAAAATTAGCACTCAAAAGGTTTTTTATTGAAAATAATAAAGAATTAAATCCAACCCAAATAGGTGAAATAAATGTATTTAAACGTAAATCTAAGTTTTTTCCACGGCATAAACGAGGCAGCTATGTAGACGTGTTTGAGAACCTGGTAAAAGAGGATCTCAATAAAATGTCCTTTAAAAGCAAAGAGAAAAATAATCTCACATTGAACCAAAGAAAGGCAATAAAAACTCTAAAAAATAATGAGACCATAGTGATAAAGCCTGCAGATAAGGGCGGTGGGGTCGTAATCCTCAATAAAATAGACTATCATAGGGAAATTGCCAACCAACTGGCAGATAAACAGACCTATAAAAAACTTAGAGGTGACCCCACTGCCCAGATCCAAAAAAAGATGGATGTTTTCATCAATTTATACTTATCTCAAGGCAATATAACAGAAGAGGAAGCTAAATATATTAAAATAGAAAATGCCTCGGTTCCGGTAATATACATATTGCCGAAGGTTCATAAAAGCCTAGTGAACCCCCCCGGCCGCCCTATTGTGGCAGGGGTGGGATCAATTACCGCCAACCTGTCACACTTTTTAGATCATAAAATTCAACCATTGGTAAAAATGACCAAATCTTATACTAAAGATACTGCCACTGTGATAGAGAAGCTCTCAGAATTGGCATGGCAGGAGGGTGACCTCCTAGTCACTGCCGACGTGAGAGCTTTATATACCATAATCCAGCACCATCATGGTATTGAAGCAACTAAACATCATCTCACTAAGGCTGATTATGATGAAAAAGAAAAAGAATTTATCCTGGAAGGAATTGCCATGATACTAAATAACAATTTCTTCTGGTATGAGGGAGACTTCTACCTCCAGACGGCAGGGACGGCGATGGGCACCAGGCTGGCACCCAGCTATGCTAATTTATTCATGGCAAGGTGGGAGGACCTACAAGTTTGGTCCAACCACCCCTGGAGTGCCAGCCTGGTGCTATGGGTCAGGTACATCGATGACCTCCTGTTCGTCTGGAGGGGGGGTCAGGACTCCCTCAAAGATTTTTGCTCATATCTAAACAATAATGATCAAAATATTGAACTAACTTACACCATCAGTCCTTCCTCTGTCAATTTTCTTGACCTCACAATCTTTGTAGATAATTTAAGGGTTTGTACAAAAAATTATTCAAAACCTACAGATTGTTGCTCTTACATAAGCAGTGAGAGCAACCATCATGCAAACTGGATAAAAAGCATCCCATCCAGTCAGTTCTACAGGTTAAGAAGTAATTGTACGAATATAGAAGACTATGAAATTCAGGCTGATGAGATGAAGAGTAACTTTAACCAAAAGGGATATGATCAAATTTGGATACAGGAAGCATATAACAAAAACCGTGATGCCACTATTCCCAAAGTAAAGGAAAAAGATAAACAAGAAAACAAGGAAATAAGGTTTATCACCAAATATACCTCCCAGCACACACAATTGGAAAAACTCATAAGTAAACATTGGGGCGTCCTTACTAAAGACCCTCTATTAAAAGAGTGTGTGGGACCTCACCCCAAATTTACATACCGCAGGGCGGATAACCTCAGCAATATCCTGGTTAGAAGTGCCCAGAGTGTACCCAAAAGAACTACCAGGGTATTGTCAAAGGGTTTCTACCGCTGCGGTATATGTCCAATGTGCAAGGTGTGTAAGACTACACCCAAAGTCACGGATTACAAATCTAACGTCAATAATGAAAATTTTACCATTGATGATTTCGTGACATGTAATTCTAAAAATGTGGTATACCTATTGGAATGTCACTGTGGTAAACAGTACGTTGGACGTACAAGTAGGCTCCTCAAGGACCGTTTGGCAGAACATGCCCGTAACATAAAAAAAGGGCATGAACTGCATAACGTGTCTTTACATTTCAAGGAGAAGCACAGTTGTGATATTAGAGGTTTAAAATCTTTTTGTGGCATCAAAATTGTTAAAGCAAATTGGAGACAAAATGATGTAGAAGAACGATTAGCCAGAATGGAAATGAAATGTATATTCACTATGAATACTATGGTCCCTAACGGACTAAATGTAGACTATGAATACAAATGGCTGATATAATGTAACTATAAAACATACTAATCCACCGTTTTTCTCTCATTTTCTTCCCCCTTCTGAAATGTCCGGCTTCATATATGAGTTAATGTATCTATGTGTTAATCTGCTGGAGGCTTAATCAGGTTGTGTGCAATATTGTATCTATTTTATGTGCAATATGTTTAACTATGCTGCTAAATATAAAATAAATATGCTGCTATGTATAACGCACTTCTTTACTATTTTATATGATATTTTAATTGATTTTAAAAGTCACCCAATTTTAAGAAATTGCCTAGTGTGTACCCAATTTTAAATTTTAAGAAATTGCCCAGTGTGTACCCTAAATGTTTAAATTTTAAGAAATTGCCTAGTGTGTACCCTAAATGTTCATAGGTAAAATTTCCATTGGCCGGCTTGAGGTCACATGACGTAATAGACTGCTGTTAAAAGCACTTCCAGCAGCTCAAGTGGCACATCTTGAAAAAGGATAGACTACTATCCGAAACGCGTTGATTGGCCGCATCCTACAAGCAGCGTGAGGACAGACCTACAGTGGCGTACACAAGCTTCTCCTCTCCCGTCCGGCATTGTCTGCAGCATACCCAGGACAGAGGATAACAGCCACCAGTGATCCACCCACCTGCTTGAGACTATTTTTTAACCTTTTTTTCCATGTTGGAATACCTGGATTGTTGTGCAAATAAATACTTTACCTGCAATTTGGGTCCGTCATCATCCTAAGACAAAGAAACCTTGATGTGCACGCGTGATTGGAAGCTCATGTAAGTTTGTTTCATGCTGTATATTCTCCTGAGAAATTGAAGTGTCCTTAAAGAAACTGCTACGGGTACACCTGCTAGAATTTCACTGTAAGTCAGTTTCCATTAGGTATAAGTACTATGACCAAGAAGCCAGTCTGCGGCACATCTAGTGAGAATAGTAAGGAGTAAGAGGAGATATCAGGGACGCCTGCACCACCTTTGGATTTGTCCATTGCTAGTCTTGAATAGGCATTTTTTTCCTGTGCCACAGTAAATTTACATTTATCCTAATTTGAAAGGATAAATGGCAGTAATTGCATAATATAGAAAATCTTGGGGAATATAATAAATTTTCACTACTGCGCTAGTACTTTGGAAAATTCTCTGTATTGTATATGTCTCAAATTGGGTTAGGGCGTTAACCCTCTCCATAGTACACAGCTGCACCTCATCCAGCGCTGGTTTCTCACAAAACCTTTCTCTCTGTGAATTCACTACACGCCCTGTGTTGAATCCAGCAGCAGGATTTTTGGTATATGTTATTGCAGTCATTTATGCTATTTCATTACACCTAATCTCCACCAGTGTCCTTTTAAAAAACATGTTCTCACACCGCAAAACTAGAGTGGAATGTATCCGCACCCTTTTTGATAGAGAAGAGAATGATGCTGATTCAGGCGATGAAAACCTGGACAGTATTATGTCAAAAATAGAAAAACTTCTCATAACGGAAGGGAAAATATGGTGGGAGATAGCAACACTCGAGAGATATTTAAAAGAAAAACTAATTCCTAGAGGATTAAAGATTGATAAAATTCCCTCTTTTTTAATAGAATCAGAAGCTTTTAAGATAGAATGGCAGAAAATCTTAGACACCTGCTCGATGTCCCTAATGGAACACATCGTTCAAGAAAAACAGAGAACACTTAAAGTCACAGAGCAGGAAATTGAAGTCCTATATAGTCTAGCAAAGCCGTTTAATAATTCTGAAGAATATAAGGAATTAGAAAAACGTATCACATACAAAGTAGAGAAAAATGAGAAGGATTTAAAGAATAAAAAACAGAAGAAATATAATAGAGATAAAAGAGAAAAGCTTAATGACAAAGAAAATCTGCAGGATCCCATACAGAATAAAGAAAAACTGCAAATTATCCCAAACAGAAAGAAAATTACTATAAAGAAAAATACACCCAATACTCCCCAAAATAAAAGGGATAATAGAAGATTTGAAGGTAGAAGGGAAACTTTCAAAGAAAAAGTACACCCTAATACCCCCAGACATCACCAATTTAGATCTAATTATAAGGTCAGAGAATATAAAGAAGGTCCCCATACTGCATGGAGAGAGAGGGAACATAACCATAAAGAATCCACACATCTGAACCAACAAACAGATGAGGTGGAAGAGGATCAGTGGTATGATTCTCCTGAAATTAGAACTAATAGAAGACAGTGGAGAAATAAAGAAACAAATAGGGATTATTTTTTAGAAAAACGCCCCCAAAGAAACCATTACACGTGAAGCATTACCCTAATAAAAGGGGAAAAAGAGCAGGATGTAAATTGGGTTTGTCCAAAACCAAAAGAAATAAATTAAAGAAACAAAACCCTAATTACACCCACCCCGATCAGCCAGAATGCGAAAGCATCTGCCCTAACCAATCTGAGACTGATAAATCTAGCGAAAAAGAAGCCAGAAGTATTTCTAAGATTTACAATCTTAGTGACTACACCCTCAGTAAAGATGAAAAGGACCTCCTTGAAAAAGGATTAAAATTCTCACCTTCTAATAGGACAGATAAGTTTGAAGTTTTCACAGACTTGCAAAAATTTGTGAGAAAATTAGCACTCAAAAGGTTTTTTATTGAAAATAATAAAGAATTAAATCCAACCCAAATAGGTGAAATAAATGTATTTAAACGTAAATCTAAGTTTTTTCCACGGCATAAACGAGGCAGCTATGTAGACGTGTTTGAGAACCTGGTAAAAGAGGATCTCAATAAAATGTCCTTTAAAAGCAAAGAGAAAAATAATCTCACATTGAACCAAAGAAAGGCAATAAAAACTCTAAAAAATAATGAGACCATAGTGATAAAGCCTGCAGATAAGGGCGGTGGGGTCGTAATCCTCAATAAAATAGACTATCATAGGGAAATTGCCAACCAACTGGCAGATAAACAGACCTATAAAAAACTTAGAGGTGACCCCACTGCCCAGATCCAAAAAAAGATGGATGTTTTCATCAATTTATACTTATCTCAAGGCAATATAACAGAAGAGGAAGCTAAATATATTAAAATAGAAAATGCCTCGGTTCCGGTAATATACATATTGCCGAAGGTTCATAAAAGCCTAGTGAACCCCCCCGGCCGCCCTATTGTGGCAGGGGTGGGATCAATTACCGCCAACCTGTCACACTTTTTAGATCATAAAATTCAACCATTGGTAAAAATGACCAAATCTTATACTAAAGATACTGCCACTGTGATAGAGAAGCTCTCAGAATTGGCATGGCAGGAGGGTGACCTCCTAGTCACTGCCGACGTGAGAGCTTTATATACCATAATCCAGCACCATCATGGTATTGAAGCAACTAAACATCATCTCACTAAGGCTGATTATGATGAAAAAGAAAAAGAATTTATCCTGGAAGGAATTGCCATGATACTAAATAACAATTTCTTCTGGTATGAGGGAGACTTCTACCTCCAGACGGCAGGGACGGCGATGGGCACCAGGCTGGCACCCAGCTATGCTAATTTATTCATGGCAAGGTGGGAGGACCTACAAGTTTGGTCCAACCACCCCTGGAGTGCCAGCCTGGTGCTATGGGTCAGGTACATCGATGACCTCCTGTTCGTCTGGAGGGGGGGTCAGGACTCCCTCAAAGATTTTTGCTCATATCTAAACAATAATGATCAAAATATTGAACTAACTTACACCATCAGTCCTTCCTCTGTCAATTTTCTTGACCTCACAATCTTTGTAGATAATTTAAGGGTTTGTACAAAAAATTATTCAAAACCTACAGATTGTTGCTCTTACATAAGCAGTGAGAGCAACCATCATGCAAACTGGATAAAAAGCATCCCATCCAGTCAGTTCTACAGGTTAAGAAGTAATTGTACGAATATAGAAGACTATGAAATTCAGGCTGATGAGATGAAGAGTAACTTTAACCAAAAGGGATATGATCAAATTTGGATACAGGAAGCATATAACAAAAACCGTGATGCCACTATTCCCAAAGTAAAGGAAAAAGATAAACAAGAAAACAAGGAAATAAGGTTTATCACCAAATATACCTCCCAGCACACACAATTGGAAAAACTCATAAGTAAACATTGGGGCGTCCTTACTAAAGACCCTCTATTAAAAGAGTGTGTGGGACCTCACCCCAAATTTACATACCGCAGGGCGGATAACCTCAGCAATATCCTGGTTAGAAGTGCCCAGAGTGTACCCAAAAGAACTACCAGGGTATTGTCAAAGGGTTTCTACCGCTGCGGTATATGTCCAATGTGCAAGGTGTGTAAGACTACACCCAAAGTCACGGATTACAAATCTAACGTCAATAATGAAAATTTTACCATTGATGATTTCGTGACATGTAATTCTAAAAATGTGGTATACCTATTGGAATGTCAATGTGGTAAACAGTACGTTGGACGTACAAGTAGGCTCCTCAAGGACCGTTTGGCAGAACATGCCCGTAACATAAAAAAAGGGCATGAACTGCATAACGTGTCTTTACATTTCAAGGAGAAGCACAGTTGTGATATTAGAGGTTTAAAATCTTTTTGTGGCATCAAAATTGTTAAAGCAAATTGGAGACAAAATGATGTAGAAGAACGATTAGCCAGAATGGAAATGAAATGTATATTCACTATGAATACTATGGTCCCTAACGGACTAAATGTAGACTATGAATACAAATGGCTGATATAATGTAACTATAAAACATACTAATCCACCGTTTTTCTCTCATTTTCTTCCCCCTTCTGAAATGTCCGGCTTCATATATGAGTTAATGTATCTATGTGTTAATCTGCTGGAGGCTTAATCAGGTTGTGTGCAATATTGTATCTATTTTATGTGCAATATGTTTAACTATGCTGCTAAATATAAAATAAATATGCTGCTATGTATAACGCACTTCTTTACTATTTTATATGATATTTTAATTGATTTTAAAAGTCACCCAATTTTAAGAAATTGCCTAGTGTGTACCCAATTTTAAATTTTAAGAAATTGCCCAGTGTGTACCCTAAATGTTTAAATTTTAAGAAATTGCCTAGTGTGTACCCTAAATGTTCATAGGTAAAATTTCCATTGGCCGGCTTGAGGTCACATGACGTAATAGACTGCTGTTAAAAGCACTTCCAGCAGCTCAAGTGGCACATCTTGAAAAAGGATAGACTACTATCCGAAACGCGTTGATTGGCCGCATCCTACAAGCAGCGTGAGGACAGACCTACAGTGGCGTACACAAGCTTCTCCTCTCCCGTCCGGCATTGTCTGCAGCATACCCAGGACAGATGATAACAGCCACCAGTGATCCACCCACCTGCTTGAGACTATTTTTTAACCTTTTTTTCCATGTTGGAATACCTGGATTGTTGTGCAAATAAATACTTTACCTGCAATTTGGGTCCGTCATCATCCTAAGACAAAGAAACCTTGATGTGCACGCGTGATTGGAAGCTCATGTAAGTTTGTTTCATGCTGTATATTCTCCTGAGAAATTGAAGTGTCCTTAAAGAAACTGCTACGGGTACACCTGCTAGAATTTCACTGTAAGTCAGTTTCCATTAGGTATAAGTACTATGACCAAGAAGCCAGTCTGCGGCACATCTAGTGAGAATAGTAAGGAGTAAGAGGAGATATCAGGGACGCCTGCACCACCTTTGGATTTGTCCATTGCTAGTCTTGAATAGGCATTTTTTTCCTGTGCCACAGTAAATTTACATTTATCCTAATTTGAAAGGATAAATGGCAGTAATTGCATAATATAGAAAATCTTGGGGAATATAATAAATTTTCACTACTGCGCTAGTACTTTGGAAAATTCTCTGTATTGTATATGTCTCAAATTGGGTTAGGGCGTTAACCCTCTCCATAGTACACAGCTGCACCTCATCCAGCGCTGGTTTCTCACAAAACCTTTCTCTCTGTGAATTCACTACACGCCCTGTGTTGAATCCAGCAGCAGGATTTTTGGTATATGTTATTGCAGTCATTTATGCTATTTCATTACACCTAATCTCCACCAGTGTCCTTTTAAAAAACATGTTCTCACACCGCAAAACTAGAGTGGAATGTATCCGCACCCTTTTTGATAGAGAAGAGAATGATGCTGATTCAGGCGATGAAAACCTGGACAGTATTATGTCAAAAATAGAAAAACTTCTCATAACGGAAGGGAAAATATGGTGGGAGATAGCAACACTCGAGAGATATTTAAAAGAAAAACTAATTCCTAGAGGATTAAAGATTGATAAAATTCCCTCTTTTTTAATAGAATCAGAAGCTTTTAAGATAGAATGGCAGAAAATCTTAGACACCTGCTCGATGTCCCTAATGGAACACATCGTTCAAGAAAAACAGAGAACACTTAAAGTCACAGAGCAGGAAATTGAAGTCCTATATAGTCTAGCAAAGCCGTTTAATAATTCTGAAGAATATAAGGAATTAGAAAAACGTATCACATACAAAGTAGAGAAAAATGAGAAGGATTTAAAGAATAAAAAACAGAAGAAATATAATAGAGATAAAAGAGAAAAGCTTAATGACAAAGAAAATCTGCAGGATCCCATACAGAATAAAGAAAAACTGCAAATTATCCCAAACAGAAAGAAAATTACTATAAAGAAAAATACACCCAATACTCCCCAAAATAAAAGGGATAATAGAAGATTTGAAGGTAGAAGGGAAACTTTCAAAGAAAAAGTACACCCTAATACCCCCAGACATCACCAATTTAGATCTAATTATAAGGTCAGAGAATATAAAGAAGGTCCCCATACTGCATGGAGAGAGAGGGAACATAACCATAAAGAATCCACACATCTGAACCAACAAACAGATGAGGTGGAAGAGGATCAGTGGTATGATTCTCCTGAAATTAGAACTAATAGAAGACAGTGGAGAAATAAAGAAACAAATAGGGATTATTTTTTAGAAAAACGCCCCCAAAGAAACCATTACACGTGAAGCATTACCCTAATAAAAGGGGAAAAAGAGCAGGATGTAAATTGGGTTTGTCCAAAACCAAAAGAAATAAATTAAAGAAACAAAACCCTAATTACACCCACCCCGATCAGCCAGAATGCGAAAGCATCTGCCCTAACCAATCTGAGACTGATAAATCTAGCGAAAAAGAAGCCAGAAGTATTTCTAAGATTTACAATCTTAGTGACTACACCCTCAGTAAAGATGAAAAGGACCTCCTTGAAAAAGGATTAAAATTCTCACCTTCTAATAGGACAGATAAGTTTGAAGTTTTCACAGACTTGCAAAAATTTGTGAGAAAATTAGCACTCAAAAGGTTTTTTATTGAAAATAATAAAGAATTAAATCCAACCCAAATAGGTGAAATAAATGTATTTAAACGTAAATCTAAGTTTTTTCCACGGCATAAACGAGGCAGCTATGTAGACGTGTTTGAGAACCTGGTAAAAGAGGATCTCAATAAAATGTCCTTTAAAAGCAAAGAGAAAAATAATCTCACATTGAACCAAAGAAAGGCAATAAAAACTCTAAAAAATAATGAGACCATAGTGATAAAGCCTGCAGATAAGGGCGGTGGGGTCGTAATCCTCAATAAAATAGACTATCATAGGGAAATTGCCAACCAACTGGCAGATAAACAGACCTATAAAAAACTTAGAGGTGACCCCACTGCCCAGATCCAAAAAAAGATGGATGTTTTCATCAATTTATACTTATCTCAAGGCAATATAACAGAAGAGGAAGCTAAATATATTAAAATAGAAAATGCCTCGGTTCCGGTAATATACATATTGCCGAAGGTTCATAAAAGCCTAGTGAACCCCCCCGGCCGCCCTATTGTGGCAGGGGTGGGATCAATTACCGCCAACCTGTCACACTTTTTAGATCATAAAATTCAACCATTGGTAAAAATGACCAAATCTTATACTAAAGATACTGCCACTGTGATAGAGAAGCTCTCAGAATTGGCATGGCAGGAGGGTGACCTCCTAGTCACTGCCGACGTGAGAGCTTTATATACCATAATCCAGCACCATCATGGTATTGAAGCAACTAAACATCATCTCACTAAGGCTGATTATGATGAAAAAGAAAAAGAATTTATCCTGGAAGGAATTGCCATGATACTAAATAACAATTTCTTCTGGTATGAGGGAGACTTCTACCTCCAGACGGCAGGGACGGCGATGGGCACCAGGCTGGCACCCAGCTATGCTAATTTATTCATGGCAAGGTGGGAGGACCTACAAGTTTGGTCCAACCACCCCTGGAGTGCCAGCCTGGTGCTATGGGTCAGGTACATCGATGACCTCCTGTTCGTCTGGAGGGGGGGTCAGGACTCCCTCAAAGATTTTTGCTCATATCTAAACAATAATGATCAAAATATTGAACTAACTTACACCATCAGTCCTTCCTCTGTCAATTTTCTTGACCTCACAATCTTTGTAGATAATTTAAGGGTTTGTACAAAAAATTATTCAAAACCTACAGATTGTTGCTCTTACATAAGCAGTGAGAGCAACCATCATGCAAACTGGATAAAAAGCATCCCATCCAGTCAGTTCTACAGGTTAAGAAGTAATTGTACGAATATAGAAGACTATGAAATTCAGGCTGATGAGATGAAGAGTAACTTTAACCAAAAGGGATATGATCAAATTTGGATACAGGAAGCATATAACAAAAACCGTGATGCCACTATTCCCAAAGTAAAGGAAAAAGATAAACAAGAAAACAAGGAAATAAGGTTTATCACCAAATATACCTCCCAGCACACACAATTGGAAAAACTCATAAGTAAACATTGGGGCGTCCTTACTAAAGACCCTCTATTAAAAGAGTGTGTGGGACCTCACCCCAAATTTACATACCGCAGGGCGGATAACCTCAGCAATATCCTGGTTAGAAGTGCCCAGAGTGTACCCAAAAGAACTACCAGGGTATTGTCAAAGGGTTTCTACCGCTGCGGTATATGTCCAATGTGCAAGGTGTGTAAGACTACACCCAAAGTCACGGATTACAAATCTAACGTCAATAATGAAAATTTTACCATTGATGATTTCGTGACATGTAATTCTAAAAATGTGGTATACCTATTGGAATGTCACTGTGGTAAACAGTACGTTGGACGTACAAGTAGGCTCCTCAAGGACCGTTTGGCAGAACATGCCCGTAACATAAAAAAAGGGCATGAACTGCATAACGTGTCTTTACATTTCAAGGAGAAGCACAGTTGTGATATTAGAGGTTTAAAATCTTTTTGTGGCATCAAAATTGTTAAAGCAAATTGGAGACAAAATGATGTAGAAGAACGATTAGCCAGAATGGAAATGAAATGTATATTCACTATGAATACTATGGTCCCTAACGGACTAAATGTAGACTATGAATACAAATGGCTGATATAATGTAACTATAAAACATACTAATCCACCGTTTTTCTCTCATTTTCTTCCCCCTTCTGAAATGTCCGGCTTCATATATGAGTTAATGTATCTATGTGTTAATCTGCTGGAGGCTTAATCAGGTTGTGTGCAATATTGTATCTATTTTATGTGCAATATGTTTAACTATGCTGCTAAATATAAAACAAATATGCTGCTATGTATAACGCACTTCTTTACTATTTTATATGATATTTTAATTGATTTTAAAAGTCACCCAATTTTAAGAAATTGCCTAGTGTGTACCCAATTTTAAATTTTAAGAAATTGCCCAGTGTGTACCCTAAATGTTTAAATTTTAAGAAATTGCCTAGTGTGTACCCTAAATGTTCATAGGTAAAATTTCCATTGGCCGGCTTGAGGTCACATGACGTAATAGACTGCTGTTAAAAGCACTTCCAGCAGCTCAAGTGGCACATCTTGAAAAAGGATAGACTACTATCCGAAACGCGTTGATTGGCCGCATCCTACAAGCAGCGTGAGGACAGACCTACAGTGGCGTACACAAGCTTCTCCTCTCCCGTCCGGCATTGTCTGCAGCATACCCAGGACAGAGGATAACAGCCACCAGTGATCCACCCACCTGCTTGAGACTATTTTTTAACCTTTTTTTCCATGTTGGAATACCTGGATTGTTGTGCAAATAAATACTTTACCTGCAATTTGGGTCCGTCATCATCCTAAGACAAAGAAACCTTGATGTGCACGCGTGATTGGAAGCTCATGTAAGTTTGTTTCATGCTGTATATTCTCCTGAGAAATTGAAGTGTCCTTAAAGAAACTGCTACGGGTACACCTACTAGAATTTCACTGTAAGTCAGTTTCCATTAGGTATAAGTACTATGACCAAGAAGCCAGTCTGCGGCACATCTAGTGAGAATAGTAAGGAGTAAGAGGAGATATCAGGGACGCCTGCACCACCTTTGGATTTGTCCATTGCTAGTCTTGAATAGGCATTTTTTTCCTGTGCCACAGTAAATTTACATTTATCCTAATTTGAAAGGATAAATGGCAGTAATTGCATAATATAGAAAATCTTGGGGAATATAATAGATTTGAGGATAGCTATCCTGTCCAACAAAGAGAGGGGAGGATCCACCCAGTCTTCCAATTTGGTCACAATTTTTGCAATTACTTTAGAGAAATTTAAAGTTTACATTTCAGAAACCTCTCTAATTATTACTCCCAAATATTTGAAATTAGTTTTAGTAATTTTAAAAGAGGATGTCGCGGTAAAGGAAAAGTGAATGTGGTATATTAATGGGCAAAAGTTCTGACTTAGTGACATTAATTTTATACCCTGCAACGGTACCAAAAGTGGAAATGAGGTGCAGAATTTCTGGACGTGAGATTAGGGGGTCCGATACAAAAAGAAGCATGTTGTCTGCAAATAATGCAATCTTACATTGTAGATATCCGGCCTGAATACCCTTATACATACTCGAGGAGCGCAGGAACATGGCTTGAGGTTCTAAAGCTATAGTGAAGAGCAAAGGTGAGAGAGAGCACCCTTGTCTTGTACCCTTCTCTATTTAAAGGGCTTAGACAGAAAACCATTGCAAGAAACCTGGGTCTGTGGGACAAAATAGAGGAGCGAATGGCAGAAATAAAAGGGTCAGGGAATTGAAATTGTTTAAGATTGTCAAATAAATTATGCCATTCAATTAGATCAAACCATTTCAGCATCTAGGGAGAGGATTGCATATTGTAGTGGATGAGAGGAGGATTGACAGGCAGTTAAAGCAGCAATAATTTTCCTCACATTCACTACAGAGTGACAACCTGTGATAAAACTGGTCTGATCCTAATGTATAATGTGTGAGAGGAGGATTTTCAATCGATCAGCCAGAATTTTTGAAAGTAATTTGTAGTCTAAGTTCAGGCGGGAGATAGGGCGATAGGAGCCAGGAAGGGATAGGTCTCAGTCAGGTTTTGGAAGTATTTTTAATATAGCTGAGTTAAAATGGTGGGGAGGTTCTTCGAAGTAAGGATAGAAATAAATGCTGCGGCTAATAGGGGAAATGAAGTAGGGGAAAGCAATTTGTAAAAGTCCCCGCATAAATCCATCAGGGACTGGATATTAGGGATTGAAGAGATGCAGACACTTCAGGAATCAAAGTTGGGAATGTTAATGAGTCCCAGATGAGGGGGGGGGGTTTGGGAGGGTGCTGTGTGGGAAGAGAGATCAGTGGGAGATGTAGGATAAGGAACTGAGAGCTTTGAGGCATATACTGTAGGTATTTGTAATAGAGTTGCATAGTGTGGGCAATTTGTTTGTTGGACTTAGTTAAAGAGCATTCAGGGGTACGGAGTGGGAGGACCATGGCCAGCTTCCTTGAGCCCTTCAACAAGTTGCATAATAGCCTGCCTGATTTATTGCCAAATCTGTAAAATTTGCAGTTATAGAATTAGCAACATAGAAAAGGTATCTGTCACCCATATCAGAGTATTCATCAAAGTGGGTTTTCGCAAATAAATAGGATTGATTGGAGGAGGAGGAGGGTATGGTTTTATAGATTTGGAAAGCTTTAGTTAGGGCATGTTGTAGAGATAAATATCTGGAACCAGCTGGAAGTTTCCATAATTCGTTGGACCCAGAATTTTCGGGAAGACAAAAATGAGATGTAACCATGGCATGATCTGAAAGGGCAATGGAAGAGGCAGTTGAAAATGGAAAGATAGAATGTGAGACAAGGATAAAGTCTATGCAGGAAAAGGAGCCATGCACAGATGACAGACACATGTAAGCCCTGTCCAATGGGTGATATGCTCTCCAAACATCTAAAACCAGTAAAGTATCTTGAAACAGTAAGATGCTGACCTTAGAGGAAGGAGCAGGGGGATACTTTTAGAGTTGGATCTATCCAATATTGTGGAGGAAACTATGTTAAACTGATCACCTATAACAAGGTTTGCAGCTGTATAGGGGGCGAGTAAAGCTATCGTGGATCAGAAAAAGGGTTTATTGTAAAGGGAGAGGGCATAAATATTGGCTAGTGGAAGTTTTGTACCAGCAGTGCAGACAGAAGCCACCACATATCTACCTCCTTCATCCACTAAGGTGTTGGTAACTTCCAGGGGAGAGAGCATTTGGCCAGTATCTTCACTCCGCAGGCCTTTGAAGACATGGATGAGGATGTTACCATAGACCATCCAAGCATTTGCATTTTAACATCTCGGGCTGGGTCAGATGAGTTTCCTTTAGGAAAGCCAAATCAATTTTATTCCTATTTAAATATTGCAACATTTTCCGGTGTTTAGCTGGAGAGTTTATGCCAATTACGTTCCAGGAGCAAACAGATAGATCAGGCATTTCTCAGCAAGCTTTTAAAACAATGGAGGAATATAAAAAAAAGAGTACTGCAGATCTCCTCTAAAGTAAATTAAGATACTGTATGTCATGAGAGGCAGCGCCCAATTGCTGCTCAACATTTGTCACCCTGTGTGAGAGTTGCTGTATTAGGGAGTTAATATCTGCCATTGCCTTTGTGAGTAAAGGTGACATGGCAGCATTAATAGCCTCCACATCTTCCCTGTAGGTGACAGGGGCTTCAGAGCCGTGACTCACATTTCTTGGGTGTTCGTATCCCTATGTGGCAGCCTTCTTTGAGGCTGGGAGTGAGTGGTCACCGCTGTCATCTGGCACCATGCTTTAAGCAGCTCTTCTCACCTCTGAGCACAAAGGCTGCAGCTGCTGCATTGTCTGTGACAGCTGGGAGCCAGGCGGATTTAGATAGCGGTACATCCGTCTTAAGGGAGAGGGTAGTATGAGGGGGAGGTAATGGCAGAAGAAAAAGCTCTAAAAGCCGATTATCAGAGTCTGTGGGGAGTCAGAGGATGGAGCTGGAAGACAGAGCTCCTTACTCCATCAAGCCAGACCTGGAAGTTTGAACTTAGAATGTTCTAAAATGAATACAAAAAGTATTTGCACCACTTGCAGAACTCATTATACTTTATTTATGTTTAAACATAACTGAAATTATACAAAAATTACCATTTAACCTTCTCATAACTATTACTTTTTTTAATATCAGAGCTAAATATTTGTTACATAATAGTGATGGTGGAGTCATTTTGCTACACATAAAGTAGCAGGCCTCTTCTCAGTAATGTCATTAAGATGGCAACTAATTGTGGAGAATTGTTGATAAAAGACAACAATAACTTGTAATCTGCTACATACTATTAAGTCCAGGATGTAGTAAAAAAAAAGTCATCAATGGCAATGTCAACATTCATATTGTTGACACCACGTTGTAAACAGTTATGGTGTCAACACTGTCAAAATGTGGACAGACAGCATGTCAACATTTCCAGAGTGTGGACAAGTGAAATATCATCAAGTCAGTCGACATTAAGATTAGGCTTTTGGAGGCAGGGCTAGGCTGTGTAGGACATTAAGGTAAGACTTTTGGAGAGGAGAAAGGCAAGAATTGGGTTTGGCATTAGAAGTAGGGGTAGAGATTAAAGTTTGGGCATTTGGGAAAAAATCTGGTATGCCAGAGGATAGGAGGTTGGACCCATAAGTGATGGTTACATGACTATCAGGACCAGCAAGCAAACCTGGAACAACTGCAGCAGTCAGTAGCAGATTTCATGTCAAATTTCATCATTGTATATGTGCTGAATGTTGACATGGTCAATGGCAACATTATGATCATGGCTACATTGTCATGTTAATATGATGAATGTCGACATTTTGGCTATCAACATATTATACTGTGCCCATTAAAACCATGTGAAATATTTTACATTCTTTCATAATATAGATTTTTAGAATGTCACTGGTAGCCTTCTTAGATAAGGTATCTTATGGTACTTGTTTCCTAGCATGGCGCCCATCGCATACCATCGCATACCTTAATTAGTGGTATGCGATGGGACCCGATTTTTGTGTCCTAAGAGCCGCACTGTACAATTTTAAAATTGCATCGCATCGCATGCCATTAAAATGGCATGCGATGCGATCAATGCGATCAAATCGACGATTTCATTGTACATGCACTCTGATGGGTGATTAGTATGTTATATGCACCCACATCGTTAACGCCACCGCCACTATTAACGCCAACCCGAAGCGTGGCGAGCTGCAGCGGTACGCGTCCTCCGACCTTTTCATACCCCCACTATCCAAGTCGGCGTGGAGTTGATTTTACATAGTGTGGTGAGCGCAGCGAGCCACCGAAGCCTAGCGAGCGCAGCAAAGCCCCGCGAGGGGATGCGGAATACATGTGAAGTTATCCACGTCCCCTCGCGGGGCTCGCTGCGCTCAACACGCTCCGGGCTTGGTGGCTCACTGCACTTGCCACACTATATAAAATCAGCTCCACGCCAACGTGGATAGTGGGGGTATGAAAAGGTCGGAGGACGCGTATCGCTGCGCTCGCCACACTTCGGGTTGGTGGTGGCATTAACAATGGGGGTGCATATAACATACTAATCACTCATCAGGGTGATTGTACAATAAAATCATCGTTTTGATCGCATCGATCGCATCACATGTGATCTGGTCGCATGCGATGCGATCAATGCGATCAAAAAGATGTAACAAGATTAAAATCGTGGGCGCCATGCTAGGAAACAAGTACCTACTGTATCTTATAATTTACTTTAGTAATATTTAATAAAATAAATAATATTTCCATGTTATACTCTTAGACAACAGAAACACTGAAATTATACCTCTTTTTGACTTCAGGTTTTAATTTTTTTCCCAGAATTATTAATACTTACATCTGCATGTCTTCTTAAAAGAAGTATATGTAAATAATTGCAAGCTTTATATCAGCATTTTACTGAAATGGTTCTAAAAAGAAAATTGTTTAAAATCTTCTTAGTGCCTCTGATATTTAAACCTGCACAATCCAAGCCCTCAAAAGGCTTGTTGACACAAGTAAAAGTATAATAATGAAGTGGTGTGGCGCAACCATATTAAAGGATGTTTTTGTATATAATTCTTAATTTAAAATATTTTTTATTTGAAGCAGAAAAACAAACAATAGGTGACAAACCTTACACATTTAGTTGGGGGAAGCAGCAAATGAAAAAACACATTTGGTATCTCACCATGTATGTACACCGCGGTGGGCTATGCTTTTTGAAATCAGAAATCAAATACACGCCAGGTCCGCAAAAACCGGAAGCGGAAGTGCGCGAACGGCATATGGAACGCAAACCAGAAATGCCGGGTGCAACACACGGCACTTCCGGACCGTGAAAATAGCGGAACATTGATTGGTCACCAACCCAGGAAATGAGTATAAATTGGAGACCAAAGGGACAGGAATCATTTTCAGTTTGATAAAGGAGACAGAAGGTACTCCGAAACACGTTGCTGCTATCATTGATGCCTCTGCACCATTGAATCTTGGAGCACCTTGGCACTTCATCACTTTATACTGAACGCACTTTACTGTGGACGCACCTTGCACTTTATTCTTTGGGGACGGTACATCAGATGCTCACTGCGGTGGTGCCGCAGTCTTTAATCATAAAAAAACGTAGCCCACCGCAGTGTACATACATGGTGAGATACAAAATGTGTTTTTTCATTTAGTGCTTCCCTCAACTAAATGTGTAAGGATTGCATCCCATCTATGCAAGTTATTGTCATTTATTTGTCACCTACTGTATTGTTTGTTTTTCTGCTTCAAATAAAAATTATTTTAAATTAAGAATTGTATACAAAAACATCATTTAATAGGGTTGTGCCACACCATTTCATTTTTCTGCTTTGTAATTTGTCCTATTGGGGATGGTGTACCCCTTTTTATGGTATGGTGGGCAGCACCCTTTTAATTTATTGCGCTCATACCTCCACAGAAACTGTTGTTTTCAAAAGTAAAAGTATCACAATAAACCCAATGCATCATGTTTTTGTTTCCATTATGAAACTACCTTTCAATCTAAGACTGAAGGATGTGGAGAAAAGGTCACAATTGCTGAGACTGAGCACTCTTTTTCAACATCTTCAAAATTTAAACCAATTTTAGCACTTACTATTGAAAAAGTTAAATGTACATGTATTTACTGAAAAAAATAATGACACTGACGTGATATGAGCAGAGGATACATTTTACATTAAGAACTGTGTTTCAAAATGCCCTTTATACTGAAAAAACAGTGATATGTACTGTATAATGACATTGTCTGATTTTGACTTTGACATAAACAACATCAAGAACAAAATATCTTCATGAATGTCAGCATTGTTTTCTTATTATTTATTCTAGTATATCATTATAGTAGGACTATGCGAAATCACTTTGATTGTGAAAAATAAGGAGCATGGAAATATAAAATTTATGTAATTTAGTAAAATAGTGTAGAAGAAAGAGTGCTGTCTCAATTTACCTATAAAACACTTACCCCATATCTATTCTTTGTATATAGTAATTTAGAAAAAAAAAAACATTCCTAGAAAAATTGACATGACCCACAATATTACCAACAGCAACTATCACTTTAACATAATGCCTGGTAGGTTACCTAATTAGCTATTGTCTCATTGGTAATTATACCGAACACAGCAATATCAGTTTTTATTTCTCTTTTCATACAACATTTAAAGAAGCACAGCACAATATTCTGCTCATTAGAGGAAATTTTAATTACAGGCTGTGCTTGCCTTGGGCTATCCACCAAATGTTTCATTAAACGCTATGGTAGCAGCAATTTGATTTAGGTCTTTTGCTGTGGTGTATGTTTGGTGGAAACTCAATCCAATCAAATGTGAATTTTCCTTTTTTTTCTGCACTATAAATTTACAGAATTACTTAAAAAGCGACAGTGCTTCTGTACTGGATGTTATGAGCATGTTTTATATGAGTTTGAGAAAAGGATAGCTACAGTATACCTGTACTTTTGACTATTGAAACATGGTAAGAGGCGTGTGTCAATAGAGATTCATGACTTTCTATTGCTTAACTCTTAATATTAATAAATTAAAATTGGAGCTCTACTGTTTCACCCTTTAAAAGATTGTCACTGCACATACATTAGTCATAAAGATTTTTCCTTTCTGAAACTATAGCAAAGAGTAGTACTGAAGCTTGTTCTAGAAGATTTTGAGACACACTTTGTCTGTAAAGGCTTATGTACTTACTACGGTAAAACATACCTATTGAACCATGAATTTGCAATATGCTACAAAGTTTCTGGCAATAAAGCTTTGGGGTCTAAATACATTAATTGTACTAGGTGCTTGGATCATGGTACAGGAATATATGACTGAAAGATGCGTAGTTTGGTTTAGTGTAAATTTGTGTGGTGAAAATATACAACACATTTTTAAACTTTAGACATACTAAAAATAAGTTAGAGCAGAACTACCCTCATACCCTTTATGGAATACTGTACATGAGTAAACATGTAGATGAGGACTTGGTTTGGATTTTAGTTGCTTAGAATACTATATTATTTTTCTATGGTACTGTATGAACGTTTTTGTTTCTCAAGTATCTCCTATATATTTGGCTACATCTGTCACTCAAACTGGGTGTCTGTGTCTATAACGCTCTGTTCCTGGACTTTCCTCTTAATGTGTGATTGCCTTCATCTGTGCTGAACACCTTTCTGAGAAATTAACCTGTTTAAAACAGGTGATGGCAATCATACATTAAGGGGAAGTCTAGAAACAGAGCATTGTGTCCCTCCTGGAGAGGGTCATGTTGGGAGGTATGTGACAGAGAACCAGCCCAGTGAGCCCACAGACAGTGCCAGACACCCACTGCCTTCCCATGTTGCCCAGCACTGCTACTCCACAGCCACCAGGTGAGCGCCCCCCTCCCGCGATTTGCGGCAAAACCTCCCCCCCCCACGATTCGTGGCAAAAACACCCGCTCCCCCGCGACCCCCCCTACCGCGATTCGCAGCAAAAACACCCCCGCGACCCCCCCTCCCGCGATTCGCTGCAAAAAGAACCCCCCCACGACCCCTCCCGCGAATCACGGCAAACCCTCCCCCGTGACCCCCCCCCCCCCGAATCGCGGAAAAAACACCCCCCCCGCGACCTCCCTCCCGCGATTCGCGGCAAAAAGAACCCCCCCGCGACCCCCCCTTGCACGATTGGCGGCACCCCCCCTGCGACCCCCTTCCCGCGATTCGCGGCACCCCCCCCCCCGCAATTCGCAGCAGCCCCAGGATTAAATGGCACATGCAAAACACTGACATGGCTATGGTCGACAATGAAAAAGATTGACATGAGTTTTTGAAGATTTATTTTTAATTTTTTCATATTCATTGTCATGTGTCGACATGGACACCAATGAAGTGGCACACTTATGTCAACATTTACATGTGTTGACCTTTCTGTGTTGATTTTTTCTTGTGGCGATTCGCGTCACACCCCCCCCCCCCGCAACCCCCCCTCCCGCGATTCGCGGCACCCCCCGTGACCCCCCACCTCCCGCAATTCGCGGCAACCCCCCACCGGAACCCCTGTGAACCCCGCCCTCCCGCGATTCGCGGCACCCACCCCCGCGACCCCCCCTCCCGCAATTCGCGGCACCCCCCCGTGATTCGCGGCAGCTCCAGAATTAAATTGCACATGGAAAACACTGACATGGCTATGGTCGACAATGAAAAAGGTTGACATGAGTTTTTGAAGTTTTTTGTCATTTTTTTAATATTTTCATATTCATTCTCATGTGTCGACATGGACACCAATGAAGTGCCACACTTATGTCAATATTTACATGTGTTGACCTTTCTGTGTTGATTTTTTTCTTGTGGCGATTCGCGTCACACCCCCCGCAACCCCCCCTCCGGCGATTCGCGGCACCCCGGCACCCCTCCCGCAATTCGCGGCAACCCCCCACCGGAACCCCCATGAACCTCGCTCTCCTGCGATTCGCGGCACCCACCCCCCGCAACCCCCCCCTCCCGCAAATCGCGGCACCCCCCGCGATTCGCGGCAGCCCCAGGATTAAATGGCACATGCAAAACACTGGCACGGCTATGGTCGACAATGAAAAAGGTTGACATGAGTTTTTGAAGATTTATTTCATTTTTTGAATGTTTTCATATTCATTGTCATGTGTCAACATGGACACCAATGAAGTGGCACACTTATGTCAACATTTACATGTGTTGACCTTTCTGTGTTGATTTTTTCTTGTGGCGATTCGCGTCACACCCCCCCGCAACCCCCCCTCCCGCGATTCGCGGCACCCCCCGTGACCCCCCACCTCCCGCAATTCGCGGCAACCCCCCACCGGAACCCCTGTGAACCCCGCCCTCCCGCGATTCGCGGCACCCAACCCCGCGACCTCCCCTCCCGCAATTCGCGGCACCCCCCGTGATTCGCGGCAGCTCCAGAATTAAATTGCACATGGAAAACACTGACATGGCTATGGTCGACAATGAAAAAGGTTGACATGCGTTTTTGAAGTTTTTTTTTTTAATTTTTTGAATATTTTCAAATTCATTCTCATGTGTCGACATGGACACCAATGAAGTGCCACACTTATGTCAACATTTACATGTGTTGACCTTTCTGTGTTGATTTTTTCTTGTGGCGATTTGCGTCACACCCCCCCCACCCCCCCCCCCCCCACAACCCCCACTCCCGCGATTCACGGCACACACACACCTCCCCCGCGATTCTCGGCACCCCACCCCGTGACCTCCCCTCCCGTGATTCACGGCACACCCCCGCGACCCCCCCTCCCATGATTCGCCGCAACCCCCGCCCCGTAACCCCCCCTCCCGCGATTCGCGGCACCCACCCACGCGACCCCCCCTCCCGCAATTCGCAGCACCCCCCCGCGATTCGCGGCAGCTCCAGAATTAAATTGCACATGGAAAACACTGGCACGGCTATGGTCGACAATGAAAAAGGTTGACATGAGTTTTTGAAGTTTTTTTTTCATTTTTTGAATGTTTTCATATTCATTCTCATGTGTCGACATGGACACCAATGAAGTGCCACACTTATGTCAACATTTACATGTGTTGACCTTTCTGTGTTGATTTTTTCTTGTGGCGATTCGCGTCACCCCCCCCCGCAACCCCCCCTCCCGCGATTCGCGGCACCCCCCGTGACCCCCCACCTCCCGCAATTCGCGGCAACCCCCCACCGGAACCCCTGTGAACCCCGCCCTCCCGCGATTCGCGGCACCCAACCCCGCGACCCCCCCTCCCGCAATTCGCGGCACCCCCCGTGATTCGCGGCAGCTCCAGAATTAAATTGCACATGGAAAACACTGACATGGCTATGGTCGACAATGAAAAAGGTTGACATGCGTTTTTGAAGTTTTTTTTTTTAATTTTTTGAATATTTTCAAATTCATTCTCATGTGTCGACATGGACACCAATGAAGTGCCACACTTATGTCAACATTTACATGTGTTGACCTTTCTGTGTTGATTTTTTCTTGTGGCGATTCGCATCACACCCCCCCCCCCACCCCCCCGCAACCCCCACTCCCGCGATTCACGGCACACACACCCCCCCCCCGCGATTCTCGGCACCCCACCCCGTGACCCCCCCTCCCGTGATTCACGGCACACCCCCCGCGACCCCCCCTACCATGATTCGCCGCAACCCCCGCCCCCGTAACCCCCCTACCGCGATTTGCGGCAACCCACCCCGCGACCCCCCTCCCGCGATTCTCTGCAATCCCTCCCCTCCCGCGATTCGCAGCATCCACCCCCCCACAACCCCCCCTCCTACAATTCGCGGCACCCCCCGCGACCCCCCCTCCTGCAATTCGCGGCACCCTCCGCGACCCCCCCCTCCCGCGATTCGCGGACACCTAAGTTGCAATACAGGCATCTTTCATACAATTCTAACCATATTTCTCATATACAAACGTTCACAAATTAAGGGGGCGCAGCCCCTTACGACGGTGTGAAGAGCGCCCGTAGGGCGCGATGAATCACCTAGTAATACAATACACAGTATACATTTTACAGTACATGAATTAAGCATCTGAAATTGTGGTTGGATATTTCCAACCGTCAAATCTTAGATTTTCACCATACTGTCTGTATGGGCACCTCAGTTTTACCTTTTAACTTGGAGAGAACCCAGTAAGAAACAGGTTATAAATGGATCTTTGAAGGAAGCGAGGGATCAAGGCTCACAATCTTCACCTACAGTATATACAGTACTGCATTTCTTACACTTGTGGCTTTTAATAGTTAATTATATTTGTCTTTTTTTATATATTCTCCAATTCCTCTATCAGATTTATAGAATTGTAGTATTAAATTACCAATTTAATCTCCTTTCACTTTGGACAGAACACAGTAATTGAAAAGAGTCACAAATACTCATGTATACATAAGGAAGTGCATGTAGCAACTGTATTAAATAAAGTGCTGGAAAAAATATACAGCCAGCTCTGATGTAAATAAAAGCAAGTGCAAATGCTGATACAGAAGGGAATAACAACCACAGACTTAGCTTCTTCTTTGATCTTAATTACAGCCCCTACCATTTTGTTTTAAACTGTCCAGTTAAATGAACTGAGTTGTTATAAATAAATAAAAAATATCCAATATCCTAATCAGTAGAGGGATACATTGTAGTAAAGCAGAAAACAATATCAATCCTTTTTTGTGGTGTATATCCTATTGGGTAATAAGATTATAATGTTTAAAGAGCATAGTGAAGATGGTAATATAAAAAATGGATTTGAGACAATGTAATGGCTCAGAATTCAGTGGAAGGACTAAAGATAGTATACTAGAGGATAGTGTTTAAAATAAATTTCAATGACAGCCAGGAATGATACTCAGAGAAGCAAACTAAGCAAATGATTTATTGAGAGACATAGTTGTGGACAACTTGAGTTTGGTACAGAAATATTTGGTAATAGGATGAAGCAAAAATACATAGATTGGGATCAAACAAGTGCTTATAAAGGAGGTTAAGGGTAGAGCTAGAAAATTCTGTAACATCAGGAAAACAGTTAAACTGTGCTAGAACACAGACGGAGGGTTATTCTGTGAAGAGTAAAGACAGATATGCCCATCATCCAGAAAATCTTAGTCAGCAGAGCATCAATATGGGGAGGCATAAACTCTTAGTTCATATCCTGACAGTATGGAAAGGGATACAAAGTAGGTTTGACCGTTATTGCATGTCCAATATTTACATTTACCCAAAATCATTATAAGAAATGCAATCAGTTAAGTCATGAATTCTACAAAGAGGGTGAGTAGAAATGTCAATGAGATGCAGATATAGCAAAGACAAGGAGAGAACCCACAGTGTACTAAGTAATCATATGGAGGCTTATTAGACAGCACATGATCTAGAGCAGTTAGTCCAAGCTAGTTCGGATAATCAGGATCAGAATGTGAATAGGCATGCAAGCAGAACGTAAAAACTTCAGGGTAAAACAGACAGAGCAGATGTGTCAATGAACACTGGGTAAAGAGAGGTTGAATGATACTCAAACATAACATCTAAACAACTTCAACAAAATATCTTGGTGATTAATTGTAAAAAGGGAATTTTACTTAAAAATAATGTTTAGTATTGATATAGATGATATGGTTGTTATGATGCCCTTGCCTGGGTGCTGGGGATAAAGGCTGGTTACTGGAGGTCAGGCGTGAGCCCATAGCCTATTGGGACAGTTTCTCAGAATGTGACCCTTACAGCCACAGTATAAACAAAGACCTGAGCTCAGTCGGCGAGCCCTTTCTTCCGGGGAAATACGAGCTGCCCCAAGTTGCATAGGTTCCTCGCTTTCCTCAGGGGTCACCGGGACATAGGGAACCACCCGAGTGAGAGAGCCCCATTCAGACCTCCGCTTACGGAGGCGACGGTCAATTTGAATGGCTAATTCCATTAATTTATTTAGTTTTAGGTGCCGGGTATTGAATAAGGCAATCCTTAATTTCGTCAGCCAGACCGCAACGAAATTGGCTGCGTAACGCTGGATCGTTCCATCCGCAATCATTTGCCCATCGGCGGAACTCTGTACAATAAGCCACAGCTGGGTCTTTCCCTTGCTTAAGGGCCCTAAGATGAGTCTCTGCTGAGGCTTCACGGTCGGGGCCATCATACAACAACCCAAGAGAACTAAAGAAATTGTCCAGCGAGGTCAAAGCTGGGCTGTCAGAAGGAAGTCCGAAGGCCCAGGTCTGGGGGTCACCATGGAGCAAAGATATAACTAAACCAATACGCTGGGCCTCGGACGTGAAAGAGCGCGGTTTGAACCGAAAATACAGCTTGCAGCTCTCTCGAAAATTAAAAAAGGTTTTGCGATCCCCAGAGAATCGATCTGGCAGATTCATTTTGGGGTCTGAACGCCCTGTCTCTGGGGGCCATATCCTTTGCTCTTGAGAAGCTACTTTTAAAGACAATTCCCACACCATCTGAGTAAGCCACTGAAGCTGATCAGAAAAGGTCTGATGAGTAGTACTCATGATACAAGATCACCAAATAAATCACACAAAAAATTATAAGACTCAATGAAATCTGTCTCTTTTTGGCCGGTTATAATGTTATTATGCCCTTGAATGGGCACTGGGGATAAAGGCTGGTTACTGGAGGTCAGGAGGTCAGACGCGAGCCCGTACCTGGGACCGCCGGTAAGGAGGGCCACAGCGGATCCTACACTCACTCTGTTGAGTCCCCGAGGCAGATGGCAAACCCCTGCAGACCTAGGCTTCGTCTGTGGCCGCCGCATCCGAAGGAGCGACTTAGGTACGCTCCGACCCCGATGCAGATAGGTCTTAGGTAGAGACAAGGGGAAAGCGATCGCCATGGGGTAGCCCAAGAGGACAAGCTGACTACTGGACCTAACTGGGAAACGGACCCTAACTGCCGGCATCGGGCCAAGACGGGGAGAGCGACCTAGTCGCAGACACCAGCTGGTAGAGGGGAGTCCCCAGCAAGACACACCACAGGGACAGTGACTCCCCAAAGCAGGAATCCGGAGGAAGGAAGAATTCCCTGCCTGAATAGAAATCAACTGAAATACAAGGGACAGAGAATATATCTTGAAAAGAACAAAGGTGATCAAACGGATAGGGAGGACAATAACAACCAGCCCACGGAGGGGCGAAGCCATGGAGGGCCAGCGGACCAGGAGGAAGAACAACCAGGGCTCCACTGGAGCACTTACGTGACCCACGAAAGATGGAGACTGTGGGTCGGATGCAGGCTCACAAGCTGATGATGGACCCTGCTGGTAACTGGGATGGTCACCGCTGGAACTTCCAGGAACAGACGGAGAACACCAGATGACTGCAGCAGAAGTCTCCAGCAAAGGGCCGGGGACCAAAAGGACCACCTGACTGATGTCGTTCGCGGCCGCCGGGCGGAAGCTCGGGGACGTTGCCTGGCAACATCCCGACGCTCCCTCTCAGAGTGAGGCTTGGGACGTTGCCCGGCAATGTCCCCGGCAATGTCCCCGGCCACGTCACTCTGAGCCGCATCCGCCGTCCGTCCGGGTGCACGGACGGCGGCGTACAACAATGGTAATTTCAGATCAAGTTTAATCTCCATGAAATTTACCCATCAACATCTCCCGACTGTTGATTGTCTTTGGTGTTTCACAACTCTTCTCAGTAGGTCTGATGATGTAAAGGATTATAACATATTGTAGATCACTTATACATCATACTGTAGATCATAGTTGGTCACATAATTGTTTGTGCCTTGAAAAATTGGAATCTATAAGACGTGAGTTTTGCTAAACTCCCTTCAAATCATAATGATATCTTTCTACATTATTTTGTCATAGATAAAACCTTTACTATTCTGTTTGCCAATCTGTTGAGATAATTTATATACTGTATGGGTACCAGTTACAAAATCCAGTTGTTCAAGCTTCTTACAGATGCTGCATGATTGAATGCTGGCTAGCTTGAGATTTGTCGTTTCACAACAGTTTTTACCATATTAACAGAGGAAGACATCCAGAAACAATGCTACTGTATTATTATGCAACAGTTGGCAAGTGCTATTACTGAAACACCACCTACACATTATTAAATTAACAGCCTGTAACATTAAGATTGTGTTTAATGCATTATTTGTGCCTCACTGTACCCTCAACATTATTATATTCAAACTTTTTTCAGGATGCCAAAATTCAAGCAGAGCACATTCAAGGTACTCATACCAGTGTCCAGGACTGCCAGAGTAGAGCATATTGCTCCATTGGATACCAGTGTGATAGGGTTGTAGGTCTAGGATCTGAATAAGTGCAGTTGTTTAATTATCAGTAGGATTGCAGTATTATTATTATTATTATTATTAATAATAAGAATAATAACAGAAAAGTGAAAGTTGTTTCTTCATATATTGTAAAGGATAACCTTGCTAAGGATTCTTTAGAAATAAGGATTGAACAATACAGTATTTCTTGCTGCTTAGTTAACATTACCTCATGTATCAGAATTAATAAGAAACATATTTGCCTTTGTTTTTTTCAGTAGAACCCTGCAACCAGTAATATTCTTAGTAATTTGTAAAATAACAGTAAATCCTTTAAACATTCACAGTTGTGCATTTACTGTGACTGGGATGGGAGTCCTTGCCTCTCTTTTGTGGTGCGGGGAAGAGAGGAAGTAAGTGCATGATGATAAGCAATACCAGAACATTAAACATACCCTTCCCACCCTGCTGCAACCAAGGTAACCTTGGGACTGTCTTATCTTTCTATTTTAACATCTAAAAATTTGATCAGAGTACCAATTAATAAAATTAACCTTAATATAATTTCATATTTTTTACTAGAATTGCCCATATAATGTTCATCATTTTGACATAAAGGACAAATTAAAGGTTTCAGCTTCATACGCTTTTTTCTAGAACATGCTGTACCATTGGATTCGTTTTTTCTACAAAATTACTTGTTGCAGAGGTAAAAATAGAAATTGCAGTATTTTTTTAACAATCTGTTGCTCACCTAGTTTAATCAAAAACTTTTAAAAGAATGTCCTTGGGGAAAAAATAAACTAATGTTTGTTTTAGGAAAAATTTGATCCATGTTATCAATGAGCTCATTTTTTTATTTGAATCTCATAGTTTTTGTATTAATTAATTTAATTTCAGAGCAATCTAGTCTGTTTTAGTTTGTGAATTTTAAATATAAAATATCCTGCTTTATTGAAGTACAGTCAGGGCCACCGACAGGGGAGTGCTGTGGGTACAACTGACCTGGGCCCCAGGACGCTAGTGGACAATTAAATGCTGCACCGGCTTTTGAGCCAATCAGAGCTTGTGTACTGTTAGCCAATCAGAGCGGCTGTCGGTACACAAGCTCTGATTGGCTCACCAGCCGGTGCTGCATTGAAGAAGCCTGTGCTTCGGGACCTGCAGCAAGAGTCAGGCGGTGAGTGAAAGGAGGGGTGACCTGGAGGGGCCTGGACTGGAAATCAGTCCCGGGCCCCAAAAATCCTAGTGGCAGCCCTGATTACAGTTGTGACATACTCTAAAAGACATCAATGAAATTTAAAGCCACATGATTTATTTGAAAATAGCCTGATCTGCTAAACTTATTTAACCTTCACTGTCAATTTTTTCACCAAGAATACTGGATTATTCATTTATATTGGAGAAATATCTTAAATATGTTCTGTAACTCTTTGTTAAATATTTGTATTTACAGTCAATAGCTAGACATCATGCTTGCATCTAATGAAATACCTGTATGCTATTTAAATTAGTCAAAATTGGAACAAAGTTTTCACCAGTTTCAGAAGAAACCTTAGTCATTAAATAGTACAAGTATTAAATCTTTTTTATATGTTTTATTACTCCTATGTCTATTTCTGAAAATGCCTTAAAGTATAAATGATTAATTAGAAACATATATATTTAAAATGTAATTATCATTTTAAATTAGACAAGACAATAGAAATATGATATCAATCAATTTGACAGTGACTGTATGCCTATTCTGTCATTTGGGATCCAGTTAATTTAAATGATCACTTTTTTTGTTAAAAAGATAAATTACCTAATTGTCTGTATACATTATTGAATTTCAGCCAATCTCATTTAACTTGGCAGTAGAAAATTGCTATTAAAACTAGTTACTTGTAGAGTAATGGAAAATAATCATAATTTTCCTCTATTTATATGCTTTCTGTGTGTCGTACATGCATGTGTACTACAGCCCTGCATAGCATTGAGGTCTTATTTACTGACTGCTAATTCGTTTCTGGCTATAAATACTTACTACTTACTTACTACTTACAATGGCTCAGCAAGTAGGGGTGTGAATATCCCTGATGAGCCCCCAAGATAATCCCACCTTCTACTGCATGAAGCAGGAATCTGTCTGATGCCTATAACCAACTTCCCAACCACAAACTACTTAATTAAATATTGCAAAAGAGAAGAGAGAGAAAAAAAGTATGTCTCTGACATGGTCTTAGTTAAAATATAACCTTTAATGGTCTCTTTAGAACTAGCGATATATGACAAACACACAAATAACATTAAAACGTGGATACAGGGTAAGGTGTGTTTATTAAAAACGGTGGCTTATTCAATGCGCACTAGTATTATATATATTATTTGGTACTACAGGTTTCTTTTGTTGACACTCATGTATCAAATAAAGATCAATTTGTGTTGTGTCTTTGTGTTTTTATTTGTCATTTTATTAGGATATAACACCTCAAGTAGCACATGCGGTTCTGTTGTGTATATGTATTCAAATCCCCTCTGGATTTGTGTCTTTTATTAGGAGTTTAAATCCTATTCTTGCTTGCAATATTAAGGTAATGAGATTCACTCTCTTTTGTATCCAGGTATAGGCAAGAATGTTGCAAGTTCTGAATAACACTCTAATGCAACAGTGTATCTCTATGGAAATCTCACTGTAATTTGAGGTTCTTTAACAGTGCAGAATTTGTGAATGATTTGATGCTTGATCCACACTGTGTCAACTCAAAAACACACCACGCACATCATACGCTGAGTATGTATATTGGGGTATTATATGTGGTGGGTACAGTGCTGCATAGCTTGGGTGCGCTTTGAACCCCTGTGTTACCGCTTAGATGTAAACTTTATTTGCAGAGACTCTGAGTGATGGACACTTGTAGTTATTAGTTTGTTTAATTGGTATCTGATCCCTATAAACAGTCAGACATTCAGTACATGGGTCCCAGTGGTCTCTAATACAATAATGCAGTTGTATAGTATGTTTGATAACCACAGTGGTTACTCTTAAATATATCACGGCTCTGTGGCTGTATGAGGAAACCAACTGTGTCTCACACTGTTGTAGAGACAACTATAGATTCATAATAGCGTGCTCAAATTAGCATGTCATAGTAGGACTTTGTATTGGAACATCGCTATTTCCCCCACAAGGTTGTATGGGGTCAGTAGCTGATATGTGACACCTTAGTAGCAGTGTAACCTGTAGGATAAAGTACACAAATCAAAATGCAGTCTGTATTATGAGTGTGCACGAGTAATTGGCACCGCCGGTGTGTGCTTCGCTTCCTTCTTTTTCAAGGCCCTCATAGAGCCACAGAGCTGTGATATATTTAAGAGGAACCACTGTGGTTATCAAGCATACTATACAACTGTGTCATATTTCGCTAGATTTAAAGAGACCATTAAAGGTTATATTTTAACTAAGACCATGTAGGTGCACCCGTCAGAGACATAGTTTTTTTCTCTCTCTTCTCCTTTGCAAGATTATTCAATTTATGTCTAGTGGTAGCACACCTCCCGTCAAGCCGAATTGTTGGTTGATACCACATCAATTAATATTCAGGGGGGTCCTTTCTTTCCTCTAATCTAAAGAGGATCCTGTGCGGATTACCACCCATTTTGCCTCTGTACTTAATTAAATACACTGGAAGTGCAAAATGTCTGTATTGAAAAAGACAGGAAAACCCCTAAATTAATGGTGATTGTTCCATCATGAGTGGAAGGAGCCCATCAGAATAGTTAGCCATGTATCACAGTGGAGGAACAAGCAAGACGATGTATAAAGGCACTGCAGCCCGCAGAGGAGCACTCGAGTTGCATAAAATTATAGAAAACGAATGAGTTGCATACCTGTATACATAATATATATGTATTATTGTATATGTTGCATACACAAGAGCTTGATGACATACTGTATACAGGCTCCTTAACTCACATTAAGGAGCCTGATGCAATATTATGGATCTGGAGTTGTCTTTAGATATAAAAGGTCAATGTTGAATGATCTGTTGGCATAAAGGAGGCATATAAATGCCTCCTGTGGTGGTGTGGTGTTCATTTGAGTTTTTAGTCTGCTGCTTTGGTGCCATTTATTTTCTCATAGTGTTTCCACTGTATATCCGCCGTTTGATGACTTGTTTCTCTGTTCATACTTGTCTTGTTCTGTGTAAGTCTATTAAGGTAATGATTCTTTTAAATTAGTCTTGTATTTAAATTATGTAATTGATTGAAAAAAAAATCTTAAAAATGAAAGCTCCTGTCAACGTTAGGGACTCAAACACTCTAAAACACAGATAGAAAATACGGATCGTTACTTTCATAATGTTGACAACTGAATGTCAACAGTTATAATATCAACATTATTAAAATGTTGACAAGCTTTTTCAAGATGTAAATATATGAAATGTTTGACAGAATGTCAAAATTAGTTTAGGCTTAGGAGGTTCATGTTAAGCACTATAGTGAGGATTAATGATAAGGTAGAATGCTTAACATACTTGTAAGAGTTTGGAGGTCTGACTTGAAGGTAGTGGTCACATGGCTTCCAGGAGCAAATTAGCTGTGCTGGAGCTACTGCAGCTCTCAGGAGTAGGTAAGTTACAGCTAGACCACCAGAAATTATATTTTGACATTGTAACATGTTAATATTTCATTTGGTGCAAGAAGAAACACATTTCATGTGAAGCTTCCTAAACATGTGTTGTGTCTTCTTGAAGGAATCTTTAGGCTTACAATGGACACTACCCTCCCTACACATCACACCTTGAACACAATGGGAATAACTTTCCCGGGACCTTTACTTCATTGTTTCTGTGACACTTGCATTAGGGAACATAATGCTCTACTATCCTGCACTGCACCTTATATAAGGGATATCAATGTATTGGACACTGACAGTAGATACTTTTACATTCCTTTGTTTGGAGACTATTCCCTTGTTCACTGCTATGGCTGACTTTAAGTCAGGGGACTTAAAGGCAGGTAGGCAATGTAACAAAGCAATGAAGAAGGCAAGTCAGATGCTTGGTTGCATAGGGAGAGGTATCAGCAGTAGAAAGAAAGAAGTAATAATGCCACTGTATAGGTCATTGGTACGACCTCATCTAGAGTATTGTGTTCAGTTCTGGAGGCCATATCTCCAGAAGGATATAAATACATTAGAGACTGTACAAAGAAGGGCAACTAAAATGGTGCATGGCCTACATCACAAAACGTACCAGGAAAGACTAAAAGATCTTAATATGTATACTTTAGAGCAGAGAAGGGAAAGGGGGGACATGATAGAAACTTTCAAATATATCAAGGGTTTTAACAAGGTACAGGTGGAAGACATTCTTCACAGGAAGAGGAGCAGCAGAACACGAGGAGATGCACTGAAACTAGAGGGAGGAAGATTCAGGGGAAATTTGAGGAAGAATTACTTCACAGAAAGAGTAGTAGATAAGTGGAATAGCCTCCCATCAGAGGTGGTAGAGGCAAATACAGTAGTACAATTTAAACATGCTTGGGATAGGCATATTGATATCCTTACAAAAAAATAAGGATCAAATATGGTTTGAGGTAACATGTTTAAAAAGGGGCAGACTAGATGGGCCAAGTGGTTCTTATCTGCCGTCAAATTCTATGTTTCTATAACAAAGAAAATAATACATCTGCACATACTGTATCATACACAGATTATGCTTTACCGTACAGTATGGCCTGAGTTTTTAGTGATTCTTTTCCAAAAGAAGGCGGTGTATTTACTAAAGTGTGGGTTTTTAGAAGTGATAACCGAGTCAGAGGTTAAGTGTGCCAAGTTTGGTCCAGATAAATTAAGCCATGTTGGAGCTTATGCTGAACAAATTTATACTCCCTCACTTTTATATATCTATATCTACAGTATCTATCTATCTATCTATCTATCTATCTATCTATCTATCTATCTATCTATCTATCTATCTATCTATCTATCTATCTACCTATCTATCTATCTATCTATCTCTCTCTCTATCTATCTACCTAGATATACAATGTGTTATTTAATTATACCTGTATTTATGTTAAAATGTACTTTTACATGCATTTTTAATGAAAGTTTAATAATACACTTTCTACAAGAGAGATTGTCAAAAGCAAACTAATCCATCAAATGTACAACCGCAGCAACATATAAAGAGTACAATTATATAGTGAGGGTAAACAAGATGAGTTCATCATGAGTTTTTGGATTTGTGTTATTTCAGTGAAATGTAAAGCAATGCCCCATTGAGACAGCTACTGTATAAATCCTGTAAATCCTCATAAAATAAAAATATACAGTATATCCTGTAAGTCAGCAAAATGGCAATTGGAGTAATTACCTGGATCAATCAGTCAAATTTACAGGAACTAATACAATTCCCCACAAGAAAGACATTAGATCAATGTTTTAAATCTACTTAGTAAATGTCCAATTTAGATGACAGTTGTGTAGCATAAATGTCCTCATGGTGACAAAACCTTTTGTATAGTGGTCATAAATTATTATCTTCAACTGTTTAAAGTATAGCACAGTAATGTGATTGACACCAATCTTTACAAAATATGAAATGCATTAATACAGATTTTATGATTAAAAAATTATTCTACTGCTATAGGAAAAAAAAAATTATTTGTGTCAAAAGATGATAATTTGCAATATTTCAAAAGAGCCCTATACTGTAATATTACTTTATCCATTTTACAGGTGCAATACCTAATCAAAGTCTACATAATAAAATTCATTCACTTCAATTATTTCTGTGTACATGTATGAAGTTTTTTAACTTTGAAGTTAAAACTATAGTGCACTTGTGTAATATATAAAAGTTCTACCTGTCAATAAAGTAAGCTCATTAAAAAAATCCTTAAAGAACAATTTTTGTGGGTTTGTTTGTATTCAACTTTCGCTTCTCAATTTCTCATTGAACACAGCATTTTGCATTTTCCTTTGACAGGCATATATTTCCCTAGAGCCAATTTTATCAGTCATTACAACTTTGTAAAACTGTTGACTGCCAAATACAAATGCCCCCAGGGAAAAAAGTTAAATAAATACTTAGACACATTAATTATGCATACTTTGACAGGTGTTCATAGAAAAAAACTCTTATTCGGAAAATTAAAAGCAATTTAAAACTGTGCTACATTCTATTTGTTGCTGTTTAAAAAGGCTTTTCTTTGGCAGTTTAACAACAACAACAGAATAATGTGCCAGAATCAAGGATAGTTACATTTACCAAAGCTTTATAATCACTTTGCCAATTAACTGTTCCATTAGTTAAATATACTTTTTCCATTTCTCTTAATAAAGGAAATTACAAGTATCAGTTTTGCTCATTGTGGAAAGATCCTTGAAAAGTGTAACCACTGCTAACCAATCAGAATGGCTTCTCACACTCAGTCAGATACAAGCCACTCCGTTGGTCGGGATAGTGGTTCCCAAATGGATACCGTGGCACACTAGGGTGCCTTGAGGCACTTGCAGATTGGGGATCTAGGAACAAATCATATTATTTATAATTAACGTTATAGGCAAAACCAGAGCTGGTGGCTGCCAATCATAAAGTATTTGGACAATCTGAAGCACGCCTATAACTAACAACACATAACTGACGAGAAGGATGATAGGTATTCACAATTGAATTAAAAATGTAAAATATATATTTAGTCAGAATTCCTAATAAGAAATGTTTGGACTAGGTGGTGCCATAAAAAAAATGCAGAATACTCTAGGGTAGGGGTTCTCAAAAAATTGTGCACTGGGAACCCATCATACAGTACAATACTAATTATTGCTGGTCCCCAGCAAGTTACCAATGAATGGTGGCCACACATGTATGGACAGCAGAAAACAGAAAAAAAGCATGGAAGCATTGTTGAGGCACAAAATGATGCAAGGAGTCTGAAGTAACATACAATTTAACTGGCTTATCAGACATATATGGTTAAATTTACTGAGATGGAGGTTCTATTGATAGTAGGATATTGCCCACAGCAACCAATCAGATTCTATCTTTTATCTTCTAGAAGGTGCTAAATAAATAAGAAGTATATTCTGATTGGTTGCTATGGGCAACATCCCATCTTCAATAAAACTCCTATCTTAATAAATTTACCCCATTGGATTACTGGCAAGAGATTAGACAAGTCATCAGCCTGATGGTAAGCATCTTGCAAGATGGTAGTGAGCTTCTTTGGGGTCAAGACCCATAGTTTGAGGGGATACGGTCATTGGCTCACCAGCAAGTTGTTAGACAGTCATTAGGTCAACACCATTAGGTCGGCATGTGTCTAGGTCGACATGCAGGAAGGTCAACATGAGTCTAGGTCGACATGGGTTTGGTCGACAGGGTCATTAGGTGGACAGGGTCATTAAGTCGACATAGGTTAGGTCGAAAGTCATAAGATCGACATGGAGTTTTTCACAGTTTTTTTTGATCCAACATGTGCTGACAGGCGGTATTTCATGCCCTACCATCCATTACGGCGTGGTGGGAGAACAAAATAGTGTGCCGAGCGTAGCGAGGCACTGAGCCCAAAGGGCTCAAATGCATGTCGACCTAATGTTGTCGACCTAATGACTGTCTAACAACTTGCTGGTGACAACTGATCCACACCCAGTTTGAGAACCGCTGCTTTAGGGTACTGTGTTTCAACAAGGTATAGGGACTACTTGGTTAGTAGCTAACATGCCATCTAGTTTTCAGTTGTCAATTTCTTATTTTTTTCCCATGAGACAAAAACTTGAAGAATAAAGAATATAAACCTTTATTTTGTGTAGCATGTAATACAATTTTTGCAGCCTGCATTGTTTTATTTATTAGGTGACACTTTTAATGCACCCACTTTTGTCTTTTATATTTTGAAGCCAGTATCAAGTACATATGTGTTTTTCCTTATTGCCTCAGAATAGAGGGTACAGTAATGAATCCCTGTTTTACTGATAGAGCAATTTCAGTTTTCCTTTGAGTTGTATTTAAAGTTTATATCCTGGATGTTATGGTAAATGAAATTTGCCTTATACACGCAACTCATAATGGCAAAGACTGTTTTTGTGTACATAAATAAACACTGCTATACCATAGCTCAGTTTTTCAAACTTGGACCCCACAAAACATATTTCATGTTTGCATGTTTGCAAATATCCTAACACCATCACAAGTGAAGAATTTAGCTTCATCTGTGGATATTTTGTGGATATTTTGAAACATGTCCATAAATAATGAATATACCTGTGCACCTGCTGGGTGATCATGAATTGAATGAGGTCCTGAGGAGTGATTATGAGAACTACTGCCATAGCTGATTTTAACATAGGTTTAGTATCAGCTACATAAAAAAATGGGACAAAATAATTTTAAAGGGAAAGACATTTGTGCAAAAAATGGTGCTACTTTTTCTTACTTGATAACATTGATGTTGTCTGAAGGTCAACAAACTGCTGGAACATCTTTCTATTAGAACTGAAGCTATTCAAAAAGGTATTTTTTTTTGGAGCCTGTATTTAATTTATATTATTTGCTTATAAAATGAAGTAGTGATTCAACCTGCTTCCTAAGATGCAGCATTGGATCGCTGTTGCAAAACCAACCATCCATCACAGAGGCTAAGAAATGTCCATCCTACAACAGAGATCCCTGGCCTCTTCGTTCCATCTAAATGGTGTCAACACACTGCTGCAGATATTTACCACATCTCCCTGCCCACAAAACAGCATCAGACTGTCAATGATAATCAGTACTTTGAAAAAACTGCATCAATAGCTATAGGACCGGAATAAACCCCCGTAATCATCTGTGATTACTCATAGATTCCCAATTGTGAAAATATGTACTGTAAATGCCAGTTTAAGCATTATTCTTGTGCAATATCTTGTGAAGGGCTGAGCAAACCCCACAGCACCCACTATGCTTATATGAGCAGTGTTCAAGTGCACTGTATATCTGATATAATCACCATAGACACTCCATTGGTCAAAACATCACTCCTTGAGCACCTCCTGTATGGTGAAGGGTCTCACTTGTGACTTCGATAAGAGAAGACCACGGACTCTGTGGTGCTGTGAGCAAGATCACAGCCACATGCTGAAACATACTCATGATACCCCCCTTTACACATTCATAAAACATCCTCTTTAACAAATAATTTAGGTAACTTTCCAGTCTCCGCTGATAGATTTCAGAAGCTGTCTCAAGTATTATAATAGCGTTGTTGTAAGCAAATGCATATGCCATCACTTGTGCTGATTGCAGATTCGCTGAACTGCATCTCTGATTTAGGACCATTGAGAGAGACATTGACAGGTACATTGACTGGTATTTTTTTTTACCAGTAATAAAATATTAATATACTCTGGTTATTTTAATAAATAAAGGGTTAATTATTTTAAAATATTGATTATAATCTGTCTTGTTCCCTAGTGTAGGTGAGTAATGAAATCAGAATTATGAGTATTCTGTTAGGTTGGATTTGTCCTAGGTAACTGTCAACTTAGCAGGGTAGAGGTGTTGGGGGGTGGGGGGTGGAAAAGGGTACCCAGGTGAGTATATTCAGGCACACTCTAATAGTATTTTGCAGATAATCTCATGAGAAGTTCAGGTGGGAGTTCTGCATGGACAGAGCTTTCTCGCAAGTGTTAACCTTGCATGCAATATTTGATATATTTTTCAAATATGAAAACAAATAAAAAAGAAGGATACACCTGTATTCAAAATGCATTGCAAGGAAGCCATCTGTGGTGGTGGAGAGCCAATTGTCCATTACTAGTAAAACTCTTTGCTAGAATATTCCTCCTCACCACCATTAGAGGAGTGAATACCTCCTGTTTTCTATGCACTTTCTGTATGTATATGTATATATATATATATATATATATATATATATATATATATATATATATAGTGGGGGGAGGGGGGGAAGAGAAAACAGGCACCCGTTCTTATTTAGCTTTCAAATATGACCACAGAACTTGAATAAGTTAAGTATATAAAAAACATTTAATTTTCACAATTTATCATATACACAATATATATATAAAAGTTTTGGGTTAATATACAGAAAAAAGTGGGGAATTGGATGGGGAAACAATAGGCTGAAAGACAGGGGTTCAATTGATATGGATTATAAAAACTTTTTGAGGTACTTAGCTCGCTAAAAGTTTTTCTAAAAACAGTCCTTTCTTGAATCTGGACTCAAGGACAGGGTCTCAGTCCAAGGCTTGGTGGCTCAGAGGATAGGTGGAGGGGTCCCAACATGTTTCGTCCAGCTATGGACTTCTTCAAGGGGAGCAGGGTTAAAAAAAAAAACATTTGTAAAAATTTTATTTGCTAAATTTTATTTGTAAATATCACCTGAAAAATATATTTTCTCTACACTTATCACTTTATACATGGTTTAATAGTCTTATGCGCCAGTGTCTTAGAGCTATTTAAAAAAAAAAAAAATATATATATATATATATATATATATATATATATATATATATTGTGGGGGGAGGGGGGGAAGAGAAAACAGGCGCCCGTTCTTATTTAGCTTTCAAATATGACCACAGAACTTGAATAAGTTAAGTATATAAAAAACATTTAATTTTCACAATTTATCATATACACAATATATATATATATATATATATATATATATATATATATATATATATAAAAGTTTTGGGTTAATATACAGAAAAAAGTGGGGAATGGGATGGGGAAACAATAGGCTGAAAGACAGGGGTTCAATTGACATGGATAATAAAAACTTTTTGAGGTACTTAGCTCGCTAAAAGTTTTTCTAAAAACAGCTTTTTCTTGAATCTGGACTCAAGGACAGGGTCTCAGTCCAAAGCTTGGCAGCTCAGAGGATAGGTGGAGGGGTCCCAACGCGTTTCGTCCAGCTATGGACTTCTTCAAGGGGAGCAGGATAAAAAAAATTATTTGTAAAAATTTTATTTGCAAAATTTTATTTGTAAATATCATCTAAAAATTATATTTTCTCTACACTTATCACTTTATACATGGTTTAATAGTCTTATGCGCCAGTGTCTTAGAGCTATTTTTTGAAACATATATATATATATATATATATATATATATAGTTATTTTAATACGTTTTTACCAATAAATCTGTTAGTCATATATTGAACCTGGTATCATTTAAGACCAACAATCCATTTCAGTTGATATAATAATGGTAAATGAGTTTATGGAAGGACATATTCCCAAGCTTTCCTCCAGTACATTTACATTCATTCCCAATGTCTTCAAATATCACATTGCAAATTTACACAACTTTATCACATACCATTAGCATCTGAGGTACGAATTGGGTTAAATATGCCCGTATGCCCCCTATTTGCCTAACTATACAAATGGGGCTAAGCATGGGGGTTGGGCTGCATTTATACAATTTCGTCCTGTACAAATTGTTACTACTTTATTCTTATCTCAATGCCAGCTGTAGCCAGGGCCGGATTATAATGGAGGCACAAGGGGTCAGTGCCCCTGGGCCCCCCACTAGCTAGGGGCCCCCTGTGGTTGGCATGTATTTAAAAAAAATATATATATATATATATTTTTTTTAGCTAAAGGTTTTGTGCATGGGAGTGGGGTAGTGCTGCAGCTTCACCTATCTGCCAATGTGACAATGATTAACGGTGCTGAGCATCAGGAGCCAAGGCACACTGATTGCACAAGTGTGCAGTGCATTCCTGGGAGTTGTCTAAGTCCCATGACACTTTAAACCAGAGGGCAGAGGCTGAGAGGATTGTGCTGAGCTCTAATTGGTGGAGCTCATTACATGCCCATGGAGAACAGCAGCAGCAGCAGCTTAGTCATGGGAGGGTTTTTAATCAAAGGCAGCACTAGGACTGTGAGGTCTCCTACAGAGTAAGGTGCAGAGGGACAAACACAGGCTTTTCATATGGTATGTATTTATGTGTATGTATGTGTATATATATATATATATATATATATATATATATATATATATATATATATATATATATATGCAGTTACCCATTGACCAAGTTTATACTGCCTTTACTCTGTGTTTTGACAGTGTAATATTCTCCCATGCAGTGTGCGGCCAGTAATGACAAGTAAAAAATATACAAATTAATGAGAGCGCATATGAACCAGTAAAATTTACACATTTATTAAAAACAATAATATCTTTAGACACTTGAAAAATATACAGTATAAAAAATGGGCAGAAATTCCCTTGTAATGTATAAAGTCCCAGTGAACAGAGTCCTCGGACTAACTAATTCTCTAATAAAGTTCCATTAATTAGGGAATAAACAATATGTTCCAGATAAAGTTATCTCACCACTCGCGGCAGTAACAAATGAATGTCCTTGTAGTTCCACACCGAATCCGGAGCTTACCGGGTCAGAGGTTCAGCGGCTGGGTTGGATGGGCTCCAAGTGGGGGGGGTGGGGGGGGGGGGGAAAGAGGGGGTCTGCAGCTTGCGGTCCTCGGACACTGCAATCGATGTTGTGGTTGCTGTGTCGGGAGGGGATACTGGCCGCCTGCAGCTTGGAAGCCCTCGGTGTCACAGATGTTAACTTCAGGTCAGAAGATTCGGCTGCCGGGTTGAATAGGCTCCAAGGGGGGATGTGCAATCTGCGGTCCTCGGACACTGCGATAGTGCTCATCATTTTGGGCTATCCAGATTCCCTTTTCTCACCTACCACACCCGCAGGATCAAACCATATTGCCACTTAATCCCTGACAAACGGAGGACTTGAGCGGCGGGCTGTGACACTCAGCACCCGTCAGATATACGGCGCTGAGGGCTTCCAAGCTGCAGGCGGTAACCATCTCCTCCTGACATAGCGACTCCAACATCTATCGCAGTGTCCGAGGACCGCAGATTGCACATCCCCCCTTGGAGCCTATTCAACCCGGCAGCCGAATCTTCTGACCTGAAGTTAACATCTGTGACACCGAGGGCTTCCAAGCTGCAGGCGGCCAGTATCCCCTCCCGACACAGCAACCACAACATCGATTGCAGTGTCCGAGGACCGCAAGCTGCAGACCCCCTCTTTCCCCCCCCCCCCACCCCCCCCACTTGGAGCCCATCCAACCCAGCCGCTGAACCTCTGACCCGGTAAGCTCCGGATTCGGTGTGGAACTACAAGGACATTCATTTGTTACTGCCGCGAGTGGTGAGATAACTTTATCTGGAACATATTGTTTATTCCCTAATTAATGGAACTTTATTAGAGAATTAGTTAGTCCGAGGACTCTGTTCACTGGGACTTTATACATTACAAGGGAATTTCTGCCCATTTTTTATACTGTATATTTTTCAAGTGTCTAAAGATATTATTGTTTTTAATAAATGTGTAAATTTTACTGGTTCATATGCGCTCTCATTAATTTGTATATTTTTTGCTGTTAGTCTTTGCTGGGAGCAGCATACCAGTTGCCACTTTATCCCACAACCTTCAGATTATTTACTTGATTTCTGGTCTGCGCCTGATTTTTGTTTGTATAGTAATGACAAGTGCAAGGGGGCCCCCCTGGCTAAAGTACCCCGGGCCCCCCGAAGGCTTAATCTGGCACTGGCTGTAGCCAGTCTATATTGATATCCACTTAGTTGAACAGCCCAGTTGAAATGAACTTTGCAAGGAAATTATTCATAGATTCCCTTCAGAATTCTGTAAACAAACTGAAATGAAGAAATAATGTAGATGGTATTTTAAAACAGTAACAGAAAGATCCCATTGCTTCGAGGTGCGCATAAAATCTTCGGCTACTTTTCTTACAATCCTTCCAGTACTATTAAAAGCACCCATATATTATAGTTTGCATGACATTTACAGCATGTACTTTCTTCTGGTAATTTATCATTGGAAAAAATAAAAAGCATGCTCTGCAAGGCACTTCTCATACTTCCAATTAATTACATTTGAATTTTTTATAAAGATTAGTAGAGATAAAATGAATGCACGGAGAGTATCTGCTGGAAGCTTTTCTGTTATGTGCTAGACTAGGCAGATCTTTGCTTTCAGTTTCTTTGTGATAATCTTCCATTGTTAATATTTCAATTATTAAAAAGATACATAACTTTAGATCATTATTGCAGTGCCATTCACCAGAATACTTTTTTCTAAATATAATAAAACAAATGTAAAATAATGAATAATGCAACTGTAAGAAATCCATGTGTTCGAGTTCAACAATGTTAATACAAGTGAGATTTATCTATCATTAGTTATTTCTGAAGTGCCATTATATTACACAGTGCTTTACAGAAAATCTTTAACCAATCACAACAGTCCCTGTTGCAGTCAACAAGAAAGGGCTTTCTGAGCGACATCTTTAAGTATCTTCTAGTGTGCACAGTGACTGAGGGCCAGATGTATCAAGCTTCACAAAGTGATAAAATGGAGAGTGATAAACAGCCAGCCAATCAGCTCCTACCTGTCATATTACTGGCTGGGTTTGAAAAATAACAGGTAAGAGCTGATTGGCTTGTTGTTTATCACTCCCCACTTTATCACTTTGTGAAGCTTGATACATCTGGCCCTGAATCATTATACTTTAGGTCCTCTGCTCTTCTCAGTCTATACCTCATCTCTTGGCAAACTAATCAGCTCTTTTGGATCCCAGTATCACTTGTATGCGAATGAAACTCAAATCGATCTAACAACACTATAGTTTAACACACCCCCCCCCCCCCCGTGCTTACGTGGGTTTCCTATGGGTACTGCGTTTTCCTGGGTACAGGGCGTAAACATCATCCATTTCACATATTTGGACTAAAATCGGTTCTCATTACATTACACTGTTGCAATCTTACTTGCAATAGAATTTTACGGAAAAATAATTGTGACGTTATTGGTACAATAAATCTGTTGCATTTACAAAGTGTTACTGCAGAGTCTCCCTATTGCTCCATCTGGGAAGCATCAGCACCTAACCAAGATGACCACTGTTTGGGCTTCTGCACATGCATGGCACCATTTAATTTCAGTGATGGAGCACCACAAGGAGACTTGTATGCAGTGGCAGACTGGGGCATGAATAGTCCACCATGGAAATGCTTAGGGGTTTTGCCAGTCACCAGAGGGTGTGTATTTAGCCAGCCACCAAATTGGTTTCCCTAACCATTAGAGAGTGCATGGGCTGGACCCCTTGTTAAATATATAAAACACATACTGCTAGTTAATCATGATAATTTGGCTAATTCAGCTTGGATTGCTAATGTGCAAAGTTGCAGTTGGCTGCAAGTAGTAAACTGTCACCCAGACGGACAAAAAATCCATCCTGTTTAAATTTGTGAGAGAATTGGGAATAAATCGCTAATCGGCAATTCATATGCAAATCCCGAACCATCAAAAGGCAATTGCAGTCTGTGCAAATGTGAGTAGCTCTGACCCTTCCACTAATCTGCAATTGAGACAGGCTGAACAAGGCCAGCGCTGATGTCACAGACCCTCCCTTTAAATGCTTGGGCATGCTTACATTTTTTCAGACTCACCCTGAAAACAGAAAGTTTCCACCACCAAATGCTGGCTTCTTGTCAGTCAAAGACCAGCCACATTGCGTTAACAATGCATATGCAGTTTCCTTTGGTAACCATCCTCACGCTTGTGCGATGCATACAGTATGCATTTGCAGGAATTCAGTAATCGTATTAGTGGATTAGCAATCTAAACTGAATTAGGCCCAATGTGCCAAATTCATTTTATTCATGCACTGTTGTAAAACACATAGATACCTGTGCAGTTTAAAATAAAAGTGTACAGCTTAGAACTTGATCTCTAGAAGAAGTGGCCCCCTCAGGCATTGGGACCCACTGGGGGTTTACTCTTTACCCTTCGGCGCCTGTCAGGCCCTGCTTGCTCATGTTCCACTTAAATCACTGCTGCAGAATATATTGTTAGTATATTAATTCAGTTGATACCAGAGTTGTCCATTACATTAATAATGGTAACAAATTCCATATCCATCAGTGCTCTAGAGCAAAGTAGACAAACAGACCCTTTGTTGCTAAAAGAAAGTGCAGTGTACAGATCAGAAAAGGGACGGTGATATAGTAATCAAACCTGGTGCCATCGATAGTTATCTTGTTGATACTGTAAGTCTACAGTCTTTCCATTTTTATGACTTTTTCAAACACGTGAACTCTAATTGGGAATTAACAAAATTTGGACATACTGCGACTGACTGGTATCCTTAGTGGACTAGAATTTTACAGTCTTGATATACAGTATTACTGCTTGTCTAACATTCAGTTTTTTTTTTTTTTTACAGATATCTACAATGAAGCTAAAAAAAAGAAATGTTTATTTAACATGGTGAAGTTTGTAGTGAGGAGGGATGGTGAGATGTGGAAAGCTCTACTAAACCTACAGTACTTTATGATGCCAAACCTGGAAGCATTAGTCCCAAAATGAGTTTAACACATACACTACCCCATCTTGTTACTGTTTATGAGCACACCATTAGGACCTGTTTGTGCTCCACTTAGCTCTGGTGAGACCCTGGGATATCAGAGAAATACCTGCTAATGCCGCCTACTATTACTGGTTTTATTTCCATCGCTATACACATATAGCCCCAGACATACACTCTGCTCAATCTGTGCTCCATCATACAGATATTATGGTGTATGTATATGTGTGTACAGTTGTATAACTAGAGTGCTGTACAATAAAGTAAAGTACTGGTTATGGCAGTGTTTGCAGTCATTAAAGCACTATAAAAATCCAAGATTTAATGATATCCATGTTTTTGCACAGATGGTATAATCAAACTCACTAAGTTACTAAATAAGTCACCTGTGCTTAAGTATGAATATCATTAAAACCTGGACTGTTATGGTGTGAGCAATTGTCTCTGAGATGAAAACAAAAATAGGTACAATATCCTGTTTAGCCTTTAAACCAGTGGTTTCCAAACTTTCTTGAATCACCGTACCTTAGAATATAAACATTTTCTTTCATGGCAACCCATGTCCAAAAGTTTTATTAATAAAGATTAAATTGTACTCTTTACCTAGAAGGGCGCCCACGATGCTCATCGCGATTGTCGGGCGGAAAATTGCGCTCATCGCGGTGATTGAGGCATCGCGGGTACTATTTGCGGGCCAAGATCACCGCGATGCCTCAACTTTGTCATCGGCAGCATGTAAAATCGCGGTGATTGAGGCATCGCGGGTGTTATTTTGGTGGACAAGATGCCCGCGATGCCCGCGATCACCGCAATGGCAGTGATTCCTCAACTTTTTCGTCGGCCCCATTGAAAATCGCGGTGATTGAGGCATCGCGGGTGTTATTTTGGTGCACAAGATGCCCGCGATGCCCGCGATGACCGCGATTTCGCGATTTCCCGCCACACTCACATCTGTAATGGGTTCAAATGACCCTTTCATGACCCTAATTCTGCATGGTAACATCTGTAATAGGTGGAATGGCCCTTAGTCTGCCTAGCTACATCTGCCCTAGGTCCGTCTGCCTAGTTACTCATGTTGACACCATCCTCCTGTCTGAGACCGACCCCCTGTGTCTGCATAGTGACAGATGTTTATAGGACAATAACAACAAAGGGTACATCCCACTGCCTCAGACCGCCCCCCTGTGACAGTTTAAAAGAGCTTCATTTTGTGGGTAATTTTGTTGGTTGAGAGGAGCTGTGGTTTGAGAGAGAGAGATTACTGCGTTTTGATTGATTATTACTGATTCCTGAGAGCCTGCTGCTGATTCCTGTGTCGCTGCTGCTGTTCATTCTGCTGCTGAGTCACCGTGATTCCAGAGACTTTGCTGCTGTTTCTATTGGTGACTGAGGCCCTGCTGCTAATTCGGCCTTCTGCTGTTTCTGCTGTTCCTGTAATGGCCATGGCATCTGGATCTGGAGTGACCATGTACTCCTTGCCTCAGACGGAGGCGGAGGCTATCCGATTCCTCCAGGAGCATAAGCTGTTGCCCAAGGAAGCTACCTGCGGCAATGGGCATGCCATGAAGCTCAGTGAGAAGGAGGGGATGTGGCGCTGCCACGTGAGAGCCTGCCGCCAGAAGATCAGTCTCCGCGCTGGCCTCTTCATTCCTGGGTGCCGGATGTCGTATGTGAACATCATCAGGTTCATCTTTAACTGGTCCGAGGAGTTGACTTCCGGCGACTACTGTGAGCGGCACCTTGGCATCTCCCCCAAGACAACGGTACTGTACAATAAGTACATGAGGGAGGCGTGCCTCATGGACTTGATGGCTCAGCCCCAGCGCCGCATTGGAGGGCCCGACAAAATAGTCGAGGTGGACGAGACTCTGTTTGTCCGCCGCAAGTCCCATGTCGGCCGTGTGCTACCCCAACAGTGGGTGTTTGGGGGCATCTGCCGGGAAACTGGGCAGTGCTTTGCCACAAAAGTGGCCACCCGGGACGCCCCCACTTTATTGGCTGCCATTGTGGAGCATGTGGAGCCGGGCTCCACCATCTACAGCGATTGCTGGAGGGCCTATAACACAGAACAGCTGAAGGCGGCAGGCTTAGAGCACGCTCAAGTTAATCACAGATATAACTTTGTGGACCCCACAACAGGGGTCCACACACAAAACATTGAGCGCATGTGGGGGGCGGCGAAATGGCGCAATAAACGCCACCGGGGGACGGCCAGACATATGCTGGAAAGCTACCTCCAGGAATTCATGTGGAGGAAGAGCCTGGGAATGGACAACACCTTTTTACGCATAATGTATGCATTGACTCTATTAGATAAGGAAGATTAAAACCCATGGACTGTAAAGTTTATTCGTTGAAAATCTATGTTACTTCATGTGTCAAATTCAATGTTATGTATGTTTCTTTAATATCCTTTCTTTGAAAAGTAAATTACTGTTTTTTTTAACCAAACTTGTCTTTACTGAGTCAGTTGAGTGATTGTGCATGTGTGAGTGAATTTGCATACACACCTGAATTAGGCCCATTTCCTGCTCTTACCCCAAAATAAGTAGTAACATTCCCTGGTCATCTTAAGCAGTGTCCACCCATCATGTATCACCCCTTAGCCGTATTGTGTCCCTGTAATTAATCATGTATCACCCCTAGCTGTATTGGGTCCCTCTAATTATTAAAATATCACCCCTGCCCGTATTGTGTCCCTGTAATTTTTGCCTCCCTGTAAATTTGGCCCAAGTCATCTTCTGTCACCTCTCACACTGGTTGTGTGACAGAGGATCACAGCAATCTTATTATAATATAGTGCCCCTTGCCTTATAGTGCCCCTGTTATTATTGTCTCCCTTGAAATTCAGCACCAAATCACCTGCTGTCACCTCTCACACTGCTTCTGTGTGACAGAGGTTCACAGCAATGGGGTGCCCTAATCATTTTAGTCAAGCTAACATTAAAATCGCGGTCATCGCAGTCATCTCGGGCATTGAGCTGTGTAATGTACACAACAATGCCCGTGATGCCCGAGATGACCGTGATTTGATGCACTTTTAGCACTAAAAGCTAACATTGACATCGCGGTGATCGCGGTCATCGCGGGCATTGAGCTGTTTAATGTACACTTCAATGCCCGCGATCACCGCGATCACCGCGATTTCATTCACTAATGTCACTCAAACTGGCAAACTGCATGCAGGGAACACAGGAAGTGTCCCAGCATGCATTTCACTGCAGAAAGCGCGGAGTAGCAGACACACCCTGCCCCTGCATATCTGGTAAGTGCCTTCAAGCGTTTCTAAATAAATTTGAGAAGGGGGGGGGGAGGGGTAGAGGGGCACAGAGGGGAAGGGGGAGAGGGGGGGAGGGGGAGGGGGTGAGGGGGAGAAGGGAGGGGGGGGGAGGGAGAGAGGGGAGGGGGGGGGAGGGGGAGAGGGGAGGGGGGGGGGAGGGGGGCATTTGTTTTGTGGGGAACAAGGGTAGGAGGGGGTCCCAGGGGCAGTTGGAGTGGGCCAGAGGAGTAGGTGAGATGGCCAGGGGTAATCAATGTCAGTAAAACAAAAATTGCACATAACACTGCTTGTTATGTGCACTAGCACATGGCAATGTACGTCACCATATTATCAGTGAGTGACGTATGTTGCTATATGGTATTGCACATAGCAAACAATGTAAGTCAGTTAAAATTACAGTGGATAACACTGGTTGCTATGTGAAATAGCGCATAGCAACATACGTCACATGCATATATTATGTTTGTGACAAGTGTTGCTATGCACTCTTGCACATAGCAACCAGCATTTTACACTGTAAAATAACATTGAAACGGTGGTTGCTATGTGTAAAAAGGCTTAGCAACATATGTCACCGACTGATTATCAGTCGGTGATATATGTTGCTATGCCTTTTTACACATAGCAACCACTGTTTTTAACACCGCTTGCTATGTGCACTAACACATAGCAATGTACGTCACCATATTATCAGTGAGTGACTTATGTTGCTATATGGTATTGCACATAGCAACCAATGTAAGTCACTTAAAATTACAGTGGCTAACACTGGTTGCTATGTGAAATAGCGCATAGCAACATACGTCACATGCATATATTATGTTTGTGACAAGTGTTGCTATGCACTCTTGCACATAGCAACCAGCATTTTACACTGTAAATTAACATTGAAACGGTGGTTGTTATGTGTAAAAAGGCATAGCAACATATGTCACCGACTGATAATCAGTGGATTTCTATGTCATTGGATTTTGATTAATGATGTTTTTTTTTTTTTTTTGGGGGAATTGCAGTTGCTGTTATCCGTGATTTGCGACTTGCAGAAAAAAAAGAAAAATATTTGCCTTTTTTCACCTAATAAGGTAAGTCGTGCTTAAATTGTTCTTCTAATTAATTTGTAAATGTAACCCAAATGCCTTTTTTTCCCAGTGTACCACCCCCACTATCCACGCGCACCCGAAGCGCGGCGAGCGCAGCGAGCCCCGCGAGGGGCGGCGGTACGCGTCCTCCGACCTTTTCATGCCCTACTATCCACGTCGGCGTGGAGTTGAGAATATAATAGTGTGGCGAGCGCAGCGAGCCACCGAGGCCCGAAGCGCGGCGAGCGCAGCGAGCCCCGCGAGGGGACGCGGATACCTTCACAGGTATGCGCGTCCGTTTCTGCGTTTTGATTGATTATTACTGATTCCTGAGAGCCTGCTGCTGATTCCTGTGTCGCTGCTGCTGTTCATTCTGCTGCTGAGTCACCGTGATTCCAGAGACTGTGCTGCTGTTTCTATTGGTGACTGAGGCCCTGCTGCTAATTCGGCCTTCTGCTGTTTCTGCTGTTCCTGTAATGGCCATGGCATCTGGATCTGGAGTGACCATGTACTCCTTGCCTCAGACGGAGGCGGAGGCTATCCGATTCCTCCAGGAGCATAATCTGTTGCCCAAGGAAGCTACCTGCGGCAATGGGCATGCCATGAAGCTCAGTGAGAAGGAGGGGATGTGGCGCTGCCACGTGAGAGCCTGCCGCCAGAAGATCAGTCTCCGCGCTGGCCTCTTCATTCCTGGGTGCCGGATGTCGTATGTGAACATCATCAGGTTCATCTTTAACTGGTCCGAGGAGTTGACTTCCGGCGACTACTGTGAGCGGCACCTTGGCATCTCCCCCAAGACAACGGTACTGTACAATAAGTACATGAGGGAGGCGTGCCTCATGGACTTGATGGCTCAGCCCCAGCGCCGCATTGGAGGGCCCGACAAAATAGTCGAGGTGGACGAGACTCTGTTTGTCCGCCGCAAGTCCCATGTCGGCCGTGTGCTACCCCAACAGTGGGTGTTTGGGGGCATCTGCCGGGAAACTGGGCAGTGCTTTGCCACAAAAGTGGCCACCCGGGACGCCCCCACTTTATTGGCTGCCATTGTGGAGCATGTGGAGCCGGGCTCCACCATCTACAGCGATTGCTGGAGGGCCTATAACACAGAACAGCTGAAGGCGGCAGGCTTAGAGCACGCTCAAGTTAATCACAGATATAACTTTGTGGACCCCACAACAGGGGTCCACACACAAAACATTGAGCGCATGTGGGGGGCGGCGAAATGGCGCAATAAACGCCACCGGGGGACGGCCAGACATATGCTGGAAAGCTACCTCCAGGAATTCATGTGGAGGAAGAGCCTGGGAATGGACAACACCTTTTTACGCATAATGTATGCATTGACTCTATTAGATAAGGAAGATTAAAACCCATGGACTGTAAAGTTTATTCGTTGAAAATCTATGTTACTTCATGTGTCAAATTCAATGTTATGTATGTTTCTTTAATATCCTTTCTTTGAAAAGTAAATTACTGTTTTTTTTAACCAAACTTGTCTTTACTGAGTCAGTTGAGTGATTGTGCATGTGTGAGTGAATTTGCATACACACCTGAATTAGGCCCATTTCCTGCTCTTACCCCAAAATAAGTAGTAACATTCCCTGGTCATCTTAAGCAGTGTCCACCCATCATGTATCACCCCTTAGCCGTATTGTGTCCCTGTAATTAATCATGTATCACCCCTAGCTGTATTGGGTCCCTCTAATTATTAAAATATCACCCCTGCCCGTATTGTGTCCCTGTAATTTTTGCCTCCCTGTAAATTTGGCCCAAGTCATCTTCTGTCACCTCTCACACTGGTTGTGTGACAGAGGATCACAGCAATCTTATTATAATATAGTGCCCCTGTTATTATTGTCTCCCTTGAAATTTAGCACCAAATCACCTGCTGTCACCTCTCACACTGCTTCTGTGTGACAGAGGTTCACAGCAATGGGGTGCCCTAATCATTTTAGTCAAGCTAACATTCAAATCGCGGTCATCGCAGTCATCTCGGGCATTGAGCTGTGTAATGTACACAACAATGCCCGCGATGCCTGCGATGACCGTGATTTGATGCACTTTTAGCACTAAAAGCTAACATTGACATCACGGTGATCGCGGTCATCGCGGGCATTGAGCTGTTTAATGTACACCTCAATGCCCGCGATCACCGCGATCACCGCGATTTCATTCACTAATGTCACTCAAACTGGCAAACTGCATGCAGGGAACACAGGAAGTGTCCCAGCATGCATTTCACTGCAGAAAGCGCGGAGTAGCAGACACACCCTGCCCCTGCATATCTGGTAAGTGCCTTCAAGCGTTTCTAAATAAATTTGAGGAGGGGGGGGGGGGTGGAGGGGTAGAGGGGCACAGAGGGGAAGGGGGAGAGGGGGGAGGGGGTGAGGGGGAGAAGGGAGAAGGGGGGAGGGGGAGAGGGGGGGGGGAGGGGGGAGGGGGGCATTTGGTTTGTGGGGAACAAGGGTAGGAGGGGGTCCCAGGGGCAGTTGGAGTAGGCCAGAGGAGTAGGTGAGATGGCCAGGGGTAATCAATGTCAGTAAAACAAAAATTGCACATAACACTGCTTGTTATGTGCACTAGCACATGGCAATGTACGTCACCATATTATCAGTGAGTGATGTATGTTGCTATATGGTATTGCACATAGCAAACAATGTAAGTCAGTTAAAATTACAGTGGATAACACTGGTTGCTATGTGAAATAGCGCATAGCAACATACGTCACATGCATATATTATGTTTGTGACAAGTGTTGCTATGCACTCTTGCACATAGCAACCAGCATTTTACACTGTAAAATAACATTGAAACGGTGGTTGCTATGTGTAAAAAGGCATAGCAACATATGTCACCGACTGATTATCAGTTGGTGACATATGTTGCTATGCCTTTTTACACATAGCAACCACCGTTTTTAACACTGCTTGCTATGTGCACTAGCACATGGCAATGTACGTCACCATATTATCAGTGAGTGACTTATGTTGCTATATGGTATTGCACATAGCAACCAATGTAAGTCTGTTAAAATTACAGTGGATAACACTGGTTGCTATGCGAAATAGCACATAGCAACATACGTCACCTGCATATATTATGTTTCTGACAAGTGTTGCTATGCACTCTTGCACATAGCAACCAGCATTTTACACTGTAAATTAACATTGAAACGGTGGTTGCTATGTGTAAAAAGGCATAGCAACATATGTCACCGACTGATTATCAGTCGGTGATATATGTTGCTATGCCTTTTTACACATAGCAACCACCGTTTTTAACACCGCTTGCTATGTGCACTAACACATAGCAATGTACGTCACCATATTATCAGTGAGTGACTTATGTTGCTATATGGTATTGCACATAGCAACCAATTACAGTGGCTAACACTGGTTGCTATGTGAAATAGCGCATAGCAACATACGTCACATGCATATATTATGTTTGTGACAAGTGTTGCTATGCACTCTTGCACATAGCAACCAGCATTTTACACTGTAAAATAACATTGAAACGGTGGTTGCTATGTGTAAAAAGGCATAGCAACATATGTCACCGACTGATTATCAGTTGGTGACATATGTTGCTATGCCTTTTTACACATAGCAACCACCGTTTTTAACACTGCTTGCTATGTGCACTAGCACATGGCAATGTACGTCACCATATTATCAGTGAGTGACTTATGTTGCTATATGGTATTGCACATAGCAACCAATGTAAGTCTGTTAAAATTACAGTGGATAACACTGGTTGCTATGCGAAATAGCACATAGCAACATACGTCACCTGCATATATTATGTTTCTGACAAGTGTTGCTATGCACTCTTGCACATAGCAACCAGCATTTTACACTGTAAATTAACATTGAAACGGTGGTTGTTATGTGTAAAAAGGCATAGCAACATATGTCACCGACTGATTATCAGTCGGTGATATATGTTGCTATGCCTTTTTACACATAGCAACCACCGTTTTTAACACCGCTTGCTATGTGCACTAACACATAGCAATGTACGTCACCATATTATCAGTGAGTGACTTATGTTGCTATATGGTATTGCACATAGCAACCAATTACAGTGGCTAACACTGGTTGCTATGTGAAATAGCGCATAGCAACATACGTCACATGCATATATTATGTTTGTGACAAGTGTTGCTATGCACTCTTGCACATAGCAACCAGCATATTACACTGTAAATTAACATTGAAACGGTGGTTGCTATGTGTAAAAAGGCATAGCAACATATGTCACCGACTGATAATCAGTGGATTTCTATGTCATTGGATTTTGATTAATGATGTTTTTTTTATTTTTTTGGGGAATTGCAGTTGCTGTTATCCGTGATTTGCGACTTGCAGAAAAAAAAGAAAAATATTTGCCTTTTTTCACCTAATAAGGTAAGTCGTGCTTAAATTGTTCTTCTAATTAATTTGTAAATGTAACCCAAATGCCTTTTTTTTCCCAGTGTACCACCCCCACTATTCACGCGCACCCGAAGCATGGCGAGCGCAGCGGTACGCGTCCTCCGACCTTTTCATGCCCTACTATCCACGTCGGCGTGGAGTTGAGAATATAATAGTGTGGCGAGCGCAGCGAGCCACCGAGGCCCGAAGCGTGGCGAGCGCAGCGAGCCCCGCGAGGGGACGCGGATACCTTCACAGTTATGCGCGTCCCTTCGCGGGCTTCACTGCAATATGAGCACAGATACCAGTGAAGCCCGTGAAGGGACGCGCTTACCTGTGAAGGTATCCGCGTCCCCTCGCGGGGCTCGCTGCGCTCGCCACGCTTCAGGCCTCGGTGGCTCGCTGCGCTCGCCACACTATTATATTCTCAACTCCACGCCGATGTGGATAGTAGGGCATGAAAAGGTCGGAGGACGCGTACCGCCGCCGCTCGCCACGCTTCGGGTGCGCGTGGATAGTGGGGTGGATTTCTATGTCTTTGGATTTTGATTAATGATGTTTTTTTTATTTTTTGGGGGGAATTGCAGTTGCTGTTATCGGTGATTTTATAACACTTGAAAAATAATTGGATATTCCTCTGTTTTCCCCCTAATAAGGTAAGTCGTGCTTAAATTGTTCTAATTAATTTGTAAATGTAACCCAAATGCCTTTTTTCCCAGTGTACCACCCCCACTATCCACGCGCACCCGAAGCGTGGCGAGCGCAGCGAGCCCCGCGAGGGGCGGCGGTACGCGTCCTCCGACCTTTTCATGCCCTACTATCCACGTCGGCGTGGAGTTGAGAATAGAATAGTGTGGCGAGCGCAGCGAGCCACCGAGGCCCGAAGCGTGGCGAGCGCAGCGAGCCCCGCGAGGGGACGCGGATACCTTCACAGGTAAGCGCGTCCCTTCACGGGCTTCACTGGTATCTGTGCTCATATTGCAGTGAAGCCCGCGAAGGGACGCGCATAACTGTGAAGGTATCCGCGTGCGCTCGCCACGCTTCGGGCCTCGGTGGCTCGCTGCGCTCGCCACACTATTATATTCTCAACTCCACGCCGACGTGGATAGAAGGGCATGAAAAGGTCGAAGGACGCGTACCGCCGCCGCTCGCCACGCTTCGGGTGCGCGTGGATAGTGGGGGTGGATTTCTATGTCTTTGGATTTTGATTAATGATGTTTTTTTTATTTTTTGGGGGGAATTGCATTTGCTGTTATCGGTGATTTTATAACACTTGAAAAATAATTGGATATTCCTCTGTTTTCCCCCTAATAAGGTAAGTCGTGCTTAAATTGTTCTTCTAATTAATTTGTAAATGTAACCCAAATGCCTTTTTTTCCCAGTGTACCACCCCCACTATCCACGCGCAGCCGAAGCGTGGCGAGCGCAGCGAGCCCCGCGAGGGGCGGCGGTACGCGTCCTCCGACCTTTTCATGCCCTACTATCCACGTCGGCGTGGAGTTGAGAATATAATAGTGTGGCGAGCGCAGCGAGCCACCGAGGCCCGAAGCGTGGCGAGCGGACGCGGATACCTTCACAGTTATGCGCGTCCCTTCGCGGGCTTCACTGCAATATGAGCACAGATACCAGTGAAGCCCGTGAAGGGACGCGCTTACCTGTGAAGGTATCCGCATCCCCTCGCGGGGCTCGCTGCGCTCGCCACGCTTCGGGCCTCGGTGGCTCGCAGCGCTCGCCACACTATTCTATTCTCAACTCCACGCCGACGTGGATAGTAGGGCATGAAAAGGTCGAAGGACGCGTACCGCCGCCCCCTCGCAGGGCTCGCTGCGCTCGCCACGCTTCGGGTGCGCGTGGATAGTGGGGGTGGTATACTAGCAAATGTGAATGATTTTTGGTGAAAATGGTATCGCCTCACATCAGATGCCATGGGAGTTGTGCCATCTGATGTGATGCGATACCATTTTGACATACCGTATAGACATCAATTACTTATAGATGGTTTTGTTTGTGTTTTTTTTTTACAGCAATGTCTCAGAAGCGAGAATTGACAAATGGCTTCATGGCGAAGGTCATTGATTTGTATAAGGAGAATAGGTGCCTCGGGGAGATGAAACACAAGGATTACTACAACAAGGCGAAGAGGAATGAGGCGTATCAGAAAATGGTGGCTCTTCTACGCAAACGGGTACCTAATGCAGACGTCGCCTGGGTACAGAAGAGGATGACGAATATGCGGACAGTTATGGTGAAGGAGTTGAAGCGAGTACGGCAGTCTCAGAGTTCCGGAGCCGATGCTGATGACGTCTACGTGCCGAAATTATGGTACTACGAGCGGATGAAGTTTATCTTGGAGCAGAGAGAACAGAGTGGAACAGGGGGAACTGATACGGAGGACACCTCTTCGTCCGGTGCAGCGGAGAGTGTGGACGTTGTAAGTATTTCCTGAAAAATGTCTTGCATGTAAGTGACTGTGAAATGTCATGTTATAACCATTTTCCCTTTTTTTTTCCTTTCTAGGAAGTTCCCCCTGAGACAGAGCAGGAGTTTGCGGCAGTTGCAGAGGGGGACAGTACTCCAATGACGGAGAGCACTGCACCTGCTATCCCGAGGAGGCGTCCCAGAAGACAGCTGTCCAGCACTGCTCGTAATGTCCAAGGGCATTTTAGCACATCGGCACCGGAGGCACCTCAAATTCCCCTTGACGATTGCCAAATTTTTAGTAACAACCTTGCCGTGGAAATGCGGGGCATGTAGCCAGACCAGCTCCATGAGTGTAAGAGGTTGGTATATAGCATTATAATGCGTGCATCAGAGAGAAGTCTCTCTAGTGCATGCAATATAGAGCCATCTGCCAACATCGTATGGCAAGCAGCCCAAGTGCCCAATTACCCCTATCACTACCCTTCGTACAGTGCGTCGGGTTATGCTCCGCCTCCTCCTGCCCCTTTTATGTACGCGCCGAGGCCCCCTTTGCCACCAGTCACAGACCCTTCGTCTTTGCCTGGGACTATTTCAAGTGCTCTGTTGAGCACACAAAGTCCCCACCCAGGTGAAGAGCGCCATTAATTAGTGATTTGGTTTTAATTGGTTTCAAATTATTGTGCCTTGCAGCAATGCCCTTGTTCCACTCTGTTTGTTATTTGCTCCATGATGAACTTTGTTGCTCGTAGGCCATAATTTCGGTTACTGATGGTCGCAGTATCGGACTCCTGGACTTTGAGCTGTCCGTACTTGTTTTGCACCTTCACCATGGACTGTTCCGCATATTTGCATTTTCTTCTATACCCAGTGCATGTTTGCATCAGGGTGCCTTTTTGTGTATTGAGCCCCATTTTTTGTATGCCTCATTCCGATTTGCCTTGTTGTAATCCAGTTCCTCCCAAGAGGCATCTATTCTCCTATACTTTCAATGACCTTCGCCCAGACCTTCCCCCCCCCCCCATTCTTTAAAAAAAAAAAAAAAGTTATTTTATACAAAATTAAAAAAATAAGATATTTTATTAAAAAATAAAAAAATAAGTCATTATTTGAAATTCATAACCTGTGTCGTGTCTTATTTCATTGTCTTATAATTAAGGGATGCCAAGTAATTTGATGTGTTTTTTTATTGTATTTTGTTGCTTTTTTGCGCACCCATCGCGGTGATTGCAGGCACATGACGGCCGTGGTGACCCGTGATGCAACCGGCCGCCATGTCCCCGCAATCACGGCGATATGTGCGCGGTTTGCCATGTAATTTGATGTGTTTTTTTATTGTATTTTGTTAATTTTTTGAGCACCCATCGCGGTGATTGCAGGCACATGACGGCCGTGGTCACCCATGATGCAACCAGCCGCCATGTGCCCGCAATCACGGCGATATGTGCGCGGTTTGCCATGTAATTTGATGTGTTTTTTTATTGTATTTTGTTGCTTTTTGCGCAACTATCGCGGTGATTGCAGGCACATGACGGCCATGGTCACCCATGATGCAACCAGCCGCCATGTGCCCGCAATCACCGCGATATCTGCGCGGTTTTAATGTTAAATCACCGCGATATGTGTGCGGTTTTACTGTAAAATCACCGCAACAGGTGCGCGGTTTGATTGTTATCTATGACATTTAAGTGTTAGGTGGAATCTTCATGTATTTTTGTATTTTTCACACTTTTTCAATTGAGGGATGCCATGTCATTTGCTGTGTTTTTCCTTTTTTTCACTTGTCTTTTTTCCACAGCCAGAAATCGCGGTCATCGCGGTCATCGCGGGTACATTATTGTGCGCCCGCGATGCGAGCGACATCGCGATTACCGCGATGATTGATCAATCGCGGTCATCGCGGTCGTCGCGGGCACATTGTTTGCCACCCGCGATGCTAGCGACATCGCGACCGACGCGATGATTGATCGCGTCGTTCGCATCGCGGGTGGCCAATAATGTACCCGCGATGTACCCGCGACGACCGCGATGGGCGCCGTTCTAGGTAAAGAGTACCGATTAAATTAATTAAATTGTGCTTATCTGTCACCCTTAGGTTCAGTAATGGGATGTGTTTTTTTTTTTTTAGTCCAGATCACAAATTCCCAGGCCTGGTGATAATCAAATTAGTTCACATGCATACAATATGGCTCGTAGTACGCATGTGCAAGGCCATCCTGTAATAAAATTCTGCTACTTTTTAATCACTGGCTACATGCAAGTTGATTGACATTAAGCCAGCATTTGGGGCTGGTAACTGACAATTATCTGGTAGTGCCAGAAAAACACAGTCCTTCCCATAACTTTGACAGGAAGTCAGGTGATGTCAGCTATGGCCCCAATCAGCCTGTTTCTATCACACCTGCTATGTAAGTCCTGGGGTACGCACAGATTGCACAAACTGTAAAAATCATTCAATGGTAAGAGTCTTTCGTATGAATTTGCTGTTAATCGCCAATCAATGTAATTTTCACAAGCCTTGCACAGCAATTCACAGTCTTCTATGGGGTGGTATTTCACTCTGGTTGGGTGGTAATTATCTAATTGCAGGTCTTTGCAAATTAGCAGCTCAATGATCAAGTCTTAATAACCCCCCATAGATGTGCTTTCAGTTGTACATATTATTGGTAGTTGTGTGAAGCCCACCAGGTAAAATGAACACTGGACACACTGTGGATAAAAATATATTTTATATATAAGAAGAAAGCATGTGGTATAAATAACACAAATTACATATAAGACGTTAACAAAGACATAAAAACATGCATATAAAACTATCAGGTTAGATCGATCCAAAAATATCTATTGAAATATGCCAAAAGGCAATAATAAAGCACTTTAAAATAGTGGTTGCTGTGGGAGTCTCCGTATCTGTCACTATATGGGTTAATGAGGGGTTAATTCCGGTATAATTAATAGAAAGTGAATGTCAAGCAAGCCAATGGTTAGTATAGCGCAAAAACAGTCAATTAGGGCACAGTAAGCTTGGTTAGCGAGTCAGCAATAAACGCCAGATAGTCTGTTATTAACAAGCATGTGCAGTCCAGTATAATATCTCACCCTCCGCTCGAGTATGTAGTCAGCAGGATGCGGGCAGCCGGATTATTCCAATGGCTCGACCCGACAGGGTAGATTAATGGTAGCCCCAGGTGAGAGTCCGCCGCATGAAGCGGGTCCTGTGAGGACGGCGGTGGTTAGAGCAATATGTGCGCTTCAGCTGGCTTGAGACACTTCGTTTGGGCTAGCTGGTAGCGGCTCCAATTGGGGAGAGAAGGAGCGCAGCTGTCCGGCTTTGCAGTGTGACCACGGAGGTTTCCCACAGGCGGAAATGACAGGCGGAAGTGACGTCGATGCGTTTCGTTTCCACAGTAACCGGAAACTTTGGTATCTCCCACCAGTGCTCTTTTTAAAGGCTTAATTGCAGTCGATATTTGAATGATTCACCAGGCTCCTTGTCAGTCCATTAATCATTAGTATACAATTCATTAGACATACACACAAAACACTGTATCACAATTTATAAATTGTTTTAGAGTAAAACATTTTTGCTAACCTCTATATGGGCCGCCTCGAGGAACAACTTATATGGGGCGGCCCGTATAGAGAGAATCTGGTCCTCTATGGCCGTTTCATTGACAACCTCTTCATTATATGGAGGGGTGGTCAGGAATTGGCGCTTGAATTTGTTGAGTACCTCAATTCAAATGATTTTAACCTCACGTTCACACACAATTTTAGTTTTACGTCCGTTAACTTCCTGGATATTGCATTCTCGATCCAGAACAATCTTCTGATTTCCACTAATTATATCAAACCGGTGGGCACAAACAATTATCTCCACTTTAGAAGTGGACATCACAAATTATCTACCCTGAATTGCTATTGGTTACCCGTAGGACTCTCATCATCACTATAAATATGAATTAAAAATGTACAGACAAGATATAGGTAACTACGTTTTGTATAGAATAGAATAATGTATATTAACACTGGACACACTGCTTAAACAATGAATTGTATACTAATGATTAATTGACTGACAAGGAGCCTGATGAATTATCGAGTGCAATTAAGCCTTTAAAAAGAGCACTGGTGGGAGATACCAACTTGTCTTGAAAAAGTTTCCGGTTACTGTGGAAACGAAATGCATCGACGTCACTTCCGCCTGTCATTTCCGCCTGTGGGAAACCTCCGTGGTCACACTGCAAAACCGGACAGCTGCGCTCCTTCTCTCCCCAATTGGAGCCGCTACCAGCTAGCCCAAACGAAGTGTCTCAAGCCAGCTGAAGCGCACATATTGCTCTAACCACCGCCGTCCTCACAGGACCCGCTTCATGCGGTGGACTCTCACCTGGGGCTACCATTAATCTGCCCTGTCGGGTCGAGCCGTTGGAATAATCCGGCTGCCCGCATCCTCCTGACTACATACTCGAGCGGAGGGTGAGATATTATACTGGACTGCACATGCTTGTTAATAACAGACTATCTGGCGTTTATTGCTGACTCGCTAACCAAGCTTACTGTGCCCTAATTGACTGTTTTTGCGCTATACTAACCATTGGCTTGCTTGACATTCACTTTCTATTAATTATACCAGAATTAACCCCTCATTAACCCATATAGTGACAGATACGGAGACTCCCACAGCAACCACTATTTCAAAGTGCTTTATTATTGCCTTTTGGCATATTTCAATAGATATTTTTGGATCGATCTAACCTGATAGTTTTATATGCATGTTTTTATGTCTTTGTCAACGTCTTATATGTAATTTGTGTTATTTATACCACATGCTTTCTTCTTATATATAAAATATATTTTTATCCACAGTGTGTCCAGTGTTCATTTTACCTGGTGGGCTTCACACAACTACCAATAATATATACCCAGCAGCGCAAAGTGTTTATTTCTTTGTTCCCTGTTTTCACTTTTTGTGTGAGTTCTAGCAGACTCACCCTAAACACCTGCTTTAGCTGGGAATTAGTTTGATTTAACTCATTTACAAATTTACAAAAGCTAGTGGGAGGACTTAAAAACTCTCCACTATCTGTACTTTCCTCTATTCAGTTGTACATATATATGTTATTACATAGTTAGATAGTATTTAAGGCTGAATAAAGACTCACGTCCATCCAGTTCAACCTTGGTGTTATGATTACCAGCCACCAGCACTGGTTTTGCCTATCACTGACCATAAATTATTATTTTTAGTCCTGGACCATCAACCCAAGGCAACCCTGTAAGAGCCTTGTGGAACCCCAGGGTGCCAGGGCACACAGTTTGGGAACCACTCTCTCTTTAATCCCTCCAAGCTATTTTAGAGAACTGCCTCACATACTTTATTGACTCACACAACTTTGGGACCCACTTCTGTCGACTCATTGACAAAACATTCCACAGAGAATGTGGTAAATTATTTACTACTAAAAGTCATCACTCTCTTTTTAAACTAAGTACACATCAGACAATATTTTGAATGTTGTGGCCATTTCCAATAGACAAGAACTTTAAAATTCACATCGTTCAGTGTATGCACTATTGTGCACTCCTATGAGTCAATTTTAATCTTCAGGTTGATCATGCATACAGCTCAATCTGATGATATCACAGCAATTTTAGCACTTTGCACATTGTGTATGGACTACCTAAATATATACCTGACTGGAACTACGCATAATATTTTGTTTGTAAAATCACATGGTTTGTATGCAATATATGATTTGTCTTGTAGTTCAAGATAAATTGTTAATGACATCACATAATACCACAAGCTCAGCTTATAGGTACATACACACAGTGAGAATTTGGCTATGTACAATTTTGACTTTGCGACTTCCCTTGATCTCCAGAACTATACAATTTTGACCACATTTACTTAAGATTTTGACTATAGAAGATGTTGACTTTACTAGAACATTGGATTCTACACAATATAGGCAAAATTGGCTTGCCTGCCCAATTTAAGTTTTTATTGCAATGCATTGGCATCGCAAGCTGTATACACACATAGTGTTCATTCTAGCACCCACTATATTTTAAACCTATGCAGTTCCTCTTCCCTGCCTGGGGTGTCACTGTCTGCTGTGGTGTTTCTAGCACAGGTCTGGTTTGCATATCAGTGCTGATATACAGACCACACTGTGCTAGAAGCACTACAGCAGACAGTGACACCCCCAGGCAGGGAAGAGAAACTGCATGGGTTTTCAAATATGGCGGTTGCTAGAATGAACACTACACACAGGGTTTTTTTTCCGGTTCACTCGCAAAGGCACAATCACTCTCTAATGGACAAAACCATATGCACTGCAGGTGAGGCTGATGTAACATATGCAGAGAGAGTTTGATTTGGGTATTGTTTCTGTGCAGCGTAAATACTGGCTGCTTTATTTTTATACTGCAACATAGATATCAGTTTAAAGTACAAACCTCACCCAAATGTAACTCTCTCTGCACATGTTACATCAGCCCCACCTGCAGTGGTTTTGTCCATTAGAGAGTGATTGTGCCTTTGCGAGTGAACTACAATGACCACCACAGATTGATCTGTGGAAACTTTTCTTAAGATTTTGACTAGTCAATAGCTGAAGTTCAAATTGCACTGCTACTTGCCAGTGGAATATAATATCATGACAGTGACTATTTCATTGCTATTACAATTTTTGTATTGGTAGGAGATGTGGAGAACCTAGTACTGTATTACTTGCCATTTACAAGTTCCTCACCACAAGGAGTTCATTTTGGTATTTAATTAAACACTGACTGATTTTTTAAATACCACATCATTGTCTGAGTCATTATTTTAGATTTGCAGAACAAGAAAGTGGGACTGGCGCTCTGATTTATGTGTACTAGTGCAGCTGCTGGTAACCCAAATGGAGGGAGGCCCCCTCCTAGTGATATGCAAGGAAAAAAGGTAAGGAAACCTGCGCTAACATCAAATGGATGGATACAATTGTGGGTGTAAAAAAAGAAATTTATTGATAAAAATATACAATGAGTCTGGCAGGATGGGGGGTGATCACAGTTAACGTCACTGTGATCGGGGTAATGTCGAGAGCTCAGGGTACTACCGCTTCACCCAGTGGTGTCTGCGGTCTATTCCCCAGATTGTATATGGATGTGGTCCCGCACAAATGTCCAAACATGCACTTCAGTTGTTCGTTGCACAGTGGAGGTGGCGTAAGGGGGGCGGAGATGGAATTCAGCACAAAAGTCTTATAGGTCTTGGCAAGTGCTGCCGTGGCACCAGGGGCTGGCGTCCCTAGCACCCCCGGTGGTGCACTGACACACTTACCTGATACCTTCCGGCTTTTAACCCTGTAGACGTCCCTCAGTGTAGTTCAAACGTACGTCCCGTGTGGATGTGTGCAACATGCAGCGTTTTAGATTTGTTAATGTTAAGTGTGTTACTGTACTGGAGATCATTCAATCTGACATCTGTCAAAAGAGTGCTTAAAATTAAAAGAGATCCTGCTTGACTGTACTTTGACCTCATTGTCCTCATGATCATACAGCTCTTCTTTAAATCTTTAAAGTTATTGTAAATTTGTTTTTCAAAAGGCTTGATAAAGTGGTAAAATAATTGCTCTTAAAACTGTGTGCATCTTTTTAATAGATGCTATTTTGTGTGAAATAGCAATAAAAATTTAGTTTACATGTTAATAAATTATTGCTCTGCCTACTTATGCTCAATAAAGCCCAAATTTACTCTTCGATAACTCTTCTAGTGTTTCAAAAGATCATACCTTAAAAGCATTTTAATACTTCATAATGACAACAATGCTTATGAAAATAAGGATATTTAAATGCATGAGCATATCCAGTATGCTTCCCAATGGAGCATATGAATAAAGTTCGACCACAGATTTTAAAATAAATTGGCTCTGAGCTTTGTTTTTCTATCTGGAAGAAATATATAACAGTGCCTCTACAAACATAATTCAGCCCAATGCTGCTGGATGCCAGCTGCATCAATATTACCAGTTTAACGAAAAAATGAACATTTAAGAGTTTATTTAGTTTCTTCATTGTAAAAATAAAATAAAAAGATGAGTGTGTACATACAAACAAGCACAGAAATAGGTTAGAGACTACTAAAGATGCTGCCATCAGTACAGATGAGTTTCTAGTCAACAATATTCTATAAACACGTTTAATCTTTTAATTCTAATAGTAGATGATAATCACAATGTAAAGTTTGGAATTGAACCTGCCCTGCGTACAAATGCAAAATAGATTTCAGAGATATTTGCATGATTTATTGTTAGATTCAGAAAACAGCCAGATAGCACAGTTTAAAAAACAAGATTGTTTTTTTCTTTTTCTTTTGCCTATTGAGACTTTATTAAGCTTTGTATTGTTAAATGAATGACTAACAAAACGGTTACCCATGAAACTTAGTATATACAGTACAAGCCTTTTGTTGGATTTGTCTTAGCTTTTATTAAGTAATTAACGTTTCAGCATTTTTAACCCTTTGAGTGTCAAGTGAATTTGTCAAAATTGGTGTGAAAATTGCAAAATAAACATTTTAAGCAATTATAAGGGCCTGTAGCGTTTACCTCATATAGGAAATATAATCTTTATGTACATAACATTTTTTAATTGAATTTATATCACAAATGTGGCATGTTGTAGTGGATATTGTGCATATCGCTTATAGAGATGTTGGCACACAAAGGGTTAATAAATCTAAATATGAAAAGGTATCAGTCTGTATAGTCTATAGATGCAACATGCATTTGTTTAACTGGCCAACAAAAACTGGGCAACAATACATGCATTAGATTTGTTTGCTCGTAATTACTTCTTCCCTTGGAATTTTAAAAATATGTAGATTAAAGTAATAAAAAGGGTCCTATCATGAACAAATTCATATTAATGGCTTTAGTTGGGAGTTTTTCCTTGTATTCCTGTATTTCAGGAGCCAGGAAATTAGTAATCTAAACACCCAATATGCTAGTGGCCATTCCGGCTTTGTTTGGTGGTGGTATTAGCAGACCCTATATATGAAATAGGTGGCAGCAGTGTGATGGAGATTTGCCCACATGCTAGTTAACTTATTATAAACAGGTCTTTGGTTGATAAAGTAGATAACAAATTTACAGAATGATACAGGGTTAATGCAGCAGGTATGTTTAAGAGATACGCAGTGCTCATGTACAGTAATGCACCAGATCTAAGAATGTAGTTAGGAGCATAGGTGGTGTGCAACAGGTGGGAACATACACCCGTGTGTCTGTCCTCCAGTGTCAGGGCGTGAAGGGCTCACCTGGGGAATCGCAGTGGTAGGGCCCATGCTTAGGGGTGTGGCCAGCCACCATATTGGTTTGCCTAACCATTAAGGAGTACATGTGTTTGGCCCCTTGAGATACATATATATATATATATATATATATATATATATACACGGGGGGGGGATGCGGCGGCACTCGCAAACAAAAAGAAACCACACCAGGCGGATAACTTCACCAACGTTTCGAGGCTGGTTGCCTCTTTATCAAGGTGCTCAAAAAACTTCAAACAAATACACAAGTGCAAAGCAAACAGTTTAAATACCTGATCCGGTCCTGTCGGTGCTCACGGCGCGGTCCAGCGTCTCCGGCGTCTAATGGTGACGTCACGTGAGTTGCGTCCCGGCCGGGAGCCCGAGGGGCGGATACCACATCTAAAAACAAACATACAGATGGGGCAGGTCCCATCCTTGCTGGCGGGTCGCCAGAACGTACGCGCTGGCGACCCGCCAGCAGCCACGCCAGCGAGGAGACTGAGACGCGCGTGCGTCTCACGCGCACGCGCGTCTATGTCTCCGGCGCTAGCGCGACGGAAACCCTGTCCGTCTCCGCCTCAGGGAGGGGAAACGTATGGAAGCGCCGTCGGAAGGGGACGCGCGCGCCTCTCGTGCGCACGCGTCCCCTTCTCACCATCGCCATGGCGCTGGCGGGGGATGGCGGCTGGCGACGCCAGCGCCATCCCCTGCCAAGATGGGAGAAGACCCATCTGTACAAGAAAAAATGCATAAATCTACTAAACAGTGACACGATCTGTCAATTGTACTGGTGCTGTGCTGTAATGGAAGTGTTATAAAAACACAATAAAGTGCTGAATGTGCATTGCACAATTATTTCTGGCATAACCAATATGGCGACGCAATTAAAGTGACAGTGCATATTTGCAAAAAACATGAAAAAACTACACAGTGAAAAAGTACAAAATACATGTAACAAACGGTTAAAAACAAATAGCAAGTCTAAACAATTCTATCCACGGGGTGGAGGCAGATCCACTATGCGAAAACTAAATGTTAGGCATCCTTCCATATGTAGGAACTATCTAAATGCCTACTGGGACCTATCAGGCCAACAAGGACAGTGCCGTAGATGTTTGTACAGCAATTGACCTCCTCTGGTATTTGTGCTGTCTTTACAAAAAAATGGGATAAGCCGGTTTGTTCGTTTAGACCCCTGGGTGCCAGGGTGTCCAACCGAAAAATCCAACGGCTTTCCAACTGAAGCAGCCGCAAAGATCTGTCACCCCCTCTGGACAGTGGGGGGACATGATCAATAATGCGGTACCTTAAGGTGTTCAAATTATGTCGGGCTTCTGCAAAGTGCCTTGCGACTGGTTGGTCGCTATGGCCCGAGGAAATGGCGGCTTTAATGGCCGAGCGGTGGGCTGTGGCCCTCTCCTTAAAAGTGCGATCAGTCTTCCCCACATAATGGAGGCCACAGGGGCAACTGATAAGGTAGGTGACAAATTTTGTGTTGCATCCCACTCTGTTTAATTTTAAACTTTTTCCCTGAATAGGGGTGATGGAACGAATCCCCAGGGATCATGTGGCCACAGGTGATGCATCCACAGCACCTGTAGCAACCTAGTTTGGGGATACCCAAAAAGGTGGGGGCTTTGGGCAGGGGGAATACAACATCGTTGCGCACCAAATAATCTTCAAATTCTTCCCTTGTGTGTACGAATTCATGACCCTTTTGTTGCGCAACGCTGGTAGGCTGGCATCTGATGTCAAAATGGGCCAATGTGAATTCACCACCTTTTTGATTTGTTGGCTGGCTGGATTGAATTTGTTAACCCAAATGATTTTGTCATCCATTTGGCGTTCTTCAGTTCTGGGGGCCAGGGCCTCATTCCTGGTCATGTCTAACACCCTCTTTTTAGTGGCTTCTAATTCACTAATGATGTATCCCCTATCTGCAAATTTGCTGCACATTTTAGTGAGGGAATCCGCTAGATCTTCTTGTTTACTACAGATGCGGCGGGCCCGCAGCATCTGTGAAAAAGGGAGTCCTTTTTTGAGGGGTATGGGGTGAAAGCTGTTGGCCAAGAGAGTGTTGTTCCTGTCTGTTGGTTTGGTGTAGAGGGTAGTCACAATGGCCCCGGCTTGAATGCTGATGTCAACATCAAGATATTGCACTGACTCCTTGCTCAGTACGTATGTTAATTTTACTAGGGAGTCAGACGCATTGTGGTCCAAGATGAGGTTCTCCAAAATACACTGATCACCTGACCAGAATATCAGGAGATCATCTATGTACCTAAGGTAAACAATTAGATGATCTTTAACTTGTTCATTTTTTGTGAACAGATGCTGCTCTACTCCAAACATGTAAGAGTTAGCGAGCGATGGGGCCACTGAGGACCCCATCGCACACCCTCTTAACTGCAGGAAAAATTTCCCATTGAACCGGAAATAATTCCGCTTTAGCGTAAGTTCCAACAGTTGCATAAAAAACGGGATGGAAGGACCTCTATATTTTTCACTGTTGGAAATCAGGAATTCCACTGCATCTAAGCCTGCCTGATGGGGAATGATGGTATACAGGCTAGATACATCCACTGTAGCCATTATACAGTCGGGTGGTACTTCAGGGATAGCCAACAACCTCTGCAAATGCATGTTGGTATCCTTTCAAAAAGCGCTGTCATTTTGGACACACGGTTGAAGAAAATAATCTAAATAAATAGAAATGGCCTGATACAGAGAACCCCGGGCAGAGATGATGGGTCTGCCCGGGGGTTTCTGTGCATTCTTTTGCACCTTGGGAATAGAGTACATGATGGGCACAATGGGGAACCTGACGGTAAGGGCTTCCCTGGTGTCGGCATCAATGATGCCATCGGCCACTGCCGTGTTGAGTATAGTGTCCAATTCCCTTTTGTACCCGGCAGTCGGGTCATTGGGTAGCGGACTGTAAGTCGCAGTGTCCTGTAACTGAGTGTTCAATTCTTGGACATAATCTGATGTATCCATGATGACTGTGCCCCCGCCTTTGTCGGCGGGGCGAATGACAATGGAGTGGTCGTTGCTCAGATTTTTTAAGGCTGACCATTCGTTCTTAGAAAGATTTGACCTGGCAGGAGGAGGATGGTCGAGTGTAGTCCCAATGTCCTGCTCAACTAGTCGTGCAAAAGTTTTTAAAGATGGATTGAAGGTTTGTGGCTCAAACTTGGATTTCTTTTTCAACGCTTCAGGGAATAAAGGGAGCGTTGCGGGAGTTGGCGGTTCCACTGGTTTGGACTGAAAGAATTCCCTCAGCTTTAACTGGCGATTGAGCTTAAACTGTTCTACTTTAACCATGAAGGGGTCAATTTTGGTGGTTGGAACGAATTTAAGTCCCATAGATAGTACCTTTGTTTCTATGTCGGTCAAGGTGCGGGAGGATAAGTTGAATGTTATTTCTTTTGATGGCGGAGGGGCTGGAACCGGGTCTTGGCACCCCGACCTCTTGTTCTGCTGCCCCCTGCGTGTGTATTTCCGGGTTCTGGATTTAGGTGTGATGCCTGGCGTGCCCCTAAAGGGGGAAGGTCCTGGTGTGAATTTTGCTGTTCGATCTCGCTGTTGGAGGAGTTGTCATCTCTTGAAGATTCAGTATCCCCTCCTCGTCTGTTGGGCCGCCGATAAGATCGCTTTCTGAAGGGGCGGTTGGGGGCTTCGCCTCCTGTCAGCCATGGGTAGACCATGTGCTTGTCATAATCTAAATTCACCCGGTCTTTCTTATTCCGCTTGTATGCAATGAGATCTTTTTTATACTTATCCACCTGCGTGGTGAGTTTTTCTAACCAATTGACTTCTGTATCATTTATCAGAGTTTGACGGTGTGAGAGGTCAAATTCAGCAAGTCTGGAACGAATAGAAGCCAATTCCTTTGTCACCTCCTCTATAACCGCCACCATTAAGTCGAACGAACACTTGTTGAGGATGGCCGTCCAAAACTTGCAAAAAGGTATATTGTAACGTCCGATGGTGGGCACGTTCTTTACCCTAAACCCCCGGGGTATCTTTTTGTCTCGGATGTAGTCCGATAAGGTGACCCCGTGATAAAAGTAGTCCATCTCTTTTCTTCTGAGATTGAGCCACTCATGATACAGTTGGATGTTGTCCGGGGAGCCTGTGGCAGATTGTAGGTCCTCCTTGAACAATAAACGTTCATAATCGGAGTCAGAATAGCTGAAAAGCTATATATAGGGGGGGGGGGCATACGGGCGGCACTCTCACGGATTTTAAAAAAGACGACACCAACAAGCCGGTGGGATAGTCGACGTTTCGGAAGTCACTCCTTTATCAAGACAAGAACTGTACTGCAGTATATTCAGGTCTGTGTCTCTCTTACTCATTTCCATTCATTATTCATCTGAGCCTGTACATGATATGTTGTCTCTCCCTTCTTTATCTCTCTCCCAGGTCATGTTTTATCATTCACCGTATTTTCACTGTTTTTTCACAGATGCCTCATGTCACTTATGGTTCCATGCAACCCCAGGAGTCTGGCCGTCAGCTTCAGCTTTGTCAGCCTTTTGGACAATTCCCAGAGAGTAAGTGCGATAATCGCCACACAGTGCATTAGGTAACCTTAGCAGCGCAGGCATCAGGTGTTAGCCGCGCCCCCTGGGGGTGTCCGGCAGTCAGAATGGTCGCATCCCTATGACGTCACCGGACCCCGGACGGCGAGCGTGGCTGGTGTCGGGTGCACAATTGTAAGTCTTGTCAAATGTATATATTTCTGTCCTTGTATCACTGCATCAGGTCTTGATAAAAGGGGTAACTCCCTGAAATGTTGGCCGCAAGCTTTTTGTCTTCTTGTCAATTCATTTAGTTGTTTTGTTTTCCAAGTGACATCCATTACCTGGTATATATATATATATATGGTGGGACATTAAGAGTCTGGATAGTTATGTTTCTTGCGGGAGGATTCCAAGGGGTTTAAGGTTGGTCAAACATCCTACAGTGAATATTGATAATGAACAGTTTATCAAAGACTGGAATAATGCTCTGGATGAGTGTTCCATGTCATTAATGCGATTATTAATTAATGAGAAAAAGAAATTATTTGCTGATATAGAACAACAAATCTCCACCCTAGTACCCACTTTGGAAGCCGCTTATTCAGCTGAAGTCCTTGCTGAAGCTAAGATTGAAATAGACAAAAAAGTCTCTAGTATTGAGTCAAAAATCATTGATACAAAACAGAAAAAATTCTCAAGGGATCGATGTGACTATGAAAATAATAGAGTCAGATCATGGCAAGTAGCTAAAAATAGAGATGTTGCTGATTCAAATATACCTGATATACAATATCCATCTAGACCTAACAGACAAAGGTCTCTGCAGAGACGGGGGTCCTATAGAATGCCCTCTAACGATAACTATAGATCTGATAATCGTCCTGATAGATATCAGGCAAGATCGAGAGACAGACGTTATGAGAGATGGCAGAAAGTGCCTTTTAGGTCCCGTGGTAAAAATAACTACCGCTCTAATAATAATAAAAATCCCCGACACTATTGGGATGAGCCAGTGTTTTCACGTAATACACAGGAAAGAGGACCCAATGGTAACAGATTTGAGGTTCTTCGGCCTGAATATGACCATGCTCGTTTTTTAGATGCGGGTCGACACGACGATCTACGTATGTCGACACCGAACCGTACCCCCCTAAGAATAAAAAGAAGGTTAGGGGAAGCCGAGGAAAGGGAAATACCAAGAAGGGAACCCAAACAGAGACTGTTACAACAACAGATAGTCCCGCCCCCTCTGTCACAGAGGTAGCTACTGAGGATTCCCAACACAATCTTAAAGGGGTATTTAATCTTTCCAAGCGGGTGTTAAATGACACAGAAATGTCTGTTCTCCAAAGAGGCCTGTCATTTGCACCTACTAAAGGCCTGAATAAGGTTGATGTACAGGTTGACCTCAATCTGTTTGCAAGACGCCTCACACTTAAACGCCATTTTCTCAAAAAACCACGTTCTGATGCCCCTCTAGATCCCCCTCTTGATTCACTTAATTCAAACCTCAAGCTTAAATCCACCTATTACCCGTTAGAGTCACGAGGCCCTTATATTGATTTATTTGCCGAGTTGGTTAAAAAAGACCTATCAAAATTGAATACTAAAATTCAGGCTAAACCAAATGTAAGCTTTAAAGAAAATATGGCAATTAAGAGCCTACAAACCGATAGCTCCATTATAATAAAGAGTGCGGATAAAGGTGGTGTTGTAGTTGTGCTCGACAGAGATGTGTATGTATCAGAAGCATATAAGTTACTGTTGGATGAGAAATCATATGTGAAGCTTACAGGTGACCCAACTGATGAATACCTGGTCCATCTTGAGTTAATCCTCAGGAAAGGCCTCACTGATAAGATACTTTGCTCAAATGAATACAAATATTTGTACAACAAAACACCTAACTTGGCAACATTCTATCATTTGCCTAAGATACACAAGGGGGTAGTGCCCCCCCCGGGCAGGCCTATTGTCGCAGGGGTAGGGTCACTGACCTCGCGTGTATCTGAATATGTTGATACCTATATCAAAAAATATGTTCCAATGATCGAGACATATGTGCGTGATTCCTCACATTTATTGGAAATGCTTGCAAATATTGAATGGAAGGAAAACTTTGCTTTAGCCACCATTGATGTACAGGCTCTGTACACGAGCATTCCACATGAAAGGGGAATCCAGGCCGTAGCTAATCGCCTATGTCTTGACCCTGATATCTCTGTGCAAAGGCAGACATTTATCTGTGATTGTTTGAGGTTTGTTCTTCAGTTCAATTATTTTGAATTTTTGGGGGAGTGGTTTCTGCAAACGTGTGGCACGGCTATGGGCACTATTTGTGCCCCTAGCCTTGCCAATTTGTATATGGCAGAGTGGGAAACCACCACTATCAAGGATGAATTAAGTACTAACATCATCTTCCTTAAAAGATATATCGATGATATTATAATCATATGGGAGGGTGATGAGGATTCATTTAACAGGTTTGTGGAGTGTCTTAACACCAACACCTACAACCTGAGGTTTACATCATCATTTCATCGAACTAAAATTGAATTCCTTGATATTGTGCTTGACGTGGGCGACTTTCCTACTGAAAGAGCCATTCAGACATCCACATTCTTCAAACGTGTGGACGCGAACAGTTACCTTGAATACTCCAGCTGCCATTTAGGAGCTTGGAAGAATAACATCCCTTATTCGCAATTTTTGCGTTTGAGGAGGAACTGTTCGAGTCTGAAACGTTTTGATGAACAAGCGGCAGTTTATGTTGACAGGTTCAACGAAAAAGGCTATCCGAATAGTGTGATTGAAGGGGCCCTTCAAAGAGCTCGGTCACTGGAAAGAAATAAACTCTTTCAACCAAAAACTGCGGGCCAGTTATCGTTGCCAAATACCATCGATGGCAGCGACATTATGTTTGTGACCCAATACAGCTCACATGAGAAGGAACTGAAGGGCATCTTTCAGAGGCATTGGGGTGTCCTTAAGTTGGACCCAGTCTTGGCGGGCCACATACCTGAGGTCCCCAAAATGGTGTTCCGCCGAGCCAAAACTCTTAAAACCATGATTTCAAAAAGTCAATTGGAGGGCATTAACAATCCCTCTGAAAAATTCTTGAGCATAAAGGCTAGCTACCCTTGTAATCATTGTAAGATCTGCCCCTTTATGAAAAAGGGTCCTCTGATTGAAGGCACCGACATTAAAGTGAATAGCTTCATTAACTGTAATTCCACCTCGGTTGTGTACCTTCTGACCTGTGGATGTGGTTTGAGATATGTTGGCAAGACCAAACGGTGCTTCAAGGTTAGAATCCTGGAGCACCTACGTAACATCAAACATGGGGTTACCAACCACAGTGTATCCAGACATTTCAAGGAGGTCCACAAGTGTGACCCTAAAACCCTGACTTGCAGGGGAATTGAACTGGTACAACCTAGTAAGAGAGGTGGTGATCACGACAAGTTTCTTCTTAAGCGTGAGACCACCTGGATCTTGAGATTGGACACACTGGTCCCGAGGGGACTCAACGAAGGGTATGAGATAACCCCGTTTATAAACTAGGTCCGTCTTATTGGCTAATACCAAATGAATTATAAGTCCGACATTCTCTATTCATCAGTCTTATACCATTTATGCCATAGGCTGATTTGTAATATGATTTTGTTGATCTCTATCATGTGTATGATTATTGTGGCTGAACTTTGTACGCTATACTAATGAATTATGTAGCCTGCAATCTAATTGGGCTATTTTTATAATGTCTTTTATGATATGGTTTTTATGACATGTTTCACATTAATTATGTTTCATATGTGGTTTGGTTCAGAAACTTTATTTCCCTGTTCTTTGGAAATAACCAATATGAGATATCTATAGCTAGATTGACGTCTGTCAACTAGCTGATATGGATTGTTGTAACGTTTTTTTGTGATGGTTTTTATGTACATTTTTATGTAAATTGATTGTTGTTTTTTATGCTTTAATCCAATAGGTAGGCTGCTCACACAATGTATCTGTACCAGTGGTACATAATTATTTTTTATAAGAGATATTTTTGCTTTTTATATCTGAGCATATGTAGCTGTTTATTTAGCACAGCACTCAGTTGTGTGTCAACGGTTACTTTTCTACGTGAACTTATAATATTCCCTGTTTTATTGTTTGTGACAGCCAAAGTAGACGCTGGTGTTCCTGTTGTCACACACCCCCCTTTTGCTTAGATTAAGTTCTGAAATGGATCAGAGATACTTGATTGGCGTGTTGCTGATATGTAATACGCAACCCTGTTTATATCTGTTGCCATGGTAGCGTGGTTAAGCACCGCCCTGGTTTGGGTATAGTTATAACCACATTCGGCGGCTAATGGCTGATATGCCCGCCTGTCATTGTAGTGACGTGACATCCTTAAACCATCCCCTCTATTCGCGGGGTCCAATACTGTGTTGTATTCCTTTCGTTCGCGTCATTCAGATGACGCGCTCTACATCTATCCGCCCCTATACAAATCATGTCCAATAATATTTTGAACATGCCCCGTCCGCGTCATGGTGACGTTGTAATACACTCCCAGCGGCCCGCGTCACGTAGTTGACGCATCACGAGGGTATTCGCCCGCTTACCCGTGATATCTACATACTCCCCGTCCGCGTCACGTTGACGAGGTAAGACACACCCAGCAGTTCGCGTCACTCGTTTGCCGCGTCACGCTGGTACCCGCCCGCTTACTAGCGGTGCCTAATCTCACCATGCGATTTGTTTATGCCAGCAACGCCCACCCGCCCTCTCTGTTTAGCTGTCCAATACGGCACAATTACCTAGTCTTGAGTGACAGGGATAGTTCCTTATATTCTAGATGAGCGTACGTAGTAGCCACGCCCTCTGACGAAGTCCCCAGTGATGAAACGCGTCAGGGCGTGGCCTACGACGCTCCTACTACTCTGATCACTGGTCTCCTGGACGTGGTTTTCCTTCACACGCTTCCGTGCAAGCCAGCTCTGCAGCGTTTCGAGTGATACCAAGGTCCCGGTACAGTGTGAGCAGTTTGCCTTTGGTTTTAATTACCTAAGCCTTGTGGTACCCAGTCCACAGTGTTTTTACACATGGTACGAGTCTATGCTTAATTGTACCTTGGAAATTTTATTCTTAATAAATTTTTCCCTATCAAAATACTGCACCATGAAGCGCCTTCTTTCTGCCTCCTTCTAGATCCTTTTGCCCTGTGGATTCCAGGGATCTCCATACAGAGAAAGAAGTAGCTGCAAGTTTTCATGTGAACTTTGGTGCCATTATTCCCTGCTTCATATAACAGTGGACGTTGTATACTGGTGTTCTAACTGACATTACGGGCGCAGTTTATCAAATCTCTCTCCATATATATATATATATATAAAAAAAAAACCACTACCTCCCTGGGTACAGGCAGCACTGCTGCACTGTCAATCAGCGGCTGCCCGGACCTGCGCCCCCCGCGATGCGTCCCTGTCCCCGGCAGCCGGCTTGTCATAAGCCGGCACTGGGGACTTCAATAAGAAACCTGGAGGGGAGGGGGGAGGAGGCGGCGCCACAGAGGGGAGGGAGCCGGGTAGTGCGAAGCTGCCTGAGATCAGTGAGTGAACTCAGCAGCGCTGCCCGGCTCCAAACAGTGGCAATCCCGAGAATTTTCCAGGCTTGCCAGACTGGGCACTGAGGCACAGCCCGGAAAATTCTCAGGATTGCAACTGAAGGGGTTAATACAATCACAAAATCTGGCAGAATTTGCTCAGTTATGAATAAAAATCATGGCAGAACACACATGTACGAATCAATAAATCATCACCATAATCAGCAAGCCTTTCCATAGGTACCACTAAAACACAGTAATTTACCAACATTTGTTTTTACTACTCTCCAGGAAAGCCAGGCTCTTGAGCTGGTCCTGGTTTAAAAAAAAATTATGTAGGGGACCCACTTTTTAAAGCTGGCACTGGGCTCCATTAGTCATTAAGGTAATGCCACATCTGGGGGGACATGTTTACAGAATAAGGTAATGCCACATCTCGGGGGACATGTTTACAGAATTTGCTCAGTTATGAATAAAAATCATGGCAGAACACACATGTACGAATCAATAAATCATCACCATAATCAGCAAGCCTTTCCATAGGTACCACTAAAACACAGTAATTTACCAACATTTGTTTTTACTACTCTCCAGGAAAGCCAGGCTCTTGAGCTGGTCCTGGTTTGAAAAAATGATGTAGGGGACCCACTTTTTAAAGCTGGCACTGGGCTCCATTAGTCATTAAGGTAATGCCACATCTGGGGGGACATGTTTACAGTGGTCCCTATGGCTATGACATTTCCACTAGCTAGTCAGTCCAATAAAAGGGTCCCCCCTCCAGGGCACCAAATGTCCATGGCTAAAGCCCAGGGCTATTCCTAGCACTACTTATTATTTATTTATTACCAGTTATTTATATAGCACACACATATTCTGCATTCAGAATATTTCAACATTCACATCAGTCCCTGCCCCAGTGGAGCTTACAGTCTGAATTACCTACCACATGTACATGCACACACATTTAGTCTATGGTTTATTGTGTTTGGAGCCAATTAATCTACCAATATATTTTTGGGATTGTGGGGGTAAACCGGAGTACCCTGAGGAAACCCTCACAAGCACTGCTCTCAAAAGGGCTGATGCAAGGTTGACGTTACATTAGCTTTTGAGGCAGCATGAATGGTGTAATGGTTAGCATTACTGCCTCACAGTACTGAGGGGTTTGATTCCCACCATGGCCCTAACTTTGTGGAGTTCTTATATTCTCCCCGTACTTACGTGGGTTTCCTTCTGGTACTCTGCTTTCCTTCCACACTCCAAATATATACTCGTATGTATGGCTCCCAACAAAAGTTAACCCTACAATCTGTGTGTGTGTGTATATGTTCATGTTGTAGAGTATATAGATTGTAAGCTCTACTAGGGCAGGGACTAATGTGACTGGGCAAATTTTCTAAGTAAGCTGCTGTGGAATATGTGTGTACTATATAAATACCTGGTAGTAGTAATAATAATACTAATAAATAATAATAATAATAATAATAATAATAATAATAATAATAATAATAATAATAATAATAATAATAATAATAATTGTGCAGTATAATATGTAACAAATAGTTCTTTAAATGCCCATAAAAGAGATTATAAATATATGTGTGCATACAGATTTGCGCACATGTAGCTAAGGTAGACATACTGTATATACAGAAAGTACAGTAACTAGCCCAGATACAAATACACTCATCTTATATACAGATGGAGCAGCTCTCAATAGAGCTGGAACTGGGGATATGATCGCCATTCGACGCTTCGTGCCAACCGATGGAAGGGACTTAGCTAGTAAGCCATATCATGCTAGAGTTTATTGCTGTATTCTATGCAAAGTCTGCTCCAAATCTTGTGGGAAAAAGAGCTGCAATTCAGTGATTATAACAAACAGTAAATAAGGTAAATAAATGGTAGTTTTAAGACTAAATTGAGGAGGGCATGAACCTTGCTGGATAGAGCTATTATACTCAAGGCTTGGGGCAGTAAAGTCCAAAAAAAGTGAACGTCCTTTGTCATATTCTTTTACCCCATAAATTGCTGTACTTTGAATGCTGATTAAGAATATGCATTAATGCATATGCACTAATCAGGCTGCAGGGTACTTTAGCAGTTGTCTAGTTGATTATATATCACTAGTAAAATGCATACACTTTCAAAATGGCCTGTTCATCTCCTTTCCCTATTTTTGATCTACAGTACTACAAACACTTTTTATGTAACTTAACAAAAGGGAGAGACCTACAGTACTAGCAACATATTGTATATGGGAAATCAAAGGATACACAAAACTTTTCCAGAATGTATTGTTTCCCTATTAGAAATAGGCATAAGTGTGCAGGTATGCATGTATTTTAATACATATTAAGGAATCCATTTTTATATACTATATGATTATTATTTGTGGTCATTGGTAAAGTAAAATGAACTACAGTTCAAATTAAGTTCACATAAGGGCTAATTGGTAGATCATAAAAGTCTTCAAGGCATATGTTCCTCAGCGATGCCGCATTAACATGTTGAAAGTATTCAGCGGGATTCCCAGATGTCCAGCCAGCAGGAAGGAACTTGTCTCTATCTAGGGTCCCCATGGCTCAGATTCCCCTGGCATTCCATTTACATTAACATTTACATTAAACAATAGTGTACTAAGTAGCTACCAAAGATCATTCTGATATCTGCGCCTCAGAAAGGACCATGAGGGAAAGAGAAGGCAGTTTTTAAACACCTTTATGAGGAAGTGCAACTTAAACTAATTAGCTTCTTCATCAAAGGCACACTAAACTTCAAAGAATTACAAAAGTCCTGTGTTGCCTGCAGTGTTGAGAGAAGTGAGAATGTTCTGTCAGCTCCAGATCAAAAGGCAAAAGCATAATTATAATTCATCATGCTCAGAAGGCATCACTGAAATTGTAGTTACAAAGAAAAATGCAGCTGCGGCAGTTCATTTAGCAAAACAATAAACAGGTGCATCATCAAATGACATAACAGGAACCTCAAACATATTATTGAAGCGGGGAAAAAAGAAAGAAAACCCATAATGCACTGTGCATAAAAAATATCAGTGAAGTTGAATGTTTTTTCTCTTCCTGTAACTAAATCCAAACATAAAGAAGTTAGTCATATTAGACAAACAATAAAGGAGGTTATCAGACCTGATCCCACGGTATCTGTGGGTGGTTACCGTCCATTTTCTGGGAAAGTCAGGGGAAATGCAGTGTGCTTATGCATTTGAAGGAAAGTCATGTGACGTCAGCCCCAATCAGTCTGTTTCTATCCCAGTTGCTGAGTAAATCCTGGGTTATGCACAGACTGCACACATTGGATAATCATTCGATGGTGAACGGCTTGAGTGTGCATTTGTTGCTAATCTCCATTCTGCATTATTTTTGCAAGCCTTGCACTGTGATTTGCAGGGTTGCACAGGGCAGAATTTAACTCTGGCTGGGCATTGTATACCTGATCGCAGAGCTATGCAAATGAGCAACCCAGCAATCAGGTCTGAATAACCCCCATAGTTACATTAAGATTGATTTTAGTCATGCCTACACAAATTCTGAAAGTCTTCCAACTTTGCATTAGGGTATGAAGCAAAGGAAAACTATTTTGTATTAAAAAAATTGGCTAAACTCAAATAAATAAATAAATCATACAAGCTCCTATTTTTACCTAAAGATCACTTACTTTTTGTGCTTGACAGTTCACTGCCATTATCCTAGGAAAGACCCTGAAATATGTGCCAAACATATAAGCGACACATGAGAGTCTGGTGGCCAGATGTATCAAGCTCCAAAAAGTGATAAAATGGAAAGTGACAAACAACCAGCCAATCAGGTCCTACCTGCCATGTTACAGGCTGGGTTTGAAAAATGACAGGTAGGAGCTGATTGGCTGGTTGTTTAACACTCTCCACATCATCACTTTTTGAAGCTTGATACATCTGGCCCTAAATGTCTCCAAACGCTCCTTTTCTGGCCCCTTAAAGGAATTGAGGCAGAGACTGGGGTCCACTTATTAATTTGTGATAAAACTCAAGAAAAAACATCAGTTTTCTTTAGAGAATGGATAATGCAACACTTTCTCTAAATTATTAAAAGTTAATGCTGGAGAAAATAGACATTTCTCAGGCCTCAACTTACAGTATGTACCAGTATTTGCTGTCATCAACATCCACCTGTAAAGGACAGATAAGTTACAGTGTTAATTCATCAGTTTCAGAATGGTGTTTTATAAAATGTACCCATGAGACCCAGAGACACTGGGGAGAAATCGCTGGATCCCTCGCCACGCTACATCTCTGCATATACAGTATATACTGACATTAACTGCAAATGCACATAGTACAATCAAGAAAAAAAAATCACTTTACCCTTTTGCCAACTAGGGTGACCAACTCATCCCTTTAATCTGGGACACATATTAATTACACAGGTTCTGTGGCTGGCTTTCACCTGGTTTTAAACTGCCACATCTCAAGACTCCATTTCACCTGGTTTTAAACTGCCACAGAACCTGTGTAATTAATATGTGTCCCGGATTAAAGGGATGAGTTGGTCACCCTATTGCCAACAGAACATATTTATGTTTCTACTCAAAATATGAATGTCTATTCCCATTTTGGTAAGAGCTATGGTTTGCTGTTGCATCACTTACTTAAGAAAATAATATGCTTCTAATGCAATAAATTGTACATTTACTGTAGCCGGATATGTGTTGTTCTTGATAAATATTTTTTTTAACCTTTGTTGAAAAATTGCTCCATAAATCTATTAATCTTATGTAGATTAGACACAAAATATGCAATCTGATTTTCCTCTAGTTGGAACCTTAGCATCTGAACATGACCTATTGAAGCACATTTGAAAATATCTAAATGTTATATATACATATATTTATTCAACTCAATAAGGTAAAATAAGGTCAAGTAAGTTATAATTAAGTAAGTTACTATAAAATGCTGATGCCAGAAACTGCTTGAAGGGTCAATAGTAATGTCAGAGGCATGCGGTTTTACTAGAATCACAATGTATGAAGGACCAACTACCAGTAAAATATGTAAATTATGACAATATTTATCAACATGACAGTGATTATGTGCAGTAAACATTGCATTTATACCAAGGCAATTGATTAATTTCTGATTTACTATCTTGAAAAGCATATTCGGAGTACTTTGATGCAGACTTTGAAAAAAAAAATAGCTTCCATTTACTGTATTATATATTGCAACTTTGGGGAACAAATGAAAAGAGCATCTTTTTTATATTTCTATTTTTCATATATTTTTTCTGTGTTTTGGTAATGATCAAATTGCAGAAGTAAAAATTCTGTAATTTTAGCCATCTTCACTGCTTTTCTTTTCCTGAATTCATAACAAATTTGCACCACTTGGTATAGTAAATAAATTTCTAGATTGTAAGCTTGCAAGCAAGACCTCTTAACTCTTTGTTGCTCTGTTGCTACCCAGACTTGTTTTATTACTGTTCTATTACTGTTTTATTCCCAATTGCTAAATGCAACAGAATATTCTGGCAATAGATAAGTAAATTATAAAAAAAACACAAGAACAACAACAATAACACTTGCTGTAATAAGAGAATAATTATTTCTTTCAATATTTTTTTTTCCTGGTGACATATTATGAAACAGTTCATGTAAAGATAATACTTTAATGATTCCGTCATATAATATTGAAGGAATTATAATATATATATATATATATATATATATATATATATATATATATATATATATATATATAAAATATGGTGTAACTTCAAATCTTTTGTGTCAAACAGTCCATTTTGTACCGTGTGGATAGATAATATCCATCCACACGTTACAAAATGCTCCTTGACAAAAATGCTACACAGGCATTGTTTCAATGCCTGTTGGAGACTATCAGTGCCTGTTGGACACTATCAGTGTACTCTGTACTCTGATATTCACTAAAGAATTTTTTTCAAAAAGACCCTTTGAGTGCCGGAGTCTTTCTTCTATGTCTATCAACCATTCTCTGGAGGCACCTGGGCAGATGCAATACAATTAATGGGAGTGCCGGTTCTTCCACAATCTCTCTCCCTCTCTCATGCACTAAGCTTAAAAATTGATTAAATGGAGAGTGATAAACAGCCAGCCAGTCAGCCCCTACCTGTCATTTTTCAAACACAGCTTGTAACATAACAGTTAAGAGCTGATTGGCAGGTGGTTTATCACTCTTCATTTTCTCACTTTTCAAGCTTAGTACATCTGGCCCTAACATTCTGTCTCTCTCCCATATATATATGGCAAAACTTGTCCCCGGCACCCTGTTGCCCCGATCACGGGATGTCTCACCCTGGTGCCTTCCTGTGCGGGGCTAATACCCACTGTATATATTCCTTGTAGTTGGCAGCACTCAGGGAATGGATGACTCTCATAACTGGGTGAACATTTTATTATAGAATAAATGAGATGAGATCCCAGTTATGAGATGTATCCAGTCCCTGAGTGCTGCCAACTACAAGGAATATATATATATATATATATATATATATATATATATATATATATATATATATATATATATATATACACATACAGTTCTTTTATGCCGGCACTCCCAATAAAACTGGACATCCAGCCTGGTGCACTCCAAAAATAATCCAATATTAGTCCAATGAAAAGAGGCACACAGACGTTTTTGTAATAGAAGAAAGATCTAATTAGGCATGATCATGCCTAATTAGATCTTTCTTCTATTACAAAAACGTCTGTGTGCCTCTTTTCATTGGACTGATATATATATATATATATATATATATATATATATATATATATATATATATATATATACAGTCCTCGTATCCCGGCACTCCGGTCCCCCTCGGGGTTAACTTGCTCTGGTGCCTGGAACAAGGGAGATCATCCCCAATATGTAGGTAGCAGTAGGTACCGGCACCCAGAGACTGACGCGCTGAACTTCATAAGGTGTAAACGGTGATGTTTATTCCATCAAAAATCTACGTTTCGGGGACCGTGTCCCCTTCATCAGGATGAAGGGGACACGGTCCCCGAAACGTAGATTTTTTTTTTTTAAACTTTTTATTTTCAACATAGTGAAGGTACATAGTAAGCATAATTATACATGCAAAAAGAATGGTTAAAGGTGCCTTCACATATTTTTTTGCATTTACATATTTCAAGAAAAAAAAAAAAAAACATATAACAGGTTAATTTGTGTTATAGGGAGGGGGGGGGATGGGGGGAGGGATAGGGAGGACGAAAATAGGGGGGGGGGGGTGGGGAATGGAGGAGGACAGAGTGGATAAGAAGGAGGATGGGCCTAGGGATGGGGGGGACGGGACTCAAGGTCTCTAGTTATCGGAAGGGGAGGGGTTCGCTTGAGGGGGGGTCTAGTTGCCAGTTGTTGAGGGGAGTATAGGGGGATGGGACATCATGTCTGTCCATGGGTTCCACACTGCGTCAAATTTGTGGGGGCTGTCGTGGAGATAACATGTTATTTTCTCCATGTGAGCTATAAGCCATATGTAGTTGGTTAGGAGTGTTTGAGGGGGTGCGATCGGGGATTTCCACTGTTTAGCTATTACTAGTTTTGCTGCGGCTAGGATGTGAGACAGTAGCTTATTCAGGAGAGGGTCAATGTCTTGGAATGGGCGAGCAAGTAAGAAGGACCATGGATCTAGGGGGAGAGTGAGGCCTGATAGGGATTTCATAAGGGATCGGACTTCCTCCCAGAAGGGGACGATCTTTGGGCATGTCCACCAGATATGGAGGAGCGAGCCCCTTTGGCCGCAGTTGCGCCAACAGTTTGGTGTGGTTGTGGGGAACATCTTAGAGAGTTTTTCTGGAGTGAGGTACCATCTATAGTATAGTTTAAATGTAGTTTCCTTAATATGGGTGGATATTGAGCATTTTGCAATGTTCTCGCGGATGTCCTCCCAGCATTTCTCATCTGGTGGGGTGCCCAGGTCCCTTTCCCATTCTTCTTCATGGCGGAGGAGTGTGGGGGCGGTAGTATCGATTAGTAGGTGATATATCTGAGAGATCATGCCCCTAGAGAGAGGGTTCAATGCGCATAACTTCTCAAAGGGGGTCATGTCCCGCAGCGTCTCCGTTTGTGGGAGTGATGAGAGGTAGTTTCGAATTTGAAAGAATTCAAACAGAGGGGGCGTCAGTGAGGGGAATTTGTTCTTTATTTCGTCTAGAGATAGCCATGAATTTTGGTTTGATAGGTCCGATGCGAAGCGTATGTTAGATTTAGTCCATTGAGCGAAGGATAGGAGGGAGGTACCAGGGGGGAACGCCCGGTTGTCCCAGAGTGGTGTAAGGGGGGAGGGGCAGGAGGAGAGTTTGAATTTGTTGGTGGCATTGTCCCACAATGAGAGGTGAAATTTAAGTGAAGGTAGAATGCCGATGGGGAGGGGTCTGTGTGGTTTCGGCAGGTTCCAAAGGGAGGCTAGCGATCGGATGCCTAGCAGTTGTGATTCTAGGTTGATCCAGGCTATTGAGCCAGATGGAGCAAAAGAGGTGGTAATTTGGGACAGGTGTGAGGCCAGGTAATAGTATTTAACATCAGGGAGGCCACGTCCGCCTTTCGATCTGGGCAATTTAAGGGAGCTAAAAGCTATTCTCGGTGGCTTATTGTTCCATATGAATTTGGATAGCGAGGTTTGGATATTTTTGAGGGTTTGGGAGGGGACTTTGATTGGTAGGGTTTGGAAAAGATAGAGGATTTGCGGTAAGATGGTCATCTTGGTAGCTGATATTCTCCCAAACCACGATATAATATAAGATTTCCACGTTTTGAGTTCTTGTTTTATCTTATTCAAGAGGGGGGGGAGTTTTCTTTATATAGGAGTTCATATTTCGAGGTGATATATACACCAAGGTATTTAGTCTTGTCGGCTTGCCATTTAAAACGGTAGGAGGATAATAGGGAGGCTTTTATATGGGGGGGGGGGTATGTAAAAGCATGGCTTCGGATTTGGTGAAGTTAATTTTATATCCTGAGAGGGAGCCATATTCGTTGATGATGTCGTAGAGGGCTGGAAGTGAGGTCTGGGGCTGGGTCAGGAATAGTAGTACATCGTCGGCAAATAGTGATATTTTATATTGATGGGTGCCCACCTCAACCCCCCTTACCTCCTCGGAGAGTCTTATTCTTGCTGCCAGGGGTTCGATCACCATGGCGAAGACTAGGGGCGAAAGAGTGCACCCCTGTCTGGTGCCGTTGGAGAGCGAGAAGGGGTCAGAGAGGGTTCCGTTGGTAAGGATACGGGCGGACGGGGCTGTGTATAGCGCAGATAAGGCCATGAGATGCGATCAAACGCCTTTTCGGCGTCTAGGGAGAGGATAAGAGAGGGGGTGTGACGGTTATTTAGGATCTGGACGAGATCTATTGCTCTCCTCGTGTTGTCCCTGGCCTGGCGACCTGGGATGAAGCCTACTTGGTCGTAGTGTATCAGACCAGGGAGAACAGCGCTTAGTCGCGAGGCAAGGATCCTAGCGTAGATCTTAATATCTATATTTAATAAGGATATAGGCCTATAGCTAGCGCATTCAGAAGGGTCTTTTCCTTCTTTGTGGATTACTATAATCCTGGCCTCCAGCATCGTTTTGGGGAAGTGGGCCCCGTGGAGAACTGCGTTGAATACTTTTTTTATATGGGGGGTCAATATATATGCAAATTTTTTGTAATAGGCAGCCGAGAAGCCATCTGGGCCGGGTGCCTTTGATGGCTTTTGCTCTCCCAGTGCCTTCAGTATCTCCTCGTCTGTGATGTCCTGATTCAGTTGTGCTGAAGCTTGTTCAGATAGCTTAGGGAGTTTAGCTTTTTGGAGGAATTCGGATATTGCCTCTGTAGTAGGGGTTGGGCTGGATGGATCGTTTTGTAAGTTATAAAGGTTGTGGTAAAAATCTTGGAATTCCTGATTGATGGTGTTGGGGGAGTGGGATAAGGTGCCATTTTTGGTTTTGATAGCTAGGATGTTATTTCGCGAGCGTTGGGATCTGAGTCTTGAAGCTAATAGTTTGTCCGCCTTATCTCCTTTCTCATAGAACATTTGTTTCAGCTTCTGGAGTGTTTTGGCCGTACGTTCCGAGAGAAGAAGTGAGACATCGGCTCTAGCTTTAGAAAGGAGATCAAGATTGGCTTGAGTAGGGGATAATTTGTGTCGGTGCTCTAAAGTTTGGAGTTTAATAGTTAGTCCATTAAGGCGGGACCTTATTGATTTTTGATATCTGGAGGCTATACTTATAAGGTGACCTCTCAGAACTGCCTTATGGGCTTCCCATAATGTTAGGGGGGACATATCTGGGAGGTCATTAAGTTTAAAGTAATCAAGTAGGCTGTCTTTGATTTGGGTGGAGAGCTCGGCATTATGTAGGAGGGAGTCGTTTATCCTCCAGGTTGATGAGGCGGGGCGGGGGGTTAATGATGTTATAGTTGTGGATATGGGGCAGTGGTCCGACCAGATCATAGGGTGGATTTGAGCTTTTTGTATTCTGGGCGTCAGGTCTCTACTAAGTAAGATCATGTCGATATGGGAGTAGGTTTTATGGACGGATGAGTAGAATGTGTAGTCCTTGGTTGTGGGATTCAGTATGCGGAAGGAGTCAAATAGGAGATGGCGTTTAAGGAGGGAGTGTAGAGCTAAGGTTGCCGAAGAGGGGGTTCTTTGGCTGGAGGGTGAGGAGGGGGTGGTACGGTCCAGCGTTCTATCGATCACTTCATTAAAATCCCCTGCTACTATAACTGATCCTTTGGCAATCGTGGCGAGAAGGGAGTCTATTTTCTTGAAAAAAGAGGCTTGCTGTTGGTTAGGGGCATATATATTGACTAAGGTACATTCCGCTCCATTGAGTTTGCCTACTAGTATCAGCCACCTCCCCTTCTTATCCATGTGCGAGTTTGAGAGGTCGAATGTTAGGTGTGAGGCCAGTAATATGGCGACGCCACGTTTTTTTTGTTTAGAATCGCATGCATGGAAAGAGAGAGGGTAGGCTTTGGATTTTAGTTCAGGGTGGGAGGGATTTTTAAAGTGAGTCTCTTGGAGAAAGACTAAGTCGCTCTTGGATTGCTTAAGAGTTAGGTAAAGTTTAGTGTGTTTTGTGGGGGAGTTCAGTCCCTTTACATTTTGGGAGTATATTTTAAGGGCCATGGGGAAGAGTGCGAAGAAGCGCTACGGGGGGTCTCCTAGGAGATCTCCTGGGAAGATTGCAGATTAGAACAGGCAATAGGAGGTGGTGTGGGCTTGTTTGATTTATAGTTGTTGGGCAACGACCTTGAGGGTGGGGGAGAGACAAGAGTAGGAGAGGTACGAGTAGAAGGGGAGTGGAAGGATAGGGGAGTTGGAGACCAGAGAATGGGGAGTCTGGTCGAAGTCGCCGGTCGGGGGAGGGTTGGGAAACGTCACTAAGTGACAGAGACCGGATCTGGGTATAGAACCCAAGGATAGGAGCGCGGTCCGGGCGCAGGGCGGACCTATGGTGTCAATAAGACAGTCCCAGTCCACGGGGGGAAGCTAAGTCTACATGTAGGGGGTGGATAAGTATTGGGGACGGGAATAACATCTCCTGCTAGTTTTGTGAGAAAACAGAAAACAGAACAGCATAACAATATTCAAACTTACATAGGATTAATATGCACAGTAGGAGCTTCCTTTCCACTTTTTAGAAAAAAGCGGTAGGTTTGGTCAGGGGCGGGTATCCCAGCGCCCCCCGGCTAGTGGGGGCGGGGGGGTAAGCGCTCGAGAGTTACAGATTACATACTGGCAGTCCTTAAAGAAGGAAGATAGATGTACGTGGCCAGCATGGGGGGAAGCATCTAGAATCTGTACACAGTACAATTTCAACCGAACAAGGGTGTGTGGTGGTGATATTAAGTGGGGATGTCTACACTCAGAACAGAAAAAAAAACATTAGTTATGTAAGCAAGTCCACATATCACCTGGGTGTCGAGGGTGTTCTTAAGACAGTTCCTCAGTGGGGCCTCAGGGTGGAAGGCTGGTTGGGTTCGCTTTTCTAGCAGAGTGTACCTTAGACCAGTCACGGTTCAGGGTACGTCTCGGTGTAGTTAGTTGGTCTGGGTTGGAGGAGTCCTGGGGTCTGGAGCTCACATCGTCCAGTGGTGGAGGTGCTTTCAGGCCCATGATATCCAAGAGGTGGTGAGCTTCTTCTAGGTTCTTCGCCGCGTGGAAGCGGTTCTGGTGCCAGACTAATATGCGGAAGGGGAAACCCCATCTGTAACGGATTTTGTTCTCTCTCAGTATAGATGTGACGGGTCTGAAGTCTTTTCTTTTGAGCAGAGTGGTGGGAGCGACATCCTGAAATATTTGGAGGGTGTGGCCTTGAAAAGAGACTGATGGAAGCTTTCTGGCCTCACGGAGGATATCTTCCTTTGCTGTAAAGTAATGGCATCTGAGAATGACATCTCTGGGCTGAGAGGTTTCTTGTGAGCAGGGGCGGAGGGCTCGGTGAGCTCTGTCTAATAGGAGGTGATCCTCCGGGGTGGATGGAGAGAGGTGCGAGAATAATTTTTTGAGGTAGTCGTCTAGGAGGGTTATTTCCACTTCTTCTGGGATGCCTCTACATTGAATATTTTAATACTTTCTTAAATAAAATTTTGTTCAACACCAATGGGGGGAAAGGAACAGGACAGCACAGATGAAGCCAGTTTTTTTGCAAGATCCATGAGAACCACATGGAATTTGCAAAATGGGCTCCCAAAAATGTCTGCCATCTTCTAGGAGACAGACGCTAAAGGTCCTGCTAGACCTCTAGCGTCTATAATGTGAAGGCAGTGTGCCCAGTGGTACCTTGTAGTTTGGATTTCAGGAGCAGTGGTGTGCTCTAAGCCGTAATCCCCTGGCAATGAGCATGTAACCTCACTGGAGAATAGCATGAAACTCCCCTGGCAACAAACATGCAAGCTCCCTTGGCAATGAGCATATTTCACCCCTCCAGCAAAGAGTATGTAAGCCTTGGCAATGAGCATGTAACCCCATGGTAAGGAGCATGAAACCCCTGACAAGAAGCACAAAATCCCTGTCAATGAGCACAAAAACCCCAGACAACAAGCATATAACCATCTGACAATGTGCATGTAACCCGCATGTGCATGTCACAGCACATACAGTAGGAGCAAGTTTCATCTTTGCTCCTTTGGCCATGGCTAGCCATGGCTAGCCATGGCTATTCTATTGTTCTCAGCTGCAATACGTATTGTATTGCAGTTGAGAACAATAGATTAGCCATGGCTAGCCATGGCTAGCCCTGCCCAAAGGAGCAAAGATGAAACTTGCTCCTACTGTACAGATGGAGCCGGGTTCCCTCTTGCTGGCGAATCACCAGACTGTCTCTGCTGGCGATCCGCCAGCAGCCCAGCGTCCATCTGACTAAGACGCACGTGCCTCTCATGCTCACGCGCGTCTCAGTTTCTTGGCGACGGGAACCCTGTCCGTCTCCACTTGACGGACAGGGTTCCCGTCCTAGCCCCCCCGGGAACCGGAGATACTGCCAGGCAAACCTGGAATGTTGTCCCCATAGAATAACATGGGACCCGCTAATTCCGACCTCCAGCCGGTTCCAACGGCTGCCAGTTCCCCCTCCAACATCACAGAAGCTCGAGGTTGATCTCAGTCGAACCTTCAATCTGATATCTGGCCCATATGGGTTCATTGTTTCTAGAGATATTGCGGGTAAACCCATTTTATTTTTTCATTTCTGATATGTAATTTCATGGCTGTTCATGTTGTTTGAGGACAGAATTCACTGGAACCAAACGGCCCAGTTTCACGGGACCAAAATCATTTGAAGCCTACATGTAAATGGGTCAGTTACTTCCGAAGCTATAGCTGTTTGTTTAAAGGGGGAGGCAGTGGTTTTCTCTCCCCCTCATACCAGAAAATGCAGGGACTAGGCTGGTGTAAAAGGGGCCAGTTCGGGATTGTCCCTGCATGATCCTGGGACCATATTCCCGGGTAAGTCCCTGCATTTTCTGGTGTGAATGGGGTATTATTTCAAATAACCGGGACATGCAGTGCTCTGAATACAGCCGGGCAGCCCCCTGCTCTCTGCCCGGCTGTCTATGGCTGTCATTTCTGGCCGGCGGTGGCTGTACCCCAGTTACCACGAGCATGTATTCCCCCCTGGCAATGAGCATGTAATCCCACATGGCAACAAGCATGGAACCCCTGGCAATGAGCATCCAACCCCTGGCAATGAACATGGAACCCCTGGCAATGAACATGTATTTAATGAAAATGTAAGCAACACTTATGTAGCATAATTTTTAATAGGCATTATGGTGTTTGGCATAATACGTAATGGACATTAGGGTGTGTGGCTTAACATGTAATGGGTATTATGGTGTAAATTTGGCTCGCAATGCCCCTATTTATGAAGCATATTGTGCATTATTGCTCAATCTATTTGGTATAGTGCAGGCATGTCCAAACTATGTCCCTCCAGCTGTTGTGAAACTACAAGTCCCACAGTTTTGCTATTAGGGAATGCTAAAATGATGTCAAGGCATGCTGGGACATGTAGTTTCACAACAGCTGGAGGGCCACTGTTTGGACATGCATGGTATAGTGTGTATTTTGGTTCAATCCATGTGGCAAAATGTGAATTTTGCCGTAATCTGTGTGGAATAACATGAATTTTGACTCAATCCATGTGCCATAGTGTGAACTTTGGCTCAGTCAGTGTGAATTTTGGCTCATTCCATGTGGCATAATGTGTAAGAGGCAAGTACAGTATAAGGATGTTACTATTGTGTTGCATGATTTGTATAAGGGGTATATGGTAAACTTAGGTGACCACATAAAAGGTGCTGAAATGTTGTCTACCAAGTTTCGGCTTTCAGTATATTTTTTTATGACTGGAGAGCCGCCTCACCCCACAAGTATCTTAGGACATTGGCATCCTGTGGTTGCAACTTTGGAGTGCACCCACCAATATACAGATGGAGCAGGTCCCATCCTGGCAGGGGATGGCGTTGGCGACGCCAGCCGCCATCCCCCGCCAGCGCCATATCGATCCCCTTCCAACGGCGCTTCCATCCGCTCCCCCGGGTCCCCGCCGGCTTGTCAGCGGTAACCCGGGGTCCCCGCCGCCTGCCCGCACACCCCCCCTAACCCTGTCCGTCTCCCTGAGGCGGAGATGGACAGGGTTTCCGTCGCCCCACCGACAGAGACTGAGACGCGCGTGCATCTCAGTCTGATGGATGGCGAGGCTGCTGGCAGATCACCAGCGGGGACGTTCTGGCGATCCGCCAGCCAGGATGTAGCCTGCCCCATCTGTATCTCCCTGCATTTTTCATATACCAGCACCCTGTCTTTTCCAGGCATATATAATTAGTTGAAAGTATTTACACAAATACAGACACACCCATGAGCAGAGCACCCAAACAGAACACTGGTCACGCCACCCACATTATTAGGTGCTGGCCACAACCCCTATTTTTGCGCATAATAGGCCCTTGATCATATTCAGCTCCAGGTCCATTTAGACCTTAACCCCTTCCTGACACAGCCAGTTTTTGCCTTCCTGACAGAGCCCTTTTTTTCAAATCTGACATGTATCACTTAAGTGGGGATAACTTTTTTTTGCTTTTACTTATCCCAGTGATTTTGAGACTGTTTTCTCGTGACACATTGTACTTCAAGTTAGTGGTAAATTTGGGTCGATACAGTCTGTGTTTTTTTGTGAAAAATACCAAAATGTTGTAAAAAAATGGAAAATTTAGCAATTTGCAAAATGTTAAATTTTCTGCTTGTGAGACAAATAATCATACCACTCAAAATAGTTAATAACTAACATAGACCATATGTCTACTTTATGTTTCCATCATTATTTCAACTTCCTTTTAATTTTTTTGGACACTAGGAGGCTTACAATATGAATAGCAAATTCTCAAATTTTCAAGAAAATTTCAAACACTGATTTTTTTAGGGACCAGTTCAGTTCTGATGTGACTTTGAGGGACTTGTATGTGAGACACCCCCATAAATGATGCCATTTCAAAAACTGCACCCCTCACAGTATTCAAAACAGCATTTTGGAAGTTTGTTAACCCTTTAGGTGTTTCACAGGAATTAAAACAAAGTGTAGGTGAAATTTCAAAATTTCATTTTTTTTGCAGATTTGCAATTTTAATACATTTTTCTAAGGAACACAGTAGATTTTACTAGAGAAATGTGACTAAAAATTGATTCCCCCAATTCTTTTGTTTTCATAAATATCCTATATGTGGCCCTAGTGTGCACGTTGACCAAACCACAGGCTTCATAATAGAAGGAGCACCTACTTGATTTTGGAGCCTCCTTTTTATGAGATTATTTTTTAGGCACCATGTAGGATTCTAGGCACCATAAGATGCTAAAAGTTAGGAACCCCCCCACAAGTGACCCCATTTTGCAAACTACACCCCTCAGGGAATTCATCTAGGGGTATGGTGTACATTTAAAACCCCCAGGGGTTTCACCAATTGTGGTACAACTGGGCAGTGAAAATGAAAAATTAAATTTTTTACACAAAAATGCAGTTCTGGCTCAAAATTTTTCATTTTCACAAGGAATGAAGGAGACAAAGCACCCCAAAATCTGTGCCCCAATTTCTACCGAGTACGGCAATGCCTCACATGTGACCAAAAAATACCATTTGGGTGCATGGCAGGACTCAGAAGGGAAGGAGTGATTTTTGGATTTTGCAGCTCAGATTCTGGTGGAATGTTGGTGGGTGCTATGTCGCATTAGCAAGACCCCCCAAGCATCAATACAGTGGAACCCCCCCACAAGTGACCCCATTTTGCAAACTACACCCCTCAGGGAATTCATCTAGGGGTATAGTGTACATTTCAAACCCACAGGGGTTTCACCAATTTTGATACAACTGGGCTGTGCAAATGAAAAATTACATTTTTTACACAAAAATGCAGTTCTGGCTCAAAATTTTTCATTTTCACAAGGAATGAAGGAGACAAAGCACCCCAAAATCTGTGCCCCAATTTCTACAGAGTACGGCAATGCCTCACATGTGACCAAAAAATACCATTTGGGTGCATGGCAGGACTCAGAAGGGAAGAAGTGATTTTTGGATTTTGCAGCTCAGATTCTGGTGGAATGTTGGTGGGTGCTATTTCGCATTAGCAAGACCCGCCAAGCACCAATACAGTGGAACCCCCCCACAAGTGACCCCATTTTGCAAACTACACCCCTCAGGGAATTCATCTAGGGGTATAGTGTACATTTCAAACCCCCAGGGGTTTCACCAATTTTGATACAACTGGGCAGTGAAAATGAAAAATTACATTTTTTTACACAAAAATGCAGTTCTGGCTCAAAATTTTTCATTTTCAGAAGGTATGAAGGAGAAAAAGCACCCCAAAATCTGTGCCCCAATTTCTCCCGAGTACGGCAATGCCTCACATGTGACCAAAAAATACCATTTGGGTGCATGGCAGGACTCAGAAGGGAAGGAGTGATTTTTGGATTTTGCAGCTCAGATTCTGGTGGAATGTTGGTGGGTGCTATGTCGCATTAGCAAGACCCCCCAAGCACCAATACAGTGGAACCCCCCCACAAGTGACCCCATTTTGCAAAGTACACCCCTCAGGGAATTCATCTAGGGGTATAGTGTACATTTCAAACCCCCAGGGGTTTCACCAATTTTGATACAACTGGGCTGTGCAAATGAAAAATTACATTTTTTACACAAAAATGCAGTTCTGGCTCAAGATTTTTCATTTTCACAAGGAATGAAGGAGACAAAGCACCCCAAAATCTGTGCCCCAATTTCTCCCGAGTACGGCAATGCCTCACATGTGACCAAAAAATACCATTTGGGTGCATGGCAGGACTCAGAAGGGAAGGAGTGATTTTTGGATTTTGCAGCTCAGATTCTGGTGGAATGTTGGTGGGTGCTATGTCGCATTAGCAAGACCCCCCAAGCACCAATACAGTGGAACCCCCCCACAAATGACCCCATTTTGCAAACTACACCCCTCAGGGAATTCATCTAGGGGTATAGTGTACATTTCAAACCCCCAGGGGTTTCACCAATTTTGATACAACTGGGCTGTGCAAATGAAAAATTACATTTTTTACACAAAAATGCAGTTCTGGCTCAAAATTTTTCATTTTCACAAGGAATGAAGGAGACAAAGCACCCCAAAATCTGTGCCCCAATTTCTCCCGAGTACGGCAATGCCTCATGTGTGACCAAAAAGTGGCAGGACTCAGAAGGGAAGGAGTGATATTTGGATTTTGCAGCACAGATTCTGGTGGAATGTTGGTGGGTGCTATGTCGCATTCGCAAGACCCCCAAAGCACCAATACAGTGGAACCCCCCCACAAGTGACCCCATTTTGCAAACTACACCCCTCAGGGAATTCATCTAGGGGTATAGTGTACATTTCAAACCCCCAGGGGTTTCACCAATTGTGGTACAACTGGGCAGTGAAAATGAAAAATTTATTTTTTTACACAAAAAATGCAGTTCTGGCTCAAAATTTTTCATTTTCCCAAGGAAGGAAGGAGACAAAGCACCCCAAAATCTGTGCCCCAATTTCTTCCGAGTACGGCAATGCCTCATGTGTGACCAAAAAGTGGCAGGACTCAGAAGGGAAGGAGTGATATTTGGATTTTGCAGCACAGATTCTTGTGGAATGTTGGTGGGTGCTATGTCGCATTAGCAAGACCCCCAAAGCACCAATACAGTGGAACCCCCCACAAGTGACCCCATTTTGCAAACTACACCCCTCAGGGAATTCATCTAGGGGTATAGTGTACATTTCAAACCCCCAGGGGTTTCACCAATTTTGATACAACTGGGCAGTGAAAATGAAAAATTAAATTTTTTTACACAAAAATGCAGTTCTGGCTCAAAATTTTACATTTTCAGAAGGTATGAAGGAAAAAAAAAACCCAAAATCTGTGCCCCAATTTCTCCCGAGTATGGCAATGCCTCATATGTGACCAAAAAATACCAGTTGGGTGCATGGCAGGACTCAGAAGGGAAGGAGTGATTTTTGGATTTTGCGGCTCAGATTCTGGTGGAATGAATGGTGGGTGCTATGTGGCATTAGCAAGACCCCCGAAGCACGGTGAAATGATGAACCTAATAATCCATAGATGTGTGGTATATTTTAAAACACTCCTTTATACATAGGCCGGGTTTGTCGGGGCAAGTGTCACACTGGAAAATAGTTTGCTTTCTTATTCCCTTTTTATAGCAAACTTTGCACCTTTTTTGTGTCCTGCCCTTTTTTCCAGTGGAGGGGATTTCATCAGGAAAATGCTGCCCTGGTACAATACGGGGGCCAGTACTAGAAGTACTGGGGCCCTCTGCCTGCTGGTTCCCAAATATTAGGCCCTTTATGACTTCCTCTTGAAAGTGCATAAATGTCCCCCTCTGGCTGGTAGAACGGAATAGCACGTAAGCGTTATACAGTGCCATCTGGATGATATACACGGCCAGCTTCTTGTACCAGATTTTTGTTTTCCGCAGGGCACTGTACGGCTTCAGTACCTGATCTGAAAGATCCACTCCGCCCATGTACTTATTGTAATCCAGGATACAATTAGGTTTTGAGGTGTGGGTACTGGTACCTCGTACAGGGACGGAGGTGGTACTGTCTCCGTGAATTGTTGTCAGTATAAGGACATCCCTCTTGTCCTTATATTTGACCAACAACATATTTTCGGTGCATATTCCCCTGCTTTCACCCCTTCTCATTACTTGGGCAATGTGCGTTTTTGGGAGGCCTCTTTGGTTCTTGCGCACAGTACCGCAAGCTGCTGTACCTCTTGAACCAAGGGCCTTAAACAGGGGGATGCTGGTGTAAAAGTTATCCACATAGAGGTGATAACCCTTATCCAGGAAGGGGTGCACTAAATCCCAGACAATTTTTCCACTAACACCTACGAGGGAGGCATTCTGGCGGTTCAATTCTTTAATCCTTCCCTTCATATACCCTAAACCTGTGGGTGTACCCTGAGGTGCTTTCACACAGCTTATACATTTTTATGCCATACCTTGCCCTCTTACTGGGAAGGTACTGGCGGAATTTAACCCTTCCTTTAAAATGTATAAGGGACTCGTCTATGCAAATGAATTTATCTGGGATGTACATCTCTTTAAATTTGGCACTGAAATGATCAATGACCGGCCTGACTTTGAATAGCCGGTCAAAGGTGGGATCATCTCTGGGTGGGCACTGTGCATTATCGTTGTAATGCAAAAATTTAAGGATTAACTCAAAACGAGTCCGGGTCATGGCCTTACGGTAAAGTGGGGTGCTGTACAGAACATCTGTACTCCAATATTGCCTAATTTCTGGCTTTTTTACTATGCCCATATGAAACACCAGACCCCAAAACGTCATCATCTCTACTGTATCTACAGGGGTCCACCTAGCAAATGATGACGTGGGGTTTTGAGCAATAAACTGCTGGGCATATAAATTAGTTTGGTCCACCATTAAATTTATAAAATCATCAGAGAAAAATAATTTGAAAAAGTCAATTTCTCTGAGACCTGTGGAATCAAATTGGATTCCTGGGATGGCCAAAAACTCAGGAACCTGGGGCTCAAAATTGTCTGGTGGTGGGGTCCATACGAGATCAATTATTGGGGGGGGTCTCAGCTGCTCTACGGGGGCGTCTTTGAGGGGGTCCCTCATCACTAGAGGAGGAAGAGGAGCTTAAGATGAATCCTTCAAATTCCCCGCTTGCCTCACTGGCTGTGTCAGAGTCAGAGGCAAGCATGGCATATGCCTCCTCCGCTGAATACATTCTTCTGGATGACTGGGATGACATTTGGGATGACATTTGGGATGCCATTTTTATTTTTGTGTTTCTGGTAGTGAAATGTTTCAACACGTGTATAGTGTAGGGGAGGTACAAACTTTATTTCAATCTGGGGGGGTATGTAGTGTGTAGTGTGTATGTAGTGCAGAAAAAAAAAAAAAAAAAAAGGTCCTGCGCCAAAAATTGAGCACAGATGTTGGTCAGTAACGTCCGTCACTGAACAGCGCTCAAAGGCAACAGGAATTTGATAAAAAAAAAAAAATCAACCCTGTGCCGAAAAAGCTGATCAGTGATGTACGTCACTGATCAGCGCACAGTGGCCACAGGACACCCACAAAATCTCAGTGTGTGTAAAATTTTTTTTTAAAAAAGACCCCACAGCACCCTCAAAAAAAAAAAAGGTGTTTACTGATGCGACACTGATTACCAGTGAGGGGCAGCAGGTGCACAACCTTTGGTGCAACTGACAGTGCAACTGGCAGCAACTGACAGGTATATATATAAAAAAAAAACCTCTGCACCCCCAAAAAGTTGCTGATCACCTCAGATATAGTGATCAGCACAAAAGGGGGGGGCAGCAGACACAAAAATATAGCACTCTCTATCACTCTCTGTCACTATCTCTATCTCTCTCTATCTCTCACTATCTATCACTCTATGACACTGCAGCAGCAGCACTGACAGTTATATATATAAAAAATAACCCCTGCACCCCCAAAAATTTGCTGGGGGTGCACAAAAGGGGGGCAGCAGACACAAAATATAGCACTCTCTATCACTCTCTGTCACTATCTCTCTCTATCTCTCTATCTCTCACTATCTATCACTCTATGACACTGCAGCAGCAGCACTGACAGGTATATATATAAAAAAAAAAACCTGCGCCCCCAAAAAGTTGTTGATCAGTTAATTTATACTGATCAGCACAAAAGGGGGGGCAGCAGTCAGTTGCACACGCAGTACAGCTGTATATATATAAAAAATATATAGCACAATCTGTCACTATCTCTCTATCTCTCTCTATCTCTCTCTATCTCTCTCTATCTCTCTCTATCTCTCTATCTATAACTCTATCACACTGCAGCAGCACAAAATATAGCACTCTCTGTCACTAGCTCTCTCTATCTCTCTCTATCTCTCTCTATCTCTCTATCTATAACTCGATCACACTGCAGCAGCACAACACAGGAAGTCACAAGAAGTAACAAGATCCAGCACGCTACAAGCAGTGATCAGGTAAGTATTTGCAAGGATCAGGTCAGTATATCACGGCAGATAGGCACGGTGACCGCACTGCACGCAATTCCAGACCGGTATGGCATCTGCAGTGCAGTCACCGTTAGTTTAAATCACCCTCCATGGCTGTGATTGGTTCGTCGGTCCGACGAACCAATCACGGCCTTTGGGGGCGGGTGGGGTGAGGTGGGGTGACACCAGTGTCACCCTTACACCCCGTGGTGATTGGTGCTGTACTTTACAGCACCAATCACCACCGATCCCTGTGTCACCGGCGAACGTTATTCGCCGGTACACAGAAAACGCTGTAATTGGCTGTTCACATTTGAACAGCCAATCACAGCGATCGCCGACGGGGGGGGCGGCATCGCAGCCCCCCCCTGGGCATGCAGGGACATGTCTGCTGTCAGGGACAGCAGACATGTTTAAACTGTCACCGCGTCTATAGACGCGGTGACAGTTTAAAGCCATGACGTACATTTATGCCATGTGTCGGGAAGTACATCCCGGCCATGACGTAAATGTACGTCAAATGTCGGGAAGGGGTTAATCTGGCTCTGCACATTCAGCACGCACTGTCTCCATGTAGAGTATGGGATGGCGCAAATTTAAAGTTTGCAGGGGGGCGCTCAGCACCCTAGCACCGGCCCGGCTTTCAGCCTGCAACTCTCATATCTAGGCATTCCCACCCTGTCCATTAGTTGCCAGCTCACCTCAATTACAGTAAACTGGCAGACACCAATTATACCAGACAGGTGCCGCATCACTGTGGCACTGCCTGCATTGCGCTACCTCCGCCTGGCATCTCTTGCAGGGGCTGGCTGGCAACTTTTAGAACGGGGGGCAAGTCCAGAGCACTGGCACAACATATGTTCATCATGGTATAAGGTTGTTTTTAGTATAGACAGCTGGGCGCTCCCTTTTATTCGAAACAAGAGGTAAAAAAAGAATGAAAATTAACTTTCCTTTTCTTCTTGCTTTATTTCTTCCTTTTTGGGTATTTTTTCTCCCGTCTTAATGGATCGTGGCTCCGAGAATGAGAAAAATAGAATTAGAATTACTTTGAGCGCTGTCATCCTAAACACCTTTCTGGACCGCCTTTTACACATTTTTTTACTTGTTTGTACAGTGAATAAATTTTATGAAGGAAAAGAAACCTTGATGAGCGTTTATATCTACATTTGATCGTGAGTAACGGTATACCATCGTGTTTATACATACAAAGATACCTTGATGTGTGTTAACATACATGATATTGTGTGAGTTTGGTACGCCAATCTACTCCCATATAGAAGCAAACTTGATTGGAATAATATATTCTTTATAAGGCTGTCCTTCACATTTTTTCTCCATTTTTTTTATTCTCTGAGCCACGATTAAGACGGAAGAAAAAATACCCAAAAAGGAAGAAATAAAGCAAGAAGAAAAGGAAAGTTAATTTTCATTTTTTTCCTCTTGTTTCGAATAAAAGGGAGCGCCCAGCTATCTACACTAAAAACAACCTCATACCATTGCTCTTTTTGGGTATTTGGGGATATTCTTATAGAATAGACCAGGCTGATCCCTATCTGATAAGTGCCACGTTACTTTACCAAAAAATTCATACAACATATGTTCAGCATGCCCTGATAGAAATTTTGTGGCAGAGCATGCTGGCAAGTGTAGTCCCACAGCTGGAGTACCACTTAATTATTTAAAAATAAATTATTATGGGAGCCTCCTAATAAGGTTGAGAAATCCATTTATACAACCACACAAAAAAGATTCATTAGTGTGGGTGCAGGAGTCAAGAGGGTGGATTAGGGGAAATATAAATATTAAATAAAATCATAATTTTATTATAATGATAATTAAGAAAAATAAAAACACAATGGGACTTACATCATAGTGCTGCTGTGCATCAAAGCAAATGGTGAAGATGCTTGCAGAGATGACCACACTGATCTGGGTCACAGCATAGAACTTTTTTCTGATGCCGGGAAGAAGGCATCTGCATCTTGCCCTTCCACACATAGCCACACATAAGCCAGAAATAAGCCACCCTGCAGTTCACTTCCAGTTCCCACAATAATACGGCCGCCTATGCGTGTGGCGGTGAGTCAAACCGACAGTCAAAATTGGAGTGCAGTTGCTTCAGCAGTTCAGACCCCCAGGGACATTTTGCTCTATAAATAGCAGCCCGTGACACTTGTTGATAGAGTGGCCAGTGGGGAACTTAGCACCCTGCTCCCCTGGCCAGCTTGCCACTGAGCCCTTGGTGGAAGGTCGTGAGGCCACTTTGAGCACTGCCTGCCAGCGTTTAGCAGGCAGTGCCACTCAAACAGCCTATAAAGCCACAGCCCTGCAGGCTACAGGGAGCCCAGAAGAGACAGCAGGGCGTGGAATGGGGAGCTCTCTGGTTGTCTGTGTGAGGACACTTAATTTCCCTGTCATAGCGTCAGAGGCAGAGAAGGCTGCTGCAGCTCAGTCGCACTGGAATCTTGCCACCGGAACCGTGACCCTGCGCCCCAGTGGTGCCTGCTCCCCCCGCCACCACTTGGGCTGCGGAGCGATACTTAAGCCACTGAGCAGTATCAGTGAGACAGGATTGCTGGGATGGATTATGGATACAGGACCATCTGTGCATGATGACTGTAAATTGCTTGTACCAGATATGCAGAGCTCTGGGATGTAGCCAGCGTTGCCATCAGAAATTCCCCCTCAACCAAGATTGCATGGTTGAGGGAGATTTTTCAAAAGGCCCTTTCACACCGCACAGTAATCCAGTTCCACCTGGCAACAACTCCGGTTGGACCTGGGTTATTTGTGCGGTTTGATAGGGGTATTAGATATAGCCCTGCAATTGCCCCTTGTGTATGGGCCTTAAAGCAAGATGTGTGAGGACACATCCACAGCAGAGGATCTGTGTATTTTTTTTACTCTATTTAAACAAGCAGAAGTACTGTAAATTAAAAAGTATTGTAAAAATGTCACAAAAGTAACAGCTTGACATAAGGTTGGCAAACAGGTTTCCTACCTGACAGGAGATTGGATGGGGATCTTGATAACAGCAACAAGTTCAGAAGCAGGCATAGAGATAAAAACATAGTCACTTCTATAGATGCATTTCCTATTCCAATTAGCTCTGTCACATGAGATCCAATGAATGAACTTTAGGTTGGATAAGTTTGCCATAGTGACATGGAAAAAAAAATCTGCTGTATATATTGTCTACATTTTGCTTATTGTTTTTATGTTCAGTGGCATTATGTGCATTTTATTTCTACATTGTTGATTACAAAAGCACCTTGTAAATGCAACTGTATTTTTAAAATGTGCTTAAATGGGATCTTTCATTACACATTCTCATATACTTAGATATAACGCTTAGCATAATAGACACAAATTCTTTTTCAAATATAGAATTCTTTTTACCTCATTTGCCACCATTTGCTGGGCCATTTATCCACTGAAACCTTCTAAACTATGTGCTGAATACTAATTCCATGTTAATGACATTCTCATACATAGTCAGAGCAATTTCCCCAAATGGCACTTTATATATCCTGTCACACTGTGCCGATTTGCAGGAATTGACATTTTAGTGCATATGGCAATATCAAGAATAAACAGTAACAATCTGTCCTTTATTACTAGTTTTATATGGCTGATCTAAAAGGAGGCTCCATGCATATACTTTATTATTTAAAACTTTCTTCCTTCATTGTCAGTGTTGTAATTAACTAATGTGATATACAAATGTTTCTTTTTGCAATAGATTATGGATTTTATGGCATTGTGAAACTATGTAACAGTAGATGGATAATGACCAGTTAAATCTTAGTCACCTCAAAATGAAGACAAGTGATAAATGTCTAAAAAATGTATTGGAAATAAATAAAACCAGCCCTCATCTAAACAGTCAAGTGCCAGGTCTGGCATGCCACATGCATGGAGCAGATCAGCAGTGGAACCAGGATCAGAATGGGTACTTATATGTTAGTTTGGTGCCCACTATAGTAAGTAAGCTCATAGCCCCACTATCCATGTTAGCATGGAGTTAATTTTATATAGTGTGGCGAGCGCAGCGAGCCACCGAGCCCGAAGCGTGGTGAGCGGAGGCGGAAAACTAAGCAAACAGCGCCCAACTAACATGTATGTACCTCAGAATGTTCAGCGGGTCTCAGTGATGTCACTGAGCGATTATAGTGTACTGATATTGTACAGTTTGCATTCTCAATACGCTTGCCTGCATTGATTGTCTGGTGTGTACAGGGCTTAAAATACAATGTTTTCATCCAGTCAAATTTGGCAGAGTTTTACACTTGTTTAAATCATTTGAAAATCTCTAAGTACATGAATTTCTTTATCAGACATTTCAAAGCAAAACCTTTAAATCAAGTATAAAGAAAGATATTTTATGCTGCACTTTTTCCATTGCAAATAGCTAATTGCTTCTTATAATTTATTGGCTGAAATGTAATAGGATGAGAGAATCAGAAAGGGAGAGATTTGGTAAGAAATCTCCAGGTTTTTTTAAAGCCGCAATCATTTACACTACAAAATCAAACTGGTTTTGCAGTGTAAATGATTGCTGCTTTAAAAAAACTGGAGATTTCTTATTAAAATCTCTCACTTTCTGAATCTCTCATCCTATTACACCCCACCCCCATTGTTTAATTTAACATTGTTTATTTAACTTTCATTTCAAATACTTGTTTTGCTCATTTTCATTGACTTGTCTTTATCGACTTTATATGCTGCCAAAAAGAGTGTCTGATAACAGTTACACTTTTTCTAAAATGAGCATTCTTGCCAGATTAATTCTGTAACATTATCAGCAAGATATGTGATTTTTGCAATTTAATCAGTAATAACCAACATGGGTTCGCTGACGCAGGTGTGTTGATGCCAGCGTGGGGTGGGGGTGGCTGACGTCAAATTACGTCAGTGCCCGTCCTTAATTAAGAGGACAGTGTTCAAATGAAATGTAAGTCCTGGCTTACTGTTCATTGCAAACAGGGGAAGAATCATTTGATGTTGAGCGACCATCGAATGACATTTCCATTGTGCCCCCCCAGTTAATCCCTGCATTTGCATGTGAATGGTTGTACACGCTTATAATCAGACAGTGTTGGGTGCTGGTGAGAGCTTCTTCACCAACACCTACTCACTTCTCATAGTTTTTCTTTACAATTTACAGCATGTTCTGCAGCATCTCCTGCATTAGATGTTATGTGTGCTTTGGCTTTAATGGATCAGTTGCCTCCTCTCAATTTTTTACCTGGATTTTCAATTTTATCTTGACTACCCACCACGCATGCTGCTGGTTCATCAAATGTGCATTTACCATTTTTGTTCGTCTCCTAAAGTTTCCTAAATTTAGAAAGCAAGGTTTTGCCAACTAACATGGTACTTTACCTACATTGTTCTCCAATAGTTTAAGAGTTCCCTCCTTCAGGGTAAATTTTCTAAGTGCCTGTTGGTGCTGGCTTCTCTAGGTCTACTGCAATTAATCACCACAAGGAGATATTTTTTCCTCTCACTTTGCATGATTTTTCCCTATGGGCCCTATTTGTGTCATTTTTTCTCATATTTGAGCCCATGTGTGTCTCTTTTCTCCTATCAGGCTCCCCTACCCTAATGAAAAATGAAGATGGCTTAAGGATACTCCTCTTTTTCAGTGACTTGACACAATAGCATACACAATATTACACCCTGGGGTGAATACTAAATCCTTAAAATTTCCCATGCCCCCTCCTCAACCACTGAATAGAAGTATAGCTGAAAGTGATGCAGCAGAGAAGGTTCGCATCACATGCTCTTCCAGCTATAAGATCTGCAAGGGCTGGCAGAATACATTAGTGCACATTTTAAGAAGGCACATGCTTTCTATATAATACAGTATATCACAATGTGACAGGTGTGTGTGGGGGGGGGGGGAATTCTACCAGAATAGTCCGATGGTACCCATAATGGGCTGACATAGAATCCTACATGAAGTTTCTGTGGAAAGTTTTAAAGTTCCTGCTACCGGTCCAGTGGTTGCCTTAAGTTACGTACACACGGATAGATTTGGACAACGATTCAATGTCTTTAATGATTTCTTCTGAACTCCTGAAAAAAAGATTTGGTGGCAAATGATGAACGATTGAGCAAATGATTACACATAAACGATTGATCTTTAACGATGGTGGTGGGGGAGGGAGCCAGTCAATTAGCCTTACCAAATCGTTCATCATACATACAGATGAAACGATTGGTACAAATCGCTAATGATTGATCGCTGATATTTCTGCATGCAAGATGATCATCAACCTCTACCAACGACCGGCGGGTAAGCCCATCGTCTGATATATCATTCATATACACTGAACAATTTGAACGATTGGTCGATTCAATCCTTTGGGAACGCCCAAATCTTTTGCCAAATCTATCTGTGTGTAAGCAGCTTTAGTCTTGCTTAATTTTTGCTCCACCAGGAATTACAAAGATGTGGTTAAGGCTAAATTAGATGTTGGGTCTGATTTGGGTAGGTAATCATTCCCTTTTTAGAATCCTCATTTAAATAATACAACACACCTTAGGTTTTGTACAAAGAAAGATGGTACATTTAAGTTAATTTAACACTGATGTGTCAGAGCAGGAAAGCTTTTTATACTCAGATTGGAATCAGAGGTGGAAGCTGGACTATAGGTTGTGTGTATAAAACTACAGTAGGTGGCTTAAAAACAGTAGGTGTCTATTTATAGACAGAACTACAGCAAGTTTCTGGGCTGCACATTAACAGAGGATGAGAGGCAAATAAACACAAAGAAAGATACAATATGATTTAGGATTGGCCAAGACAAAATAGAGAGGGCCTAATAATTACTGAGAGCTGGAAGCAACATGATCAAGTTATGGAAAAGATCAAGGGACCAGGCTGGCAATGGTAATATGAATAACATCTGAAATGGGCTATGATTGGTAATATGTGTAATTACTGAACCAGACTGGAACCAGTAATATGAAAAAATATTTTTATTCTGGGATATGAGCTGATTCCCAGAAAGCAGCTGCTGGGGTATAGGGGTAGTCAATCCCTATAAAAAAGTAATGAGAAAAATGCACAAAAGAAGCAGTGCTGGTACTACAATGAGAAAATGACAAAAACAGGAAAAAAGTAGAACATTTTACTGATTTTATGTGGTTATTATATGCCTCTTGGTTATAAAACATATGGTACAATAAATTAAAAAACAGTAATCGGACAAAAATAATAAACTTTTCTGAGGCTGCTGGTTCCTGCTTCACTGCTGTAGATGGTGGGAATGAGTCCCAGGCTGATGTTCCAGATCCTCTCTATTTATACAGTGTCCCAAGGTGATGGAGGAATTTCTATGAAGACAGATAGAAACAACCCAACAGATGGTGCCCACAATTCTCTATGGTAATGTGGTACCCCCAATGGCCACTGCAGGATGGAGTAGGCAGGCACTATGATATGGAATGGAATTGTCCTCTTTCAAGGTGACAGGAGGAGGATGGGATCACCAGAGGATATCCAAGATGTGGGTGTTGATTGGGGGGTCACAGCGTTCCTGATGAGGGTCACTCAAAATTAGGCATCTGAGATGTCAAAGAGCAGCTCTTGTGATGAACAAACTTGATCCTGGAGTCTGAGGAAATAATATCTAACATGTTTCACTACCTGTTGTAGCTTTTTCAAAGGAACCAGTAATATACATAATACTGTAGCTAAACCTCGACTGTGACTTGTAATATGTGTAGCAGAGGATTGAGGATCTAACTGCTAATATATGTACTATAGGAGCCAGACTGGAACTGCTATTATGTGCAACCAATAACTTGGGCTGGAACTTCAACAGGTAGAACAAATACCCAAGCTGGAACAGGCAATAAGCAGCTGAAACCACAAACAGGAAATCAGTACTTGAAAGGCACAGGGCATCTGTTGAGACAGAGAGGCATCTGTAGAAGTTACATTACATTGGCACTTGTCCTGGAAGGCCATAAGTATTGTCTCCAGTGTTCCTATGGTAGCCAGGATCAGCTGAGGCAGGCAAGCCTCCTTTTGGAGTAGATGCGATCAGACAATGGGCCTGATTCTGGTTCACTTGCAAAATCAAATTCTCTCTCTAATGGACAAAACCATATGCACTGCAGGTGGGGCAGATGTAACGTGTGCAGAGAGAGTTAGATTTGGGTGGGGTTTGTACATCAAACTGATATCTATATTGCAGTGTAAAAATAAAGCAGCCAGTATTTACCCTGCACAGAAACAAAATAACTCACCCAATCTAACACTCTCTGAACATTTTACATATGTCCCACCTGCAGTGCACCTGGTTTTGTCCATTAGAGAGAAAATTTACATATGCAAGTGAACCAGAATCAGGCCCAATATTAGTAAAATAACAGCACCAATGCAGTGGTGCTAGTGGGGACTACTGTGGGATTCTGAAAGCCATGCTGTAGAAGGAGAGCCAGACCAGCAGGCCTTGAAGGACCTCAGGGAGAGTGTGGCATGTTGGTGACAGGGAGAAATCCCAGAATGTGATACTAGCTACTTCAGTTAACAAATACATTGTTACTGTGTAATTTATCAGTCCTTTGATGATGTGCTGTCTTTAGTAGAGGCAGGAGAAAAATGGTGAAACTGAGATCCACCACCTCTAATGGTGAGGTGGAACTAGTTTCTCTTTCACTGTGGCCCTGCACAGTAATTCTAACAGAAAAACATAATAGTTTGCAGGGGGAGGGGGGACAAAACCCCTACACTGGACCTGGCTTTGCATATTAGGGGAGAGGAAGGAGCTGGGATAGAGAGAACTGGGTTCCACCACCTATCCAGTGCCTTTATTTTAAAGTTGTGGTCCTGGAAAGTGATGGGTAGCTAGAGTTTGACTTTCATTTGATCTGGAATTTTTCATCCTGATATTTGGGGATTTAAGGGGAAATATTTTCAGGATTAGTTTGCTAATGACTTGTTCAGTATCCTGTGCTCTTTTTAAGAAGTTTAACTGTTCCTTCAGTGTTGTGTACAGGTAAGCACAAGTCACAATGGGATCGAACATTATTTGAATGATTTGTTGTTTGTGCATCCCCCAGTAACATGACATATGGCAAAATCCTTTTTCATTGGAAGCTTTATTTTGGATTTTTGATATGCTAATGCTCATGATTAGATAGAGACATTTTCCTTGTGAGTCTATTTTTGGCACTGCAATAGACACAGTAGAGGGTTGTTGACAGAATAAGTTCAATGAAACTTGGCATCAGAAAAAGCTTGCGATGGGATGCGATGGGACCTGATTTTCGGGTACAAAAACCCTCACTGTACAATAAAATATTGCATTGCATCGCATGCCATTAAAATGGCACGTGATGCGATGGGATGCGATTTTAAATTGTACAAGTACCCTGATATGGGATTACTATGTTAAATGTACCCCCATTGTTAACGCCACCCCCACTATCAATGCCAACCCAAAGCATGGCGAGCACAGCAAGCCCACGAGGGTCGGCAGGTTGGAGGACGTGTACTGCCGCCCCTCTCAGGCTCGCTGCGCTCGCTACGCTTCGGGTTGGCGTTGATAGTGGAGGTGGTGTTAACAATGGGGGCATTTAACATAGTAATCACCCATCAGGGTGCCTGTACAATTAAAAATCGGGTCAAATCACATCGCATGCGATGCAACTAATACGATGTCGTACAATGGAAATGTTGGGCGCTGTGATAATACACAAGTACCAATAATAGTAACAACTGTGATCTAAAACTTGTGTTTCGTTTATTTATTTTTAGTTTATCGGTTTATTATATGTTGTAACAAATTTTGAGGTTTTTAGACTATAAACAGCTTAAGAAAATAGTTCTTTCTAAAACATGCCAAATACAAATATAAAATCTATAATCAAGAAAGGGTACATGGAGTACATATATGAAGGTTGAAAACATTGCAGAAAAAGGCAGAACTGCTGAAAAGATATTGAAGAAAGACTAAACAAACTAAACAAAAGTAACAGGCTGTATCAAGACAAATGTAATTAAGGCTGAAGGCAAGTAAGTCTATACTAGGGAATCCACCATCAAACCATACTGGATTCTACTCCATATTAGTTGGGTTAAAGGATCTCACAGTAATCTTATGGCCATAGCCAAATATGGGTGTGTTATATGGTCCCAACAGTCGGGATCCCGACAGTCATTAGCCCGACATCGGTATCCCGACTGGCCGGACTCAGACAGCATGGTGATCACAACTAATCCCCTTGCGGGCTTGCTGTGCTCGCCACGCTGCAGGCACGATGGTTCGCTACACTCGCCACCTATTCTATTGTCCCTCCATTGAAGTCGTGGACCCCTACGAGGGAGAATAGCCGGTGGCCGTCGGGACCCCAAGTGTCAGGGTTTTGACTGTCTGGATCTTGATGTCGGGGTAATGACTGTCAGGATGTAGACTGTCGGGAAACTGTCCGGTACCCGCCAAATATTGCAGTGTTTGAGTGCTTAATGAGGTGCAGGAGGTATTGAAATACTGTAGCTTTATTCCTGACCTATTGGAATGCACCCCATCATAAATGCTGTAGTAAGCATTACAGGATCATGACCCTTTCCTGTAAGTACCTCACCATTTTGCCTTTAATACTTTGGTGCTTGTCCTACCTTTGTAACACCTTTGTCAATCTCTGCTCACTCCCAGATTTCCAATCTTTCAAAGACCATTAAAATCTTTCCTCACCTGAACTTACCAATGCTGCCTAGTTCTAGACTGCTCCATCCCCTTGATCTTTTTTTTAACCCCACGTCATCCTAAAACTACTCCCAACTTTTGATCTTTTCATTTCCATTCATTTCTATGATCTCAATGCTAAACACCCCTCCACCCCAAAACAATAGCTATTCTTTCTTTATGTCTCCACATACTCTCAAATTGGTTTCTTTTGTTCAAGTTGTATATCCTACTTAGTTACCATTTCTATTGTCTCATATTGGATTTTCTGGATGTTACGGTTTTCCTTATCCCTTACCTATTCATATTTTGTTCTGCGTATATTTTGTTGATTGTATTGTGCTGTAGTGTGAATCTGTGTGAAATTATAGATAATTATCAGCATACGATAGATAATTTTTTTAATTTTTGTAATGTTCTGGATTTAGTTACATTGTGCACAATAGCATAATGAATAACTTGATATTTTGAAGAGCTTAAATACTGCATATTGTTATCAACATGACTGCACATTAAAAAAGATTCAAATGCAGAAGTCACATCTACAGTATTTTGTAGTATTATGTAGTTTTGTATGTAATACAAGTTCAAAGGTTATTCTCTGCAGGGTGTATTTCCATTTAATAGAATATTAACTTCATGATACTGTAGTCTATGTGATGATTAAATATTATTTCATTGTAATTAGGTTTAACATTTATCCTGACATAGCACATAGTCATTTGATGTTATCAATTGTCTTCTCCTGTAAGAATCATCAGTATCATCTTTTAAAAAAGGAACACCTGTGTACTGGCCTTTACATTGTTTTACTTGCTAGTTTCTGAGTTATATTTTGCGGAGGTTAAGAATTATAAAAGAGAAAATAAATCTATAAACAAAACAATTTAGCAAAATGTTTTATTTTCTGGGAAAAAAACAGTTTATTGAGTTTTTCCTTTCAAATATGCTGCTATTGTTTAAAATACATTTTACTTCATGCTGAAAATAATGAAAGGAATGTATTTGTTTAATCAATATTGTACTAACACATATTTTTATTTGATATAAATGTGGCCAAGCACAGATGAAGGGACATCTGGCACATCATGATTTCATCTCACTGTGCTGTTTATGAGTTAGGATTTTGCCTTGTTTTACCATGTTGTTAGTTTCAGAATTCATTAAATTGTTTGGCTTGTAGAACTACAAATGCTAGGTGGACTCTTACCGCACATTGTGTAATCAAATTCATCCCAAGACTTAATTGTCTGTTATTTGGATGGACTGTGCCATACCTAAAAAATAATAGATTTGATGCAGCCAGGGCTTGCTGACACTGGAACAGAGGAACAGTGGACCTGATTCTGGTTCACTTGCAAAAGCAAATTATCTCTCTAGGTGGACACTGTAGGTGGTGGTGGTGGTGGGGGGGGGGGGGTTGTTCTGATGTAACAGGTACAAAGAGAGTTAAATTGGGTGTTATATTGTTTCTGTGCAGAGTAAATACTGGCATTTACACTGCAGTATAGATATCAGTTTGAAGTACAAACACCTCCCAAATCTAATTCTGCCCCCCCCCCCCCCCGTAATGCACATGGGCCCTTATTTCTGGTTGGTGCGGTAATGTCCGCGTGCGTTCGTGCCGCCAATGTTTTGTGTCTGCGCATGTGCAGAGGCGTCTCTGCGCATGTGCGAACGGGACGCACGGCCAAATTCCGCATGAAATGTGTACACTACGAACAGGGGGTGGAGAGGGGCGTGAAGGGCTGTTTGGGCTCATTACCATATGCATACGCCCCGCGTTTCATGGGCGTTCCCATGAAAACGCTGGGCGTACGTATGGTAATGCGGCCGTGACGCACGTGTAGGGGGCGGACATATGACATTGCCGGATGTCAGCTGCCCGCCCAGATCCCTGCTTTTGCACGGAGAAATGCCCGTGTGGTCTGAGGTTGCGGGAGCTGGTGGACCACTCGGTCCCGCATTCGATGTTCTGCGACCATCGAATGATGGGGGAGGTTCCAAGAGATGGAGGAGGTGTTTCCGTAAGAAATACACTTGTGCTCCGTGCGGTCAGCGGCTTACCGCATTCGGACGGAGTGAGCGATCCGTACGAAAGGCGGGGTTTAGGACGCACGGTCCTGGCCGCATATTCAGCTCCGGACGCACCGACCAGAATAAGGCCCATGGTTTTGTCCATTATAGAGAGTTTGCTTTTGTGAGTGAACCAGAATCAGGACCACTGAGCATGGGGTCCTCCTGCTAGAATTGAAAATACCCATTAGGCTGGAAAAGTGAACTGTGGTTATCGAAAAAAATGGGATAAATTTGAACAAAAAAAACTTGATTGGAAGAAATAGGCTCTCCTGACCAATTTGTATCATTCTGAAGTTATAATGATCATGTTTAGAACACTATATTTAATATATTTGTCTTATGTTAATATAAATAGTGTAGTCCAGCACTTCCAACAGGGATTCTTAACCCTAGAACACATAAATAATTTTGTAAGGCAGTCATTTCAAGTTTCATTGGGGTATTTTATTACCCCTGTAGGGTTAAGATGCAAATTGAATAGTTTTAGATCCTACTCAATGGCCAATAAACAATCAGTCACTGATGTTTTTTTTTTTTTTTGCATCTTTAGGATCCTATCTTTTTGCTTTCCAGTGTTTTAATTGAAATCCTACTAATCATTTTAAATTGCAAATCCTCAGTTCTACTCAGTTTCTCACCATGCAAAGTAGGAGTCGCAGTATTTACATATTGGATAACAGATAGATTTCATGAATAAAAAAGTTCTGTTTATTGCAGACATCATGGGTTAAAACAAATATTAAAACAATGTGTCCACCCTAATAAAAGTAAGAGTTGCGTAACAGAAAGGGAAAGATGCACCAAGATTCAAAAAGTGATTACTTGGAGAGTGATAAACAACTAGCCATTCAGCTCCTGTCATGTTACAGGCTGGATTTGTAAAATAACAATAAAGAGCTGCTTGATTATTAGTGCATCTAGCCCATAGGGTGGTGTATAGAGTCAGGGGTGTTTTGCCCATAGACCCTACAGCAGGGATTAGAAATGTTGTACCCCCCCCTGCCAAAAAAAATTCTGCCACCCCCCTCATAGATTCATTTTCATTAAAATTTTCGGGTCCTCCGACCTTTTCATACCCCCAATATCGGCGTGGAGTTGACTTTATATAGTGTGGCGAACGCAGCGAGCCACCAAGCCCGAAGCGTGGCGAGAGCAGCAAGCCCCATGAGGGAACGCGGATAACTTCACATGCATTCCGCGTCCACTCGCCACGCTTCAGGCTCGCCACACTATATAAAATAGACTCCACGCCGACGTGGATAGTGGGGGGTATAAAAAAGGTCGGAGGACGCATACTGCCGCCCCTCGCGGGCTTGCTGCCCTCACCACACTTCGGGTTGGCGTTGATAGTGGGGGTGGCGTTAATAATGGGGGTGCATTTAACATAGTAATCACCCATCAGGGTGCCGGTACAATTAGAAATCGCATCGCATGCCATTGTAATGGCATGCGATGTGATATTAAAATTGTACAGTGTGGCTCTTAGCACCCGAAAATCAGGTCCCATCGCATACCACTAATTAAGGTATGCGATGGTATGCAATGGGCGCCGTGCTAGGAAACAAGTACCGTCAAATTTGTTTTTTAACTTACAAAAAAAGGGAAACATCATTGAGCCATCAGTTTTTATCTGCCCAGTCTTGCTAATGGTGTAACAGCATTATTAATCACTAGGGGCCAAATATAATAGCCTCTAAGTTTGGTAGCAGTGCAGGATGCAGGCCAAACTTGGATGTTTTTTTAAAGGAGAAAGCAATTACAAAACCATGCCTTACAAGTGTTTGCACCTTTAAAAAAATCCAAGTTCGACTGGCATCAGGCACAGTCACCAAATTGGCTCCTAGCATTACTATGTGTGTGTGTATGTATAGCTATGGAGATGGTTTGTTATGTCTATGGCAATCAACATATTATTCATCATATTGCTCTACTGATACAGTGCCATGTGTTGGGGCAGTTTTGGAATCAAAAGCGACTCTTGCAATTTTTCTGGAAGTGGCCTTATGTGGGTGGCACTAGGAGAGACAGTGGGCGAGAGACAGGTGTTGATGCCCTGGGAGAGAGTGATGGGGAGAAGATGGGTGACATGGATAGTTTGTGCCAGAGGGTGACAGAGATGCAATCATGGGGAGTAGTCGCAATGGGTGAAATCTAGGAAAAGCAGAGAGAGTGAGAGAGAGACATGGAGAGACAGTGGGCGATAGAGAGGTGATGGGAAGCAGTGGGTGACATTAGGCAGAGGAAAGCAGGTCATGAGAGAGAGGGTGATAAGAAGAGAGTTATGGGGCGAGGAAGTCGGTGAGACAAAGGGTGGTGGGGGAGGCAGAGGGTGGTCAGGAAGAGTGAAGAATGGATAATATAGGTGGTCAGTGATATGGTGTGGGACAACAGGCTGGATGGGAAGTAAGATAGTGGTTAGGCAGTGAGATGGGGTGGTAGGAAGGGGCAGTAAGATAGGTGTGGGAAGGAGGGTAAATGAGATAGGAGTGGGAACAAGGTGAAGTGAGATAGGGGGGCAGTGAGCTTGTTGGGAAGGGAAGGGGGGAGACACTGGGATGGCAGAGTAGGAAAAATTGGTATAGAGGGGTCAGTAAAGGTGTGGGGGTGGGTTGGCACTGGCATTTAGAATGGACAGACAATGGGATGTGAGCACTGATCTGGGGTAATTTCTGGTGTGCCATTCCTGGCATGCCTAGACCAAAGTATTGTAGCCTCACCTTGCTTTTACACAGCCTTCTGAACAACCTGAACAACAAGCTTCTGCTGGTTGGATCTGCCAGACTGGTGTCTTGTGAGACGGCTGTCAGTGGTCATCTCTGCTTAACCCTGTTGGTGCTGTGCAGTCTGGGCCAGATTTAGTGGGATGAGAAGATGCGATGTTGTGCCCAGCCTCCATCAGTGAGATGCTGCCTTGAGCAGATAGGAGGCCACGGCCTTTCTAAAGCTCTCACTTATGCTAAGCATGTCATGGGGACGGGGACTGACTCCCAATCAGCAATGGCTGGGGCAGGAATATAGCATTCTCCTGTGAGTGACAGGAGGAACGCTATGTGTTTCTACAAGCATTGACAGGTGTGAGAGATGGATAATCCCTAGACTGATCCCCACAGTAAAATTACTACAGTTGGGAATAAGGGAACAGTTATCAGGCAGGGGGAGGGTTCTAATATCTTTCCATGTACACTGAAAGGCCAGGTACTTGAAACTTTATCAGTGATTTAAGCAAGTTCCAGGGAAGGTGCACCACATAGCTATAGCACCCCCTTTAGCTGTGCCCTTCAGATGGCCTGAGACAGTAATAGGGGTAGAGAAGTCTTCACCTCCTAGTGATGATGCCTTTAAATGGGCCACAGCCATTTGTTAGTCACACACAAAGGTGTGCACACATTGAGTGTTAGGGGTGCACAGGTACCCCCTAATGCTGCTCCCACCCTTATGAACACCTCTGCCACTAGCAATAACAGCAAAAGACTTTTGCTTTTTAGAACTGTATTCCATTAAAAGAAGCACCTAATCAATAATGTGTGTTTGCATTGTTACTTGTACTAGACCATTGTCATATCACTACATACCCATGTAATCCATATATGTTTATGACTTTATTTGCATGTACTGTTACACAGAGTAATTAGAAGATTTAAACTGAAATAGGCAGATTATGGTGTGGCTGAGATATATTGTAGAGATATTGTAGCCAGTGCCAATCGATGATGGTAGACATGCCTAAGTGGTAGACATGCCTAAAATGATGGATGATGGTAGACATGCCTAAACTGACGCGTTTCGTTGTGCTGAGACAACTTTATCAAAGTTGTCTCAGCACAACGAAACGCATCAGAAATTTTAGCATCACTTGGATACTGGACTATTCTACATTATCCCCTTGAACCAGCTACTTTCCCTGTCCCCCCACGGACTACCCCGTACCCATTCCGGAACCCCCAGACTGGATATACAAATTTGGTCACCACCTGCTTAATCATTGGAGCCTATCCGAGAAGTGAGGTATTCTATTCCATCTTTTTGCCCAACAGTGGATCAAAGAATCAAGGCCTCCAGCAGGAATTATGGACACCCCAGTACCAGCCTAATCCGGATCACCCCCATTTGTCCCATTCCAATTGTGGGGATCACCAATATTCTTTGGGAGAAGAGCATATCTTTGGAACAAGCGGGACTCACTTAAGTATCCAATGTCCTTTCTAAGTGTTTTTTTCTGTTTGCCAATAAGGGCCATATAATATTGCAATATCATTTTTATCTACTATTTTATTAATTGTGTCATCATATATGTGTATAATTAAATTAACTTGTGTTTTCATGTGATACCCATCTGATCATCATTTTTTTATTTTTTAAGTACTTTATTCATTGATTAATCAAACATTATCCCGAGCGCTCCACAAACCCTTTTTCTATTTTGATTAGGGTGCCTGGAAATGCAGATACTTTCGCCTCTGTATTAATCCGGCACGGGATACACCATTTTCAGGGGTTTGCATTGATATATACTCTCTGCTAAATAACATAGGAAGGGTACATAAAAAACTCAAACAGTTCATTTGATTCTTGATTTGAAGTATAAAATTGATGTTAGGATCCGTAGAGTCCCCGCCAACCCTAACTCCGTTGCCTCCGGATAGAATTGACGGACGCGTGCAAGGGCTAAGGCTTCACCTATAATAGCCGCGTTCGACAGAGCCCGTTAGTCAGGCTCCACCCCCGATGCCACCAGGTCTTACTTGTGACAATGCGCCCGTCAAGGCCAACGGAGGACAAGGGGAAATACTAACTGTAACCACAGGCGAGGACTCCTTAGACTAGGAGACAATAGAACTTGCCAGCAAGGCACTGGGAGTAACAATACTCTAGAGATGGTATTAGTAGCAATAAACGATATATGCAAGTAACAATACTCAAATGATGGTATAAGAACAATAACACGAGTACAGGAGTAACAATACTCAAAGGATGGTACGTAACACGAAATGGCATACAGGAGTAACAATACTCAAGGATGGTATTACAAATATTACAAGAATGACCAGGAACAAAATGAAATGAGGATAACCCCCCACTTATCTGAGAGAGGTGGAAACAGAACGGGAAGGGTTAATCCTCAGCAGCAACACAGGAACAGACACTGGAGTGCTGGAAGCAGGACAGGAGCCAAGACCACCAGAGACCAGGGAACCGGGAGCACTCTGACCAAGCAAGGAAGGACTATCACCGGCGTCAGAGAGTGGTGCCCGGGAGTTTAAATAGGGCGCCAAAAGGCATCCCCGGCAGCTTTTGCAAATCAGCTGCAGACTGTCCCCTCCTCTCCGCGGCCGCCTGGCGTCCCCCGCCGCCTAGGCAACCATTGCAGCAGAGGAGGAAGGAATTGAGAGGACACCACTGAGCGCGCGTCAACGTCCGGCGGAAGTGCGGGACTGATGACGCGGCGGCGTCCTGGCTGCCTGGCAACAGCCGGGGCGCAGGGAGAAAGACTAGCCGGAGCAGTGCTACTTGCACCCGCATCCGGCGGAAGCGCAACGGGAATGACGCGAGGGCGTCCTGGCCACCTAGCAACAGCCGGGGCGCGTCGCCCACCTATCCGGTACCCACGACCTTTCTTCGTCCCCAAAGCCCTTCCAATGGACCAGAAACTTCAGTTGCCCCCGGACCACTTTGGAATCCAAGACACGTTCAACAATAAATTCCTTGTGTCCCTGAACAATGAGGGGCTTGCGACTTTGGAGGGGCAAGGAGCGAGAGTTACTTAAAACTGGTTTGAGAAGGGAACAATGAAAGACACTATTAATTCTTAAAGACCTGGGTAGCCTAGCCTGAATGCCACCGGATTGATTTGTTCGGTAATCAAGAAGGGCCCGATAAACTTGGGTCCCAACTTGGGACATCTTTGACGAAGTTTGATATGTCGAGTTGACAGCCAGACTCTTTGCCCAACTTGGAAAGAACACGGTCTTCTGTGTCTGTCAAAAAATATATTGGAACGTGCTGCGGATTGCCTAAGGGCAAGATGCACCTTCTTCCAAGCCTTTGAAGGAGAGCAACTGCAGAGGAAGAAGACCAAGAAGTATCCATGGGGACATCAAAAGAATTACACTTGGGATGAAATCCGAAATTGCACAAAAAAGGAGACTTCTTGGATGCCACATGATAGGCGTTGTTATAGGCGAACTCAGCCAAGGGTAACAGCTCCGCCCAATTGCTCTGGCATTTGGACACGAAACAACGTAAATATTGTTCCAACGCCTGGTTTACTCTTTCGGTCTGCTCATTGGACTGTGGGTGATACCCAGAGGAGAGATTGAGTTGTATCCCCAACATAGAGCAAAACCGTCTCCAAAACGCAGCCACAAACTGTGTACCCCTATCAGAGACAATATTGTCAGGGAGGCCATGCAGCCGGAAGATGTGTGTCACAAACAACTGAGCTAATTCCTTGGCTGAGGGAAGCTTGCGCAAAGGGACAAAGTGTGCCATTTTACTGAAACGATCCACCGTGACCCAGATGGTGGTATAATGAGAAGAAGATGGAAGATCCACAATGAAGTCCATGGCCATATGAGACCATGGCCTTTTTGGAATGGACAACGGCAGAAGTTGACCCACAGGCGAGAGTCGCGAAGACTTATGTCTGGCACAAGTCTGACAAGAAGAAATAAAACGAGAGACATCCTGTTTCATGGCAGGCCACCAAACTGCACGGGACAAATGTTTAAGGGTCTTGGTTATGCCAGGATGTCCGGCGAGTCTACTAGAATGGAAGTCCTTGATGACCAATTCTCGCAGTTCCTTGGGAACAAAAAGACGACCCTGTGGGGAGTTCTGGGGATCCAAGGATTGAGAGGCGATGACACGGGACGCCAAGTTCTGGGCTACAGCGGCCTGGATGATGGAGGACGGGAGAATGGGGGTTTCACTGGAATTGGAAGCAAGACTGATAACAAAACTCCGGGAAAGAGCGTCAGCCTTCACGTTTTTGGGACCGGGTCTGAAGGTGATGAGAAAACGAAACCTGGTAAAAAATAATGCCCATCGTGCCTGGCGTGGGTTAAGTCTCTTGGCTGACTCGATATAGGCCAAATTTTTATGATCCGTGATCACTGTGATGACATGTTTGGCACCTTCCAACCAGTGGCGCCACTCTTCGAATGCCCATTTTATAGCCAGCAACTCCCGATTCCCTACATCATAATTCCTCTCGGCCGAGGAAAACTTGCGGGAGAAGTAGGCACAGGGGTGAATTTTCTGATCAAAACTATTCTTTTGAGAAAGAACAGCTCCGGCCCCAATATCCAAGGCATCCACTTCAACAATAAATGGGAAACTGGGATCCGGATGATGTAAAATGGGAGCAGAACAAAAGGCCTTTTTTAAAGATTCAAAGGATTCGATAGCCTGTGGGGACCAATGACCAGGATCGGCATCTTTGCGGGTAAGCTCAACGATGGGAGCAACAATCTGAGAAAAAGACCGAATAAATTTACGATAATAATTCGCAAAGCCCAGAAATCTTTGGACTGCTTTGAGGTTGGTCGGACGAGCCCAAGATAAGATAGCCTGAACTTTACATGGATCCATCGAAAAACCCTTGGGTGAGATGATGTACCCTAAAAAAGAGATCTGACAGACTTCAAATTCACACTTATCTAATTTGGCGTACAATTGGTTCTCTCAAAGTTTTTGGAGGACCATACAAACATGACGGCGATGTTCGGAAAGACTCTTAGAGAAAATTAAAATGTCGTCCAGGTACACCACTGCGAAAGTTCCTAAGAACGGCCGAAGCACCTCGTTAATGAAATCCTGGAAGACCGCAGGCGCGTTGGCAAGTCCAAACGGCATCACCAGGTATTCATAGTGGCCGGAATGGGTATTAAACGCGGTCTTCCACTCATCACCCTGGCGAATTCTGATGAGGTTATATGCACCCCTTAAATCGATTTTAGAAAAGATGACTGCTTCACGAATCTGATCAAATAAGACTGAAATGAGAGGTAATGGATAAGAATTCTTGATAGTTATTTTGTTAAGAGCTCGAAAGTCAATACATGGGCGGAGTGACCCGTCCTTTTTCTCTACAAAGAAAAAACCTGCACCCACCGGTGACTTAGAGGGACGAATAAACCCTTTCTCGAGACTTTCTTTGATATAACTATCCATAGCCTGGGATTCAGGAACCGATAAGGCATAAAGCCTCCCTTTGGGCAGCCGGGAGTCAGGAATCAGGTCAATGGCACAGTCAAAAGCACGGTGAGGGGGCAAAGTGTCTGCTTCTTTTTTCGAGAATACATCAGCAAACTCCCTATAGGGAGGAGGCAAAGAAGGGACGACCGAGTGTATGGCCCGGAGAGGAAGCGTGAGACATTTGTCAGTACAAGATGAACCCCACCGCGTAATCTCCCCTGTCTCCCAGTCAATATTGGGATTATGTTTCTTTAACCACGGTAAACCCAGTACAAGAGGAGCCCAAGGACAATGAAAAATGTAAAAAGAGATCTCTTCCGCATGAAGAGCTCCCACCGACAATTGAATACCAGGAGTGCATGAAGAGATGCTGCCGTTGGAAAGCGGGAGGCCGTCTAACCCACAGACCGACACGGTGTTAATTAGGGGTACGGGCTTGAGCCCCAAAGCGTGAACCAGTCCAATGTCCATAAAGTTGCCGGCCGCCCCGCAATCCACAAAGGCAGAGACCTCTGATGATCTTTTATCACTAGAGACAACGACCTGTAATAAGATCGAGTTGAGGGAAGAAAAACTAGATAGGCCCAAATGAACTCCCCCGAATTCATCTAGGCCCGGTCTTTTACTGGTTTCAAAGGACAAGCAACTGCCCGATGACCCTGACCTCCACAGTAGAGACATAAACCCCGGGTCCTCCTACGGTTCTTTTCTGCGGTGGATAAATGAGTAGCTACAATCTGCATGGGTTTTTTATCTAAATTCTCCAGGGCAACCCCATGCGACTGTGTAGGCAGCACCCCTGAGTCCCTCTCTCTCTGGCGTTCGCGAAAAAGCTGGTCTACCTTGATGGCCAATTGTATGACCTCATCAAGGGATGTGGGAGTGGGATAATGGACTAGGGCGTCCTTAAGACCCTCTGACAACCCTATTCTGAACTGGCTACGGAGAGCTGGGTCATTCCACCCGGAATCAATAGCCCATCCCTGAAACTGGGTGCAATATGCCTCCGCAGTTCCTTTACCCTGCCAAAGGGCCCGAAGATTAGCTTCAGCTGAGGCGGCCCAGTCTGGGTCATCATATAGCACCCCCATGGCAGAGAAAAAAGAATATACTGACGTGAGGGCCAAGTCTCCTGAAGGGAGCCCAAAAGCCCAGGACTGAGGATCACCCTGGAGAAGGGAGACGATAATCCCCACCTTTTAAATCTCCGTACCTGAGGACATCGGCCGGAGTTTGAAAAACAATTTGCAAGCCTCCCTAAAATTAAAAAACTGGGAGCGATCCCCAGAAAAACGGTCAGGAAGGTTTATTTTAGGTTCAGGGTTTCTAGCAGGAGATAGGACCCTATGCGCCCGCTCCTCCTGTGTATTAACCCTGAGGGTAAGCTCCTGGAGCTTCTGGGTGAGTGTATGCATCTGCCCTGCAAGTGCGTGACCTGCGGCCTGTTGAGCAGGATCCATGATACAGAAGCGGATCCCCAAAAATAGGTACTAAGATGCCTCTTCTTTTTTAGGCCGGTGATAATGTTAGGATCCGAAGAGTCCCCGCCAACCCTAACTCCGTTGCCTCCGGATAGAATTGACGGACGCGTGCAAGGGCTAAGGCTTCACCTATAATAGCCGCGTTCGACAGAGCCCGTTAGTCAGGCTCCGCCCCCGATGCCACCAGGTCTTACTTGTGACAACGCGCCCGTCAAGGCCAACGGAGGACAAGGGGAAATACTAACTGTAACCACAGGCGAGGACTCCTTAGACTAGGAGACGATAGAACTTGCCAGCAAGGCACTGGGAGTAACAATACTCTAGAGATGGTATTAGTAGCAATAAACAATATATGCAAGTAACAATACTCAAATGATGGTATAAGAACAATAACACGAGTACAGGAGTAACAATACTCAAAGGATGGTACGTAACACGAAATGGCATACAGGAGTAACAAAACTCAAGGATGGTATTACAAATATTACAAGAATGACCAGGAACAAAATGAGATGAGGATAACCCCCCACTTATCTGAGAGAGGTGGAAACAGAACGGGAAGGGTTAATCCTCAGCAGCAACACAGGAACAGACACTGGAGTGCTGGAAGCAGGACAGGAGCCAAGACCACCAGAGACCAGGGAACCGGGAGCACTCTGACCAAGCAAGGAAGGACTATCACCGGCGTCAGAGAGTGGTGCCCGGGAGTTTAAATAGGGCGCCAAAAGGCATCCCCGGCAGCTGTTGCAAATCAGCTGCAGACTGTCCCCTCCTCTCCGCGGCCGCCTGGCGTCCCCCGCCGCCTAGGCAACCGTTGCGGCAGAGGAGGAAGGAATTGAGAAGACACCGCTGAGCGCGCGTCAACGTCCGGTGGAAGTGCAGGACTGATGACGCGGCGGCGTCCCGGCTGCCTGGCAACAGCCGGGGCGCAGGGAGAAAGACTAGCCGGAGCAGTGCTACTTGCACCCGCATCCGGCGGAAGCGCAACGGGAATGTCGCCCACGGGCCCCCGGAGCCGCGCAGCCCGCGCTGCTCCTAACAATTGATTGTGGGTAAAAAACTTTCACTGCAAACTGCAAAATGTCCTCTCACTTTCTTGATACATTTTTTATGCCACAGCTGTGAGTGAATTATGTTTCTATAATTACTTTTCCCTGGCTACTAGAATAGTTTGTTTCTGTAATTTTTCCTGAAACTCAAATACAGCATTGTTTTAAAAAACTATTTTGTCACACAAAATTATAAATTGACAACTGTGTGTTAGTCTACATATCAAGCCTTATTCAGTACCACTCACTAAGCAGCAGCCATTTTCTGTTTAGAGAGCGGCTTATCGCCACCCGTCAGGTGACCGCACTGTGATACTCGTTAAAGGAATTCGCACAGAGGTCCTGCACATGCATGTATTTGCCAATATGCATACATAGTGCCCCACCATCTTTCCCCGCAGTGAATTTGCTGCAGGCCAACTGATGTTGAATAAGACCCATCATCCAGAGACTAACCAATTTGATGCCCTAGGTGAGATTTTTTATGGTGCCCCCTATCACTGCTACCCCTGACCCAACAACCCTCTGCCAGCATATCAGCCCATCAGCCCATCACCTGGTCATGGCAAAATATGTGATTTTTACTGAGAATAGTACACTACTACATGTACAATTTTCAGTAAAGTGGCAGTTTTTTACCAAAATTTGCACGTTCTAAGATATTGCACCCTATTACATTTTGCCCCATATCTTTAGTCGAGAACAGAAATGTTAATGAATACAAAGAATGTGACAAGGAAACAGACTTACTTCATTTTGTGTCTGTCTGGTTCAAAAGGTTCAAAAGATGTATCATCAAAACCAGGAGGGAACACCTTGTTATTCCATAAGGAAGTCATGAAAGGCAAACATTGAATTAGACCGAACACTCATTCAATAATCACATCAAGATATAAAATCAAAGTGTGGGATGTAGGCAGGAAGGAAGTTTTTGTCTATGTTTAAACAAGTGAGTATATTGAGCCTTTAAGTCAACCCTTGCCCAGTGTTGGGAGATTGCATGAATTTGGACTTCTTGAGTAAAGTGAGTTGCCAAATAATACTATTGGGAATTGGAACACTCAAACCTTCACCTTTAGTGTGTTTACAGAGACTCTGAGCCTGGCCTCTGGGCTTCCTGTCTGACCAGAGGAACCCTTAGGAGGAGAGTTCAAGGTAAAACAGGAAGAAGCATGGGACACAGATGGTTTTGAAAGTTTCTGGAAGATGTAAAGGATCCTTGGGTGGACATTTTTTTATGGCATTCACTTGACCAATCCATGATCTGAGCTGACCAAGGTTCCTCCTAACAACACTCTAAGAGAGTGTATGTCTGTTTGTGTGAATGTTTGTGCAAATATATGTGTGTGGGGGAGGAGGACTTTGCCACAATAAGGAGATATTCAATTTATAGCTATTTCATATGTATTAATTGGTACCAATTTTACTATGAGACCAGTGACATCTTACAGTTTATAAGATTATCATCTTAAAATGTATGTTTCAGATTCCAATAAATGCCTATTCCTATTCCTTTTTCCCTTCTATTTAAACTAACAACTGGGCCTTTATCAGGCACTTGTGATATTCCAGTAGGGTCTCAATGGGTTTTCCATTTTCTACACCCATTGACACCCCACATGAATACCACAAATGCCATGGAACAGTCTGCATCTTTCGAAGTTTCCTCAGCTTTTCATTTGACCACTGGAGAACAGAACCATACCAGCTCACATAAACAGTTTCTTCCATTTACTGCAAGAGGATCTACCACAGTCAGATCATTTCATCTCCCAGTCTAAATACTGGAGAAAGGGCTTTCATTTCCAGCCCATCATGCAACATTGCCAGAGGACTGGACAGACCAGACTGAATTTCTTCTTACCCCCCCAAGGGGACTGGTAAATATCATCATCAGATAGTGATCAAAAAGCCGTCTATTGAGAAACTTACTTATATCCATCTCACATGGAATTGTGGCAATCTAGGAACAGAGCTGGGGTAGATTTGGTATTGATACATGATATTTATGAGGTACTTCTATTTAATAAATCATTTATGGGAATTTATTGTGCGCACACATTTTTTCAAATTCTGTATAATAAAGTGTATATATTAAGGTCAACCCAATCATTAATTTATTTTTATAAACATTTTAATTCATATAGCTCAGTTTACTCAGTTTTGTTTAGTTTCAAAAGGTAATAAGATGTGCAAACACTGAAGAGAAAATGGCTCAGTCAGTAGGTTAAGGGGCATTTTTAAATGTTTTAGAATAATTAGAACAGCTTACATGTGCAGCAATGCAAACAGCAAAAGTGCCCCCCACACATACAGTAATGCCCACATTAGTAGCTCTATTTAAATTTACAGTAATATCTACAGTAGTAGTGGTGCCCTTATAAATAAAGCAATGCCCTCAGTAGTAGCACCCCTTACAGTTTTAAGGGCTGCTACTACTGTGGGCATTGCAGTATTTGTAAGGGGTACTACAACTGTGATTATTACTGTATGTTTAAGTGGTGCTACTACTGTTGGCATTACTGTATGTGTAGGGGGGTGCTATTGCTTTGCTACTAAAAAAAGTACATACAGTCATGACCCAGACAGACATCTGTTATGTAACTAATGTGTAGCTTCATGCAGCAGACAGCTTTGTTTTCTGCCATGGCCAGCCAGGATTAAGGATGGAAGAACATGAATATGTGCAATCCAGGTTTGTCTCATCACCACAGACATACCCTCCCCATTAGCAGAAAGGAGGGACTGAGGGAAAATATGCTGCTCCTGCTGCGTGCAGTGATGGTAGAGACCTGAGCCTGAGGAAGTGGTTTTGCCCCTCCTTAGTTTGCTGCTTCCTGTCATAAAGTCTGACATCCCCAGGAAGCAATGGTGAAGTAGATTGGGAAGAACTCATATCTAACCCTGCACCTCCCTCCATTTCTGACTCCACTGAGTAGGTAGCATTGGCTCTGCTTAAAAAGAACTAAAGATCAAATAGAGTTAATGTTACCAAAAGGTTTAAAAAAGGGATAGAGTAGATGAGCCAAGTGGCACTTATCTGCAGGCATATTCTATGTTTCAAAGAATCTCACCACGACCAGCAGTGCCGCTGACTCCATTAGGGTAGATAGAGCACCTCAAGACCTAATGTAATTCAGCCATTGCTACTATTCTCTCCCATAACAAAAGCTGATGATAACATAAAAAAGGGCAGGAGGTTGGATGTGATCTCAGAAACAAGAAAACTCCCTGGCCAATGAACAATAATATCAAACAATAAAAGATCATCCCCTCCAGCCTTGATAGGCCAACATAAAAACATATCATGTAAAAAAAAGAAATCCTTAACATGAAACAATTGTTGCTACTGTAAATGTGTCGTGGCTCCAGCCTAGAGCTTTCACATACACCAGGTACAGTATATTAAATGCCAGCCTCATTATCCTGAGATTAAATTCAAGTGAGGATCAAAGTTTGTTCCTCCAGGGCAAAATAAAACACAGTAACCGTACATCACATATGCACATTATCCAAAGGGTCACGTCACAGAATCACTTTCATTTTTATACTGTTTTGAAGGTTTTTGCAATAAGAATGCTTAAACTACATAATCTTTTACAGATTATCTCATTTCCTTTTCTTTTTTAAATAATTTTAATTTATTTTGGATAAAATTAGAGACAGGCCAACTTAGTTATATGTTGGGTGCTAATGATATTTTAAAATGTGTTTATGAAAAGTTTTCTCTGCATTATGTTATTATTCAGGACAGACACTGCAATAAATTGGACTATTGCTAGCAGCAGGTGTTGCATTATTCAGCTGATGCTACAGCTGCTTTCTTTTAGACAATAGCTATTCTTCTGGTTCATGGAACAACACAGGTGTCTGCTTTATTCTTGAACATGTGATTCAGTGCTCAATATTAAAATATGTCTCCCAATTGTTATGCAGGAGTTTTAATATTCTCTATCCAGTTAAGCAGTGCACCAGTGGTGGTAACACTTTCCACAGCCCAGTATGTTGATTTTGTGCTCCTGTAATTGTTTGTTGTGACCTGTATTGTTGCTGGATTCTGTGATTGTTTGTTGCTCTGACCTTGACTTTAAACATGACTTTGTGCACACTTTGCTTGCTAAATATTGAATAAGTAAATACATTTTACGCAGGGCCGCTGGAGGGCGGTACTGAGCTGCCGAGGTACCATAGAGAGGTACCAGAAAGCAGGGATCGGGGAGCAGGTGAGTCTGTGATCCTCAGTCTCCTCTCCCCATCCCGCCCATAGCGTGAATCAACGCTGCTCCCCCTGCGCTGCCCGCTCCCCGCTGGGGGCAGGGGCGGATTGGGATGGAAAACCAGCCCGGGAAATTTCAGGAAGCAGCCCTAATGGGGGCGGAGTCTGTCGATGGGGGAGGGGTTTATAGAGTAAGCAGAATTGTTAACCAGAGAATGAATAATTAACGATAATGAGTATAAACTACACAGGTTTTTTTTTAAACAATTTCACACACAAAAACAGTGTTGTATGTACGGGGCTGTATGTATGCATAATACTCATTTCCTTTTTCTTGCAAATAAATTTACATCAACAATATAAATATAGGAAAAGGTTAAACCCCATACACACTAGGCTATAAAAGATATCACTAAAAAAGGGCCCTTCTGAGTGATATGTTTTACTATATCGCCTAGTGTAGACACTGATTATCGTTAACAATGCGTGCTCCTATGCATTGTTAATGATCCCTTCCCTCGTCCTGCATGTTGTCGCTCCCAATAATGGTGTCGGCAGGGATCGGCAAGTGTGTTTGGGGCTTTACACTATATTTTTGCTGGTGCAGTGGATTGTTTTAAACCAGGGGTGGCCGGAATTTTACAACCCGTAAGTAACCCGAGACACATACCTACCAGGGATCTACCCCTGTGTAATACATACACCGTCCTTTACACATTCACATACATGACACAGGGAATGTGCCCGAAATTCACATTCTGACACAGGGAATGAGGCCGAAATTCACATTCTGACACAAGGAATGAGGCCGAAATTCACATACATGACACAGAGAATGAGGCCGAAATTCACATTCTGACACAGGGAATGTGCCAGAAATTCACATTCTGACACAGGGAATGAGGCCGACAGTCATATATGTACATGACACAGGCAATGCGCCCGAATTCACATACATGACACAGAGAATGTGCCCGAATTCACATACTGGCCCCTGTCCCACAGACTCCCACCACTGCTGAGCCATCCAGTCAGCTCTCACTTGCAGTGCGTGGGTGACATCACGTGCACCCGCGCACGGCATCCCTGGGAACCCTGAAGCCTCTGTTCTGTCAGAGGCTTCAGCAGCTACAGTATGCTTGTGCAGGGAATGGTACTTGATCGCGATCTACCCGCGGGACCTCTTTCCCACTCTCTGCTCCTGATCTAGGATTGTTAACTGGAATTTGCCACTACCTACCCCGACCTTGGTCTACTAAAAGACATGTGTACTTCATCACTGTAATGCTGCGGGCACACAGTGTGATTCTGGCTCATCACCAATTTTGACTATCCGATTTTTGCTAACTGCACTTTAGACGTGCTTTAGATTTAGACTATCTTGCAATTTATCCCTAGGCCAAATACATTCTACAGGTGAGCTAGTCAAGATTGACCTGCCTGCATAGTCTTTTTGTCTATGCAATACTGACTAAACAGGGCAGGCAATGGCATGGAATCTGCAACACATGTGGTTGAACACTGAGCAATTCAGACTAACTCTCTATTAATTAAAGGCCATGTACTTAAAATTGATAACCAGAATGCCACTGTGTCCACAGCTTATGTTTTGTTCCAAGTCAGTTTGATACCAACAACATCTGCATCTTTACAAATTCCAATTGAATGTCTAAGGGCTGTATATTTCAATATTTCTTCAGTGTTCTTTCCACCAAGTTCTTTATGCAGTACCCTGAGATAATAAGTCCCTTCAATATGGATATTGAAAAGCTGGGATGCCTAAGTACCAATAAGCATATTGAGTATTTAGGATTAGGACAGCATGGGCATTGTAATGGTTTGCATTACTGCCTCACAGCGCTGAGGTTATGGGTTTGATTCCCATCATGGCCCGAACTGTGTTGTACTCTTCTTGTGCTTGCATGGGTTTTCTCCGGGTACTCCGGTTTCCTCCCACAATCCAAAAATATACTGGTAAGTTAATTAGCTCCCAACAAAGTTTACCCTAGAATGCCTTTGTGCATTCATGTACATTTGGTAGGTAATATAGATTGTAAACTCCACTGGGGCAGGGACTGATGAGAAAGTTCAAATATTCTCTGTAAAGTGCTGCAGAATTTGTATGCTCTATATAAATAACTGGTAATAAATAAATACAAGTGGTTTGCTATACATGAAGATCTCTCAAAGTTGAATATTATAATCACCTATTATAATCACCTCAAGGATTTTACATAACACTTTGAAGGGTTCTGAACTTACTTCAAGTTGTTTCTGTAGTTTTTTTTGTGAACATCAGTGTTGCTATATGTAGCTTGTAAGAAAATTACAAATAATTTAAAATTAAAAAAATCTTTCATCTAAAATTGACTTTATTCTTGTAGCTCCATATTATTCTATTCTAATGGTTATGTTAAAAAAAGAACAACTTGGTTATACTGTATGAAAGAAAAAACACTTTTTAGAAAATAATTCCAAATTTGTTAATATACAATACAGTCTTAAGAGTCTTCGAAAATTGCTTGGCACAGCTGGACTGTATGTACAAATTGCTTTATATTTCCAAATGTACATATATTTGAAACTCTTTCAAAAACCTCTTGACTTTTGGAAAGGTTACAAGAAACATTTCACAGACAAATTGCAATTGTATAGAACACTGCTAGAAACATGAAATACACATAAAACGAAAGAAGCCTATAAAATCAGTGAATGGGGAATTGTAACTTTATATCAGTGACAATTGTAGTGGAGTCATTGAATTAATAAAATTGTATCTACTTTATGTATGTTTTCTAATTTTTAATATTTATTTATGTACAGTATGTACATATTAATGTATTTAGATATAGTGCAGTCATTCTGCTAATTAGTAGTCTTACTGGAAGCAAAAGCTTTAAAATTTAGGCTGCTACCTTGTGATTACCTTTGTGTTTATGCATGTTTGAGAGAGAGAGATGTAGTTTCACTCGCTGTCAACAGATGGCTGTATTTCGGAGACACACAATTGGACACTAGACTATATATATATATATATATATATATATGGTACTTGTGAGTTATCGGGGCGCCCGATGTGGAAATTGAATGTCAGTACAATAAGCATACGATGCGACGCGATGCGACGCGATGATTTCCCTTGAAATTTCATCGTATCCAAAATCGCGTCGCATCGTATGCTATTGTATGGCATACAATGGCACGCGATGCGACGCGACGCGATTTTAACACATCCCGCCCAATTTTAAACCCGCCCTCTGCCACATCTGACACAAATTCACTCTGAGGGAGTTTTGACAGGAGAAAAGAAGTGATTTGCAGTGTTGGTGTGTCTCAGAGTTTTTGTGAGGTGAAATTTCTGAAATTTGCCCCTTATTGCCCCATTTTGCCCCTTACACCCTATTTCCCAGTATGGCTTTGCCAGACAGTATCTTTAGCCTCCCCAAAACTGAAGAGGATACAGTTAAATTTATGCAGGACAATGGGCTGCAACCATCCACAGCTACCTGTCCAAATGGACACCCAATGCGGCTGTCTGTGAAAGAGCGGAAATGGCGCTGCTATATCAAAAGCTTTGGGAAAAAGCAAGGTCTGCGGGCCTCGCTATTTTACCCCGGATGCAGGCTTCCATTTATGACCATACTGCGCTTTATTTTCTGCTGGTGTGACGAACTGACATCTATAGAGTTTTGCAACAAGCATTTGAAGATATGTAATAAAAGCACTATCTTTTACAATGCATTGATGCGGGAGGCATGTCAATGCGACCTGATGTCCCAGCCTCAACGCCGGATTGGTGGACCATGCAAAATAGTTGAAATTGATGAGTCACTCTTCGCAAAGAGACAAGCCAATGTCGGCAGAGTTCTCCCACAGCAGTGGGTCTTTGGAGGAGTGTGTCGTGAAACAGGGGACTGTTTTATGTTACCAGTGGAAAAGCGAGATGCGACGACCCTGATTACTGCAATTGCGGAGCACATCGAGGCTGGAAGTACAATTGTCAGCGATTGCTGGCGTGCGTACAACACCGCAGAACTGGAGCGGGCTGGATACAGTCACTTGAGAGTGAATCACAGATACAATTTTGTGGACCCGGAGACTGGAGCACACACCCAAAATATCGAAAGACTATGGGGATGTGCAAAGTGGCGGAACAAACGCCAGTGGGGCACAGCCCGCCATCACCTGGACTCTTATATGCAAGAGTTTGTGTGGCGAAAGTGCCTGGCGGGTGACAGCCCATTTAACCGCATTCTACATGCACTCAGTTTGTTGGCTAAATAATTACGGCGATTAATTATTGTATGCTATGTGTTGTTGTTGTTATAATTTACTTGGCTAAATAATTACGGTGATTAATTATTGTATGCTATGTGTTGTTGTTATTATAATTTATTTCTGATATATGCTAATTACAGTTATTCCTTAAATTCTGTTGTCCTTAATGTGTCAGATATGAATGATATTGATGAATGATATTGGATGTTCACAACCAAGCCACTATCAACGTGAACCCGAAGCGTGGCGAGCGCAGCGAGCCCGCGAGGGGCGGTGGTATGTGTCCTCCGACCTTTTCATGCCCTACTATCCACTAGGGCGTGGAGTTGAGAATAGAATAGTGTGGCGAGCGCAGCGAGCCACCGAGGCCCGAAGCGTGGCGAGCGCAGCGAGCCCCGCGAGGGGACACGGATACCTGTGAAGGCCACGAAGGGACGCGCTTACCTGTGAAGGTATCCGCATCCCCTCGCGGGGCTCGCTGCGCTCGCCACGCTTCGGGCCTCGGTGGCTCGCTGCGCTCGCCACACTATTCTATTCTCAACTCCACGCCCTAGTGGATAGTAGGGCATGAAAAGGTCGGAGGACGCGTACCACCGCCCCTCGCGGGCTCGCTGCGCTCGCCACGCTTCGGGTTGGCGTCAATAGTGGAGTGGCGTTAACAATGGGGATGGGATTTAAGTTTGGTCACTTTTTGGGGGTTTTGCCCATTTTTTCATTGAAATGAATGTAAAATCGGGTCTCAGAGACCATTTTACATTGATTCCAATCTTAAAATCGGGTACACTGCTAAAATCGGGTGCTGATCTCGTTGCGTCGCATCGCATGCCATGTGGTTAACACGCGATGCGACGCGATCCGTTCCGATGGTACCCGATCTAAAATCGGGTCGGGTGCTGATCTCGTCGCGTCGCATCGCATGCCATGTGGTTAACACGCGATGCGACGCGATCCGATCCGATGGTACCCGATCTAAAATCGGGCGCCCAGATAACTCACAAGTACCATATATATAGATATAGATATACTGGTCCAATCCCCGCAGGGAAAATAACGGCACTCAGGAGACGTTTAAATGCGGTAAAAGATTGTAATGGGTACCCATTACAATCTTTTACCGCATTTAAACGTCTCCTGAGTGCCATTATTTTCCCTGCGGGGATTGGACCAGTATTTTACTACTCATCGGGCACCGGGAGCAAGCTGTTTTTTTTTGGACAGAGTTCCGGCTGCATTGGATTGTATATAAATAGATATATCTATCTATCTATCTATCTATAAATATATATATATATATATATATATATATATATATATATATATATAGGAAATTGGGGATCCGGCACTCCCTTGTGGTTTCTAGTAGCTTGCAACGGTGCCCCCACAGCTCATGGAAAAAGCGGGATACAGGACGTTTGGTGTGGCACTCGTTGTCTGCATAAATGAAGAGTCGACAATACTGTGTCTTAAGTCAACGTTTCAGTGCTCTTTATTCGGCACTATCGTCAGGACAAAGGTGCCGAATAAAGAGCACTGAAACGTTGACTTAAGACACAGTATTGTCGACTCTTCATTTATGCAGACAACGAGTGCCACACCAAACGTCCTGTATATATATATATATATATATATATATATATATATATATATATATATATATATATATATAAAAAGGAAGAATAGAGGTGCGCTGGTGTAGGTTTCACCCAAATTTCATACACAATGGTAGAAAGAAATAAAATAATTTATTTTGTACAATAATATAAAAACAGTTGATTCTCACACAAATGATTGTGTCATACTAGATACCATTTTTAACAGGTATGTTTTCCTGAAAGACCCTACACGTTTCGTCCCGGAGGGACTTCTTCAGTGGTAACAGGGTATCGATCTGAATTGTGTTCACTTTTAATAGATGGATGGACCGATAGGAGTCCGCCCCTTTGGAAGGGTGTTGACTATCTGAGTATCCTCAGCTTGAGGGGGTGAGTAGAAAGGGTCCGACTGATATCCTCACCAGATATATGGATGGACCTATAAGAGTCCGCCCCTTTGGAGGGGTGTTGGCTATCTGAATATCCTCAGCTTGGGGGGGTGGGTAGAAAGGGTCCAACTGATATCCTCACCAGATATAAACTCCACAAATGGGTTAGGTATGTCCAATCACTCTGACTGATTGGACATACCTAACCCATTTGTGGAGTTTATATCTGGTGAATATATCAGTCGGACCCTTTCTACCCACCCCCCCCAAGCTGAGGATATTCAGATAGCCAACACCCCTCCAAAGGGGCGGACTCTTATAGGTCCATCCATATATCTGGTGAGGATATCAGTCAGACCTTTTCTACTCACCCCCTCAAGCTGAGGATACTCAGATAGTCAACACCCCTCCAAAGGGGCGGACTCCTATCGGTCCATCCATCTACTAAAAGTGAACACAATTCAGATCGATACCCTGTTACCCCTGAAGAAGTCCCTCCGGGACGAAACACGTAGGGTCTTTCAGGAAAACATACCTGTTAAAAATGGTATCTGATATGACACGATCATTTGTGTGAGAATCAACTGTTTTTATATTATTGTACAAAATAAATTATTTTATTTCTTTCTACCATTGTGTATGAAATTTGGGTGAAACCTACACCAGCGCAATTCTATTCTTCCTTCTTCTATGCCTATCTTCTACCTCTATTAACAGCGAGGTAGTTAGAGGTGCAGCTAAACTCTCAGCGCAGAAAAGGTCACAACCCCCCATCTCTTGATACAGGTTGAGTATCCCGTATCCAAAATGCTCGGGACCAGGAGAATTTTGGATAACGGATTATTCCGTATTTCGGAATATTTTAATATTTCAATGATGTATTTTGAAGTATCTTGCATTTATGCTGTATAAACACATAATATACACACAAATATATTTTATTACCACATAAAATACACACAAACATATTTTAATTGTTCAAAAAACAAGGTTTCAAAACGTGAAACAAAATGTGTGTACTATCTCAGCACTGAATTTGAATGCCAAGCAATCATTGTCTTGCACATATATAGTGCCAGTTACATATCATGTCCCCAGTGATGCTGTTACATATGTCCCCAGTGAGTTTTTAGCAAAAAAAAATTTTTTTTTCACTTTCTGGAATGTCCGTATTTCGGAATAATTCGGATAACGGATATTCGGATACGGGATACTCGACCTGTATATATATATATATATATATATATATATATATATATATATATATATATATATATGAGAGAGAGAGAGAGAGAGAGAGAGAGAAAGAGAGAGATACCAAACAAATTGTTTTCAGTATAACTACAGTATTATAGTTTACCAATTTTGATCTACACAAAACCATGTTATATATAGAAATGTAGTCCAATATTAGGTTCATGTTTTATGCAAGTTACATTTATCATAACTAAATTAAATATTTATTATATAAAGATTTTGTGCAGAGTTGAATTTTATGAACATTTTACCATTTGGCTATGGAACAATCTATATTTTGTATTGTTGCTATGTAATATTTGTTATTCAGTAGTAGCAACTACTACTACATTGACACATGCATGTATCAGCCTTCCAAAAATGCTGAAGAAGTGTTAATTGAGCTGTAGCTAGTAAATCATCATATGATACTACAGGTCGGGTATCCCGTATCCGGGCATCCCGTATCCAAATTATTCCAAAAACCGTGTTTTTTTGGAATAATTCAAATTTTTTTCCCCCCTAACCCTCTTTTAATACTTACCAAGTCCTCCGGCGTCCATAGCAGGCCTTAATCATCCTCTCCGGCGTCTCCAGCGGTCCCAGGAGTGCTTTGCGCGAGTGTGCGCGCGCGCCGGTGACGTCACCGGCGCGCCTGGGAACTTGCGCAAAGCACTCCTGGGACCGCTGGAGATGCCGGAGACGGTGCTGGTGGCCTGCCGTGGACGCCGGATGACTCCATGGACGCCGAGGGACCATCGGGGACCCACCAGGGGCAGGTAAGTATGGCTAAAAAAAAATTATTCCAAAAACCGGAATATTCCCTTATCCGGAATGCTCGTGGTCCCGAGCATTTCGGATAAGGGATACTCAACCTGTATTTTAATGTGCAAAATAAAATACTAATACTGTATTTTTCATAGACCCATACAGTACACTACGCTTCAAAATGTAACATGTTGTGAGAAATGTACTAATATGAGAGTTTGAATTCACATGGGATGTTGCTATGGGCAACCAATCAGATACTACTGTATCTATTATCTTCTAGAAGGTTCCAATTAAATAAGAAGTAGATTCTGATTGGTTTCCCATAGCAGTTTCCCATGTGAAATTGAACTCCCATCTTAGTAAATTTCCCCTGTTGTTTTGTATGTATGAATAAATAAGCATCTGTCTTTAAATTACTGTATAAAGGATCATAAAAATGTCAATCAAGGAACATTAAATGTTGCACTTTACTGACATTCAGCTGTGCTGCTCCATACAATGCATTTGATGTCAGATTGTCACAAGGCAATATTTTACAATTTAATTGTTCTGGACCAGCACCCTATCCACCTAAGGAGTAAAGCCGGCAAACTGGTGGTGTTTGCTGCCTTGAAAGGAGAAGAGAAATCCAGAAACTCTTCAAAATAACCCAAATGTACACAAAGGGGGTATAAAATTTTCCCTTATTATCCGGCATGTGCTGTGACTTGTCAGGGATCTTGTTTCTCCTGTGTTAGGCAGACAAAACAATATCTCCATTACCCACTGTTTTTACAGAGTTGCTGCAGCAAGATCAACTGTATTTTAGCACGAAAAAAAAAAAGCATTTTTTTTTTATGGGAGATCTAACGATGAAAAATTGCAACCAAACTCCACTTTTTCTGTCTTGATGTTTCATTGCACGTAATTGGATACTCTCTTAATCCTTTCTGACACAGGTACCTCCAATTCATGAGTTATTAAAACTTTTAATAATATAGTAATTTATTGAGGATTTATCATACAGTATGTCGGTAAATTTGGTAAAGCATACATCAATTCTGGATAAACTTGTAAGAAGTTTATGTAGAATTGATGTACAGTACCTTTGGGGTAGATTTATTAAACTTCCATCAGGGAAATATGTGCTATACCCATGCGTTATTCCCCTGATCTATCACACCCACGATGCGGATCATTAGCGTGCAGCAATGCGGGGCAGGCGGCATAGTGCAGGGACGTTATTTAATAGTAGGACCCTGCCTCCTACCTTATTTATTAAGCTGATGTGTAGGCACGCGCTCCCTCTCTTAGCTCCTCTCCTTAATGCCATAAATTTCAAGCACTGCAGCATGCGCTCCCTCTTTTAGCTCCTCTCCTTAGCGCCATCAATTTCATTCTACTGCTCCTCCTGCTTCCTGGTCTTTGACGTCTTGAAATTAAAACAGCGCATGCGCCGGGCATACATCATCCCAGGCGAACATTAACTGGCACATGCCTATTTTAATTTCAAGACCAGGAAGCAGGTGGTGAACGTTTAACACTGTAAACAACTGCGCATGTGCCGGTGACACATTGTGAGACAAGTTATCCAGCGCATGCGCAGATCAAAAAGCCAAAAGTAAAATAATACATTCGGCCGATGTGCAGGGCAGCTTCACCACGATAAAGTGGTGAAGTGAAACTGGATCCCTAAGGAATGTTATGGACCTGTTAATAAATCTACCCCTGAATTACTAACCTCTGTTAAATGTATTACTGGCTTTTTAAGAAATTCCATTGACTCATGAATTGGGAGAACCTGCGCATGTAGAAATAACAGAAGAGTTTCTATTCGTACACAACATAAAAATGTATACAATTCTGAACTAAAACAGGTTTATCCACCCTCTGTATGGGACTCTTCCCAACATTTCTTGTCCTTTTGCAAAATGCCAAAGTTGTGCTCTGAATCATGTCAAGTGCATTCATTCATCATTCGAAGCAGAAAAGCTAGTAAAGTCCTGGTGCATACAGCTTTATAGTTGCTTATTATAAAAAGCACAAACTCTGCCAGAACTATTTCACTGTGGAAACCAGACATTATAATATATTCCAAAGCCATGTGCAACAGCCTGAGCAAACGGTTTCCCTAATTGGTTCATTATACAATACTGAGAGCGTCCTACTGAACAATAAAATGGAGTATTTTAGTAACGCCACACAATAAAAACATCCATGGGTACAAATAAGAAATATAATCTGTCTGTAAAATATCAGAACCTACCAAATCAGCAATGGATATCTATACCAGGTTGAACTAGATGGACGCAAGTCTTTTTTCAGCCTTACCTACTATGTAACTATGTAATATCATCACCACATTATACTACAATTTTACTTAAAAATCATTAACTCATTTAGTAGAATATTACCCCATTTAATAAGATTAATATTATATTATTTTCCTCACAATCACTAACTCTCTCATCATTTTCATTTACCTCACATATTCCATTAAATCAATTCATATTTATGTTCAATAATCACCTTTACTCAATTCCCCAGTCTTATGAAAAAAACTCCATAATCAAATCAAATCCAATATTAATAACAAAGTCTATCATTGCTGATATAACCTTAAGTTAATTGTAATCAATGCTCCTTACACTACCAATAAGTTGATTATGAAGCTTTCAGCACTGAAATGCACACAATAGATCATGCAGATGTTATTAGTAATGATCACTATAGTACACATGCGCCATGGGGGAAAAAAGATGAAAAGATGAAAAAAAGATGAACAAAATGCCATCACTGCTCAGTGTCGCATCACTAACTGTTCAATTAAACAGGTGTGGTAACAGTAGTGAAGTATTATGAGGTGGAAGGCCTAAACTTTGGGAGTGTCATTTGTCATGGATGGAACATAGATCATGTGTGCATAGAAGAAGGATTCTTTAAACAGCGCACAGTGTCCCATCCTGGCATCTGAGGCGATTCACAGCATCTAGGTGAGGACTGGTGTAAATTATGACACTAATGATGGAATTTAATAATTGGACCTCAGTGAACAGCAAATATATCAAGGGTTCTAACAAGGTCCAGGAGGGAGACATTTTTCTAAGGAAAAAAAGTATTACACAAGGACACTGGAGGGAGGTAGGTTCAAAGGAAACTTAATGAACATGTTACAAAATATATAGTGGATACATGGAATAGCTTTCTATCAAAGGTGACAAAAGCTAAGACAGTAGAACAATTTAAACATGCATGAGATGGACGTAATAATATCTTTACATAGGGTATAATCAGGAGTACTGCTGAATAAGTCTCTGCTGTTATATTTGAAATACCCAAATTAAAAATTTCTGGTAAAGTATGTATGTACTATGTGTATATGCTGCTCTTTTGAGAAGGAAGTTGAGTCTTAACTTTGAATGGTCAAATAGAGGTTCTGCAGTGACTAGGGTGGCCAATCCCAGGATCAGGATTTGCGGAATCCCAAGATTTTTCCTCAAAATTGCCGGGATTTGAATCCTGGGATTGGAATTTATAATCCTGGGATTTCAGTATATAAGTGTCCCCTCACATGCTGTCCAGCTGCTCCCATCTCTGACTGTGTGGCTCTGTGAAGCATGATGTGGTCAGAGGTCACGCTGCACAGCCCAATGGCTGCATCGCTGCTCCCCAGCAATGCACCCCCACCCGGTCTGTCACTCCCGGCCACACCGCTGCTCCTGCCCACCTTGCTACCGGCTACCCAGCCAGCCAATCTAGGGGTGCAGCACCCCATACCTCTGTGTTTTCTTACTTAGAATTGCCCCTCCCTTGGGAGCACCTGAGGGATATGAAAAAACTAATTTTGCATCTGCCAGTGAGTGTATATATATCAGGGTTGCCTACTTGACCCTCTCCTTCAGGGAGAAAATGCTCTGTTCCTGGACTTCCCTGGTAATGTATGACTGCCATCACCTGTGAGGAACTAGGTAATTGATAAGGAGGACCTGCAGTAGGAGGATGTGCAGGTCCTTATATGCCACATGGAGCATTATGGGTTAGCTTCAAGGTAGGTAGCTCTTAGTTTAAATATAGTTAAGCAAGGAGCCATTTTCCTGCGGATCTTTGTTGGATAATCATAGATCCAGATCAGGGTACAGTGGTGTGGGGTACAGTTCCCCTAAATTGGTTGGGCTAGATGGCTCAAGTGTGGCACACCATTACATTCTATTAACACTTAGCATTTACTAATTTCTTCACTAACACTATTTCTTCTATATTTTAATTACATTTCATTACATTTGTTTCACTTTCTGAATATAACTTTGGCTTCTTAACACTACTATTTATTAACACTATAGTTTATCATTTCACTGGTGTGCGGCTCTGGCTAATGCTGATTTTTTTTTTGTACATTTGCACAAATCTATGTCACAAAAGATCTCAAAATTCAGGGTACTTATATGTTAGTTGGGCGCCCACTAAGCTATTTGCTTAGTTTTACGCGTCCGCTCACCACGCTTCGGGCTCAGTGGCTCACTGTGCTCGCCACACTATATAAAATCAACTCCATGCCAACATGGATAGTGGGGGTATAAGCAGGGCCGGCAACAGAATTCTTGGGGACCCATACACTGATATCTCTGCGGGCCCCCACCCCTATGCTGGAAGTGCCCTCTGCCCATTACTGGATTGTTGCGTTCTATCACACTGCCGCACTCCCTCACCCTGCGGCCTGCGCTCTATCACACTGACACACTTGCTCACCCTGCGTTCTATCACACTGATGCACTCCATGATCCTGCGTTCTATCACACTGATGCACTCTCTCACCCTGCGTTCTAGCACTCTCTCACCCTGCGTTCTATCACACTGTAAGAAAGAAGAACGTCACTCCCGGCACTTGGTGAAAACAGTAATTTTTACTGTATCTGCCAACGGCGTTTTGAGCCTATGTCTCGTCTTCAGGATAATAACAGTTAATACATGTGTAACAGTGCATTAAATACCTTATTCTGAACAGGTGCCTCCACGCCGCCATTCCGTTCACCCTCCGGCTCCGGGACCTGCTTCAGGGTTGTGACGCGGCACGTGGCACCTGTTTGCAGGGGATGTGATGTCAGCGTGTTGGCACTGTCCCTATGAAATGCATAAAAACATCATAAATAAGATATCATATTACAATTGATCCATGTGCCAATATAAAAATGTCACAGCCACTTTGCAGAAACTTTACGGGAGGGTGCCTGTGTGAATCAATAGCATATCCATAGAGCATGGCACTCCATCCACTATGCAATCGAATTTTTATTGAACAAGCAACATTTCAATACATCCATTATTTTCATCAAGCTTAAAGTGCTAAACAAAAGAGACAAACCTTATACTGTATATCAACAGCGTAAGACAAGTGCATGTTGATTTTCCTACGGCATGCACGGCTCAGGTGAGCGGGTGACTTTATCAGCAATCGCTACCTCCCAGCGTTACAGATAGCTGACCCGGGTGCCCGCAGCAGGTAAGGTACAAGGCCTCCGTAGATACGCGTGTAAGTGAAGCGGCACTCCAGGGAACAAATTATTCAGAGTCTCAAATGGCTAGAATAACGGCAACGTTTCAGTGCCCAATTTATTTTTGTGGCACTTTCGTCAAGGCATCATGTCTTGACAAAAGTGCCACGAAAATAAATTGGGCACTGAAACGTTGCCGTTATTCTAGCCATTTGAGACTCTGAATAATTTGTCACCTGGAGTGCTGCTTCACTTACACGCATATATATATATATATATATATATATATACATATACACCCACACATATATATAGATATATATCTATATATATATATATGTGTGTATATATATATATATATATATATATATAGATAGATAGATAGATAGATAGATAGATACACATCACTCTTACCTTTGAAAGGTAAGAGTGGCTGGGTGGCCCAGGAAACACAGCAGGCAGCCTCTCCTCTGCCTTTGCATGCAGACAGCAGCAGCTGCCAAAGTCCCTTCTAGCTCAGCCTCCCAAGCCCTATTTAGCCCCGCCCGCCACTGAGTCCTGCTAAGCTCTGCCCCCATGTAGCCCCGGCGTGTAGAATCTCCTTCCTTAACCCCTGCATGATGTTTCGGCTGGGCGGCTGAGAGGGGACTCGGGGAGAATGGAGAATATGGCTGTGCTAGATGAGGTAATGAGCGGCAGGGGGGATACTCAGATTGACGGGGCCCAGGATGGCTGTCCCCCTTAACTTTCTTTGTCGCCGGGCCTGGGTATAAGCGTACTTACTATAGTGGGCACCCAACTAACATATAAGTACCGAATTCTGTTACCAAATATGATTTATATTTTGTTACTGGTATCATTCATGGTGCTGGGGGAAACAAAGGGCCTTATTCAGATCTGAGCTCAGTACAAATTTGTTCAGAAAATAGGCAAAACCATGTGCACTGCAGGTGGAGCAGATGTAACATGTATAGAGAGAGTTAGATTTGTATGAGTTATTTTGATTCTGTGCAGGGTAAATACTGGCTGCATTATTTTTACACTGCAACTTAGATTTCAGTATCAGCACACCCCACCCATATTTAACTCTCTTTGCACAGGTTACATATTTAATAAGGAGCCATTATCATGTGTAAAGGTGCCCATACACTTGCAGCTTATTCCTCCGACCCACCATGACCTCCGTTTGCCAAACAGATGCACCAATCCATGAGCATTAATGATCAGCTATCTTAAAGTCCCAATTCAGCAATCTCCATCTGGATCTGGGGATCAGAATTTTTATTTATTTATTATTACCCGTTATTTACACACAAATATTCCACAGTACTTTACAGAGAATATTTTAACATTCACACCAGTCCCTACCCCAGTGGAGCTTACAATCTATACTCCGTACCACATTTACACGCACACACATTCACTCTAGGGTTCATTTTTTTGGTGGCAAATTAACTTACCAGTATATTTTGGGATTGTGGGAGGAAACCGGAGTACCCAGAATAAACCCACACAAGCACGATGAGAATGTATAAACTCCGCACAGTTAGGGCCATGATGGGAAACGAACTCATGACCTCCCTGCTGTTGGTGTATGGGCACTTTAAGAAAATATTAGTCTATTCATCAAATATAAAACAGCTATACCTGATCCTTGACTAATGAAGGGAGTACATCTGATTGCTGTTCCTTGGTGAAACATAGCAATTTCAGTCCTATGTTGCAATGCAGATAGAAGATCTTGCATCCAATGAAGCTGACTCATGTCAGCAAAACACATTAGGGCATAACCACAGTGATTCTTGTCTACAGCACAAAAGTTTTTAGCTGTGCCTATCCACTATTGGTAGTACAGCTTTTCTATACCACCTTATATCAGTACACGCACCAGTTCCTCCAGTCCACACCAGGACTGGAGGGAACATCAGGAAACTGCTTAGGTGGGTGAAAATAAAACATTTTCATTCCACTGATGCAGAGAATAATGTAAATGACCAACATATTCTCTATAAAGTAATATGTTTACAGGAAATTATGTAAATGACCAACATATTCTCTATAAAATAAAATAAACATAATTTGCTCGCTAGACATAATCATAATTTTGATAGTTAACTTGGAGAAAAAAATTTTTAATTTTTAACTATACTGGGCATTATGTAAATTACTACACATCTGTTTACTGTAGCAATCCAATTATATGTATTGATGTAAAAGGAATGACCTTCACCGACCTTCTTAATGCAAGCAAAACCACCAGATAATGAATGCCTGGACTGCATTTATATTTATCTCCTGTTTAAAACACAATTTTAAATTGATACAAGGCTGGATAATAACGTCATAAACATTATCCAGATGAGAAAAGAGTTAATCGATAGTGAAATACATACTTGTAAAAAATATGACAATTATTTACAATATTTAATATTTTGTTTAATATTCAGCTGTTAATAGATTTCCATGATCACTCAAAAAATGTTTCTGAGAAAGATTGTCAATCAGGTTTTTGATACAGAAACTAAAAGATGGCTAGAACTGTCAGCTTTCTTGTTGCAGATGACAGTTTTATTGCTACCTTGACTTATAAGTCATTTTACATTCAGCACATGATACAATACATAGTCTTTTCACTTCAGCTGTTCTGACTTCAATAATTATCCTTTAGTAAGGATAATATAAAATAATTTTAATTATATTCAGCTCATAAATGTTCTATGTGCTTACAATAAAGTAAAATTAAAAAATTTCAAGGGGACATATTGCATGGGAGTTTCTTTATTATATTCATGTGGTAACAGCTTAATACTTGAATGACATTTATCTTGAGAGAATAACACAATCATATTTTCTTTTCAATAATTCTAAATGGGTAGATAGATACAATAGATAGATAGATAGATAGATAGATAGATAGATAGATAGATAGATAGATAGATAGATAACAGACAAATAGATGACTACCTATGTAGAGTTTGCTATTTCTCCCTTTTTCAAAAACAGAGAATTTGGACGGTAAATATCAAATGTGAAAATGACAGCTATGAATTATTACATATTATCAATAAAACAATAATCCTTTTTATACATCCAATATGTTGAATGTATTCAGTATGAAATTGTTGGAGCTTGCCTGTAGGCTGTTTTTGTATAAAACAGAGTGGTAAATTTACCATGCAAAATACGGTAGGAATTGGCTTATTCATATTCAGCCATATTTGTATTTGGGTACGTATTCCTCATTTGCATATTTACTAGCGTGGAAGTAGGTTAGTAGTTTGCCTTTTTACGGCTGATACTACCAGTCATATTTGTATTTCTGAATATGTCTTGTATTTTACATTTTCTCCCATGTTAATTTAAAATGTACTAATAATTCATATTTATAAATATATATGTATGCTAGGTGTAAACCAGTACAAATCGTAAAAAAAATCTGACTGAAAAATACTCCATGATTTTTAGGCGTATTTCACATTTTCAATATTTTCACATGTGAAATTACTCCAATATTAGCCCACAACTACTCCCATGAACAAATGTGTGCCTTATAAAAGCCCATTAGGCACACAAGCACACTTCTCTGCCTGTTACAAATAAAGGTGGGTTCTTATTTATACATTGAGAAGTTGTCATTGTGTCCTGTGGCTACCTGATGTCCTGACACATGCATTGAAGAAGACGCTGGTGTCATGAAAACAGAATATCAGCAGCCTGGAGCACACCGGAGCCTGGTATACCTCTCGGTGGCCTTGCTTACAACTACTGTCTCCTGCAGGAAATGTGTGGCACAGCATCTGATTTTCATGGCAAGAATTGTTTGCGTGCACTGAGCCTTACTCAGACTGGTCACTGGAAGAAGTCAGCTGGGTCCAGGAAGTCTGCATCTAATAACGCAGACACTGGGTTCAGCAAGCTCTTTTTTTCTACACCTGACAATTAATATTAATAATATAATAATATCAGCAATAATTTTATATATACAGTATTGTGGTTTCTCAAAGTCGCTTTAGAACATCAGCAACTAAACAGAGAAAACAAACCAAAAAATAATGACCATAATAGTACAGTGGACACAATACAAGGATTGGGAAATAACTCACAAATAGGTACCAGAGGAGGCAGTGATCTTGGGGGCACTACAAAGGATAAATTGGGTGGAAAAAACAATGCTTACAAGAAATGACACAAAATGGGGATGTTACAGCATACTAAAGCTAAGAGTATGGCCCATACTGGATGTGGTCATTAGGTCAACAGTTAAAAGGTCAATGACTATTATTGGTTGACATTCAAAAGGTTGACATGCATTTGGTCAACATGTTCAAAAGTTCAACACAAGCAAAAGGTCATCATGAAAAAGGTCAACATGCGTTTTTCACATTTCACATTTTTCATGTCAACCTTTTCCATGTTTACCTTTTGCTTTAGTCGACCTTTTGACCATGTCAACCTAATGCATGTTGACTTTATTTCTTGTAATGACCTATTGACTGTTGACCTTAATTTTTATCACTCCCCACTTAATCACTTTATGAAGCTTGGTGCATCTGGCCCTTGGTGTCCTCCCAGCTTCCCATTTATAAAGATCCTTAGATGTTGTTTTCATGACAGATGTAGTCTGAGTATTAAGAGTGGTGGAGACAAGGACCCTCTTTTTTGGTGATTACTGGCAGAGTAGCAAAGAAAATGATTAGTACTTCTGAAAAAATCATTTATTCCTTCTGTCTCTTTTACACTTTTTGTACAAATTATTGAAGACTTCCACAATAAATACAGAAGAGTAAAAGGGTAACGTACAGCATGCAGAGAAGCCGTGCTCTTTAACATTGCGGCCTGCAAGTGCAAACATTTTCAGTATTGCTCTTGTCCATCGGAGGTTTTGATATTGCCCTAAAACTGCTACATTTTCTAAAAGATCAACTCATCATGAAGAGATAGTCCAGAGAGGAAAATGTTGTAAAGTGAATAGAAACTTTATCAATGGATGTGACAGGAAAAGAACATTTGGAAAGTTAATATTCCAATTGTGACCAGTTTTACTTTCCTTCTTTAAGTCTTAATGGGGAAGTATTCCATGACACAAGTAAGTCGAAGTTGGTGTTAGTGACAAGGCAACAGCGATGATAGCTTCTTCTGTGCTTAAAGATGTTGGTCTAATTTCAATGGATTCACTCAACCTTGAAACAAACAAAAAAAATGAGACAAGAAAGCAGATTGCATATACTGGCGGACGGCAGACTGGCTGACAGGACCACATGAGCCTTTCACTCGCTCATGCATCCCCATCAGCAAGGCTGCGGGTAGCGGCTTCCCTGCCTGTCTCTGCTTCAGCGAGATGGGCAGGGAGTGGGGGCAGGCTGGGGAGCTGCTCAGACTGCAGAGAGACTGGCGGAGGGCGTCAGAGGGGTGCTACAGCCTCTGAAAGGGCTAAGGAGTGTCTCATGCATGTGCGCCCCCTTCTGACGGAGGATGGCGAACGGCGATTGGTTATACCAGAGCTGCTCCATCTGTACTAGAACAGTTGAAACTGCAAATCTCTCCCAGTAGTCCACTACCTATATTTCACCTGCAGATCTGATTAAGGATCAGAAATACTTGCTTGAATCTCTAGGGTTATTCAGTTTGGCACATGTCTAACTGATTTTAGTTGACTGTTGTGTCCATGGTAGTCTTAATGATGCATAACTACAGTATTCCAGAAATACTTACTCTTTGCTGATGCTTCGACTGTTCAAAATGCAATCTTGTTTGTTCCTGAAGATTAGCCTTTAGCCATAACTATAGACTAGAGTTTGTTTAAAAGCATTAACTAACATTTTGGGGATGGCCTCTGTGATTGGCATACATGGAAATATACCAAACTATGTTCTGCCATAAATAGTAGACACCTTGAATACTTTTTACGCCCGTTATGATAGACAAGCCACGCCTCTGCCCTTTTTGGAGGGACACTGTGAGGATGAGGGGTTCTTAGAATTCGAGGAGGAGTCTGTCAGACAGTGTTTCTCTAGGACCAAGGCCCTGACGGGATCCAGGGGAAAGTTTTACAAAAATGTGCAGCGCAACTTGCTGGAATTTTGACTTTTATTTTTAATTTGTCCCTTAGCGCATGTTATGTGCCTAGGTGTTTTAAATCCACAATTATTACCCCAGTCCCTAAAAAAGGCAAGGCTGACAGTCTGAATGACTATCGGCCGATTGCTTTAATGCAGGCATGTCCAATGTCAGGCCCGGGGGCCAATTGCGGCCCGTGCTGTCATTTCAAGCGGCCCACAGCCTCCAGCTGGAAGCGGGCAGAGCATCAGATGTGGGAAGCACAGCACATGACACTAAAGGTGGGGCCCCGGCGAGCGCGCCTTTACCTTGCTGTCTGCTGCAATGAGGAGGTGCCGGGTGCAGCAGTCAGATGTGTTTGGCATCCTACCCCTGCTGCTGCAATCATATATCACCCTACTCCACAATCACAGTGACAGCAGTGTTTGGGGAGGGGGGCAGCAAGGGGGAAGCTTGCTCCCGTAACATGCAGAGCGGAGGAGGGCAGCAGCGGGAGCCCAAGCATCTCCTGTCCTTGCAGTGCCTGCTTTGCCTCTCCTTCCTCTGGCTCACACAAGGGGTTGGGAAACATAAAGGATGGGGGACATACAGTGAAGGAGGGTCAGGCTGGGGAACATACAGTGAATGGAGGCAGTGATGGCCATTCAGAGAAGGGGGAGCAGGGGCAGGCTGGGGGACATACAGTGAATGGGGGCAGAGTGGGGTACATAGTGAATGGGGGTCATACAGTGAAGGAGGGTCAGGCTTGGGGGCATACAATGAATGGAGGCACGGATGGACATTAAGAGAAGAGGGGCAGGCTGGGGGACAGAGTGAATGGGTGCAGAGTGGGGAACATACAGTGAATGGGGGACATACAGTGAAGGAGGGGCAGGCTGGGGGACATACAGTGAATGGGGGCAGGCTGGGGGAAATACAGTGAAGGGGCAGGCTGGGGGACATAGAGTGAATGGGGGCAGAGTGGGGGACCATTCTAATGTGATTAATGATTCAAAGAATGTCAGGCTGAATGGTCGGCCCCCACACAATTACACTTCACCAAATGTGGCCCTCGTCACAAAAAGTTTGGACACCCCTGCTTTAATGTCTCTAATTATGAAAGCATTTGAGAGATTGGTCCTTGTCCACATTAAGAAAAGCATTCCATCTGGCTTCCACCCCTTTCAGTTTGCCTACAAGGCAAACAGATCCACAGATGATGCAGTTCTTATCTTACTACATAAAATTATTGACCATCTTGACTTAAAGGGATCATCCTTTCAGCTTTTAATAGGGTAGTTCCATCATCGTTAGTGAGCAAACTTTGTAATGTTGGTTTAAGTGGATCTACGTGTAGATGGATTCTGGACTTCTTATCCAATAGGCCACAGGTTGTAAGAATGAAAGACCAGGTATCTGGTGAATTGATAGTCAACACAGGGGTCCATCAGGGTGCATTTTGAGCCCCCTGTTGTACTCACTGTTCACCCATGATTGTTTTTCAAGCTCCAATTCTGTTCAAATTTTTAAGTTTGCAGCTGATATTGCTATACTGGGTCTTATCATCAACGACAATGAGTCAAATTATAGGCTGGAAGTATCCCGACTGGAGTCATGGAGTAGGGACAATTGCTTGATCTTGAACGTAAATAAGACCAAAGAAATTATTGTGGATTTCCATAAATTACACAAAAATGCATACTGCCCACTGGTTTTAAATGGTCAACAAGTGGAGATGGTTGATTCATCTAAATTCTTGGGTGTAAACATGTCCAAAGACCTTCTATGGAGCAACCACATTAATATTGTCATCAAAAAGCGTATGATTTTTCTCAGGAAGCTATGCTTGGCTGGTATGTATAGGAGAACCCTGGTGAACTTTTACACAAGTGTCTTTGACAGTGTTCTTACCTATGGTGTTGGGGCATGGTTCTGTCCCTTCTCTGCTGCTGACCGTAAATTGCTTCAGAGGGTAGTTTGAGTTGCAAGCAATATAATCGGGGTTGCTTTACCAAGCATACAACATATATTTGGAAAGCGGCTTCTCTCAAAGACAAATAGTATCTTAAGGGACCCTTCTCACCCAAGCGGTGATTTGTTTTCCTTACTCCCTTCAAGCAAGCGATAACGCTCAGCCTTGTGCAAAACTAAACGATATAGAGAGTTTTTTTTCCGGTGGCAATCTGCACTTTAAATACTTAGGGTCAAATATGAATCATGCACAATCCCTTACTCCAGTGTTACCACTTTTCTTCCATTGTCTTTGTCTGTATTGCTTACATTTGATTTTCGTTTAATGTTCATCACATGTGGGCATTTTATGACAATAAAGATATTATTATTATTATTATTATTATTATTATTATTATTATTATTATTATTAATAACAAGCACTGCCAGCGTGCCTTGCATTCCAGCTATTTTATTTATTTATTTATTTACAGTCTCTTATATAGCGCAGCAGATTCCGTTGCGCTTTACAATAATAGACAGTGATAAAACAAACTGGGTAAAGACAGACAGACTTGGAGGTAGGAGGGCCCTGCTGCAAGCTTACAATCTATAGGGATATAGGAGGGAAACACAAGGACAGGCACCAGTAACAGCATAGCAGTCCCACCAAGTAAAAATTTCAGAAGTGAAGCTATATAATACATAAGTGCCTAAGAGGGTTATGCGTGTAGAACTTAAATATGATAGGCTTGCCTGAAGAGGTGAGTTTTCAGGGAACACTTGAAAGTTTGGAGGCTAGTGGAGAGTCTTATTGTGCGTGGAAGGGCATTCCATAGGATGGAAGGCCTGTAATGGTGAATGGGAGCTACTGTAGTGACAGTGCAGAGGAGAGACGCAGATCTTGTGCAGAGTGGAGTGGTCAAGATGGGAGATATTTTGTGATAAGTAGAGAGATGTATGCTGGTGCAGTATGGGTAATAGCTTTATATGCTAGTAGAAGTGTTTTATATTGAATACGGTAAGATACAGGTAACCAATGGAGGGAATGGCAGAGCGGATCAGCAGACGATGAGCATCTTGCAAGGAAGATCAGCCTAGCAGCAGCATTTAAAATGGATTGTAGTGGTGAGAATCTGTTCTTGGGAAGACCAGTTAGGAGACTATAACAATAATCAAAGCGGGATATAATAAGTGCATGGGTAAGAGATTTAGTAGTGTCTTGTGTGAGATACAGTTGTATTTTAGATATGTTTTTTAGAAGCATTTTACATGATTTGGAGACAGATTGAATGTGAGGAAGAAAGGACAGATCAGAGTCGAGGATGACCCCTAAGCAACGAGCTTGTGAGGTAGGGTAGATTTTGAGTTGTCAAAAGTGATGGAGATATCAGGATGGTAACTGTTCTTAGTTTGTGGGAATATAAGTAATTCTGTTTTGGAAATATTGAGTTTGAGTTGGCGAGAAGACATCCAAAATGAGATGGCAGAGAGACATTCAGAGACTCGGCCCAAAACCACTGGTGACAATTCTGGGGTTGATAGATATATTTGAGTATCATCCGCATATAAGTGATACTGAAATCCGAAAGAGCTGATTAGTTTGCCAAGAGAGGAAGTATAGATTCAGAAAAGCAGAGGACCTAAGACTGAGCCTTGTGGAAGTCCGACAGACAGAGGTAATGAAGAGGAAGTAGAGTCAGAGGAGCAAACACTGAAAGAGCAATCAGATAGGTAAGATGTGAACCAGGAAAGGGCTGTATCATTAAGACCTAGGGAGTGTAGCTTTTGTAAGAGTAGAGTGTGATCCACAGTGTCAAATGCAGCTATGATTTATAGGTAAAAGATTACAATCAGGTACTTTTATTATAAAAGCAAAGTCTAAGAGGATTATAGTATGTCTTATATACAGTATAAGGGAGTGGGGACAGAAGTCAGTTTACAGAATATAATCAGTATCATTCTGCACCTTTCAGCACCAATAATTCAGATAACAATTACTGTGATACTTTTATGGATACTTATGTAATATCTGGGCTCCCGTTTTTCTGATGAGACCGCGTCCCCTCGCCACGCTTCGGGCATGGTGGCTCGCTGTGCTCGCCACACTATATAAGATCAACTCCATGCATAGTTGGATAGTAGGGGTATGAAAAAATGGGGTGCATTTAACATGGGAGCCCAGATAATACATAAGTACCCTTTTATGTATATATACAAAAAAATATATATTATTAATAAAAAGAGGAAAAAAAGAGATAAAATGGACATAAATTTCTCAAAATAAATATATTGGGACGAACCTCTATCACCATGTTTTAGGTATTGCTATATCACATATACTGGTATGTCATACTCAACTATATGGTATTACTGAGTATCACATGTCTGTAGGTCCATGGACCGTGTGCATAAAACAATGTAACAATCAAAGTATAACAAAATTATCACTAAAATATTAATACAAGAATAATTAGAAGAAAAATGAAAAATAATGAAAGATAAAGAATTTTTAGGAAAATCAATATTTGTTATATATACAGGAGATATACCTTGGATCACGCCCACAATGCAACCGGGGCAGAAGAGGCGCCTTAGGACCAATCAGAGGCGGGGTGGTTTGAGGCAAAACAGATAGAAAAACATGTGCACAGACTTTGTGTTTAATCTTTCGGATCACAAATTGATGGACGAGGAGAGGTCAGTATTATCACTTGGTCTGTCATTTATCCCCACAACCCCTCATAATCAATTTAATTGGGTAGTGGACAACTACCGCTTTGCGAGGAAGCTGAGATTGAGAGAACATTTCTGTACTGTACTGTACTGATATTGGAGAATTGAATTGTGCATTGTGTTCAATTTTTTAGGATCAAGCCAAATATACACTTGTTTAAGGAATCAATTGTGATCCCATTCTACTCTTTTGAAACCATTCACATGTGGTGAATATTATTAGCCATTCTTTGCTCCAGCACCTAAACTGATACTCTATGATGCTATCAATGATGGCGGAAAAGAACACCCATTGATAAAGTCTCTCTGGGACATTCATAAGTTACAGTGAAATCACAACCTTTGGACAATTGATGTGCTAAAACAAAAGTATATAATATCAGTACTGGTTCAAAGGATTGACGGAGATTTGTGTAACGCACCCCTGATGAAGTCTCGTGTGGAGACAAAACGCGTCGGACTTATGTGTACATCATTTGTATAAGAAAAATCCTCAGACAAGAAAATTGAAAATTATTTTGTTTTAATGCCTCATTTTAAATAAATGTTTTTTATTTGAAAATCTTGTCTATGGATATATAGAAAACTTTGAAAAAGTTGGGAAAGATAAGTAAATACTGTGGATAGATAGGGCGCTATATAACACTTCTGTGGAGATATATATAGAGTGGCTGTTTAGTGCATATATTGTATGAGGCTATATGAGTATGTGCTTTAAGCTTCTTTATCTGTAATATATCATTTATTCGACGATCCATCAGGTACCAAAAAATTTAGACTTCAGCTGACCCTAACTGTATTATATATTTTTTACTGTATGATGTTTATTTTACTGTAGCTACATATTGTACAGAATTAAAATCAAGTCACATTCATGAAAGAGAGTAAGTGAGCGAAATAAAGAGAGAGAGAGAGAGTGTGAGAGAGAGAGAGATAAATAAAATAGCATAGATAAAACAGGATACTAGAATTCACAAAACTGATGTCGGTATCCTGGAGACCAGCACATCCATCTGAATTAACATATTAGTGCTATTACTATTTCTTCTTTGTAAGCAGCAGCAGTAGCACATCTGAATCAGGGATATTGTGCAGTTATTAGTTAATGTTATTATTTATTATTAAACATATTTTCTTATTTCAGGATATATGAAGATTTTTTTTTAAGGGTTGACAAAGTGTATTTAGAAATGTGAATCTACATTAAAGGACAATTTGAAAGGTAAAAATATGTACCAAAGGTATAGGACCAGACCCAATCAGAGATTCAAGTTGGGATGGCTGCAAGTCGTCTCTACAAAGGAGTACATAAAGAAACGTGACTACTCCCTACTCTATGTTCAGTGATGTCAAGGTTAGTCATCACTGCCCTAATCTAAAACATAAAAAACACATAGTTTTAGGATTGATTGTGTGACATCCTGTATATCAGCACTACTGTAAATTTGCCATGTAAAAAATAGTTAAATTGTTCTTATAATCTAAGTCTTTCAAATTATGTCATGGAGATTGGTACTGTTCCTTTTGATACCATACCATATCTACACGTACTTGCACATCAGCAAGATAAAACATTTTTAAATGTTGAAATATTTTTCAATTTCTCATGTAAAACATAAACAAGTAGCTTTAAATTGAATTTGTTATTACTGTTACCAGTTACAATTTAGTATTTTTCAAAATCATGGATAACGGTAAAAATAAATTAAGTTTTTTTTTCTTCAAATAGTAAGCTCATGGTAAGGAAATGAAAAACCTGTGAAGCTGAAAAATAGTTATACTAGAAAGATTTATTTTCTCCATTTCCCACTGTAACATTTCACTAGCTGCAATACACTGTAGCTACTTGATAATGTTTCCAATTATTTACTCATCTTATGTCTTATGGAAAATGTACTGTCTAACACTTGGCATAATCATTATTTTATTAAATGCCCTCTTGTAATCACATTTTATATTTTAATGCTATTGTCTCTACATAAGATTCTACTTATTAGCATAAAAGCCATAACAAGTCATATACATATTTCTGGTCTTTAAAATAAAAAAAAAAGGAATTTTCTGTAACTCGAGCATACCCAAAGGTATAAAATAAATTGACCTTGGTAATAAGTTATCGGAGCATGATTAACAGAATTAAATATTAAAGTAAAGAAATGGTCCAAAAAGATACATAAAATAACTAAATCTTTCAGACACAAAACCTCCTGCTACAGTTAAAAATAATAAAAGATGAGAAAAATGTCTTGCCACTATTCTCTAAAATGAACAATAAGCTAAAATATATGTGAACACATTAAAGGTGCTAAAACAGTGAATATTTGAAATTTAAGAACTCTGGAATCCATCTGTAATTCAGCATACACGTATAAGTAGTAATTGTTATTAGCTCAGTATATTTTATTGTTTTGGGAAGATTCATGTTTTATAATATATATTCTAAGTGTTATGGAGAGTTGCAGTGCTGAGTTTTAGCGTAGTGCATGTATTTTTTAAGAGAAACTGTTGTAATTATTTGTTACTCTGTTCACAATCTGCAATAGAATTTTAAAAGCAGTACAATATCACAAGAGTGTATTGTTAAAACATATTATGCAATATATATTCTTGAAGTTATTATTGTCCCCTTATTCATATTGAGAAGCAGTGGTGGATTCTACACATGGGCTGAAGGACTGTAGACCGCCAGGAAAATCTGCTACCTTGGCGCAGTGTCAATGAAGCCAGATGCAGTCTGGCTTCATTCCAATTGGAAGTCCTACCTGTTAGTGATGGATTCTACAGGCAGCCTCAGTGAGAAGTGTTCCCTCCCTTTGTGGCCGCCAGACTGTGCTATGATTGGCAGAGTGCTAGCTTCCTGCATGAAGCTAATGGCTGCCTTTCATGCTGCCCATTTCAGATTCTATGGGCTGTAGTCAATGCAGTCACTGAAAGCTGGTGTATTGCACACACACAGTCCGTCCACCTTGGTGGACATGCTCCAATTCCGGCACCTGCAATATCAACTGTGTCGGTGATATGACCCAGCTGATGGGTTTTGCCCTCCTCTCCGGAAAGGCATGGGTAGCTGTAGCCCCCCAACCACAGGAGCTGCTGCTTCGGTTTTTTGCTTGCAGCTTAGTATTAAGTTGATAAAAGTTGTTGTTTATTGCTATTTTTTTAACCTATGAGTGAAGCTGACCATACATCTACAGATTTATTGTCCAATCTGGCTGTTTGGACCCGAACAAAAATCCGTTAATTACAGTTGACCATTTGCTTCAAAATGCAAAGACAAAAATAAATCATTTAAATAATGCATTGTAGGCATAGTACAAAATATAAAGGGCAAAATGTAATAGGGTGATAGATTTAAAAAGTGAGAGATTGGTAAAAAATCTTCAGTTTTGGCAATTGATTGCCACTGCAAAACCAGTTTGATTTTGAAGGGTAAATTACTGCACCTTAAAAAAAACTGGAGATTTCTTACCAAGTCTCTCACTTTCAGGATCTCTCATCCAATAAAATGTATTACATTTCCCAGGATGTCTTAGCTTTGTCCTGATATGTCTAAAACATCTGTCAAGCATATGTGTATCTATGATCACAATAACTTTGCACTCTCTGTAGATTCAATCTAGAAATTTCACATAGATGAACAAGGAAGAGGATAGTGTTGTACAATGCAAAATGATACAATTGTTGATGCCCAACAAATTTTTCATTCCATGTTTTTCTCATTTCTCTCTTAACATAATGATCAGTCTAGTTTGAGTTATGAATTAAAATAAAGAGACACCTGACCTGTTTACCGTATATTGTAGATATTGTTATTATCAACAATGATGATGATGTAATAAATATACCTGTAGGACATTAATCTGGTTGACTCACAAGGCTGCACTGCTACCTACCTGCCCCCCCCCCCCCCTTGCATGCCACAATCCGCCACACAGCTGCAAATGGAGGATTTGCATAATCCTCCATTTGCAACCTTCGATGCAGGGAGAAATCATTCGATGGTCGGTGACCATCAAATGATTTCTCCAGCACTCACAGATCTGAGACACCTCAGTGTGAACAGAGAAACAGAAAAAGGATTCTCTTATTGTTAGGGCACTCTTTAAAAATTATTAATTGAATTCATTTAGAAATTGGTATACTGGGGGTTGTGCATCTAGGGGAATGCTCCACCTATATGCGTAGAAGTAAGGGTGTTGTGGGCTAGTGCCCCTAGAGAAAAAGGAGTCTCTTTTTGTTGGGGCACTCTTTTCAATGATTAATTGAATTAATTTAGAGATTGGTATACTGGGGGTTGTGCATCTAGGGGAAGACTCCACCTATATGCATAGAAGTAAGGGCATTGTGGGCTAGTGCCCCAACCTCAGTGCCTACACTTCAGTGGTGTCTCAGATCTCCGAACACCCTGTGTGGGAAGCGGGCAGGCAGCTGACATCCACAGATTTCAGCTGCCCATACCCCCCGCATTGCTAGGTGCGAGTGGGACTGTGAACATGCAGTTTGCCATGCTCGCTCGCACCAAGTGCCTGCACAAAAAAAACCGGTCCCCCATATGAATGTGCAGGGGACCAATGAAATCAGAATAACCCATATAGTTCCAGCATATTCTATTGTGCTTTATAATTGAGAAAAAAAACATGAATAAGATAAGAAAGGGTAATAAATGATAACAAAATTATGAATCTGATATACAAGGAGAATGGCTACAAATAATCCAGGCAGATTTCAAAGATTCTTTATGATTCAGTCACACAGCTATGTTTAAAAAATAAGTTTCTCTGCAGCGCCATCTTAAGTCTATGTGTTTATATTGTAATAGTTCAGTCAGTGTAATAATAATAGAGTGCTGCCTATTTGAATTTAACAATATTAGAAACACAGGATGGAACAATAGACCTGTGCTGGGCTGGCCATGTTTGTGGGTATCAATCGACATGTTTCTCCCAACTAGTGCTTCCGCAGGCACACACCACAGCAAAGATAAATGTTCATCATTTGTGGGATGCTTGCCAAATCATCCAGCATTTATCCTGTATGCAAAATTAGCATATTTGATCCCATAGCAACATGGTTTATCCAAATTACTTGCTTATTTTGCTTATCTAATTCCTATAATCCACAAAATATAATCACACTTTTGCACTGCATGAAATTAGGCTCACTTGTCAAACTTCTGTATTTTATATGAAATGAAGAACTCCTTAACCATTTGAGTGCCAACATCTCTGTGAGAGATGTGTAAAATATCTGGTAAACATGCCAGCGTTGCTCACAATTGTTATATAAATTCAAAAAATGTTGTGTAAAAAAAATAAAAAGTTTAGGTACTTATGTAATATCTGGGCTCCCGGTTTTCTTATCAGACCATGTCCCCACGCGGGGCTCGCTGCGCTCGCCACGCTTCGGGCACGGTGGCTCGCTGCGCTCGCCACACTATATAAAATCAACTCCATGCGTAGTTGTATAGTAGGGGTATGAAAAAATGGGGTGCATTTAACATGGGAGTCCAGATATAAGTACCAAAGTTTATAATTGCTATAAAAGATAAACATTACAGTTCATTATGATTAATAAAAATGTTTGCTTGGAAATTTTCACACCTATTTTGACAAATTCACACGGCACTCAAAGGGTTAACTAACACATGATTTTATAGAAATCTAGGTGCACCAACACAAATTGAAGCATCATTTAGATTTTTCTATTTCAATCTCAAATGTGAATCTCAAATCAAATCAGGACTAAAAACTAAATTCAAATTATACACACATTGGGGCAGATGTACTAACCAACGTTAAGTGCTTATGTAGCACTTAACGTTAGTAAAGGGACTTTTTTACGTTTTGAAGAAATGTATGAAAGGGGCTTTTAACGTCCCCCTGAGGCAGCCCTGAACTTAACGTTCAGGCGCTGTCCTCTGGCTTTTAGCCATAAGCTTTAACGTCACAGGCAATGTATTATTGCCTTCCAAGACGTTAAGCCTGTTGTTTCACTTCGCCAGCCCCAGGCTGGCGTTAGGTTTTTTTTTTTTTTAATTAGAGATCTGCTGTCAGACCCCCACCGGCTATTTGAGCTGGCAGGGGAGTTTGTGCAGCGGTGTGTAAAAGCCGCTGTCAGAGGGGTCCCTGCGGTGATGTGATTTCACTCGGCGGGGTCCCTTCAGTGCATTGGAATTAACTAGCGCTGTCCCCCGGGCGGCGGCGGCATGGGAAGGCTGGGTTTGAAAACATTCGCTGCACGCTGATTAGCTGAATCTCAGCCAATCAGCGTGCAGCAAGTGGTTTTAAACCCAGCCGCGGGGATAGCGCTGCTACTTAATTCCAATGCACTGAAGGGACCCCGCCGAGTGAAATCACATCACCGCAGGGACCCCTCTGACAGCGGCTTTTACACACCGCTGCACAAACTCCCCTGCCAGCTCCAATAGCTGGTGGGGTGATTTTCATTAAAATGACAAGTTAAAAGGAGTATTATGCTGCCTACCGTGGGGACGGGGGCAGCTGCTGCGGGCAGGGGGATGGGGATGGCTGCTGCTGCGGGCAGGAGAGCAGGGCAGCTGTCACAGGCTTGGTGACAGGAGCGGCTGCCACGGGCAGGGTGACAGGGCTGCCTGGGGAAGCAGCTACCGTGACGGGGGATAGGGTAGGAGAGGCTGCGGGCAAGGGGGTGGAATGCAGGGGCAGTAGAAGGCGGGTGGGATACAGAGCAGCTAGGCTGGGTTGTACTCTGTGCAGCACCCGGAGCACATTGACCAGCAGGTCTGCCCTGCTCCAATCCCCCCCCCCCCCCCCCCCTTCTATTTTTTTTTTATTTCGTTCGGTCCCTGCTGCTTTAATAAAGCTCTCCGGCACGCAATATAGGCAGGTGGATATATTTAATTAATTGCAGTGCTCTGTAGGGACCCCGCAGGGTTCCCAAGAGAGCGGGGACGCTGCGGGAGAGTAGACAGAAATAATATTTAAAAGTCCGGGCAGGCTGTGCTGTCTCTACAGCGGAGAAGAGAGCCGGAGACGCGGCGGGAGAGTTGTGAGAAATCATATTCAAAAGACCGGGCGGCTGATGATTGGCTGAGAGCTCAGCCATTCATCGGCCGCCCGGTCTTTTGAATATGATTCCTCACAGCTCTCCCGCCGCGTCCCCGCTCTCCGCTAGTAAGCACAGAGACAGCACAGCCTGCCCGGTGTTTTAATCTGACAATCCTCCTGCCGCGGAAAAAGAGGGGGAGGAAACAGTAGAGAAAAAATATGGGTGCACACTGCAGTTAGCTTTAATTGACGTCCAACTGATGCTTACACGTTTAAAAATTAACCTTTATTTGACAATGTTTAAAAAAGAAGTGTACTAATTACACCTTCTTATTAGAATGATAGAAAAGAAAGTGCAAAAAAAGTTTTGAAAAAGTGCTTAAAAAATCGTGATAAGGATGCTCTATTCTATTGTAGCTGACCCCTTATGTCTCCTCTCTTTTATTTTGAGGGGAGGATGCTATTTAGTGTGTGTTTACTAATTTAATCTCTGACCTTAGTGTCCTATCTGTCTGATTCTACTATATTTGTCCGTTTTCCAGCAGAATATCTGATGCTGCTGTGTGAGCAGTGTCCCGTTACAATGTTGCCCTTTTGTGTGTAGGGAAACCTTGTAAGGGATGTTTGGATACAATTAAATGTTGCTCCTGGTCAGGATGTAAGTGGTATTTTTATATTCTTCACTTTCCACTGCTGGTTCTTTATTGACAATGCTTAGAGATATCGCAGTTTCTCTGATTTCATGTGGTAATTATACCAATTCTTATGGGGATTGAGCCTGTATGTTACACTTCTAGATTGTTTTATTACAGCAATATTTTACAGTATCAAATAGCACCAAGAAAGGGAGTTATTATTTTATGGGCAATCTGTATAGGTATCAATATATGATTCTCAATTATCCCACAGCAGCGTCTCTGCAGCTGCTGGGGAGAGCAGGTGTACTTATTCTCTTCTGCCAAGTTATTGGTTCATATCTGAAACCCCCCTAGGTGTTCTATTCTGGAGGTGTCCTATCGTGGCTGATTTTGCCAGGGTAGTCACTCGTTTTATTGTTTGCCGTTTCTTCTATTTAATTTGCTCTGAACGAGCAGGCTCTCTTGTTCCCTCTAATGTTTTATAGTTTGTGCAGATCGATCTCTTTAACTGTGGATTATCTGTTTTAATATTTGGATGTTAATTATAAGCACTGCTGGTACACACTATCCAATCTCTGCTTATACAATATTCATATACCTCCTGTCATATTGCTGCAATGCATTTACTTTGCTTTTATGTAATACATTTGGTGGCAATCTCTGCTTTTATGTAATATATTGGTGGCAATCTCTATACTGTGTCACTCCATGCTGTGGATGATTTATGTTATACACATCCGATCTTTAATTGGTGACACACACTACCCGATCTCCCGTTCATACAGCTTGTGTCTGCCCCTTCTTGAATTTTGCGGTGCACTCGTTTTACATTTGGTGTGTTCACGGGTTAGTGGTGATCCTTATATAATGTCACTCGGTGTTTTAGGTATTTAGTAGTACACACGCTTCACTCTTTTCTCTGCAGTTTATGTATAGTCACTTTTAAGTATTTAGCGATGCATTAATGGTACACACTAACCAATCTTTATTCATGCAATTTATTCACTTCAAGATTCTATGGTGCACTCACTTTACTTTCAGTGTATATGCGGGTTGGTGATAACTTTCCTATTGTATTACTCAGCCCTGTCACAATTTAACAATGTGAAGTAATCCTCCTGCCGCGTCCCCGCTGTCCGCTAGTAAGCAGAGACAGCATGCCCGCCCGGTGTTTTAATCTGACAATCCTCCTGCCGCGTCCCCGCTCTCTTGGGGACCCTGCAGCGCAGTATACAGCGGGGTCCCTACAGTGCACTCTAAGGGATTAGTTAAAAACACCAGGCTATCGTGAGTGATCGGAGCAGCAGGGACCAAAAAAAATAAAATAATGGAAGGGGGGACTGGAGGGGGCAGCCGGCAGCGCCAGCATGCTGACAGGAGAGATAATTGTCGGCATGCTGATGACATGGGAGGGGCCAGCAAAGGAGCTGAAAAAAACTGGAGCGAGCAGCCACTGATTGGCTGAAAGAAGACGAAAAACTGTGAAGAAAATAAAGGCAATTAAAGACAAGAGGTGAGTTAACGATTAACGTTACTCACTAACATCAGCTTAGTACATTAGGGTGAAATCTGTCCCTGCTCCTGAGCGTTATGCCAGGAGAAGTGGGAAACGTTAGATTTCACACGTTAAGGGGAGATTGATACATCTGCCCCATTATATACAGATATATCATTCGATTTTGACTATACAGTATAGTCAAAATCAAATGGAAATCAAATTAAAATTGAATGCACATGGAATGCTTTTAGCAGTATTCAATGCAGATTCGATCCTGATGTGTGTTCACATATAGTGGAAATCGAAAATAAAAATAGTCATGCCAGACAAGAATATATAGTAGAAATCAAATCAAATCGAATGGAATGCCAGATCTAAGTGAGTAGCATATCAAATTGAAATCAAATTCCACATCTAACCATGTTTACACACCTTTAGGGAAACCAAAACAGTTAGTTTACTATGATCTTGAGAACATGTGGGAAGGTTATGAGGAAAAATCATTCTTACATGGTATTAATGTGTATGAACAACAATGACATAATATTCTTTTTACATCAAAATTAATTTTTCAGGGTTGGTGGATGTTTAAAAACGTTATCTTCAATACACTATGGGTGAGAGCTGGAGGAAAAGAGAAAAATACACTTTTTGGGGTAACACTTGATAAATTATTCAATTTATGACCTAAATGAAAGTACATTTAATTAATCAAGAGTACCCCTGCAAAGAGGTTCTTTCTCTTGTCCCCCAGATCTCTTGCTGATAGTGTATTCTCTTATCGTGTGAAGAAAGACCTCTATGAGGAAGATATAAGAACTAAGAACCACTTTTGTTCAAGGTCTTCACATGAATGCACTTGGGAAGGAGGAATTTCAATATCTAATTACATCAACTCCAGTAATATCAATGTTTTATTTTCTGCTGTAAATTCATAAATCAATTAACAAACCACCTAAAATACCTCTAATTTTTGGCATTGATTAAATAACATTTCATCTATCTGATATTGACATAGTCCAATTACCATTATAACTTAAAGATATAGGTACCGTGATCCACACTGTGTTAAATAAAGAGTGGAAAGAGCTTGTAGAGAAACAATTGATTTCATTAGATCCATCCTCTTTTATAAATACTTTAAGTGGGACAGCTATGGGAACAATATGTAATAGTGCCAAATGTAATAGGGTGTGAGAATCAGAAAGTGAGAGATTTCAGGTCTTCAGAACACAGCCCTTTCTTGGTTCTCTTCCTACCTATCTAATCGATCTTTCAGTGTTCGCTTCTCTGATTCTACCTCCTCCTCACTACCTCTGTCCGTTGGAGTACCACAAGGTTCAGTCTTAGGTCCTCTGCCTTTCTCAATCTATACCTCCTCACTTGGGAAACTAATCAACTCTTTTGTCACCATCAGTATTGCTCCATGTCTCTGAATGTCTTTCTGCCATTTCATTTTGGATGTCATCTCACCAACTCAAACTCAACATTTCCAAAACAGAATAAATTATATTCCCACCAGCCAAGAGTAGATACCAACCTGATATCTCTATCACTGTTGTGAACACAACAATAAATCCTACTGCACAAGCTCGCTGCCTAGGGGTCATCCTCGACTCTGAACTGTCCTTTATTCCTCACATTCAATCTGTCTCTAAATCATAATACATGCATCTAAAAAACATAACCAAAATTTGTCCGTAACTTACACAAGACACTGCAAAAATTCTTATCCATGCACTCATTATATCACGCATTGATTATTGCAATGGCCTCCTTACCTGTCTTCCTAAGAAAAGACTCTCACCACTACAATCCATTTTGAATGCAGCTGCAAGTCTGATCTACCTGGCTAGATGTTCATCATCTGCTGATCCGCTCTGTCAGTCCCTCCATTGGTTGCCTGTATATTACTGCATTCAATATAAAATTCTTCTACAGTACTTACATACAAAGCCATTACTCTGACTACACCGACTTATATCTCTTTGCTTATCTCAAAATATATTCCCACCCGACCTCTCAGCTCTGCACAAGATCTGCATCTCTCATCCACACTCATTACTCGCTCCAACTTAAATTTGCAGGATTTTTGTCGGGCAGCACCCACCTTATGGAATGCCCTTCCACACACACACTAATACTCTCCTCTAGCCTCCAAAATTTCAAGCGTTCCCTGAAAACTCACCTCTTCAGGCTAACTTATCATATTCAGGACCCCCGCACAACCTCTGGTAGCATTCTTATCTACAGTAATTGCATCCCATCAGGACCATCTTGTAATCTGATGGGACTTCCATGCTATGAAATTTTATCCTTATATATACCTCCTATTATCCTTATAAATTGTAAGCATGGGAGCAGGGCCCTCCTACCTCCATTTTGGTTTGTATCTACCCAGTTTTTTAATCACTGTTGTTTCCAATTGTAAAGCGCAACGGAATATGCTGTGCTATATAAGAAACTGTCAAAAAAGAAATAAAAATAAATACATTTTGGGAGAGTTTTCCCATTTTTTTTTTAAAAGGGGAAATCATTAACTGTTTAAAACCAGGCTGATTTTGCAATGAAAAAATCTCCCTAAATCTCTCACTTTCCGGTTCTCACAATTTTATTACATTTGGCCCCTAATACTTTACAGGGGCGGATCCAGGATAAAATGACAGGGGGGGGCACCATGATAAAAGAGGGTTTGGGTGGGGGAGGGGCGGTGTTAGTGGTGCCAGTGTACAAGCTAAGAGAGCGGCAGGCCCATCATTGTGACAAAAGTGAAGGATGTAGTTGTGCGCGCACCGAAGGCACGCTCTGGAAAAGGGGGTGTGGCCACTCAACAGGGGGCGTGTCCTTAAGTGTAGTGTACAACACCATATACAACTTCTACACATTATGCAACAAAATACTAGACCCTATTATACTTGCCCCATACAAATGATGCCAAATGGAATGAGCCAAAATTCACATAATGTCACATGGATTGTGTCAAAATTCACATAATGCCACACGGATTGAGCCAAAATTCACATAATGCCACACGGATTGAGACAAAATTCACATAATGCCACACGGATTGAGACAAAATCCACATAATGCCACATGGATTTAGCCAAAATTCACATAATGCCACACGGATTGAGCCAGAATTCACATAATGCCACACAGATTAAGCCAAAATTCACAATACCATTCATAAACAGGGGCATTGTCCACCAAAAGCGCGCATTAAACATTTACACCATAATGTCCATTACACGTTAAGTTACACAACATTATGTCCATTATGTATTATGCCAAACACCATAATGCCTATTAAAAATTATGCTACATAAGTGCTGTTTATCTACATGCTCATTGCCAATGGTTCCATGCACGTTGTCATGTGGGATTACATGCTCATTGCCAAGTGGGAATACATGCTTGCGGTAAATGGGGGACAGCCACCACCAGGCAGAAGTGATAGCCACCGAAAGGGGCAGAGCCTGGCTGTATTCAGAGCACTGCAGGTCCTGGCTATTTGAAATAATACCCCTTTCACACCAGCAAATGCATTCCCATGTTGGCCCCTTTTATACCAGCCTAGTCCCTGCATTTTCTGGTGTGAGGGGGAGAGAAAACCACCCCTCCCCCTAACCAGTTATCTCATTTAACCGGCTATATCTTCGGAACCAACTGACCCATTTACATGAGACAAGTATCATATTGAAGAAATTTTGAGTGGGCTTTGAATGATTTTGGTCCAGTGAAACTGGAACGTTTGGTTCCAGAGTAATCTGCCCTCAAAGAACATGAACAGCCATGAAATTACATTTCAAAAATAAAAAAATCGGTTTACCCGCAAAATCTCTAGAACGGATTGACCGATATGGACCAGCCTGGTATCATATTTAAGGCCCAGCGATTTGGAATTGAATGAGATCAACCACAAGCTTCTGTGATGCCAGGGGGGGGGAACTGGCAGACGTCGGAACCAGGTGGGGGTCGGGTTGAGAATAGAAAGTGTGGCGAGCGCAGCGAGCCACCGAGCCCGAAGCGTGGAGAGCGCAGCGCGCCCTGCGAGAGGACGCGGATACCTGTGAAGCCCGCGAGGGGACGCGGATACCTGTGAAGGTATCCGCGTCCCCTCGCAGGGCTCGCTGCGTTCGCCACGCTTCGGGCTCGGTGGCTCGCTGCGCTCGCCACACTTTCTATTCTCAACTCCAGGCCTACGTGGATAGTGGGGGTATGAAAAGGTCGGAGGACGCGTACCGCCGCCCCTCTCGGGCTCGCTGCACTCGCCACGCTTTGGGCTCACGTTGATAGTAGGGTGGCGTTAACAATTGGGGGGGCCCAGGGTGGGTATTTGGGGTCTGTGGGCCATTTAACTTTGTTCCCTATATTAAATCGGGTCAATTGACCCATTTAACATTGTTCCCTATGTAAAATCGCGGTAATCGTGTCGGTCGCATCGCATGCGATGCGACCAACGCGATTTACATTTTTAGACGCATTTCTATGTAAAATCGCGGGCATCGCATCGGTCGCATCGCATGCCATTATAATGGCATGCGATGTACATGCGATGCCCGCGATGGGCGCCCCTCTAGGTAAAGAGTACCGATAAATTTGTTGTGATGTGCCCTTCCAGTCAAGTGGCTGTGGTCCTAGACCAGCAGCTGCTGTTAAATCGCACCCAAATGACCATGGGAGTGACTTCTATTGAATCCAGGGGTCAGATTCCCTTGGATCCCAGATGTTCAGGAGAGCTTGATTCTTGGAGACCTGAGTCCTCTCAACTCTAATTTTCATAATAAGCACTGACATTATTCAAAAATCACTACATACAGTATAAATACAGGTTGAAGGCAACCCTTGTAAGCAGATGAGTACCAAATGAGTAACAAATATACAGACTATAGGATTCAGAGGTAAAAAAAAGCAGCCAGCAGCAGAATATACTAATGGATGCAGGATTAAAACATCTGAAATGACAAAGGAAGATACAGATTTATCAGATAGCTAACCAAACCATACACATGGTCACATTCAATGAGAAATACATTCGTATTTTCTGGTAGGTCCAAAAAATATGAATAAATACACCATAGATAGAATACATCTGTAAATAGCCTTTCTTTTCAATTCTATTGACAAATTTACTAATGATTCGTATTTTGATTTACATATGTATTTCGGTCCTTTTACGTTGTATTTTTTAGAAATTCATATTTTTATATATGGTGTATACATTTTATCGTTTGCTTCCAAATTGACTGTGGTGATTTTTTGTTTTTTTAAACATCATTATGTTGACACTGATAAAACATTTGCACACAGCAACATAGCATTTTCCTCCCTAAACACACACATATTGCTTCTTATGAAAAGTGGTTACATTCTGGTTAAATATATGTTCTGGGCATGGTGTGGTGCAGTGTAATGTGTGTGTATGTTTGTAATGCTGCGTGCAAGCCAGTATTCTGTGACATTATTCATGTTTATGTTTTTTTGTTTATTTCTACCATAGGTGACGGTGGGTATCCTTATTTGACTTGGCTAACGACACTGTCACTGCCTGATTGTGAGGTGTAACACAATTTTCAGCATGCACAGAAGGCCACCAGACAAGTGATAGAGTGATGCTTTTGGGGTGCTTAAAGAGTCCTGACAAGGATGCATAAATTGTGTTTGTGTGCTGCTTTCTCCATAACATACTGTATGCGTGCAAAACCATCTGCCACATCATGATCATTGAGAAAGTAGTCAGGCAGAAGTGGAGGAATCAGGCATGTCTAGCGACAGTGGTAGACAGTGGTACAGTAAGTAATGTAACAAATTTACACATTTCTTCATATGGTGACAGGTTTCAGTAGCCAAATGCTTTTTTAAAGTGTATTGTGATTGCTATATGCAGAGCTGGATTTTGCCAAAATGAATAGCCTTGATAAAGAGATGTGGATCTCGAAACACGCTGGAAGGAGGACTTGCTATTCATTTTAACATCATCTTATGCTAGAGGTCTGTTTTTTATTGCCAATTCTGCCCCCCTGGAAGAAAGGTTGGACAGAGGACTTTTGTTGTACAGAACCTGCTTTACCGGTCAGCAGCCCTGTATCTGTGCCCTGCCTGCTCCAGGAGGAACGGAGCTGCCCATCCAACAGTGGACAGTTCTTTTTTTCTGAAATAATTTTTAACCATATTTTATATTGTTTTTTAAATTTTATATCAAGAATAAATTGCTTATATTTTAACCATCGCATGAAGAAAGATACCTTTATGAGAGTAATCCTACAGATATCATCGTGAGTATCGGTATGCAGCACATATAAGAAAGATACCTTGATGTGAGAGTCTTTGAATTGTCTTACATACTGTAAGTGAGGTACGCCTCCACGGAAACACAGTATCCGTCCGTATAAAGAAACCCAGATAGGCTTATCCTCACTACATTGTTGTGTAAGTGAGGGAGGAATACCTAAACACTGGGATACATTCTTTCTGTCAGTGTTGTGATAAGTGAATATCACCCCCCCCCCCACTAAATCATGCCATCTTCATTTCCTGTTTTCTACTTCTCCCAATATAAATCTACGAGATTAAAGAGAATACAGAGAAGAGAAGAAGAATCACCTCATTGGATAAAAAACATAAATAGATAAGTATAAAGAAGAAATCTATGATTAACCTAGGGTAGCGCCACACCCCTACAAAACTACCTAGTTTATATAATTTAATCGGGACTTCAAGGAATAGTCCCCCATCAGGTAGAGGTGGGCAGCATAACACTAGCAAGAAGCGCCCAGGGCTCTTTTTTTCACATACATTCTTTTCACTTGGGTTAGGCTGCTGGTGGGAAGGTTAGGTTTAGGCTGTGGGGAGTAAAAGTTAGGGCTAGGCAGTTCAAAGGATGAATTAGGGTTGGACTGTGGGGCACGGTGTTAGGTGTAGAGGTGCAGGGATTAGGGTCATACCCTTACTCCATTCAGTGCCCAGAGTGTGGATTACATCAATTTTTATATACATAATATTTATACATGTTGCCAAATTACATGTTTTGGTAATAACTTTCATGACCATTAAAATTAATCTGTTCAATAACTTCATTTTATTAACTCACTCGCTCAAAAGGACTTAGAGAGTACTTATATAGACTAAAAAATATAACTTTTTATTATTATTAAACAAGAATTTTTTCTTTTTTTTTTTTTTTATAAAAATGCTTTAGTAAAAATTGATATAAAAACTATTTTGAACGAATGCATTTAAAAATGATATCATTCTTACTATTGAAATTGATAAATATAAAACCTTTTAGATTCAGCGGTTCTAAGCTATTTCTTAAAATGATTAATTCAACTATCCTAATATAAAATGTCCAAACTTTTATAATATAAAAGAATAACACTACTGTACATATTACAGTTTAATTTAGACTTGTAAAAAATATGCATTAGTAGCAAATGTAGATATAAAAAAAACACAAATCAAAGATTTACTGACATATATTTGTTTAAGACCATAAATGAATTCATCATTTATGAAGGAAAATCATCTTTCGGGAACCAAGTGAGAAATTATAGTTAAATGTTCATTATTTTGTAATTCTTTCTTCTCTGGTTCTCTTAAGTGTCACAGTATTTTACAATGGGTTGATTTGTTCTACAAGCGTTTATTCTAATTAAATATATTTCATGTTCAACATACTGTATTTAAAAATAAGCACAGACACACTTTCACTACTAAACATTGTCCTATACAGTAGGTAAATGAAAAAAACTTTTCTCAACGGTCTTGATAAGAAATGAATGTATGCTTCATGCAATTCTGAATGCAGACAGTTGTTGCAATGTTTGACAAACTACGCATGCACTGCAGCCTACAGCCTTACATTACTTACAATATATTACAAAAATCTGTCTGCTGTACTTATAGCTGATTGGATATCATGTATGATAAGCATCCCATGGCCTTGTCTTGAGGGTGTAGACAGAGGTGCAAGTATTCAGAGGCATGCTCTTGGATCATCAAGTCTCCTGGATAGTCATCACAAATCCCTTGCACACCCTGCACACACATACATAACCCCTGCCATTTTGCAGACATGCCTCCCATGTACCACACCACTCACCCCTTCCTCCCAGAAGCATCCTGAAAGAATCCTGAAAGTCACCAAATATGTTCAGAGGGGAGTGTATGTAGAGATCTACCCAACTGTCATATCTGATCTAAGTATAGGGTTAGTGTAAATGCAGTTAATGGTGATGATGGATGCTCTCAGAGGGCTGGGAGTGCTAAAGTTAAAATGCAGATTACTCTTAATACAGATTAATTTTACCATTTATTTGTATACTGGCCACACCCTTATCACATGATACTTGTGAATGAATGATTGATTGAATGAATGAATAAATGGGCTATAGAAGTGCATAGAAAACAGAGCTGTCATGAGACTTTATGGTGAACCATGCCAGAAAGAGAATGGACACCCCCTTATTTCCAATAAAAGACATAAGGCACATTTTTCCATCTTCTTACATATTGCAGAACACTAAAATAAAATGATGTCAATGAATATAGTGTCTGACTTCAATATCACAGGCAATGGTTTTGAAACATGGATATATAAAGTATGGAATGGGTAGGGGAAAGCAACAGGGATAATCAGGAGATGATGGGCTTCAAAGAGGAGGGAAGTTACAAGTGAAAGTAATTAAAATAGATAAATTACAAAAGTAATTAAAGTGCCCCATCAGCATCCCCTACCCAGCAGTGGCATACTGCATCCCAATATAAATATGGGCGTTATAGAAAACTGAAGAATGCGCACCTACTACACCATTATGAGTAAACAGCGAACTAGGTGCAAAAGATACTTTGGAAAAATATGCTTTTTTGTTTTTATCCAACTTGTATTAACTTCAGTTACATTAACACAGTCTTACTTATGTGAAAAATGCATCGCTACTGCCTAGTCCTACTGTACCTCTTTAGTTGTAAATGTACATGCAATAGAATGTATCTCAAATTCAACTGTGCTTCAGCCCTATTACAGTATGTTAGCATGTTCTGAGACACTTCTTTTAAGCTGACATGATCATTCACAAAGTATTTTATTTATTGCAGTATATAATTCTAGTCTGCTGTTGCCACTGGCTACCAGTATTTATCGCAGTATATAATTCCAGTCTGCTGTTGCCGCTGGCTACCAGTATTATTTATCACAGTATATAAATCCAGTCTGCTGTTTCCACTGGCTACCAGTATTTATTGCAGTATATAATTCCAGTCTGCTGTTGCCGCTGGCTACCAGTATTATTTATCACAGTATATAAAAATCCAGTCTGCTGTTTCCACTGGCTACCAGTATTTATCGCAGTATATAATTCCAGTCTGTTGCCACTGGCTACCAGTATTTATTGCAGTATATAATTACAATCTGCTGTTTCCACTGGCTACCAGTACTATCAGTCCAGGGGTGCCCACATGTGTGCTGTATCCATCCAGGGGTGCCCACATGTGTGCTGTATTTGTCCAGGGGTGTCCCCATGAGTCCTGTATCAGTCCTGGGGTGCCCGCATGTGTGCCGTGTAATTCCAGGGGTGCCCCATATCAGACCAGGGGAGCTGCCCTTTTTTTAATGAAAATAAAATTAAGGTGTTTTTTTTTTTTTTTTACTGCAAGGGCTGTTAAATGCGCTGTAGTCCAGGGGTGAGTCAAAAGTGCTGTATAATTCATGGGGTGTTGCTAAGTAAGGTGTGCTGCTCTTTTTTATAATTAAAAGAATACACATTTTTATTTTTACTGCAGGAATTTGTCTGCCGTATAATTCCATGCCTGCCGCCATGTGTGCCGTAACAGTCCAGGGGTGCCGCCATCTGTGCCGTATAATTCCATGTGTGCTGTATCAGGTCAGGTGTGCCGTATCAGACTAGGGGGGATGCTAAGTGTGCCATATCAGTCCAGGGGTGATGCTAAATGTTCCGTATCATTCCAGGGGTGATGCTACCTGTGCCATATCAGTCCAGGGGTGATGCTAGGTGTGCCGTATCAGACTAGGGGGGATGCTATGTGTGCCATATCAGTCCAGGGGTGATGCTAAATGTGCCGTATCAGTCCAGGGGTGATGCTACCTGTGCCATATCAGTCCAGGGGTAATTCTAGGTGTGCAGTATCAGCCAAGAGGGTATGCTAAGTGTGCCATATCAGTCTAGTATTTGTGCCGCACACTTGTGTGGCTTATCAAAGTTATCCAGCTACCTCGGTGCAACCTTTTGCCCTAAAAACAATATTGTAAGGTGTGAGCTGTTCAGAATAGACTGTAAATGAGTGGAAATGAATGTTATTGAGGTTAATATAGCGTAGGAGCAAATTTTAGCCATTTTATGCTTTTTTAACAAAAAAAATCAGAACCCAAAACCCAAGAAATCCAAACACAAAACACTTAGGAGGTGTTTTGGCAAAACCCATATGAACCCAAAACCTCAAGGTAATCAGAACCCAAAACCCGAAAAGTGGCCGGTGCACATCTCTAGTTGCAGCACAATTTTGAACTGCCTGATATCAGTGGATCAGCCAGACAATTGCAGCATGTGTGCAGGCAGCCAATCTGGTCATTTCAATCAGCCTGACTCGCTCAACTCTTTAGCATGTCATTTCAATCAATATTTTGAAACGGTCATGGCAGTTGCATTAGGCAGTGTATGTCTTGCTGCAGCTGACCGATGGACGTTTCTATTGTTTCTTCACATGGGAAGGAATGGGGATATCACAGACAATACACTGTGATGTATCTAACTGTGCATGCCTGTGATATTACCAAGATAAGTGACTGTTTTTGATAAATGCTTGCCGGTCTGACAGGTATTTTACCTGCCTGTGTATGCCCACCTTTAGTAACACAAATATGATTTGAGAGTTAAGTATTACTAACACTTTGTAAATTATAGATTCATTTCATATTATTTTTTATTAATCATTACAACAAACACAATTTCACAAGTATTTTTAATAAAATATGTATTTATTTGTAATTAAATAATTATGTAGTCAACAGTTATATTTTGTGAATTTAGTGTGCGCATGCAATTAGCGCCAAGAGACTGAAAGCAATTAGTGCCAAGGCATTTATCAATCTTAACCTTACAATATTTACACTTGTACATATAATATTAATATATAAAATACTTGCTAATACTGTTTTTTCTTTATGTACATTGTTGAAAAATTATATCAACTATTAAAAGAGTGCTACCATATATTGTGCATAAGAATTGGTAGGAATAACTACAGTCAGGGCCGGATTATAATGGGGGCAAAAGGGGTGAGTGCCCCTGGCCCCCCCTCTAGCTAGGGGCCCCCTGTGGTTGGCATGTATTTAAAAAATATATATATATTTTTTTATAGCTAAAGGTTTTGTGCATGGAAGCTTAAGCTTCACCTATCTGCCAATGTGACTAATGATTAATGCTGAGCATTGAGAGCCAAGTGTGCAGTGCATTACTGGGAGTTTACTAAGTCCCATGACACCATGCACCAGAGGGCAGAGGCTGAGACGTTTGTGCTGAGCTCTGATTGGTGGCGCTCATTACATGCTTCTCAGGCCCATGGATAACAGCAGCAGCAGCCTAGTCATGGGAGGGTTTTTAATCAGAGGCAGCACTGGGACTGTGAGGTCTCCTACAGAGTAAGGTGCAAAGGGACAAACACAGGCTTTTCATGTGGTATGTATGTACAGATGTAGCGGGATTCATCTTTGCAGGTGATGGCGATGGTGTCGCCATCGCCATCCCCTGTCCCAACGCCATCTGTATGCCGGAAGAGGACGCGCGCGCACGAGGTGCGCGCGCGTCCCCTTCCGACGGTGCTGCCCTCGGTCGCCCGGTGCCCACACAGGGCGACCGCACCCCCCGCCGCCTCCTCGGGTCCCCCCCTGCCCCCTCGAGCGGGAGGCGGACGCAATACCCGTGGAGGACGCACGCGCGTCTCAGTCAGATAGAGGTGCCGTGTTGCTGGCGAGGCCTGCTACATCTGTATGTATGTATGTATGTATGTAAGTATGTATTTGTGTGTGTGTGTATATATACAGTATATATATCCCCTGAAGTTACCCATTGACCAAGTTTATACTGCCTTTACTCTGTGTTTTGACAGTGTAATATTCCCCCATGCAGTTTGCAGCCAGTAATGACAGGCCCCCCTGTCTAAAGTGCCCCGGGCCCCCCGAAGGCTTAATCTGGCACTGACTACAGTGGAAGTTTGTTTGCATGGTGCATAATATGGTAAACAATCATTTTACAACCCTATGTGAAAAAAACCCCTCACACCTGAAGGACTCAAGCTCCTTGTCAAGAGACCTCAAGGACATCACTTGGGAAAAATATTTAGTTTGGGTAATGGTAGATGTACAGGCCCTGTACTCATCAATACCTCAATACCTCATGAGAAAGGCATGGAGGTGGTTCGAACAATACTGATGAGACACAATGAAAACACACAGGAGGAGATCAACTTCATTTTGAGTAGTATAAAATATATACTTACTCATAACTACTTTAAATTCAATGAAACCTTCCATTTACAAGTTACCGGTACGGCAATGGGCACAAAATTTGCCCCTGCCTATGCCAACCTCCTGATGGCCATATGGGAGGAGCATCATATCTACAAACGGAGGTATATCGATGACCTCATCCTGATATGGAGGGGAACACCTGAAAGCATGGAGAACTTCGCTCGGAACCTCCAAACCAACGAGTACAATTTAAAGTTCACGCACAACTATCAACATGAAACCATCGAGTACCTTGATCTGAGTCTCACCGGGAGATCAGGAGAACAAATTGTTACCAAAACCCACTTCAAAGAGGTGGAGGCGAACAGCTATATCCCCTTCAATAGTTGCCATCTATCAAGATGGAAAGAAGATACACCATATGTACAGTTTACCAGGCTGAGAAGAAATTGCAGTAAAACAGCAGATTTTGAAGTACAGTCTGGAGTACTTGGGAGAAGATTCGTTGAATGGGGATACGATCCGGTAAAAGTCGAATATTCTAGGGCGTAAGCCTTATTAAAGCCAAGGGAAGAGATTCTTGCACAGCAAATGGGAACAAGGATGAAGAAATCCTCAGAAAACAGACCGTTCATTACCCAGTACAATAGGGAGAATGAAAAAATTTGAAGAATCCTTACGAGGCATTGGGGAATACTATTAAAGGACTCCATTCTAGGCCCACACCTACCTTCAAAACCCACTGTTGTGTATAGAAGAGCAAAAAATTTAAAAAGTATCATAGCCCCGAGTGGCTTAAAAAGTAACTCAGAGAAAAAGGCACCAACTACGTTCCTCACTAAAATAAATTGATGCTCACTCTGCAGGAAATGTATCTGCTGTAGACACTTGGAAAAGACAACCTTCAATTGTAGGATTAATAACAGAAAATTTTCGCTCAATGCTCCTATCACATGTACTTCTATGTACGTAATTTACAGAATAACCTGTAATTGCGGACTAGCATACATTGGGAAGACCAAATGACAAATCAAACTGCAAATTCAAGAGCATATGCGCAATATAAAAAACAAAGTCGTTACACACAGCCTACCGAGACACTACCTGGAAAAACACAACTCTCAGGTGGACGGTAACAACTTCAAGTTCACAGTCCTCGAACAAATACCTACAGACCCAAGAGGAGGGGAAAAATTGTCAAAAAGAGAGACCTTTTGGATCTACTCATTAGATACATTGGTCCCGAAAGGACTAAACGAGAATGTGGATATAGTCTCGTTTCTGGGACAATAAATAAAACTCTTAGAAAACATAGAATAACTAACAGCCATTACAATTTCTCACAAGGGTTTATTTTTCTTTCTCCTTATTTTTCCCCATTTCTTATTTACATTTTTTCCATTCGTATCTACGTGTATAGGTCGCTATATAAGATTTCAGAAAATGCTACAAAACTGTGAAAAACAAGCTGTAAATATAATGGCATCTTAAATATCATGAAGTAGAAATGGGTTACGTTATATAAAAATATATATATAAAAAAAATAAAAATAAATATAAAACAAAAAATAAAAATAAAAAATTGAATCACATCACAGCTATTAGCATTGTTCAAATATAAACATATTTTAGCCACCAAATAGTCACGCTAATAATTAATATAAAAATTAAAATAAAAAATTATTTTTGCAAATTTAAAGATTCCCCAAATATTACTATAATAAAACTAATCCCTTAATATCATACCACTAATATAAGTATCGCTCACACATTTAATATAAAACACATAGGAGCCATTTAAGTGGATAGGAAACACTAGAGGAAATGCCAGCACTTTTAAATTAAACACTGGGAACAAACATTCACGCACTATTGTTTCCCTCTGGGCGAGAGGGCTGGAAATAGAGGAGACTTCCGGGCGGAAGCTCCCCCCCCCCGGCAATGGAACGCATTTGGAACGGAAGTGACATTCCGGGACTAGCCTTATATAAACCAGCCCAGCGTGCCCCAGTAGCTATCTGCAGCTATTTGGAGGGGCAGCTTGGGAGATACAGCCTTGTCCAGGGTAAGCTTCATGCTATGTTAACATGCCTGTATATATCTTATGGAATGTAACTGCTCTGTGGGCTCACCCTGTGCCTAGCTGTGAGCCATAGTAGATTTAGTAGTCTACCTGATAAAAAGACACTGTTTATTATTGTATCATTATTGTATCAGCTTTGCAAACTATGAATGATACAGTGTAAATGTCATCCTAACATTAGAGACCATTAGTATCATTATTGTATCAGCTTTGCAAAATATGAATGATACAGTATAAATGTCTTCCTAACATTAGAGACCATTAGGAGCCATATAAGTATACCTGAATATTACAATTGTAAATTGAGGCATTGACTGATGACACATAATTATGATTGTTCAGATGAGATATAATTGTTATAGTGCCGTCTGGCTTATATTGTACATATTGTTACCCGTTGTAAGCCAAAAGGGACACATTGCACTTGTCTTTTTTTGAAGTGCATTATTTATGTCAGAGACCTTAAACAAATATGTCAGAATATTACACTTGTTAATTGAAGCATAAACTGGAGACGTATAAGTACTGATTTCTCCGAATGTCTAGTTAAGACACAATTACTATCTAGTATATTTTATGCATATTGTTATCCGCTATCATATAAACTTAAATACCGATGTAAGTAAGATGGATTCCAATTATATTTTAGAGAGGATTGACGGCCAAAAAACCTCTCCATATCACCCATTTGCCCCATTCCATATCGAAATTGGTATGTACCAACATCTCTATTCACCTCTAATGAGATATATACCTACACCTCTATTTACCTTTCAAATGATATTTCTAGCTCAATCCTGACTATTTTGCTCTATGTATATAAAAATTGCAGAGACACTGTTTTAGTCGGTTCAAGCATCTACTGAGGAACCAGCTTAGTCGTTTTTAATCGAGAGCACATGCTGATGTGGTATGTATACCATGACAAAGCCACATTATATATGTTTATATGATTTTTGTGCTGGAAGTTTTTAAAGCCAAACTTTGTTCTTCACCACCTAGAGTTATGTATGTTACACCCCTGATGAAGTCCATGTGACAAAACGCGTCGGGTTACTGTGATCGAAAAGATCTTGACTCCATATGGAACAGCATTGGAAATTGCCTTGTTGATTTTATAATAAATTGTACAACTATTTTACAAAAGTGTCTATCTCCATCTGAATTTTAAGGTGGTGGTGGTGATATTACAGAAGGCGCACTCTATATCTTCTCTGTTCATACTACTATCTTTCTTCCCCACTAACAGGGGGGACTTATAGAGGTGCTGCCACAATTTATATTTCAGTGCAGTGAAAGGTCTCTCTCTCTCTCTCTCTCTCTCTCTCTCTCTCTCTCTCTCTCTCTCTCTCTCTCTCTCCTCCTAGATTATTTGTGTACTTTTTTGCTTATTTCTTACTGTTAATAGGTTAAACTTTTGTCTTAAAAAGCTACAAATAAATTACAAAAGTTCTAAAATATAACTTTTTTTACTGTATAACTTTTGTAGGAATTAGCTAATATAGTTTTAGAAGGTGGCCAATTTCTAATTATAATGTGTTATCTGTCAGAACAAAGTATTGAATTCTGGCATGTACAACATTTATTTGGCAAACTGAATAAACATCTGCTACTATGCTGTCTTCACTTGTAACCACTTAAAACAAATCACACTTGACCAGAGTCCTGAAGTGGATAAGTTGCACTGTGGACATGATCTACATGTTCTCTGAATTTTAGAATACTACTGAGAGCAGTTCCAACCATTGCGATAACCAGATGGCAGAGATATTCAACCTTCAGTCCTCTTTAAGGTATGCATGAGCAATTAATCTGCATCTTCCTGTGTGGTGTAACATGTTGGTAAGTGATGCTTGAGAGTATTAAATGATAAACTATCAGAAACATATTTTGCAGAGATAAGTTAAAGTAGGATCATGCAAAATAAACAACAAAAAATGTACTTTATAATGGATTTCATGTTTTGTTAAAATGTGTCTCTTTAATTTATAAAAGCATATTTACAGTAAAGTATATATCAGTCACTTACTGCTCTTCTCTTCTCTATTTTTCTAATAAAAATGTGGAGGGGTGCAAGCATGTTCTTATGTATAGTAGCTAGTGCCATACATAGTGATGTAGAGAGATATCTTCAGCGAGCAGTTCCTGGTGTTGTGCTAAACAATAGAGACTATAGGCCTAATTAATTAATTAAGACCGCTAATTAGAGAATTTGCGGTGGTCTGCAAGCAACATTGCTAATCAACCAGAATAGACCCCTATGTTGTTCCCATATTGGATGCACACACCCACTGATCTGCTAACAATATATTGTTTAGTGATGGAACATACGATATAGTAGATCAAAAGTGTGTCCCTAGCCAAAGTCTTGTGTTAGGTGTACAACATTTAGTTTTGGGTCAAAGTATGTCACAGTAGAATTCCTTAACTCAATTACTTATTACTCTAAGTGGATCACATTATTTTATTTTTTATTTTTATTTTTTATTTAATTTTTATTTATTCTGTCAATCTATAATTAAAATGAGAGATATCTGAGCTAATTGAAAGAGTATGAAAGCGTTACTACTTGATCTTTCTACACGTTCTCACATCTTTGAAATGTCTCTCAGATTCAAAGATACATCTGTCTCTCATCACAACTTAGATGTTTTCACATGCTCTTAAGATTTTATCCCAGTGGCCTTTATAAATCACCTTTATTTTGATTTATTATGCAAGCACGGATCTGTTTGTATCACACTGTAGTCTATTTGAATATTAATAATGTTATAATCCTGAGATGCAGGATGGTTTTTGGATTTTTAAATTGTTGCCACTTTAAATCTAGTGGCCATTTCCTTTACCTAATTATATTTTTTGGTACTCTTTACCTAGAAGGGCGCCCGTCGTGGTGATCGCGGGTACATTTATGTCTGGCCGCGACGCGACCGACGCGATGCCCGCGATTTCCCATTGAAACCCATGTTAAACATGGAAATCGCGTCGGTCGCGTCGCGGCCGTCCATAAATGTACCCGCGATGCCCGCGACGCGATGCACCCGATTTCCCATAGGAATCAATGTTAAATGGCCCGACCGACGCGATTTTACTGTTAAATGCCTCAATGGACCCGATTTGGCCATAGGAATCAATGTTAAATGGGCCACAGAGCCCAAATAGGCACAATTAACCCTTAAATGTCCCCCCAAATTTTTAACGCCACCCCACGATCCACGCCAACCCGAAGCGTGGCGAGCGCAGCGAGCCCCGCGAGGGGACGCGGATACCTTCACAGTTATACGCGTCCCCTCGCGGGCTTCACAGGTGTCCGTGGCGACGCGGACACCTGTGAAGCCCGCGAGGGGACGCGTTTACCTGTGAAGGTATCCGCGTCCCCTCGCGGGGCTCGCTGCGCTCGCCACGCTTCGGGCTCGTGGCTCGCTGCGCTCGCCACACTATTCTATTCTCAACTCCACGCCGACGTGGATAGTAGGGCATGAAAAGGTCGGAGGACGCGTACCGTGGGGTGGCGTTAAAAATTTGGGGGGACATTTAAGGGTTTATTGTGCCTATTTGGGCTCTGTAGCCCATTTAACATTGATTCCTATGGCCAAATCGCGGGCATTGAGGCATTTTACATGAAAATCACGCTCAATCAGCCTTTTTAACATTGTTCCCTATGGGAAAATCGCGGTCATCGCGGGTAGCAGATTTTTATGTACCCGCGATTTACCCGCGATGCCCGCGATGACCGCGATTTTTACCCCCGACGCCCGCGATTTCAATCGCTGGCGCCCATCTAGGTAAAGAGTACCTATTTTTTTCATAGAATACTTATGCTACTGAAACTAATACTAATACTTGTACAGTATTTATAATCTACTTGCTTGTCTATGATACTGCATGGATTCTCTCAGAAACGATAAAAGCATAAGAACATCATCACCTCAAAACCTCCATACCTAGAATGTATAACAATGGAATGGAAAACTGAGGAAAAACCTCTCAATCAATTGGATTGACATAATGTTTATCTGTATTATTTATTGAGAGCAACAACAACAAAAAAAAACATAGTTTGTATAAGACACATCTCCCAAAATGCTTTTTGCCTTAGGAAGAAGCTTTTTTTTATATGCAGTTTATCTGAGTACTGGATAAACATAAACTAGTCACTTTATCTTATGTTTTTACAACCAACTGTAGAGGCTTATGTTCTGCTACTGTGCAGTTACCAAACCACACAATGAACACTTTCAATAATGCATGCTTAAAAGTTGACTAAAATATCCTTGCTTATTCCTGAAGCATTCTCCTTAAAAAAAAGCAAACCAACCTTTTTAATGATGCTTTGAGTGTGGACTCCATGACCAATCCCTAGTAATTGTAATACCCATTCAGAACTAGAGGGGCCCATACACGGTACAAAGATTGTATGCAATTTGGACTAGATTGCATCGCATCGCATTGCAAAACGGATGCGATCTAGTCCAAATTGCATACAATAATTGTACAGTGTATGGGCAATATAACAAACAATAAACCCGCTTGCTTAATTTCTGAAAATCTACAATAATATTTTGAATCTTTTTTAGGTTTAAAATGTAATGATTATTGTGACTCCAAGTTTCCAATCTGGAGACCTCAGATCTGTACTCTCTGACTCATCATGGTTTGCTAATAAGACCTATAATGGCAATTACTGTTTATTGCAAATGTAAGTATGTAAACTGAGTCAGAGCCTGAAACACAATTGTAGTTGAACAGGGAGATAAACAGGAGACTCAAGACACAGCCCTGCAATACTCCTGTACTTATCTCAAGCTCACTTGGCAGGAAGTTGTGCAATCTCACAGCCTGTCGCTTATTGGTCAGGAAATCCAAGATGTATTTACAAACAGGATTGCTTAGACTAAATAGAGACAATTTATACACTAAAGCTGTGTACATACCTATAGATTTATCTGTCCAATCTTTTGGCGGGAAAATAATCTGGTAATGTTTGGGAGCAAATGAAAATCTGGAAAATGCTGGAAAATGTCCTGGTCCCAAAAATACAGGAAATAAAAATAATCACACAAGAAAAGAGCGCAGTTGCCACAATTTAGAACTCAAGTAGGTATAAATACTGTACATCATATACCATTACACTAAATAAGGTATATGATGGTATGCAATGCGATGCGACGCGATATTGTACAATAAAATATTGCATCGCATCATATGCCATACAATGGCATACGATGCGATCGTATACGATTTTTGATTGTACATGCACCCTGATGGGTCCTTACAATGTTAAATGGACCCCCATAGTCAATGCCACCCCCAGGATCAACTCCAACCCGAAGCATGGCGAGCGCAGCAGTACGCATCCTCCGACCTTTTCATACCCTCACTATCCATGTCGGCATGGAGTTGACTTTAGAAAGTGTGGCGAGCGCAGCAAGCCATCAAGCCTGAAGCGTGGCGTGTGCAGCAAGCCCCACGAGGGGCCACAGAATATGAGCCCAAAGCGTGGCGAGCCCCGCGAGGGGACGCGCAATACATGTAAAGTAATCTGTGTCCACACGCCACACTATCTAAAATCAACTCCATGCCGACATGGATAGTGGGGGTATGAAAAGGTTGGAGGACATGTACCGCCTCCCCACGCTGGCTCGCTGTGCTCGCCAAGCTTCGGGTTGGCGTTGATAGTGGGGGTGGCGGTGCCAATGGGGGTGAATTTAGCAATAAAAGCACCCATCAGGGTTATTGTACAATTAAAAATCGGATCGGATCGCTTCACATGCATCGCATGTCGCTATATTGCATGCGATTCGATTGTATAAGGTAATAAAATCTAAAAAATGTAATAAAATCAAAATCGGGGTCGCCGTGCTAGGAAACAAGTACCCTCAAGTATATAATATTTATTAATATCACATTACAAATGGTAAAATAAATCATTGATATTGACATAATTGGGACACAGAATTCCAATAAACATATTTGAAAACAATGTTTCAAATTTTACTTCTTTTTAGAATATTAAGCGCCACTAATATAGATAGTTCTCACCAATAGCGATCACTCCAATAGTTCATCAGCCTCTGTTGCTACAGATCTTTGTATCCAATTTCACTTTATTGCGGATGACAACACAGTTCCTCCAGATGGAAATGTTTAACTCCGGGATTGGAATGTATACACACAGGACAATCTACTGATTTTAGCTTGTTCCCAGCAACTGAATATTCCTGAGTGCCAGACACAGATAGCCACCATTTTATAATTTCAAGTAGGATCAGCAAGATCAATTACCTGTAGGTAGTTTAATCCAACGCTTGTTGGGGATATAGATGCCAGGGGTAGTCGATACCGTGTCTGTCGGTTACACATTATGCCACACACCGTAATGCCCATTACACAATATGCCACACACTTACTGCCCATTATATATTATGCCCCCAGTAATGACTGTTTTACATAATTCCTCCAGTATTGACCCTTATGCATTTCTCACATTAGTGCCCTTAACACAATTCCCACATCAATGCAGGAGAGGGAAAGAGAGCATTCCAGTACCAACCGACATTTGAAATTTGGTGCAGTCTTGTGAGCCAATCGGAGCTCGGTGCATGGCAGCTAATTGCTAACTGCGGCTGCAGGTCCATGAGCTTTGATAAGCTGATGGGGAGACACCATATTTCTAATGTCCATCTGCGCTCAACTTCCAAGGAACAGAATGTGCACCACATAGAGCCATGGCAGCGGGGCATGGGGATGTGCCATGTGCTGCACCCATACAGGACCCACCTCTCTAGGCTGCAGATAATCCCATTGGTTTATTAGGCCCTGGCCCACTCTTGTTTTAGTATTATAAATTTTCAGCCTCTCCCTGTAAATTTATAATGAAAATATTGACAGCCTTGACAGGCTCCCCCTTGTAAATATTTTATTATTTTGTCATATTTTTCAGTTATTTCTGTGCCCCCTGTTATATTTCTGTTATTTTTGCACTCCCCTGTTATATTTTCAGTTGATTCTTTGTTCCCCTCCCCTCAAATTAACTTACCTTTGGCTACCTTGGCATGGGATGTGGTCAAAATCCCGGCGGTCGGAATCCCGATGGTCGAAATACCAACGCCGGAATCCCGACCACTGCAATGCCGCCACTTTGTCCCTGTGAGAATAAAATAGTGTGCTGTGCATAGCGAGGCACCGGGCCCGCAGAGTGGTGAGCACAGCGAGCCTGTAAGGGGGGCGATCCACGGCTCCTCTTGCCGGCATTGCGGCGTTCAGGATTCCGGTGTCAGTATTTCGATTGCCGGGATTCTGACCGCCGGCATTTCATACTGATCTCCTTGTCACATGCTGGTTCTGTCGTTGCTCTGTACTCCTCACTGCTCAACCTCAGATCAGACAGGAATCACTTCTTGTCTGACTGAGTCTCAGAGCAGTGTCTTCTAGGTCCCATTCACCTCCAGAAAACCTTGCGATTGGTTGCCTGTTGCTATACCAACTGACCAAGTGGACCACCCTGGCTGGCAAGGATACAAACATGCAGGGGGCGGTGCTACATCCATGTCTAGGAGTGCGTGTGGCAAATTACCCCCCACGCCCCCAAACAAACATGCTGCACATTAAAAGAAACTTGGAAACTGAGGCATGTTGGCCAGATGGCAGCACTGCACCCCTTTAACCTCTTGGACCCCAGTGTACTGCACTATCTGCACCGGCAGTAATTCTGCCCCTGAGTTTGATGTTTATATTGCTATTTCTGAAAACGGTATGAAGTGTGTCCATATTGTGGTCACTGTTACCCAGATGTCCTATGGCATTTGCTATTATCGCTACATTATTAGTTCATTATTATTATTACCATTCAATTTTGATTTGATTTTGACTAAATAAGCAAAATCTAATAGAAAGTTAGTCAAAATCAAACTGTCTGTATGGGGCTAATCTTTGACTAGGTCTAAATGATCTAAACATAAATGTTGTCTAAAAGTTCAACACTACAAGTGTCATTACATTTTTGTGTTTTGGGTCCAACAACAGTAAGCAACAAACAAACAAACAATAAAAGAAAACAAAGAACCCCCACGCAATCATGGGGAGAATATACAAACTCCACACAGTTAGGGCCATGGTGGGAATAGAACACGTGAGCTCAGTTCTGTGAAGCAGTAATGCTAACCATTACACCATCCGGGGTGCCCCTGTTACATGCTGTTTCCCTACTAACAAAAGAGAATAATAAAAAAATATACAAAAAAATCTTATGTAATTCACACACAAAAGCTTACTAATTTAACTATTTGATTTAAAATTTATGTTCAAATTTTCATTAGGTATACAATTAATCAAAATTCATTTATATGTACAGAACACACTATGCTACACTAAGAGACTTTCAGGCCTTAATGCATATTTTTCAGGTATTTCAATATCTTTAATTTACAGCAGCTAGATCTTTTTATGAAAGCCTACAATATATGTGCTTAACTATTTAGATTTTTCAGAAAAATAATTTTACAGACAACGAGAAGCATTCTATCCTATGTCTAATAATGCTGAAATATTGCATAATTAAGTAATTAAACAGTTGTACAGCAGTAGAACACCTATACAGTTGAAGTAATTGTTATTGCACAAACTCACACAATGATTATTATGTCGTGCCACAGCAAGATTTTTATACGTTACAGTAGGGATCTTGAAAGTATTCATTAATTCCTCTGCATGACTCATATGCTAATTAGCAACACCAACTGTCACCGTACTGAAACTGTAATGCACATGTGTTACACCATAGATGGAATGAAGAGATAAAGTACATTACTGAAAGAAAACAGTAGAGAAAATAAAGTGACAATAGCAACCTTTTACAGGCCTGTGGGGAGTTTGCTGTATTTTAATCAGAAACATGAGTTCCACATTTTTCATATATGTAAAGATGGCCCTGATATTTGTTGTTAAACCGTGAGTTATTCAACTAAAAAAGAAAATAAACACAAAGAAATATTTACTTTTTTAAACAATATTCATTAAAAATATGAACTACTTTTATATTCATTAAAAAAAAAATTGTTCCATATGGATACATAGGAGCTCTTCATCATGTGTGAAAATGTAAAATAATTTTAATCTTCTCTTCCACTAGATTGAGTGCAACTCAGGTAAAAAAACTAAACAAAAACATAGAGTACTGTATATAGCCACTTCTTTCTCAAGTGTGAAAGCTGGGAACTTTGGTCTATGGATCATGTAAGGCAGTGGTGTCAAACTCATGGCCCTCCAGCTGTTGTGGAACTACACGTCCCAGCATGCCCTGCCACAGTTTTAGCAATCCGTGATATAAAATCTGGAGGGCAATGATGTAAGGTGTACCATCTGATATGTTGTGATTGAAACAATAAGAAAACACATACAGTATTGCTACTGTATAAACCTTAAGCTAGGTTACTTTGATGTTTGAAGAGCCAGAGATTGGGCCTGATTCGGACCGAAATGCAGGGATGAGAATTTGCAGCCCTTCTTATTATCGGATGACCCTGCATGCCCAGAATACATTGTGCGCATACATGAGCCATCTGTGAAAAGACAGCCAGCGTCGGGTAATTGACACCCTGTGTCCATTTGGAGGTAGTAACCCTGCATTTTCTGGGAGTACCCCAGAAAATGCAGCTATTTCCAAGCCATTGGGAGGGAGGGCCACTGACGTCATCAGCGGCCTCCAACTACCCATGGCCATTACAGAGCCCATTAAATCCTGGCCTACTCAGCGATGCAAAGAGAGGGGAAAACCATTTGATGGTTTAACCATCATGTCCATGGCTGTGGGGTGGAGTTGACCTGATCGCTGCGCTACAAAGATTTGCAGCCCAGCGATTAGCTCTGAATGATGCCCAATGTGCAGAGTGAGTTTCCTTTGATGACTGAGGTTGACACTTAGACTTCATTCTTCAGTTTGATTTCAGCAGTAGTTTATAATCTGTACATGATAATGTAATTAAATCTAACATTCAACATAAATTCCATATTCTTATGGTTAAAAGGGTATTTTCAAGTTTAGGGTCCACAGGTCTCATAATGTGTATGCATGCATAAACCGTTTCATTAGCAGTAATGATGTTTAAAGTCTCCCACATCTTTACCACTAGTAATTATATTGCTGATAGAAGACTCCCATTCTTAAAATTGTCATCATAAACTAATGGCATTCTTGTCCTTAAATTTTTTTTCATTGGATTTGATCCAAGTTATACAAATTTATTCAAACAAGAAAATGGATTGAATATTTTTGTCCATCATATTTTTCATTGTAGATATTTTGTTTAAAATTGGACTGTTACATATACACAAAGGAAGGTAATCAAACAATAACACTTAATTCACAATTATAATTAGCATTTTCATTTGCATATTTGAAACTATCATTAACTTTCTGCCAAATAAACATCAACACTTTAATACACATGTTTCTAAAATAGTTTCTGTATTAGATTTTTGTACAACCTGAAAGGCACTATGGGAAGGGTTAGGCTGTGGGTAGGTTAGGTTTAAGGATAAGGAGACAGATTAACATACTTATGTGTTGGGATTCAGACCATAAGGATGCAGCTGTTATATGCTGACCAACGTCATATTGCATATACTGTACATACTAGTCAGATGATTTCTTACTGTAAACTAAATTATTATAGCAGTCCTTTAAGTGGGCATAATTAAATGGATTTTACAGTCAAATTTACAGTTGTAATATTACATAAATTCTTCTCCTTTATTAATTTGTTAGATATAAAAAAAACTAATACTAATACTTCTAAAACATAATGTGCAATGAAGATTATCTTCTAAACATCTGGATTATAAAAACATTGTAAATGGTAGATGATCAAAAGGGAGACCGTTGTTTCTTTAAATTTAAATTGAAAGTATAATGTGCACCAAATAATGAGCCACTGGGACCATGAGTTGAGTTAAAATATGAAAATGGGGTATGATTTTGACAGATATCATTGAAGAGTGGGTGCATTGTGTGGTTGTAACATTTTATAAAATACATTGAACAGATCGTCGATACACAGTGATTTGTGAAGGTGAAGTTGAGCTGTGCCCAAAATAACTTTCAAAAGAGTGATAGGATGACTAAGGGAAATCTTGGTTTGTGGTTAAAGTGCTGATACAGTAAAGATATTGAAAATGCCCTCTTTATAATTTTGAAGGGTAGCAAACTTTTATTGCATGGAACAATGGGCCTTATTCTGATCGGAGCGGCCAAACGTGCGTACGTTCGCTATTAACGTACGCTATCCGTACGCGGCCATTGGGGCTAAGTCCACCCACAACTCAGCCGCATACGTACGGCCAGAAACAACGTCGAAGGGGAGTGGCGTACAAATGTGCGTACGCCAACGTACACGGACGGGCCAGCCCTTACACTCCGACAACTGGCGTACAATTGAGCGTACACCACCGTTTACGGACATCTCTCGTCCGTCTTCCCACCGACTTCTTGCGGCTATCTGAGCGTACGCCAGCTTGCACGGACGGGTCCCTATTGTTTTCAATAGAAAAGTCAGCTTATGTCACCGCTCGTGAGAGTGAGCGTACGTCCGTGTACGCTGACATACCCTTCACATATATGGACCTGCAAATCTTGCCTTTCAACTATAATTATGAAAATTAATTAATTGATTGAATTAATTAATGTGCAAAATAATGGCCATGGGCTTCAAACATTGCTGAAACATCCTTTGTAGGTGTTAGATGTGGTTTATGTTATTGTATCCTAAATACAAAACCTATGTTTGTATTAGAGTGAACACGTTGACACATGTCGACTTGTGTAGATTGAGTGTGCTACTGTGTAAAGTCTATGAAAGCACGTAGTGAATGTGTCTAACTGTTTAACAAATACCTACCTTAGCATATATAAGCAGGTCTTAAAAAGATTCTTAACTTAAATTAAACAAACCTTTAAATGTAGAGAAGTATAGAAAGATAAGCTTCCAATGTGTTTGAGTGCTGTGTGTGGCTTGCAGGTAGTGAAATCATGGTTTGGACTTAATAGACTGCAGCATTGGTTATTACATTCAGGTGTATGTGTTTGGTAGTAAGCAGCGTAAATTAGCAAACCCAGGCGCACGCGGGCATGCGGTATCTGTAGGGGTGGTTTGAGATGGCGGTTGGCGGCCGCCTGTTTTGTGTCCGAAATGAACGGTGCTGTAGTCGATCGTGCGGTAGTAGCACCGCTCATTTTTGGTGCACACCCCCGTGTACGCCCATATTTACGCCCATTTTCCCTCATTATTTCGGCCGCTCCCCTCATCACGCCCCTATGCCGCCCCCAATGCCCGTACACTCGCGTATAGGTTTTTTCGCACGTAGAGACCCGTCCGTAAGCGTTGTGGAGTGTTGGCGCCTGCGCATTAGCGAATGTACGCATGCGCAGATCATAAAAAATCCCGGGACGTCCGCGTACGGCCCGGCCGCTCCAACCAGAATAACGCCCAATATGTTTTACCATGTCAAAATGGAAATTGTCCAAGAGTGTTGCTAAATGAATGTGAAAATGAAAATGTACCTAAAAACATTTACAGCAACAAATGAGAAGGTTAAATGTAGAGATAAGTGGTTCAGATTTTTAGAAACCCACACCCACTAGCCAGGGCCGGATTAAAAGGGGGCACAGGGTGTCAGTACCCCTGGGACCCCTCTATATAGGGGACCCTTGTGGTTGGCATGCATTTTAAAACATATATATATATATTTAGCTAAAGGTTTTGTGCATGGGAGTGGGGTAGTGCTGCAGCTTCACCTATCTGCCAATGTGAAAATAATTAATGGTGCTAAGCATCAGGAGCCAAGGCACACTGACTTCACAAGTGTGCAGTGCATTACTGGGAGTTGACTAAGTCCAATGAGTCTTTGCAGAAGAGGTCAGAGGCTGAGAGGGTCATGCTAAGCTCTGCTTGGTAGAGCTCATCATATGCTTCTCAGGCTCATGGAGGACAGCCGCAGCGACCTCATCATGGGAGGGTTTTAAAATAGAGGCAGCGCTGATCCTAGGGTACAGAGACAGAAACACAGGCTTTTCATGTGGTTATATATATATATATATATATATATATATATATATATATATATATATATAAAGTGGTGTCGACCCGGCACTCCGCTGTCCTGGAATCAAAAACCTGGGTGCCTTTGTAGGCAGTAGATAGTGGTAGAGATGTGACCCACTCGGGGTGAAGCATCACACGGCACCCCAAGGATTTTCAAGTGAATTCAAAATGGTATTTATTGCAACAGTTTCAAGGCTGCTTGGCCCCTTTGTCAGGCTTACATTCTTGATGTAAGCCTGACGAAGGGGCCAAGCAGCCTCGAAACTGTTGCAATAAATACCATTTTGAATTCACTTGAAAATCCTTGGAGTGCCGTGTGATGCTTCACCCCGAGTGGGTCACATCTCTACCACTATATATATATATATATATATATATATATATATATATATATATATATATATATATATATATATATATATAGTACTTGTTTCCTAAAGTTAAGGTACACGATGCCCGCGATGGACCTGATTTCCTTTGAAATCAGGTCCATTTTGCCGGCAAAGGAAAAATCGCGGGCATCGCGTCGGTTGCGGCCATTAACATAGCCCCCGACGCGACCGATGCGATGCCTGCGATTTTGCCATAGGCTTCAATGTTAAAATAATTTTTAACATTGAAATAGGGAGCATTGCGTCGGTCTTGTGCCATTATAATGGCACAAGATACATTGGACTAGATTATGTCCATCTCACATAGGAAACAATGTAAAATGGGCCAATATGACCCATTTCACATTGTATATGGCCCCGTCGTTGCCCCACGATTGACGCAAACCCGACACGTGGCGAGCGCAGCGAGCCCGCGAGGGGCGGCGGTGCGCGTCCTCCGACCTTTTCATTCCCCTACTATCCACGTCGGCGTGGAGTTGAGAATATAAAGTGTGGCGAGCGCAGCAAGCCACCGAGCCCGAAGCGTGGCGAGCGCAGCGAGCCCCGTGAGGGGATGCGTATAACTGTGAAGTAATACGCGTCCCCTCACGGGGCTTGGTGGCTCGCTGCGCTCGCACTTTATATTCTCAACTTCACGTCGACGTGGATAGTAGGGGTACGAAAAGGACGGAGGACGCGCACCGCCGCCCCTCGCGGGCTCACTGCGCTCGCCACGCTTCGGGTTCACGTCAATCGTGGGGTGGCATTCAGGGTGTCAAATTGGGGGTTTAGGGAATATTTTACATTGAATATAATGTAAAATCGGGTCCCAGGGACCCTATTCACATTTGATTCAATTAAAAAATCGAGTCGGTCGCGTCGGTCGCATCGCATGCGATTTGGTCGCATGCGATGCGACCGACGCAATTTTTCCGACAAGATCACCCTGATGGAAATTGGTGTGGCCGTGCTAGGAAACAAGTACCATATATATATTCCATCAACACAACCCAGCGATATGTTGTTTTTTTCTCACGTCTATTTTTAATGTTTCCTTTAAGCTTTATTTTCATATGGAAGCATGTTTTTTCACTGCATTGGTTGTTCAGTGTTATGTCACTGTGTACATTGTTAAAGATGTTCATGTTATTCTTCTTATTGCATTTCTGTGCACAGCCGCCCCACGTGACCCCACAGCCGGCCGCCAGGAGCGCGCATCAGTGACGTTGCGCAGGAAACCATCGCGACCATCGAACCTGCGCCGGTTACGTCACAGAGACGGCGCCAACCCGTAAACCGCCGAGGGAGGACACGAACGGGACGCACAGGGGGCGGGTAAGTCTCCTATATATTTCACTTTGTTTGCATTATTGTCTGTGCTTACTTTTAAACTGACGACGGAGCACCCGAGCTCCGAAACGTTTTGATCCCTGCACAAGGAATAAATATTCCTACTGGTTATAACCGCTTAAACAGCCTCTGAGTGCCGCTTATTTCTGCAATATATATATATATATATATATACCTTGAAGAAGTCTCTTAGACGAAACGCGTTGGGTAGTGCCTGCTGACTCCTCCTTTAAGATAAGTCATCCACTTTTTAGACTTTTTAGAGCCTATATTATATATATATTATTTTTTTAGAATATATATATTCCTCCTCCCATTTTTTAGCGATATCACCTATAGGCCTTTTAATAACATTTCCGCATTTTTTTACTACTGTTTTTTCTATATAAATTGTATTATTGTCTGTTCTCCCCCTTTTATAGTGCTATTGTGCACTTTTTTGTATAAAATAAAACTTTTTTATTATAAAGAGTTTCTCGTGTAATACATAGGTATTGATTGTCGCTGTTTCCTCTATTCCAACCATTTGTAAATTCTTTTCGTGACACCCCTTACCAAGGTGTCCATCTTTAGAGGATAGCTGACATCCCCTTGTTTCCTAATAAGGGTTACCAGTGTTTACTAACTGCATACCAGAGCATTTGGATAGTCTGAGGACCTAAGTGGCGCCATACATCTTTTTCTTTCCATGTATATATATATGTTTATATCAATCCCACCTGCATTTACCAATTGGCCATGTTTATGCTCACTTTACTATGTGTTTTGACAGTGTAATATTCTCCCATGCAGTTTACGGCCAGTAAGGACAAGTGGGAGGGGGTCCCCCTGTCTAAAGTAACCCCGGGCCCCCTGAAGGTTTAATCTGGCCCTGTCTCTAGCACTTAAGGCATTCAATGTAAACCAAGCTGCAGCTCAGCTTTACCTATTTATCTCTGATCCTTATTCGAGTCCAATTTTAAGATCCCCCTATTGGATCTTAAGGTTTTGCCTCGAGCAGCAATTTCATAACTTCCATTGAAATCAATAGGCTGACTGCTGACAGGCCGAGTGATCTGCCTGTCACGGCTCTCAGCCAATAAGTGTTTCCACATAGACTACAATTTAGATGCACTAAAGGTGGTAAACCACACCACACCACCACCCCATACTGCCAAATTTCCCTGCACCCTCACACTGCTGACACTGGTGCTGACCCTGCCATCATCTGACACTGCATTAGCCCCCCTCCCATAGTAACAATAGTGCCAGCACCCCAGTAGTACCGACACATTATGCGCCCCTGCAATGCTGACACAACCAGCACTCCTGCACTGCCAACACCACTGGCACCACCACACAAAGCAAAATCCAAATCTAGAAAAAAATGACCCAGTGCAGATCTTTAGTTACATCCAGCAAATGTCATAGTTGTAGTTGAGCTTGTGTTATATGTTAATAACAACAACAATTAGAGCAAGTAATATACACAAAAGCTAAGCAGTGGTGCAGAGAGAGGAAGAAAGTTGATATTAATTACCCAGGCCCATGTCTGATGTAGAGGCCCATTGGAGCCATGCTACCTGGCAGCAGCTGCAGCAACTTTTTTCAACCTAGCACATGTTGATGTGTGCTGGACTACAGTGTGTCCAGTTAGGTGTATAAAGTGATATTTTTTCAGTATTTTATTCTAAGTGTGAATGGCTACGCCTCCCATGATTAGGCCCCTCCCCCTGAAGAGTACCTGGGCTAGACTCTCTACTGCCCTGCAGCTAATCACTGGGCCAGACTCTACTGCCCTGCAGCTAACCAATGCACATCGAATCTAAGACGTAACAGTACATATACAGACACCAGGATACCAGCAGATGGGCAAGGGATTGACAACTTACTATTAGATCTGCTGTTATTTAGCTTGTGCATGCATATCAGAATTTATGGACTGTACAAGGAGACAAAAGAAGATAAAAGGCACTGCTGGCATAGATAGTGATAGAACAAGAAGGAAGAAGGCCCTGTGCAAAAGCTTACATCATGAATAAGAGATCTGGATGGTAGGTCAACAATGTTTGGGTCAGCAATTAATAGTTCTGGCTGACATGCATATGGTCGACATGATGAAAAGGTCAACATTCGTTTTTTTTTTTACCTTTTTGCAAGGTATTTTCATGTGTCAACCAGAGGCGGTTTTCCACAAGGCAACGTAGGCGCCTGTACTGTATAGGGCCCAGCAGGTCATGGCCATCCAAAATGTTCCCAGAGAAGCATTGCACCACTTCTTGCTGAGATTATTATATCAGATGGATCTTCACACATTACCAAATTTCCTTTGATGTTCTTTGATGGGAAAAAAATAAGTTAGGACACACAAAATGGTTTTACCCTTGTATGTGGGCAGTCAGTTTACTTGAAATGTAACACAGGTATTAAGAATACTTCAAAAAGGCCTACAGCAGATCCAGTGGCGTATCTATAAAATGTGCTCCCCCCTGCCAAAAAAATTGTGGCACACCCTCCTGGGTGGAACTGTCTGTCTGCTCCCTCTTTGCTGGCCTGGCTTCCCGGCTCCTCTCCAGCGTATGATGTGATGACATCACACTCATAACAGAGAAGATGAAGCAGAAGAGAGGCAGAGAGTAATACCAGCAGACACTGCTGCTTCCCCTGGCTCTGACATGTCCCAGTGCACCCCTGATCCACCCATCCATCCTGTACACAGCAGCCAATAGTCAGCTCTGTGTACAGTCAATTAAATGAGTGGGGGGATTTGTTGTCTCTGACTGTCATGGCCGCACCCGAGCCACGGCTGACCGTCCTTGTGTTCAGTCAGTGGGCAGCGGCAGGCAGCAGCATGTCAGTGCACCAGGTGGGTGCCGGTGCCCAGCACCCATGCAGACCCTGCTGCCTCCTGCTCCCCCAAGTGGCAGCAGGGGCTGCCTTACAGTAGTTATGCCACTGAGCAGATCCTGTGGACTGTTTCAGCAACAGCCCATAAAATAGAAATCACAGTCCTGGTGCCTGTGCCTGCCGTGAACTGTCACTGCCAGTCACAGTGTATTCTCACAGGCTCCATCTGGCTTCACTACAGTGGTGGATTTTACCTGGGGGTGCTGCAGCCCTGCAGCCCATAGGTAAAAACTGCCACTGACCACAACTATAAAAAAAACGATTGAACATTTGAAGGCTGCATGCACAAGGAGAAATGTGGAAGGCATCTACTTAGGAGTAGTGTATAACTTTAGACTAATTCGATTTTTCTTATTTTGGGAATTTTTGCAACTGGCTCTGATTTGCTGGTCTTAGCACTTTTTTGGATGTTTTCCTAGGGGACTATTCAATTGTGTTGTTAGATTTATATATATATATATATATATATATATATATATAATTATTGTTTTCACTCATTTTGTGAGTTAAACACATGGTATATACATATAAGAAAAGCCTAACCCTCACTCATTATGGACTCAGTTGCTGCTCCTAGAGATTGTAAATAGACTGACGGTATATTTTAGTAGATGGTATACAGCAGTAAAATGAGCACTTAAATAAATCACTTAGGTTATGAATCCAGCATATTTGAAATTTAATGCAAATATGTTAAACTTTTATATGTCTTACCTTTGCCTATTGCAGTTCCACACACATAAGATTGTATTTCATGTATATATATATAGAGGTAGAGGTGTAGGCCTGGCACTCCTCCAGCAGTACAGGTAACCCAGGTGCCTTCAGGAACAGAAGTACAGGATAGTGAAGAAACAACAGCGGCACTCTGGGGATTTTTAGAAAAAATATATTTTCAGCAATGCACGTATAACCTTGACAAAGGGGTGTCACATACCCCGAAACGTTGGAAGCTTTTTTTGCTGAAAATATATTTTTTCTAAAAATCCCCAGAGTGCCGCTGTTGTTTCTTCACTATCCTATATATATATATATATATATATATATATATAACACAGGTTTGCAGGCGGCACTCAGGATAAATAAATACGCGACACACAGCCAGGACTTTGCCAACGTTTCAATGCTGGTGCATTTTCGTCAGGGCGATACTGTATCGCCCTGACGAAAATGCACCAGCATTGAAACGTTGGCAAAGTCCTGGCTGTGTGTCGCGTATTTATTTATCCTGAGTGCCGCCTGCAAACCTGTGTTGTATTGGGAGACATCGTGCATGTAGTCCTATATTCAGGAAGGCAACGGGAACAGTAACCTGCAAATGTGTCAGTGAGTGCCAGAACAAATTGGTTGTTTATATATATATATATATATATATATATATATATATATATATATATATATATATATATATATATTTCATTTAAAATTTATGACATTTTCTTAATTAATATTTTTAAATGGTGTTTTAGATTGACACAGCAACAAGAAAAAGATAAGTATAATGTGGGTGCACTGAAAGTCTAATGATGACTCCTAAAATATAACTTTTAATGATTTTCAATAAAAATGGTGAAATATTAAAATATAGTAAATAAAGATAAAGAACAGAAAATATAAGAATTAAAACATAAACGGCCACTGCTCATCTATGTCCAATGTTTGCAGGGGTAAATTGTCCCTTAATGCTAATAGTGTGTTTTAGGGATTACTAGGTCTTTCACTAAATTTGTACCTTTTCACTGGCTTTATATTTAGCCTTTTAACAGAACTTTGTATCAAAAAATAGTTACAGATACAAGAAAGTGATTGTATCTATTTAAAATAGATTACTGTCCCCAGAGCTGTAGATCTCCTAGCACAGTTATTATTAAATTGATTAATTAGAGCATTGTGTGCACCAACCAATGTAACCAATGACCCGGTTACATACCGCCATGTGTTTATGTATTAGTATAACATGAGTACAGACATTTTCTCTGGTGTTTTTATTTTTTATTTTTTATTTATTTAAATATTTTTCTCCACCAGACTTTCAGAAACTTTCTTTTCCTTTATTATAATTTATAGTTCATTGTCTGGCACTCACACACATGTAGGAATACTGGTCACAAATATGCATTTACAAACTTTCACATCTGGTTACTCTGACCGTATTTATTCCCGTAGTGATGTTAATTTAGCAGTGAAAAGTGCTAAGAGTGCGTTTGTAAAGTATCAGCACGTTTTCTCTTAAGTCATAACCTTCTTACACGCTGTCTTTCTCCCCACTTATCATCCCTAAGTTATTTTCTGTGTGGTGATATCCACTGTAGAGAACAGCGTGACGGCTTACAATAGCCTTTCTGACCCTCACGCCATTCACTGAATTAGCAATGTTAATTAACAGACACAGAATAATAGTTGTAAAGGCTGTAATATATAATAATGTATGTCAGGATGAGCGGCTACTGGGCTATGATATACGTCCTGCTAGCTTTCAGGGTGCTGCTCTCATTAACAGTTATCAGTCCCACAGCTTTGTTGGATAGCTGCTGACTGAGTGCTGTTGTAAGCCACTATGTATGAGATCAGTTGTTACTATCTAATTACCAGCTTGATATGCCAAATTCTGGTGATCTCGTACAGCGTTCTGTCATGCGGCCACTGTCGGTATATTCAAACTAGCCCCCGTGTCATAGACTCCGGGCTTTGACAGGCTGCGAGCCGGCTTTCACTTCCTGTCTGTCATCTTGCTGCTAGCTTTGTTACTACTGTATGTCTGCAGCTTTCACTGCTGTTCACTATATAACTGGGGCACACATTAATAGGCTCTTCTAAATAACTGCACTATATGATAACACACTACTAAGACATATACATAGGAGCTGTGGTAATTTTTTGCTAACGACCGTTTCACCAAGGCTTCTTCAAGGCAAAAAGGTGTTTTATATTGATAGGAATAGTTTTTAAAGCTTAGGGAGAGATGTCATTATTGTATCTTAGAAAATGATAGACATAATCGGGTTGGTTGCTATGGGGAAACATCCCCACTTTTAAATTTTAGAAGCTTTAGTAAAGTCATCTGTGAGAACTAAAGTACAAACTAATCCACTCCTAACTGTCATTTTTCAAACACAGCTTGTAACATGTAAATATGGCAGCTGATTGGATGGTACTTTATCTCTCACAATTACATCTCTTTTCAAGCTTTGATAACCCCCTCCGTTTATTATATTATTTGACTTTAAATTATGCCATTTCGTTTTGATATATTTCATGTTACATTGTGATCTCAGAATACTTACTTGAATGACATAAATTTAAGGTAAACTCTCTTTGAAATATTTGTCTTCACTCCATGAACCCTGGTACTGTATGTACTGTATACAGTATGAAAAAAAATATTATCATCTATTGCCAGATGTATCAAGCTTCAAAAGTTATAACATGGAAAGAGATAAAGAACCAGCCAATCAATTCCTGCCTGACATTTTTAAACACAGTCTATGACATGGCATGTAAGAGCTGATTGGCTGGCTGTTTATCACTCTCCATTTTATCACTTTTGAAGTTTCATACATCTAGCACCTAGTGTGGATACAAAGGCAGGTATTCAATGGGTAGAATCGCGGGTGGCAGAGAATCCTGTGTAGGATTCGCTGCACTTTCGCCGCAATTCTCCCTTCAGGGATATTCGCCCGGCAGCCGCCCCTCCACCCTATTAAAGGCCTCAGGTGCTCTCTGCCCCTGGTAGCGAATTTTAACTGGGGGACGGCTGCAGGTAGGGAGATGGAAGCCTCCCTGCCTGCATCGGACACTGTGAAGGCGAAGGAGGGCTGGCACTGACTCAGGGAGAGCCCCCCTAGAGCTGGCAGGGGGCTAGGATAGGAGCCGCTGCACTCACTGGTCCCGATCCTGCATATGTAATGATCGGGACCAGAGTGCAGTGAATATATGAATATTAATGAGCAGCTCCCGGCTCCCACCCCTGCTGGCGAAAGTGTATAAAAAATTGTTTTAAAAAAATAATTCAATAATTAAAAATATATTCATGTTCTGCAAGCACATAAATAAAAATAGCATGCCCCATCACAGAAAAAAAAATCAGATTTTTTGACAAAAAAAAAAAAAAAACGCTTGATTTTAAAAGATCACATTCCAGTTCACCTAAAAAAGATGACGAATGTAAAATGGAGAATCATGGCGAATATCAATGGAGAAAGCAGTTCTCCATTTGAGCATTGAATACACTCTTGGCGAATCCCAGTGAAATCCCCATTGAAATACACCAGCGAATTGCAGCGAGCATGAAACGGAGAACTGGCCGGCATTCACTGTTTGCTTTCGGGAAACAGTGAACATTGAATAGGGTGAATCAGATTTTCAGTGAAAAAAATTGGAGCATTGAATACTGGCCAAAGCTTTGCTTCCAAGGCAGCATTTGGGAATATAAGTGTCACAAAAGATAGATCCACATACAGTATGTTCAGTTAACCAGATCTACACCATATATATGCAACCTACATAGTTATTTAACTGCATATTTCGACAAGCAATTTTGACAACAACCTTTGATAACAATGTCAGCACATAAGGAATATTATATAGGCTAGTTATTGATTTTTTTATAATTGCTAAAATCAAACTCAATTAGTTCATAGGAAAAGAAAAACATTTCATGTGATTCTTAGCTGATTGTGTGTATTATTTTAATTGAAGGTTAGCGCCTGTTGTAAACCTGGCTTGTGGTCAAACCATGCAGAGTTTAATACATCTTGCAATAAAAACCCCTCAGCACATGGGCTTAAATATGTAATTTATCTGTGTGGCTTTTTAGATCTTAACTTTTGTCTCTTGAAAATTTCTACTATTCTTATAAAGGATTGTTGCCAAAACCATGACAAGCTATAGGAATGTGTTTGAGCATGTTGTAGAAATATATTATTTTGGGGGTAGATATTGTAAGTCCACATTCAAACCCATGTGAAAGTTGTAATACAAAGATCATTTACTAGCATAAAACATATGGGTACATCAATAAGTAATGTGACATTGTAACAATGTTTGAGTAATCATCATATTACCAGAAATCAAATTTCAATTTCAATCACTGCATCAACTGAACATCCTGCTTTCATCAAGTAGATATTGCCCCTGCATGAGATCAGTAAATGAGATGTTTGTATTAAAGTTGTAGAGAACATAAACATTCTCTGTTTGCTGTTGTTACAAAAACAATGGCATTACTGGTTTTGAAGTCAATACAGTTCCCACAGTTGAGTAGTTAATCTTATCAGTAAAAGTTTATAGAGTCTTTGGGACTGATTCATGTATGTACTGTAAGTAAAGCAAAATAAAAAGCACGCAACTGGCAAAACAATGTTGCACTCTACAGGTGGCGCTGATGTGAATTATGCAAAGAGAATTAGATTTGGGTGGGTTATCATTTGTATGTGCAGGTAAAGTATTGGACAATTTTATTTTAACACTGCAATTTAGAAACAGGTGGACTTTCATACATTATTCCTATAGTTGCTCCACACAGCTTCTCTGGGTGAGCCCAGATCAATGCAACTCTGATAACAGTGGGAGTCTTTCTTCTCTAATTTACAGTATACCTTAAAATGTCCCAGGAGACTGTGCTGATTAATTTGATATGTGACACTTGTATTTGTGTGCAACTGAGTCTGAAGCTGTAAATGAATTGCTACATTGCAGGGCTCACAGTTTTTCTTTTCATTGCAATTTTAGTGGTGCTCTGTATCAGGGCCATCTTAACAGCAGCGTGGGCCCCTGGGCAAAGCAATGCACTGGGGCCCTTACCCATTCTCCCCTCCTAGGGGTGGGAGGTGCTATCAGTAGCAGCTTTGATGTCCCACAGGTGGCAGGGGGTGCTCTATCTTCCATTCAACATGTAGGACATGGAGCAGTAACTTCTGCTAATTACTCCTTTACTGCACAGGTGGTGGGAGGGTGAACAGTAACGTGTGGAAGGGGGCACTGAGCTAAATGAAGGGTTCCTTGTAAATGACTTCCAGGGAGGTAGGGTGTGTTTTATACGCAGGGGAGGGTTGGATAATGGAGTGGGCTTAATATTTGTCATTTTCCGGTGGAAAGTCAGCTTGTTTGACTGCAGATATCGCCATTATCTGAAAATAGATTTCTTAGCCTTTAATAGTATAAAAACCTAGAGTCTTAACTTTCAGGAGGTGCTGGAAACTTGGGGATCAGAGATCAGGAGCCAGAACAATCCATTGACAAAAATATAAAACTGTACACCAGACGTTTGGAGCTGGAGCAGGGACGGCTGCTAGAAGGCTGATATCTCTGGTGCTGGGAAGGATAGAGACAGGCCGCTAGGGTCGACAGAAAGGGGAGAGTCCCTACTTTTGTAATATACTCTCAGAAAAACTCTAAGTCAAAGAAAACCTGAGAAATATGACTGGGAATTGCAATTAACAGGTCAGATGTGGACTCCTCTTTTGAATTTGGATATCTCCAGTTCCCCAGGGCCGATTTTCAAAATTCTGGTATCCCTGGAAAAAGGGGATACTCAGCTATCAGAAAAGGGCCCTTATACACCTAGGGCCCCTGGGCAAGTGCCCATTAAGCCCATACGAAAAGACGTCCCTGCTCTGTATACACATATATATAAATTGTCACATATCAAAATATTAACAAGTCTTGTGGTGCATATCAGTAACATCTCAAGATGAGTAAAAGCACACAAAAATGTTGCCCAGTCTTATGGGACCTGGGGCCAGATATACTAAGCCTTGAAAAGTATTACAATGGAGCTATAAACCACCAGCCAATCAGCATCTGTCATATTTCAAACACAACCTGTAACATGGCAGTAAGAAGCTGATTGGCTGGTGATTTATCACTATCCATTGTATCACCTTTGAAGCTTATTACATCTGCCCTCTATTGGCTTAAGCACACCAGACATCTTGTGCCACATTGCATAATGAAACATCGGTACTAACACTGTAGCACATACTATAGATTAGTGTATAATAGTCATAGGTGTGCGCACATTGAGTCTTATGGGTGCACAGGCACCCCCTAATGCTGTGCCCACCCTTATGAACACCTCCCTAGCAGCAATACCTTTTACCAAAGACCTTTGCTTTTTAGAACTGTATTCCATTCAAAGAAGCGCCCATCAATCAATTATGTGTGTTTTGCATTGTTACTTGTACCAGACCACGCCAACGTGGATAGTGGGGGTATGAAAAGGTCGGTCGGACGCGTACCGCCGCCGCTCGCCGTGCTTCGGGATCACGTCAATACTGGGGGGGGGGGGGGCATTAATACATGACATTATATGTAATTTAATGCTATAGTACATTAAATGGCATTATAAGCGTCATGCAATGCGATGCGATTTCACTACGTTTGCGTACGTAGTAAATTCGGGCGCCGTGATAATACACAAGTACCCACTTTTGTTATACATGTACGTACGTATGTATATATGTATGTATGTATGTATGTGTATATATATATATATATATATATGTATGCTTATATAGCCTGATGACAATGCCTGCGTAGCATCGAAACGTTGCATAATTAAAGTGCTAATTTGCTACCCACCGCCATACGATTTCTTTTGGAGTGCCGCGCTCTCACTGGGACTTTGTACGTACATTTAGTGCGGGCACCTAGGAAGCTGATTGAGAAGGAGGCTGTGCCGGGCAATACCCTGCTATATATATATACACATACATACATACATGTGATTTATTTATTCATCAATATTGCAAAAGTGATTTATTTATTCATCAATATTGCACAGATATTTATATGTATATCTAATTTTTCACTAAAATTCACATAAAACAGCTGTCCATCTGTATTTATATAAACAATTATATATAAGAAATCAATAATCCATAAATTGTATTAAAAAAAAAAAAAACACTAACTAAAACAGATTTGCAGTCTTAATATATTAAATCCTTTTTATCAGAGGTGCCGATTTATGTTTTTGCTGGTGGGTACTCGAGCCTGTTGAAAGGCTCAACAAGCAAATACAGTGGCCCGGCATTGGGACTCTGGAGTTACGGGCACGTGGGTGCTCATTAATTCCTGTGGGTGCTCTGGCCCTTGAGCATCCACAGAATCGGCGCCTATGCTTTTTATCCTCCACGGAGATATACTGTAGGTACTGATGGAAAACTGTACTGATCTTCTTGTCACTGCTTAAAAGAGTATGTTATTCCTACAACAGTAATGCAATTTAAGGCATGATATCCTTCTTGGTTTACAGCTTCCGTATGTGTGGAAATATTGTTCAGAACAGGAAGATGGAATTATACCCCAAATGCCCGGAGTGTGTGGCCAGTGGGTGCAATACTGGTTTGCGGCAGTTGAAAATCCGCCTTTTGCAGCTTTGCGGGTGAACCAGAATAAGGGTCTTAGTGTGGGTCCACTGACATTGACAGCTGTTAACTAGAAATGTATCCCAAGCAGGTCATTAAGATTTTATTCGGTACTTATGTAGTAACTGGGCTGCCGATTTCTAAATCGGGTCGGATCGGGAGATCGCATCGCATCGCATGCGACCATGCGATTCGATGCGATGCGATGCGATGCGATGACCCGATTTTTCCATAGGAATCAATGTTAAAATGGACTGAGTCCATTTTAACATGGAATTCAATGGGAAAAATGGGTCCTTTTCATACCCCTACTATCCAAGTGGGCATGGAGTTGGATATAAACCTGTGGCGAGCGTAGCGAGCCACCGAGCCCGAAGCGTGGCGAGCGCAGCGGGCCCCGCGAGGGGACGCAGATTTCTTAAACAGTATTCTGCGTCCCCTCGCGGGGCTCGCTGCGCTCGCCACGCTTCGGGCTCGGTGGCTCGCTACGCTCGCCACAGGTTTATATCCAACTCCATGCCCACTTGGATAGTAGGGGTATGAAAAGGACCCCTTTTTCCCATTGAATTACATGTTAAAATAGACTTGGTCCATTTTAACATGTAATTCAATGGGAAAAAGGGGTCCTTTTCATACCCCTACTATCCAAGTGGGCATGGAGTTGGATATAAACCTGTGGCGAGCGTAGCGAGCCACCGAGCCCGAAGCGTGGCGAGCGCAGCGTGCCCCGCGAGGGGACGCAGATTTCTTAAACAGTATTCTGCGTCCCCTCGCGGGGCTCGCTGCGCTCGCCACGCTTCGGGCTCGGTGGCTCGCTACGCTCGCCACAGGTTTATATCCAACTCCATGCCCACTTGGATAGTAGGGGTATGAAAAGGACCCCTTTTTCCCATTGAATTACATGTTAAAATAGACTTGGTCCATTTTAACATGTAATTCAATGGGAAAAAGGGGTCCTTTTCATACCCCTACTATCCAAGTGGGCATGGAGTTGGATATAAACCTGTGGCGAGCGTAGCGAGCCACCGAGCCCGAAGCGTGGCGAGCGCAGCGAGCCCCGCGAGGGGACGCAGAATACTGTTTAAGAAATCTGCGTCCCCTCGCGGGGCTCGCTGCGCTCGCCACGCTTCGGGCTCGGTGGCTCGCTACGCTCGCCACAGGTTTATATCCAACTCCATGCCCACTTGGATAGTAGGGGTATGAAAAACACATATCTCACTCAATCTCACTTGCATCTGACACATTAATGACAACTGTAGTTAAGGATTAATGATATATTTGTGACAGAAAATAAAGCAAACAAACAAATTAATGTGACTTATTAAGTAATGTTAAGGCATGCAGGATACGGCCAAATACATCATCGCCAGCTAGGGACTTGCGCCATACAAATTCGGTCATGTAGCTGGTCAGATTGCTGCGAGCTGTTCCACGATGGCACTTATTCCTCCACTTGACACAACCCCATAAACGTTCTATGTTCTGGGTGTGTGCCCCACTTTCTGGATCCACAAAGTTGAAACGGTGGTTCACCCTGGCATGAGTGTAGCCAGCCGCCTCCAAATCAGTGGTTCGGTATGCTCGCCAGCAATCCGACATCACAGTGGACCCAGGTTCGATGTTAGCTTGAATAGCAGCCATCAGGGTTGCAGCATCTCTCTGGGCAACTGGCAGCATGAAGCATTGCCCAGTCTCTCTGCAGACACCGCCGAACACCCATTGCTGGGGAAGTAGTCGGCCCACATTGGACTTACGACGGACAAAAAGAGTCTCATCCACCTCGACCACTTTTCCTGGGCCTCCAATCTTGCGCTGCGGCTGAGCAAGAATATCCTGCTCACAGGCCTGACGCATAAACGCATTATATGCGACCACTGTCTTGATTGACAGATTCAGTTCCTTTTGACACAACTCCACTGATGTCAACTCCTGGCTCCACAAATATATGAAACGGACAATTGTGACAAAAGGGAGTCGGCACCCAGGACTAAATAGCGCAGCACGAACACTTTTTTTCTTGCCGCAAGCCTTGATATAACACCGCCACTTTTGATCAGCCATGTTCAGGCGCATGGGATGCCCGTTGTCGCAGGTGGCTGTGGTGGGCAGAAGGCCATGTTGCTGCAGGAAAAGAACAGCAGCTTCTTCAGTCTGCGGCAATGTAAACAGCCTTGCCGACGACGCAGCTGCTGACGTGGAAGCTGTAGCCATATCCGTATCCAAATCTCCTCCAAATTCACCTCTCTCAAAACAGCACTTTCTCCTCTCAAACACCCTCACATTTTACTCCTCCCTAACCTCCTAAAATACCCTTTCTCCCAATTTTTGCCACCTGTGCCAAAGCCTAAATTAAAAATTAGGTGCAATAGGTGAAAAATCGGGCCCATCGCATCGGATCGCATCGCATGCGATTTGGTTGTATGCGATGCGATGCGATGCGATGCGATATCGCATCGCATCGCATCGGATTGTATGCCTTAACTTAAGGCATACAATCCAAAAATCGGCAGCCCAGATACTACATAAGTACCTTTTATTCAGTACCTGATTGGCTAGTTTTGTTCTCTGTAATACAGTAATGCATTTTCTTCTAAAACAGAATATGGGCAAGATGCACTAAGCTTCAAAAGTGATAAAATGGAGAGTGATAAACAACCAACCAATCAGCTCCTAAACCAACCAACCAAACCAGTTGATTGGCTGGTTGTTTATCTCTCTCAAGTTTATCACTTTTGAAGCTTAGTGCATCTGGACCTATAATAACAAGCTCCAGGTTAGAATCTCACTCATTTCCTTTTCAGATTTTGTGTACATCACCTGTACCTAGGGTTGCCACCTCTCCCAGATTTCCGGGATTCTCCCATTTTGGGTGGCAACCCTCCCGGAGGCTTTTCCAGTGTCCCGGATTCCGGGAAACACCCGGAATCCAGGTGTCTAGAAAAGCCTCCAGTATCATCCAGCCTGGCCCCGCCGCAGCCTCTCCTTAACCCCCCACCCCCTTCCCCTGTGTGTGTTGCCATCATACGCTCTCCCCAGCATTTACGTCTGGCTGCCAGACCTGGCTCCTGCCTGACAGACACTCCTCCTGCCTGATCTGCGGCGCTGCTGCCTGACCTCCTGCGGACAAGAAGCGGCCATCCAGCTGGGAGCACGCATAGAGGATGAGGAAAGTAGAAGAAGTGCAGCTGGTGCCTGGTGGCCTGATGGGGACAGGTGACGGGAGCCCATGCGGAAGCCTACGCTGCTGCTTGATCTGCATTTTGCGCTGCTGCTGGTAAGTGGAAGCTGCATCCTGGGCTGCTGTTTCCTGCCCATCTCCCAGCTCATACCTACCACTCTATATGGTCTGGCTGCCTACTAGCCTCTTTCTGCCCTCCCTGTGCCCAGTCGCTACCCTCCCTGTGCCTGGCCTCCTAGCAGCGTCAGCCAGAGGTGTCTGCCACTGGCATCAGGAGACATTACTGAGACTGGAGAACTAATCCCCTAATCACTCTTTTATGAGGTAAAGGGGGGCAGGAGGAGCAGAGAGGACATTAATCAAAAACATCAAAGTCATACCCTCTACTAATTATAAAAGGCCAGATGTATCTTTAATACTAAGGGGCAGATGTATTAAGCCTGGAGAAGAGATAAACTGGAGATAACTTGGAAGAGATAACGCACCAGCCAATCAGCTGTGTTTGAAATATCACAGTTGGGATCTGATTGGCTGGTGCATTATCTCCTTCCACTTTATCTCCAGTTTATCTTTTCACGAGGCTTAATACATCTGCCCCTAAGGCTCTCTAGGACAGGATTAGGTAAATATATATGCCTTCTTGATGATTATAAATAAGTCATCATGAGAATAGATGCTGGGTTCACTGTGCCAGCCTGGTCCCCAATGTGATATTACCAGGTAAACTGAGGGCAATGTGACCAATCATGGGTGATGTCCATATACATGTATTATATACAGATGCCACTCCCGCTTTTCCTGAATAGACCATGCCCACTTTATGAGGCCATGCCCACTTCCCCAGGAGATCGCGCGCCTTTGGGGCGAGCAGGGGGGATCTCCAGGAATCAATGATGAGTGAGGTGGCAACCCTACCTGTACCTACTATATTATTGTTTGTGCTATTTCCCAATTCTCTCCTTTACCCCATTTTGGAGAATGTTTTCCTACAGTGGACCTCCAAACTTTTAAATGATGCCACTGCATTCACACTTGTTGGATCATTATTGCATTACTGACACACACTATATCAGTGTTTTGGATCAAGTTAATTGGCATCTACAATACTTTCAAATGACAGCAAAATCTGATACTTAACAAATTATGTATTTGTAAACACTAAGCCGCCGACATCCAATTGATAGCTATTGATTGCCTTGTTTAACATTAACCGTTAAATTAAAAACTTTTTTTTTAAATAAGAGCAGAACACTGGAAAAATTCGTAACATTGCGACCACCATGAACGAGCTTTATAGTGGATTATCATTTGAGTAGCTGCCTGGTACCCGCTGGGAAGTTGGGGATGTTTATTTGCTAACATTTTCAGCAGCCACTGGGTGGGGGTTCCTGCTGTTCTGATTATCTTCCTGTAGTCGCCCACACTGTGTATCTGACTTGTTGCATACAGTAGTTTGCAACTAGATCAGATAATGCACTTGGTGTGGTTGAAAACTACAGTACAGTATGTGCCCATGCTAGGCAAGTAGGGGAAAATAACTATGATTGGTCTGTTTCTCATGTGGAGCTGTATTAATGGACAATTCTTGAATGCCATCGAAATAATCTAAATAATTGATGAAATTTCACAATTTATTATTTTCATCAACTTATCTGTATTGATGATGATTACTATAAAGAAATAAAAATATTTCATTTTTCAAAATAGCTGTGTTTATGTAGATTACAGTATTACACTTTTTCAACGGCACTTTCTCAAACAAAATTGTTTTCTTCTACATGCTTCCATACACTCTGCCTTCTCTAAACTGAAAGGTAAATTAGCGAAATATAGAGACTACTAAATGCCAATTTTGGCGTACAGATCTGCTATGCTTAATTATCTTGAGCATATTTTTTATTTTCTACAAGTGTACAGAGTAATTTGTTTCTGTATCTAAAAGATGAAAATGTGAAAAATCATTTTACAGTATGTTCACTTTCCATAAAAATACATTTTTATAATGTCTATGCTTTTATTTCACAGTTAATTCTCAAATTGTATTCATAAGAGTAGTAGGCTTAATACTGAAGCAATGTGTATTTTAATAAGCTCATTATTAACAATAAAATATTGTGCAATAAAAATGTGCTAATTAAAGCTAGTGAATATAGTATTAATATATTTAGCATGCAAACTCTCAGTGTAGTCCACTATGTGAGAACCAATTAAGCTGTGAGCAGACTTTTTTTAAAGTAATTCTGGCATGAAAACAGCACCATCTGGCCTTCCTTCTACAAGCTTGCAGTAATCAAGTAAAGTATCCACTGATCATGCTATATTATGTGGAGATATTATGTACTTCTGGCAATGGTACCTTGAACAACTTAAACTCTTAAGTCACTCATTAAAATAAGCTAAATAATGTTTGCATTAGATATTTTTGTTCAAACCATTAGTACCTTTTGGTGCAAACAATTCTATATCACAAAGAATATTATATACAGTATTTTAAAATGAGTTTTTTATGTTTTTTAGTGTTTTGTTTGTTAAACAAATTGAGATCCCACAATGTCTGAGAGATGAATTTGTTAAAACCCTTTTTTTTAATCTTTAAAAATGTTGAGTCTTAGTTGAGTGCACTTATTTACAGATGTCCAGAATCCCTCCTTTTTCCAAGACTCATGATTTGCTGGCTCATAAAATCTGCTCAGTTACAGTTGTATGTAAATAAAATTAATTAGAATACTTAGACTACATTTGGCTATTTTTGTGACTATTGGCCTTGCTAGACGATCTGCATAAGTACTGTACGTCATCATTAGGGTGACCAACTCATCCCTTTAATCCGGGACACATATTAATAATTACACAGGTTCTGTGGCTGGCTTTCACCTGGTTTTAAACTGCCACACCCAAGACTCCATTTCACCTGGTTTTAAACTGCCACAGAACCTGTGTAATTAATATGTGCCCCGGATTAAAGGGATCAGTTGGTCACCCTAGTCATCATGTGTGCAAGACAAGACAAATGATGATGTAAGATAATGTACTGTAATTTTCTTCCTAGAAGGCCACCAAACATTCCCAAACAAAAGTTTGCTAGACTTACTAAATGCTTGGTGATTGGCCAGTGTCATGTTCTTACCACTTGTCCAAAGTTCTGGATCCTGAAAAGAAGACCACCTGGCTGGGATTTATTATTTTTGCAGATTTGAGTGCTTCCAACTCTGTAGTGACTTCAACTACAGCAAAGATCAAATGTGTACTGGTTTGTTGCTGTATATGAGCACAACACTCTTTGAAGATAGTAATGCTTTCAATGTCGATTCTAGGGGATTGGCCCTTGTATTGATCATAGCAGTGATAGGTTATTCAATAGTGGAATATTACCTGCTGAATTGCCTGTAGTAATATGCTAACCACAGGGCCTTGTATGGCAGTGACTAAGCTAAGATAGTTTGACTAAGTCCATGCAGAAACCTTCGGGTAAGATTATAGAGACTAATGGGGCCTACACACGTAAGATTTTTGCCTATGTTCTAAGCTATCTGACTAGATCGCTTAGAAATTAAGCACAAATCAATGTATGTGTGTTTCCCCCATTGCGATAGCGATGCAGGGACCCTGTGCACCGCTATCACTGGGCTAGATATTTGGAGCATGCTTGAAACACCTAGTCATTGCCCATGTTCTCTCTATTGAGAACACTGGCAGTGACAGATCATTTAGCACACGTCGCTGGTGCAATACTGTGTGCTAAGTGCTGTGTGCTGAGCAATGCTAGATTGCTCAGCACAAAGCTCCTGTCGCTATGTGTGTTGGCTCCATAAGGGGTAAATTTACTAGGATGGGAGTTCGATTGAAGATGGAATGTTGCCCATAGCAACCAATCAGATTCTACTTATTTATTTAGTACCTTCTAGAACAGTGGTTCCTAATCCTGGTCCTCAAGTACCCCAAACAGTACACGTTTTCCAGGTCACCCAGCAGGTGCACATATTATTCAGGCACATTTTAAAAGATCCACAGGTGGGGCTAATTATTTCACTGATTCTTTGTGGAGACCTGCAAAACGTGCACTGTTGGGGGGTACTTGAGGACCAGGGTTGGGAACCACTGTTCTAGAAGATAGAATCTGATTGGTTGCTATGGGCTACATCCCATCTTCAATAGAACTTACATCTTAGTAAACTTGCCCCTAATAATGCAGCTTTATCAATCTCAAATTTGCATTAATAATATATGACACAAAAGTGGTGCAGAAAAGGGGGGAAGCAGGTACTCTTCCACCGTATCTCTTCCTTCTCCATTGTAGACAGCAGAGAGAGACATCAGTGACACATACTGCTGTGGGCTACACTTTGGAGAGAGACAGCTGCAGAAACACTGTTTTCTCTCTGCATGATTTGCTTGATGATCGCCCCCTCCCACCAGTGCCCATCAATGCCCACCAGCGCTCATGCCAGTGCCCTTTGGGCTTACGTGGTTAAAGAAACTTGTGAATCCCACTCATCCTATTAATCAAATCATGACATAACTGTATTTGGCCAAACATTTTCAGATATCGAGTGGGATAGGTTTAGTTCGTCAGTGGTAATAAGAAGTCATTCTGAAATTGCAATTAAGAGCTAGTATTTACTTACAATACAGCAGCTTCAGCCTGACAAGACAACAATGCATCAATCATCCTCTCCTTTCCATGTACAAAAATGGTCAGGTAAGAAGAAAAATAAACCATTAAAAATGGGCACGGACAATCACAGAACTGGACATAGATGTGGTGTTATTAGTATTGTAATGACGCAAATACATTTTCTGTTATTTCTGTCATGGCTATGAGTTTTGTGGCCCCTGCATATATGTGAGGTCTGTGAGAGTAGGTGGAAACAGGGAGGTGAAGAGATAGAGAGCAATCCCTGACTGGGAATCAAACCCAGGCTTTAGCAGAAAGAGCCGAATCCTGACCACTGGATTACCAGGGAGTTGGTTTTGATAGCAGAATGATTATTCCCAATAAATATTGGATTTTCACAACCATCAAGGTATCTTTGATATTTTAATATACATATTCTCCCAGTAGATATATGGAATGAAAAGGAAAAATACAAATGTGTAGAATGTGCTTGGTCTGTGATGGGTGGATGATGAGTGGATTAGGGGCATACCAAACTCACAAAGGAATAAGTGGGTGAAAAATATATAAAGTTATATTTAAGATCACTGGGTTTCGTACCCATATTTACGATAGGTATTGAAGTATAACATCCATAGAGGTGTCTCTATCTTCACAATATTTACTGGGAATACTGTATATAAATATAGTAAAATATATACAGGGCTTAAAACTTTAGTAAAAAAAACTGCTCAAGACACAATGGGTGGGTATGTGGTAAATGTGGGGTCCAACGCAGGATCAGAGACTTAGATCTGGTCCTGTGTGAACTTGCTGCAAAAATATTCTTTGAGTCAGCTGTTGAAGGAATACACTGAAACTACATCAACATGTTTAGAGACAGATCTCTACATCAGGATCTCCTCAGGATCAAGCAGTGATGATGAACTGGAAGAATCTCAGAACTAGATTTAGTTGCCTCCCCAATGGCTGGACCTATTTCTTCAGTTTAAATTCATATGACTTTGCAAATAACTTGTTTTAATGTTCCATTGTCAACACAGGTTTAGTTGCCAGAGAAGATAAGCATCAGGCAAGTGAGGCTGTGGTCAGGAATTGAGATATTTGTATGAAGTTAATATGTAAAAGTGAGTAAGTTAAGAGAGAGGTTTTTATAATGAGGGTGATCTGCTGCAATAAGTAGGCCTCAGGCAGGCAAAACCAAATCCCCAAAAGAGGCCCAAATTTTGTGCAAAAAAAGGACTGTTTCCCTGAACCTGTGTTTTAACCCAGCTCCCTCCTGTTGTGGGAGGGAGATGTTATTCTGTGTATTGACAGACTAAAGGTGCGTACACACGGGGGCGATTTTGTACAATATTGCGGGAAATATGGTCGCTAAGTGCGCTCCCGTTTTTTACCCCTGTAGTGATCGCTGGTCGCAGGAACATGCTCCTGCAACCAGCTGATTACCACTGCCGGGCTCCCCCGGCAGTTTCTTTTTCATCAGCGACCATCTTTGCTCGCTGATGAAAAGAAGAAACTGAGCAATATATTGCTCAGCCATATATGGCTGAGCAATATATCTCCCCTGTGTGTACGGGGCTTAACAGCTCTCAATATATTGGAAGTTAAATGGATTTACCAATTGGGGACCTTACATCTACATGGATTGAACATTAAAATAAAATGCCTTCTAAGATGTCTAAACCTTTAGAAGGAAAGCGTGCATCTATGAGAAATCCACCTTGTGAATTTACTGTTGCCTTGTTTGCTGCTTTTATTGTCTTTTTCTCTCTCTTATATTGTTTATTTCATTCTGACTTTTTCTTTTTTTTTACAGGCTGCATTATGTTGGCCATACACTAGAGCCATATCATTCTGGTTGGCAGCTTAGAAAAATAGTCTGGCAGTGTGTGGGAGAAAAGTCATTAGGAAAATCAAACTTGTTTTAGTTTGCCCAACTAATCATTTAGGAGTAGGGGATACATTTCCCTCACCTAAATTATACGTACTATAGCTGGACACTGGCCATCAGTGTCCAACTAATTCTTCTAGTTGGAAACCGGTCCCCTGTAAAGCTGAACCCGTCACTGTCAGCAGCTTATCCAGTATCCTTGGCAGTGGCTGGGTTTCAGTGGCTTCCAGTCATAAGGAGGTGGGGTGGTGGCAGAGGGTATGCTTTGCTGAGAAGTGCAGGAGGAGAGACGATATTTGGCTGTGAAGTCAGGGTAAAGTGGGGGAAGAGGAAATATCGTAGGTGATGCTTTGAAGTGCAGGGGGAGATGAGATGTTGGGCTGCAATGTATATGGGGGAGTGGGGAAAATAGGAGATGATGGTGAAATGGGGACAGAGAGAATGTTCAGCTTTGAGGTGCTGGAGGGGGGGGGGATTCTGAGCTGCAATGTGCTTGGCAGGGAGCAGCATGAAAGAAGATGCCATAGAGGAGGGCAGAGGGTTAGTATTATTGTTAGGAACTAACAATAACCCACATAATCACAATTAGGTAGAATAATTCCTCTTACAGCTTTACGAGAATATGCTATTAAAATCTAACATGGACAAAATATTTCATAATACAGTTATTGAGGACATTGCACCCTCAATTGTTATTCCTTGTGCATGAATGAACCAACCAAATCACGTGGTCTATCTCTTCCAAGCATGACTGATTAGCTGTCAATGTACTCTATATATTTGTATTACAAAAATACTGTACATACAGTACCTTCTAAAATGATAACGTGCTGCAGCGGATTGAATGAACATTAGGAACTTATTAAGATAAAGAAAAACTGAATATGTTATGTACATTGCTTGACTATGTACTGTAATATACAATCATCTATGTCAGGGGTGGCCAACCGGTCAGAGGTAAAGAGCCGAAAAATATCAGTCGTCAAGCCAAAGAGCCAACATCACATGGCGTGGTCATATGACACAAGGAGAGTGGCCACATGACAAATCTTTATGCCCCCAGTGCCAGATATGCCCAGATATGCCCACCACAGTGCCAAACATCACATGCCCCCCACAGTGCCAAACATCACATGCCCCCCACAGTGCCAAACATCACATGCCCCCCACAGTGCCAAACATCACATGCCCCCCACAGTGCCAAACATCATATGCCCCCCACAGTGCCAAACATCACATGCCCCTCAAAGTGCCAATCATCATATGCCCCCCACAGTGCCAAACATCACATGCCCCTCAAAGTGCCAAACATATGCCCCCCACAGTGCCAAACGTCATATGACCCCACAGTTAGGAAGCTGGGCCCTCCAGCACAGGTGTTGCCCACAGTGCAACACCTATGCTGGAGGGCCCAGCTTCATAACTAAAGGGCCCACCTAGAGGGCCAGGAGGGCCCAACAAACAAATGAGCCACGGGCCAAGAGGGCCCGACTAATGCGCACACAGGCCAGAAGGGCCTGAATTTGCCCACGGGCCTAGTGCCCGACACCCGGTGGTCTAGGGTGGATGGAGGGTAGGAGGCCAAAGGCCCCTACCTGGTGTTGGGAGAGGCCGCTGGGGGGAGCTTCGTCAGCTCTTTTGCTTCCCACCCCCGCTGGCCTCTCCGGGAGCCATCTTCTTTTTTCTTGCAGAAGGCGCCGGAGATCTTCTGTCTTGATCCCGGCGTCTTCTGCGGCGCCGGAACTCTTCTCCCCGCCGCCGTCTTCTGCACCATCCTCCGGCGGCTTCTCGCGTCTTCAGGAGCGCTCCTGCGCTCCACCGGCGTGTAGAAGACTTTTCGCCCTCCCGCTGGCGTCTGATGTCAGACGCCGGGGGCAGGGTGGAAACGGTGCGGCGAGCGCTGATTGGCTCGCCGCGGTCGTTTCCTAATGGCCGCCAATGCGGCGTTTTGAATTTGGCAGCCGAATTGGCGCCAAATTCAAAACCCCGCTTTGCAGACAGGAGGCTGGAGCCGCAAGTTACAGCGCGGCGAGCCGCATGCGGCTCGCGAGCCGCGGGTTGGCCACCGCTGATCTATGTAACCCCCCCCTCCCCAAGATAAAATTTGTGTATTTAAACTATACCATGTTAATTTTCCTATCTCTACCCACGATTCAATTGTTTAATTTCCATACAATATGATCTAATAAACCTATTAGTGCGTCATATTATAGAGAACGTATTTCACTATATTTAGAAGACATATTTTGTTCATTAATGTTTATGGTTAAGCTTAGGATGCATTTTAGTTTCTTTAATTTCCTTTTCTAAACACTCATTTTAAGAGAAATAACATTACAAATTACACAACTGAATAGGTTGCTTACCAGGAGACAGAAATATAATTATTAGCTGTGAACTAAATCCATGTTCGGGAAAATTATTATTCTGTGCATTTCAGTGTATTTTCTGTTTACCAGATGACACCTGCATTAAATTGGGTTACAAGAGGGAAAAAAATGAAAAGTTACAATTCATTGCCCACAAATACCTCAATGTCAGAAAAAGTTACAACAAAGGAATCTTGTATGCACAGCAAGAAAACAAGTTAAGTGTCTGTATTGTTCCCATAATGCTCATTACCTACTGAAACAAATATATGCGATTATCTGGAATACATTTGTATTATAACTGAATCTCATATTAAAACTTTTAAAAGTGAAAATATATTGTACTTTTAAAATATATTTCAGTAAAATTATTTTTGTTACCTTTAGTGGTGTTTGTGTTTTGTAGGGGGAATAAAAAAGACTACCACTACAGATATTGAAAATTAAATATAATAATTAATTAATTCATTCATTAAGGTGCAATCTTCTCTGGCTCACAATCTTTAATTCAGAGCTTCCCTTTATAAAATACCTTCTCTGGACACTAGACAGATGATTTATTTATGTGAGCACTAAACAATCTTTAATTGATATATGTACAGTTTGACGACTTTCTTTTTTATCATAGTCATATTCTTCTCCACATCATAAGCCTGTAAATAAATTAGGCATATGTTGCCCACAATGTTGCAGGCATGTGAAAATGCATATACTGTATTAATTCAAATGGGATGCGGTCATTTGGTCTACAGCTGGGGTAGCCAACCCTAGTCCTCGAGAGCTACCAACAGTGCATGTTTTGCAGGTCTCCTCACAGAATCACAAGTGAGCTAATTATCTTTTAAAATGTGTCAGTGATTAATGAGTGCAGCTGTGCAGCAGCTAGGTTGTCTGGAAAATGTGAACTGTTGGTAGCTCTCGAGAGCTAGGGTTGGCTACCACTGGTCTACATGATGGTAGACAGTCATGGGAAAAAGTCAACATGGGTCTAGGTCGACATAGGAAACAGTCAACATGGTTCTATGTCGACAGGTCATTAGTTCAACAGGTCGTTATTTCGATGGGTCATTAGATTGACAGTGTCTAGGTCGACAGTCAAAAGGTCGACATGGGGTTTTTCACCATTTTTTGAGCCGACATGTGCCGACAGGCGGTATATCATGCCCTACCATCCACTAGGGCATGGTGGCAGAATAAAATAGTGTGCCGAGCACAGCGAGGCTCCGTGCCCGACGCATGGTGAGTGCAGCGAGCGATGCGAGGGGATGCGGTGCATTTAAACTGTGTCCATGTCGACTGTGTTGACATTCAAGTAAAAAAACTGTGGAAAATCCCATGTCGACCTTTTCAATGTCGACCTAGACATTGTCAAACTAATGACCTGTTGAACTAACGACCTGTCGAACTAATGACCGTTCGACCTAGAACCATGTCGACATTTTTCCCATGTCGACCTAGACCCATTTCGATTTTTTCCCACGTCGATCTAATGGTGTCGACCTAATGACTGGCAACGTTCATGATGTAGACCAAATGATCCCAACCCATCCAAACTCACAGCTATACACATTTTGAAAACATATCCTATAGTGTAATGTATCCACTAGACATCTGTACAATTAAATTGCTATGCATGAATATCATCTTCATTGTGCGCTTGCACCTAAACTAAACCATACCTCCCAACCATTCAAATATCAATGGGACTGACCTTCACTTTGGACACTACTGTATCTTGCTTTCTCACATGAGAAAAACTGTGCACACTTCTGTAAACATGGCATCCAGTCAGTACTTGGAGGATGGATTACAGGACTTGCCTCAACATGATAAAAAAGATGGACGTGACATATTCACAAACAAATAAATCACTGGAACAAGATGGTATTCAACCCAGGGTACTAAGGGAACTAAGGGACACAGTGCCACATAAGAGGTTGATCCATAAAAAAGGAGGAGTTGGGCATAAAGACTCACTCATAAAGGTTTCAGTGCTGGATCCACTTCTCTTTAACATATTTCTTAATGATCTTGGCAATGGTCAAGTAAGCAAAGTGTAAATTATTGCAGAAAACTCTAAACTGAATAGGGTCATAAAAATCATACCAGGATGACGCTACCTTACAAATTAAAGGAGTGTGTACCCTCCCATGGCTTAATTTGCTCATTCCCATTCAGAGTGTATGTGGGTGGTAAAGCATGGAAAAAATCCCCAAAATTTCAAAAAACAACTCATGACAATCATGAGAAACTTATTTCAATATTTTCAAGAGTCAGGGGGAGATTCTCTAAACAAGAAATGCGGTAAAAACCCCGTTATCGGGGTTTTTACCGCATTTTGGGATGCTGTAAGCATCCCCCGCCGGGTTAACGCGGAGGTAGGCATCGCCAGAAAAATCTGACGATGCCCCATAGAAGCCAATGGGCTTCTACCGCATCCCTCCGCCGCCCCGCACCAACCCCCCGCCGCCCCGCATCGCCCGCTTACCTGTGTCCGGGCAGCACAGCGCAGTGCTGCCCGGACCTGTGACCTCCTCCCTGCACTGATCCTCTTCCGAGTGCAGGGAGGAGGAGAGCCCGGCGCAGCAGCAGCGCCGGGTGTGTGAGGGAAGGGGGAGCCGCCGGGACCTGCTGGGACCCGGCGACTCTCACCGCAAAGGACAGCTCTTAATGCAAGAGCTGTCCTTTGCCTTAATTATCGCATATGTTACAACATATGCAATAATTAAATATGCGATGGGTGGCAAAGGGGGGCGGAGATTCTTAGAGAATCTCCCCCTCAACCTTTTAAATGTCAAACTTTTATTTGTGTTAACCCCTTTGACTGTTGACCTTTTGTCACTGTGAACGTTTTGACTGTCGACCCTTTGTCATTGTTGACCTTTTGACTTTCGAAAATACAAAAAAAAAAGATTTGCTTAAAACATACTGTACCTGCTTTTTCGTTTCTGGCTTTACTCAATGTCATCTAATGGGCATGGCCAGTGCAAGCCCCCCGCCCGCCCCAGGCAACCCCCCCCCCCCGCACGCCGCCCGCACGTCCGGGGGGGGAGGGTGCGGACGATACTTACTGCGGCACGGGGGGGTGGGGCGGGCGATACTGCCGCGGGTGCCCGCACCCCCCGGAGCGCTGTTCCTGCTTTTACAAGCTGATATGCAGCTTCCGGGTGCTGTGAGTCCCAATCGTCCTCTCCATCCTCACTGAATCCCCCCAGCAGGGAGCCGGCGGCTCGCGCGGGGGGCAGTGTCTCCATCCTCGCTGAAATCCCCCCAGCAGGGAGCAGGCGGCGCACGTGGGTGGCAGCGTTGATTCACGCCAGGCGGGATGGGACGCTTTCTGGTACCTCTCTATGGTACCTCGGCGGCTCAGTACCGCCCTCCATTGGCCGGGGCCCTAGGCAAATGCCTAGTCCTGCCTAGTGGTGGCGCCGGCCCTGCTAATGGGGCATAAACACATACAGTAACTTCAACACAACTTTCTCCAAAGAATAAGGAGTTGTAGCCAGAATATTGCAACATCGCAATGCTTCTAGAGAGAGAAAGCAACAACTTTTTCTACAACAGTTGTTCTCTTTATGCCCCTCAGTAGTGTCTCATTGCACAAGATGCCACATTATAGTCCTGCCAGTATACATTATTGCACACAATGCACCGTTTTACATTATGCTATAATGAGTCCCCGGTACATACAATGTCCCATTGTCCCAGTGCCCTTGGTTTATAATAACCCAGTGCTATGATGCCTCTGTTGTAGTTGTTACTGTTTTAAGATTATGCCAAATTGTTGTGTCTCCATTTAAAATGCCACACTGTAGTACCCAGAGTTCACACATTGCAACATTTTATTGCCCCCCAATTTATTTGATTAAACATCATAGTGCCCCAGTTCATATTATGCCAAATTACAGTGTAACCTGTTCATATTATACCACACTTATAATGCATCTTATTCATATTGTGCCATATTGCAATGCCCCAGTTCATACTAGGTAACATTATACCAAATTACTGTGCCCGGTTAAGATTATGCTACTTTAAAGACCCCACTTAACATTTTAACATCAACTACACACAGGGCCGGAAACAGAATTTTTAGGGCCCCATACACTGATATATCTGGGGGCCCCCACACCCTAAAACGCTATCACCCCCCCTTTTTGCTGAAACATAAACTGGACACACTGCAACCTGCATTCTTTAGCACTGATGCCCTCCGTCACCCCAAGACTTGGGCTCTATCACACTGGCGCACTACCTTACCCCGCGACCTGTGCATTATACTGTAACACCAATGCGCTCCCTTGCCCTGCGCTCTTTCACACCCCTGCACTCCCTTACGCTGTGGCCTGCGTTCTATCACACTGACCTGCTCCCTCAGCCCGTAGACTGCTTTCTAGCCCACTGATGCGCTCCCTCAGCACCTGGACTATGCTCTATTACACTGATGCACTCCCTCACCTTGCGGCATGCGTTCTATCACACTGGCGCACTCCCTAAACCTGTGGCATGCGTTCTATCACACTGACGCACTTCCTCACCCTGCGGCATGCGTTCTATAACACAGGTATGCACTCACTCACTCTGCGACATGTGTTCTATCACACTGACGCACTCCCTAACCCTGCAGCATGCATTCTATAACACAGTAATGCACTCACTCCCTCTGCTATATGCGTTCCATAACACTGATGCACTCCCTCACCCTGTGGCATGCGTTCTATAACACAGTAATGCACTCCCTCACCCTGCTCTCAATCACACTTTTGCGCTCCCCCAGACCATGGCCTGCACTCCATAACCCTCCCTACCCCTGAAGCCTAATCCTTCCATTTGTATTCTGCACCCTCACCCACCCTACATATACACACAAAGCACTTACTGAAACATAAGAAGCACTCACAGTGCATTCTCACTGTGGGTGGCACTGGATTGGCAGCAACTTCATTTACAGTATTATTCTCCCAGGCTTAGTACATGCAGCACAGCAGGTCTAATGCTGTTACTTTGTAGCCACACCCCCTTCTGGGACCCATGTAGCTCCACCCCTTCAAGTGCCATGTAGCTCCTCCCCCTTATCCACGAGTGCTTGCGTGCAGGCAGCAGCACTGAGAGGGAGAGAGATGCTGAGGGCTTCGGCTTCTAATCCAAGGCTTGCCACAGCCTGCTCCACAGGTCTTATGAGTGAGGGGAAGGGAACCACTGTAGGGGAGACTCCATCTGAGTGATGGCTGAGCGGGGGGGCTGGCAGGCCTTGGGGCCCCTCAGGTCATCGAGGCCCGGGATGGCTGTCCCACTTGACCCCCCTGTCGCTGGGCCTAACTACACACATCATTCACTGAGTGTTAAATGCTAACTTATTTATGCCTGCCAATACTGTAGGTTAGACCCAATTTCTCAGCAGACAATTCTGGAAACTTGATAGACAAGTTGTGTATAGGAACCCCTACACCACTAGGCCCTGTAGCAATAGCACACCCTGCACTCTCTATTATTATGCCCATGCTAAGAACCATGGCAACACAATGTGTTATAGGGTGCTAAGTAGTCCTTAATTTTTCAGGTATGTTTATATGTATTTATGTCAATATATCGATGTATATATCATATACACATATCATAGACACATATAACTGAAAACTTGTTACACCAAAAACTGTATAATGAAACCTGTTATGTAAATTTTTTGAATAATTTCTTTCTAGCTATCCTCAATTAAACACAGCTTGCAAGTGCATTTGGATCTCAAATTACAAATGTTGATGCAATGTGACATTTATAAGATATACTGGAATATCAGTAGTAACTAGTATGTATTTCAGATTTGAATAAGTTGATGATATTAAGAAAGATGCATCCATAATTAGCTAACATGGTAATTAGTCTAATGAAATTTTCCTATTCAGCCTACTTTTAATTTTCACAGTTTGACATTTACAGAATAGGTGTTTAAAGAGCTGAAACATGTGTACTGCAGCGATTACAACTACAATTATGATGAAAAATATGAAATACACAAAATTTGCTGCATAAGAGAAAAATAAACAATATGCAAGAAAAAATAAACCTAAAAATTATGACTTGGAAGTGTATTAGAATAATTCAGTATAGGACATACAATAGGGTTTTAATTAGAAATACAGTATCACATATTACTTGGTTAGTTTAATTTCTAGTTGCCTAGACCAGAAATATTACCAATTGACAATTTTCATAGTCAGGAATGCTGACCAGTTTACACCATAAAGAAGCATATTTGAAGTGTTCTAAATATTATCACACCTGTCAAAATTAAATATTAATTGCTTTGGCTTTTGTTACTTAAAAAAAAAAATACGTATACATATATATATATGTGGACAGTGGATAAAGATGCGGCGACTAATTGTCTATAAATGAATCTCTGGAACTAAAAAATGGTCAATTGATGAATAAATATTCAAAAAATATGAATATATAAAAAATTACAAATTTATTTATAAGTCATAGAAGAAATAAGAATATATATAAAATTTCTCTTAAAAACAATTATGCAAGGTGGACATCAAAATGTATATACTGGTAATAAAGTGCTTATCTTATAAAAATGCTGGAGGCAAGGAACACCCAACGCGTTTCGTCCTGTCTGACTTCATCAAGGGGTAGAGTGAGACTGAGACCAGACTGTTATTTATACCTATATGTCAGCCTTATTGCTGCTGACATCACTTCCTGTCATTAATTGGTCTAAATTCTGGATATTGATATATACTATGTCTATGCATTCAACAAACATTCCCATGGGTAGAGTATAATTCCCCTAACTGGGGCGCTATGTTTACAGAGTGAAATAAGTATATTACAATGTTTAAAACTGTAAAGTTTGTTCATTTGCGGCACTTCCGCCACACTTCCGGTATTCGGGTATCGTTAGTGCGCATGCGCGGCTTATCCATAGCCGCAATACTGTCTATGTGCCACACTTCCTTGTGTGTGGGTGCGTCCGCGAATGTTGTCCCCGGAGCACTTGTTCAAGTTACAACAGAATGAAAACAACGTCCTTTCATTATGGATCCCGGCGGCCATTTTCTTGAGGCTTCTAATACTTTATTTTTAGCATAGTTTGTAGCGGCCATCTTGTTTAAGTCTCTTACACCAGGTTTTCACCATAGAGGAAAACAAATAAAGATAGTAACCATTGAGATCAGTTTAAATGTGCGATTTTTGTGACAATAAGGTTAATATAACCTTGTGATTATATAAAGTGCTATATGCTGCATAATTTATTATATTAATATTATATATAGTGAGCGTGTATTAAAATATAAAAAATATTATAATATTAATATATTGATATATTGTGACATTGGTGATGTATTCATATGGTGCTAATGTGCATATTACTTAAGGTCATTTAAAATTGTTTCTAAAAAGGTTAAAACCATAGTTCCATGTTACAGTATGTCCGATTCTATTACTACAGCACCAGGTTTTCCCAAGTGGTCTCCCATCTTGGTACTAACCTGGCCCAACACTGCTTAGCTTCCAAGATCGGACGAGATTGGGCGTCACTAGTGTGGTTTGACTGTAGGAAAAACTTTTTAGACACAACATTGGACGCTTATGGAAGACCTTTATTTACAATGAGTGATAGTGAATAAGGTGAGAACGTGATATTAAGAAGGGTTTATGAACCTTATAAAAACGGAGCGATTTCATAACTTTCGTTAAAACCAAGTGGATGCATAGTATTGAGTTCAAAGATCCAATACATTTCTCTTTGCGAAAGTTTGTTTGCCAGATCACCACCTCTGGGCCCTATTTTGACCCATTCGATTGCTTTGAATGTTAGACCTTCTGGATTTGCATCGTGGTGGTTTAGAAAGTGTCTATAGATAGCATGGCTGTCTATTTTATTCTTAATATTCCGGCTGTGTTCCTGTATTCGTAATTTTAAAACCCTTTTCGTTTTTCCGACATATTTCAGATGGCATGGGCATTCAAGTATATAAATAACTGACGTCGTATTACAGTTCATATAATCTTTGATCCTGAATTCTTTGGTATTATCGAAATTAGTGAAGGTCTTTCTATTGGGGTGGACATGTTTGCAAATGTTGCACTTCCCACACTTATATGATCCTAGGCATTTTATGGCCGATTTATTTTGAGTTTTGTTTGGAAGTAGTAAACTGGGTGCCAGAATATCCTTGAGATTTTTTGATTTTCTGAAAATGACTTCTGGATTAACTGGTAAAATTTCTTTGAGTGTTGGGTCCATGAGAAGGATGTTCCAATGTTTCTTGAGGCTTTGTTTGATTTTGGCATCATGCTGGCTATAGGTGGTCACGAAGGCTATTGTGTCTTTTTTCTCGATCTTCTCCTTGTAATTCAATAGGCTTTCTCTATTGGTGTTGTTAATTCTTTCAACAGCTTCCTGGATAATTCTGTTCGGATATTCTTTTTCCTTGAATCTTTCTTTATACAGTTCAAGTTGGTTAGAGCAATCTTCCTCTCTGTTACAGTTTCTCCTAATGCGATGAAATTGGGAGTAGGGAATATTGTCTTTCCACTTCCGCAAGTGGTTACTTTTATAGTGCAAGTAACTGTTAGTGTCCACTGTCTTCACGAAATTCTTTGTTGTTACTTGATTCCCTTCTCCTATTAGCACCAAGTCCAGGAATTCAATTTGGATTTTATTTATATTTGAGGTGAAGCGGAGGTTCATTTGGTTGTTATCTATATACGTTAAAAATTCGGAAAAAAGTGCTTCTGTGCCTTCCCACACTATTAAAATATCATCAATGTATCTTTTATAAAATCTGATGTTGTCTTTAAAAGCATGATCTGTGTAAATAAAACGCCTCTCCCAGCTCCCCATAAAAAGATTAGCAAAACTGGGCGCAAATATGGTACCCATCGCAGTTCCACATTTCTGAAGATAAAATTGGTCTAGAAATTTAAAATAATTGTGACTTAAAATGTATTCAATTGTGTCGCAAATAAATTTCTTATGTTGATTTGTCAGGGTGTCATCTTCTTCTAAAAATTCATTACATGCTTCGATGCCCGATTGGTGTCCAATACATGTGTATAGTGACTGCACGTCAATTGTGACCCAGTAGTAGGTGTCCTTCCAAATAAAATCCTTTAAAAGGTTCAATACTGCGGTTGTATCCTTTAAAAAAGCTGGGAGTTCCTTCACATATTTTGTTAAAAAAATGTCCACGTATTCTGATAGGTTAGAGGTCAGGGAATCAATCCCTGCCACTATCGGGCGACCTGGTGGATTTACCATGTTTTTATGAATTTTCGGTAAAAAGTAGAAAATGGGGGTGACGGGATTTGATCTTATGAGGTATTGGTATTCCCCTTTTGTTAGAACATTCTGGCGGAGTCCTTGTAATAGAAGTATCCTTAATTCTTCCAGGTAGGTGTCCTTAGGATCATGATTTAAGGCTGTGTATGATTCTATGTCTCCTAATAGCCTATTTGCTTCCTTAACATAGGCTTCGCGATCCATGATGACCAATCCCCCCCCTTTGTCAGCTTGCTTTATAATGATTTCTGTGTTATCCTTCAGTTGTTTAAGGGCTTCTCTTTCTGCATTGGATAAATTCTTTTGTGTAATTGCTTCCGCTTCCTTATCACATAGATCTCTCTTCACAAGGTCATAAAAAATACTGATGTTATTACCTTTGGATTCGATCGGGTAGTACTTTGATGCTGGTTTCAGGCCTGAATCTGATCTGTTCTCATAGTTCTGGATGGTTGCATTTTCTTTTCTGGCGAAATGTCTTTTGAGAGTTAACTTTCTTATAAATTTATTGAGGTCAATGTACGTCTCGAAGCGATTCATACCCCCTGTAGGGGCGAATGAAAGTCCTTTGTTTAGTAGGGAGGTTCCTGCTTTGGTTAATTCATGTTTCGAGAGGTTGAAGATTCCTTTAGGTGGTGAAATTATTGGAAGGTTCTTTTCTTGTTTTCTCTCCCTCCTGCCACCTCGTTTCCCTCTTCTTCGTTGAATCTTCTATTTATTATTTTATTATTATAAAAAAATGGGATTCCATCTTACAAACCTCCCTACTAAACAAAGGACTTTCATTCGCCCCTACAGGGGGTATGAATCGCTTCGAGACGTACATTGACCTCAATAAATTTATAAGAAAGTTAACTCTCAAAAGACATTTCGCCAGAAAAGAAAATGCAACCATCCAGAACTATGAGAACAGATCAGATTCAGGCCTGAAACCAGCATCAAAGTACTACCCGATCGAATCCAAAGGTAATAACATCGGTATTTTTTATGACCTTGTGAAGAGAGATCTATGTGATAAGGAAGCGGAAGCAATTACACAAAAGAATTTATCCAATGCAGAAAGAGAAGCCCTTAAACAACTGAAGGATAACACAGAAATCATTATAAAACAAGCTGACAAAGGGGGGGGATTGGTCATCATGGATCGCGAAGCCTATGTTAAGGAAGCAAATAGGCTATTAGGAGACATAGAATCATACACAGCCTTAAATCATGATCCTAAGGACACCTACCTGGAAGAATTAAGGATACTTCTATTACAAGGACTCCGCCAGAATGTTCTAACAAAAGGGGAATACCAATACCTCATAAGATCAAATCCCGTCACCCCCATTTTCTACTTTTTACCGAAAATTCATAAAAACATGGTAAATCCACCAGGTCGCCCGATAGTGGCAGGGATTGATTCCCTGACCTCTAACCTATCAGAATACGTGGACATTTTTTTAACAAAATATGTGAAGGAACTCCCAGCTTTTTTAAAGGATACAACCGCAGTATTGAACCTTTTAAAGGATTTTATTTGGAAGGACACCTACTACTGGGTCACAATTGACGTGCAGTCACTATACACATGTATTGGACACCAATCGGGCATCGAAGCATGTAATGAATTTTTAGAAGAAGATGACACCCTGACAAATCAACATAAGAAATTTATTTGCGACACAATTGAATACATTTTAAGTCACAATTATTTTAAATTTCTAGACCAATTTTATCTTCAGAAATGTGGAACTGCGATGGGTACCATATTTGCGCCCAGTTTTGCTAATCTTTTTATGGGGAGCTGGGAGAGGCGTTTTATTTACACAGATCATGCTTTTAAAGACAACATCAGATTTTATAAAAGATACATTGATGATATTTTAATAGTGTGGGAAGGCACAGAAGCACTTTTTTCCGAATTTTTAACGTATATAGATAACAACCAAATGAACCTCCGCTTCACCTCAAATATAAATAAAATCCAAATTGAATTCCTGGACTTGGTGCTAATAGGAGAAGGGAATCAAGTAACAACAAAGAATTTCGTGAAGACAGTGGACACTAACAGTTACTTGCACTATAAAAGTAACCACTTGCGGAAGTGGAAAGACAATATTCCCTACTCCCAATTTCATCGCATTAGGAGAAACTGTAACAGAGAGGAAGATTGCTCTAACCAACTTGAACTGTATAAAGAAAGATTCAAGGAAAAAGAATATCCGAACAGAATTATCCAGGAAGCTGTTGAAAGAATTAACAACACCAATAGAGAAAGCCTATTGAATTACAAGGAGAAGATCGAGAAAAAAGACACAATAGCCTTCGTGACCACCTATAGCCAGCATGATGCCAAAATCAAACAAAGCCTCAAGAAACATTGGAACATCCTTCTCATGGACCCAACACTCAAAGAAATTTTACCAGTTAATCCAGAAGTCATTTTCAGAAAATCAAAAAATCTCAAGGATATTCTGGCACCCAGTTTACTACTTCCAAACAAAACTCAAAATAAATCGGCCATAAAATGCCTAGGATCATATAAGTGTGGGAAGTGCAACATTTGCAAACATGTCCACCCCAATAGAAAGACCTTCACTAATTTCGATAATACCAAAGAATTCAGGATCAAAGATTATATGAACTGTAATACGACGTCAGTTATTTATATACTTGAATGCCCATGCCATCTGAAATATGTCGGAAAAACGAAAAGGGTTTTAAAATTACGAATACAGGAACACAGCCGGAATATTAAGAATAAAATAGACAGCCATGCTATCTATAGACACTTTCTAAACCACCACGATGCAAATCCAGAAGGTCTAACATTCAAAGCAATCGAATGGGTCAAAATAGGGCCCAGAGGTGGTGATCTGGCAAACAAACTTTCGCAAAGAGAAATGTATTGGATCTTTGAACTCAATACTATGCATCCACTTGGTTTTAACGAAAGTTATGAAATCGCTCCGTTTTTATAAGGTTCATAAACCCTTCTTAATATCACGTTCTCACCTTATTCACTATCACTCATTGTAAATAAAGGTCTTCCATAAGCGTCCAATGTTGTGTCTAAAAAGTTTTTCCTACAGTCAAACCACACTAGTGACGCCCAATCTCGTCCGATCTTGGAAGCTAAGCAGTGTTGGGCCAGGTTAGTACCAAGATGGGAGACCACTTGGGAAAACCTGGTGCTGTAGTAATAGAATCGGACATACTGTAACATGGAACTATGGTTTTAACCTTTTTAGAAACAATTTTAAATGACCTTAAGTAATATGCACATTAGCACCATATGAATACATCACCAATGTCACAATATATCAATATATTAATATTATAATATTTTTAATATTTTAATACACGCTCACTATATATAATATTAATATAATAAATTATGCAGCATATAGCACTTTATATAATCACAAGGTTATATTAACCTTATTGTCACAAAAATCGCACATTTAAACTGATCTCAATGGTTACTATCTTTATTTGTTTTCCTCTATGGTGAAAACCTGGTGTAAGAGACTTAAACAAGATGGCCGCTACAAACTATGCTAAAAATAAAGTATTAGAAGCCTCAAGAAAATGGCCGCCGGGATCCATAATGAAAGGACGTTGTTTTCATTCTGTTGTAACTTGAACAAGTGCTCCGGGGACAACATTCGCGGACGCACCCACACACAAGGAAGTGTGGCACATAGACAGTATTGCGGCTATGGATAAGCCGCGCATGCGCACTAACGATACCCGAATACCGGAAGTGTGGCGGAAGTGCCGCAAATGAACAAACTTTACAGTTTTAAACATTGTAATATACTTATTTCACTCTGTAAACATAGCGCCCCAGTTAGGGGAATTATACTCTACCCATGGGGATGTTTGTTGAATGCATAGACATAGTATATATCAATATCCAGAATTTAGACCAATTAATGACAGGAAGTGATGTCAGCAGCAATAAGGCTGACATATAGGTATAAATAACAGTCTGGTCTCAGTCTCACTCTACCCCTTGATGAAGTCAGACAGGACGAAACGCGTTGGGTGTTCCTTGCCTCCAGCATTTTTATAAGATAAGCACTTTATTACCAGTATATACATTTTTATGTCCACCTTGCATAATTGTTTTTAAGAGAAATTTTATATATATTCTTATTTCTTCTATGACTTATAAATAAATTTGTAATTTTTTATATATTCATATTTTTTGAATATTTATTCATCAATTGACCATTTTTTAGTTCCAGAGATTCATTTATAGACAATTAGTCGCCGCATCTTTATCCACTGTCCACATTTTTACTTTGAGTAATTTACCACTACTCTACTTTTTAAAGACTGGCTGACACCCTTTTTAAGGGAAAATTGTTTAAAATAAAATGATCCAATCAGGACACACAAGTGGCGCCCCTCATCCAATCTTCACATATATATATATATATATATATATATATATATAATTTATTTACAGTTTCTTATATAGCGCAGCAGATTTCGTTGTGCCTTACAATAGTAGACAATGATAAAACAAACTGGGTAACAACCGACAGACTTGGAGGTAGGAGGGCCCTGCTTCAAGTTTACAATCTATAGGGACATATGAGGGAAACACAAGGACAGGCACCAGTAATAGCATAGCAGTCCCACCAAGTTACAAGTCCAGAAGGGAAGCTATATAATAAATAAGTGCCTCAGAGGGTTATGCTTGTAGAACTTAAATATGATAGGCTTGCCTGAAGAGGTGAGTTTCAGGGAACACTTGAAAGTTTGGAGGCTAGCAGAGAGTCTTATTGTGCATGGAAGGGCATTCCATAGGATGGGAGCAGCCCTATGAAAGTCCTGTAATAGTGAATTGGAGCTAGTGATCCGTGCAGAAGAGAGACGCAGATCTTGTGCAGAGCGGAGTGGTCGAGATGGGAGATATTTTGTGATAAGTAGAGAGATATATGCAGTATTGTTAATAGCTTTATATGCTAGTAGACATGTTTTATATTACACTTGCTCCTGAGGAAGCCGGACAGCAAACATCCGGGGAAACGCGTTGAGCCATTGAAAACAATTTACCATCTTCATCTCTTCAAGTGTTGTCCCTTCTCCCAAAGACGTCCATCATCTCCTACCACTTTATTGGATTACAAATCATTTTGGGACTTCAGCACAGTTCCTAATCATCCTATTTAAAGGAGAAGATGCCAAATAGGGAGAATTGCCTGTATCCCCTTATAGGGAACCTATCCATGGGACTTCATCATCACTTTCTCCTGATACCCACAATCCCTATACCAGAGAATGACAGATGGTAATATCACAACAACTTTATTTCACTAAATTCCACACTGGTGGAGCTCCGCATCAATAGCTATAAGCATCTTGTGCTCTTTTTTATTCATAATTCATTTTATGTGTTTATTATTTTTCTTGATTGATTGTTTTTATATGTTAAAATAAATTTGTTAATATTTTTGAGATACCGTCTGGTCTTTCTAATTATTCAGCCAGCGCTGGCACATTCTCTTTTTTTCATTACAAATATTTTGGGGCTGACAACCCAGTGCCAGCAGCTGTTGATAGCGCACCACTCACCTCCTTTCCTGGTGTTTTATATTATATTAAATACATATATTTGTATTTATTAATAATAAAGAGTATTTGTTTTTAATGTATTTTATGGATGCTGGGGAAGGTCTTGATATTATGCTTGGACCAGACTAACTTTATTGACTATTGAGTGACGCTCACTTCATTCCACATTTATGTTTATCTTTATTGATTGTAAAACACCTGTCTAGTGTATGGTTGCTTAAATTATATACTGTTACTTTAATATATCATGCTTGGACTTTCTCCCTACCCCCATTCCTCCCTTCCCTCCTATTTCATTTTCTGTACCCCTTCCCCTTCCATGGATAACGGAACAATATTTTCAATAAAAACTATTGATGGAAAAAATATATATATATTTTATTGAATCAAAAACACTGCGTACAAATGTGTAATGCATAGATATGAATTAACCTGGTGTCAGTACGGTAGAAAATTGTTACAACAGCAGTCAGGTGGTTCAAAAGGATTGAAATAATTAACCCAAAATTTGTAAATCAATCTGTATATTTTAGATAATAGACTAAAAATGTATTTATGTGAAATTAAAGAACATAGAAGTCATCTTAGGAACTTTATTTTACTATTATTTACTATTATGACTATTATGAAAAACTATGAAAATAATTAACAAAAATAGACATCCTTAGTCTCACTGTTCTTAAACTAGATAAAAGGAAACTTTTTATATAAATTTACATTTTGGTGTAAGTGAATACAAGATCTTTGGGAAATACTGTAAATGCAGTCTTATACTAATCACTTTATTGTAGCAAACTTGCTGCTGTATGTTACAATAATGTATGTTGCAAATAAACTTATCTATCTTCCTGTGCAGTCACATGTCAAGTTGTGTTGAAAAACAAAACAATACAGACAAGTGAAAACTGCCTGGGTCATAATGACCCAACCTGACTGACGCCAGGTTAAGACATAATTTGTCACACTTCCATGGGGATCCATTATAATATGCCAACTTACATATAGTTCAATACTGTATATACAGGAGTTATATTGTAAGCACAAACATAATATCTAAATATTGGCACAAGTGAGATACAATTAAAGACAAAATACAAGAAAAATGGTGCCTGATGCTTGCCTGTTGGATAACACAATTGGGGGATCGCCGAGCAGAATGTGGGTTTCATACCACTGGATAAGACGTATGCTGTTATAAATCTGGGATTGTGTTGATGTAGGCAAAGTTGCAATAAGGCTTTCCTATGTGTGGAAAAAGGAAGAAACCCTCCTCTCCTAATCAAACATAGGGGGTTATTCTTATTCATTCGGTCCCCCGTGCATATGCACGGAGGACCGATGTTGCGCATATGCAGGCATATTTCTGCGCATGTGCAGATGGGTTTATACACCCATGGCAAACTTTCGCAACGCTGGGTGCATGCACCCTAGACGGTGTGCGGGGGCAGAGAAGGGCGGGGGCACCGGGCTGCCTCATTACCATATGGGCGTTCCCAGTAGAACGCTGGGTGTTCTCATGGTAATGAGGCGGTGACGCTGGTGCTGGATGATGGCAACTGACATCTCCGGATGTCAGCTGCCCGCCCATATCCGACCCAGCGTGCATGCATATGGAAGTGACTTGAAAGTCACTTTTAAATGCGTGTACCTTCCACAACTTTCGATGGTTGGCGACCATTGAAAGATGTGGGAGGTTACCCACGGCATACGAATGGATGTTTATGCTAAACATCCATTTGCAGCCTGTGTGGGCAAACACGCGCAGCGAAGGGGGGGAGGGTGGCTGGACATTTGTTGGGTGGGGTTTGGTGGATTTGCAAGGACTTGTGATTCAACCAGAATAACCTCCATAGTCTCCGCCCAGTCCATTTGGAAAATAAAAGTACATTTCTACTAATATAATTGGAACTTAATGGGAGTTGGACGTATCCTTTCTTGTAGAATTGCCACAGCACTTATAGTAAGATATCATTTAACATAAAAATTAATTTGCATGCTGCGTGGAACACGATACGATTTTAACATAGCATACAAACAATACTTGTAAAAATATATCAAAGCAAGCATATAATATTTTTGCCCTTTACAGCCAAAAAGGATTTGTTAATACCATTTTAAGACCTACTTTTGGAGAGAGAGAGCTGCACATGTATGAAGTGTCATTATGGACGTTATGTGCACTAATACAAGTATCTAAATGATAGCAGGGCAATATGCAGAGCAAATGTAGCAAGATCCCGCACATGCCAAGTCCGGCCGTCTGGGGGGAAGGAGACAGAGCATCAGTGTGAACTGATCTGCTGTCGCCAGGAGGGGACATCACCGGAGAGGGGGATGTTTGAGCTCCCCGGTTTTGGCAGACAAGATGTTAATAGATCTTGTAGATGTCCCCTCCTGCTTTGCCTCATTGATAAAAGGAAGCAAGAAATGTTACAGCGGTGCTATAAGTGCCACTATAATACATCTGGCCCAGAGAGTGGTGAGTGCCTCTATGTTACTGGATATACTGTATATTAAATTGGCTATCTTTTAATAAATCTATAGATAACTAAGCTATTTCTTTAAAGTACTTCCATTATATTTTTCTTGTCGTCTGGAATAGCACTTCCAAAGATAGGCTTGAGGCTAAGATATATTTCCATCTGCACTCCATTCATTCAAAAGTAATTTGCATGAAGTAGCATTTAAAATCCATATTGGATAGAGGTTCACAGTGAGTAAATAGGAATAAAAGCAATGGGTAAGTTTTATGGTCTGAGTAAAATGAATGCTCTGTAGATGGTTTTCACCATTTGTCTGTAATGCCATGTGTATCCTTACTGGAGCCTAACAATTTGGATCAGTAAAGTATTGTTCAAATCCAAATTCAGAAAAGTAATGATAATGGAAAATGCTGTAAAACTATATTTAACAGCTTCCAGGGAAATAATGTTGATGATGTTTATGTACAGTGGAAGTAAAACTTTAAAACACAACTGTCAAAATGGACAAACTATGTGTATAGTAATTTTTAAAATAGCGTACATTATTTTTTAAACGCTTTAGATGTTGACACATGCAAAGTGAAACATGAGTTTATTAATGATTGAAATTCATTGGTGTAGGTCAATGGGGTACATCAAAATGATTAAAACTTAAATTATAGCAGCCAAGAATACATTACAATATTGTAGTAGTTCAAGGTACAACAGTACAGTTTGTAGATTTCGTAAAATTTACCTTGATAAAATATCAGTGTTGTTTATTGCAGATACTATTTCCATGAAGCCAGATAACTGATTAATAATGAAATCTATTTTTTTGATTTGTTAAGATATCAATGATGCCCTATAAAAGTCCATGCAAGATGGAGGGAAGCCACATCTGTAGACACGATAATCTGTGTTCAACAGTATGAATCAGAAAGCCTCCATAATAGTGTTGTTACTGTTGAATTAATTTGGAGAAACTGAAAATTCCTTTGTGAATACATCCAGGATTAGTTGCAGCACAAGTCCCCTGTTACATCCCCTGTTACATCTCTCAGTTGTAAGCTGGTATGTTGTGCACTTATATCAACAACATGTTTAAAAATAATCCACTACCTTTATATTATTTATTATTATTATTGATTTATAAAGTGTCAAAAGAATTCTACAGTGCCTTTCAAAATGCATATACAGTACAAATATATTGCAAATAAAACAGGATATATTGCACATACAATTACAATAAAAGAGAACAATACAAAGTAATACTCTGAACATATGTTAGACCATTACTAAACATTTATGATTGTACAGTCACTATAACCACTGAATCAGTGCTGGCTGAAACTGTTCCCAAGTTGATGGGTGAAACAGGTTCACAGCCACAAATCTTTATAGCAATTTTTGAATTCTGAGAAGTTGCTCCACTCAAACTTAAACATATTAATTTCACTTTGTCGGTATACAAAGCCATTCAATATTTGGACTTTTTGTGAAAAAAAAAAAACATTTCACATTGTGAACTGGACAGTGACAATACGATCGCATGACATCTCCCAGACATGTGACTCATGAGCGTGTCATAGGAATGTGAACATGTAGCAAAAGCTCTAGGTGACTAGGAGCCATGCATACAGGGTAAGGAAGCCATTTCTGGTATCTCTTGCACCAAGTACATGGATAGAGTAGATATAGTGCTAATGGTGCTAGTTGTGGCAGTCAGTATAACATCACAGGAGCAGGACCGATTATGGCTTGCACATGCACAAACCCCAGCATTAGTTTTACAGATACTGACATTAGCATAAGGTTGTAAAACTGCTTGCAACTATAGCCATTTTGCATGCAACTCAGAATCAGCCGCTTTGTCTTAATTTTTTTCTGGAGTTTTTAAAGTATTGTTAGTTTAACTCTTGTGAGTGGCGCCTGCATTTTTCGCAGACATTTTGAACATCTTACAGAGATGTTGGCACTCAAAGGGTTAAAATCCTTCATATAACACATTAAACCAACTGTTATGAAACAGATGGTATGAAAACATTCTATTCATCAGTAAACATTTTTCTCACATAGAGGTTCATTCAGTCATCACGCATTTCGTGCGTCATGCGCACTTTTTCAAGGATGAAAAAGTGCGCATGACGCACTAAAGGCGTTGGTGAACCGAGACCCTCCGGCAAGCTGTCACCGCATCTCCATCCCCGGCTCCATCTGCAATCGTAATCCAACTTCCGGCCACTTCCGGTCTGCTCCGCGAAGACGGAGCATCAGCGCAGCGGCTGCCACGTGCAAACGAAGTTCAGCCGGTTCCTGCTCTTAGAAGCCCTCACAGCCAAAACAACTTAAAGAGACCAAAGCCGGGACAGATCACACGGAGTGCAGGGTAAGATAGGGACAGCAACACCGGACTGACTTATCTTTCAAACATCCGAACTCTTTCACAAAAAGAGTGTAAACATTGGCACTAACCAAGTTTATTTCCACAGGTACCACTATTCATTTATTTATATTGAATTTATCCTCAATTTATATTTTCAATGTTCCCCACTTTTATCATTAAATACTCAGATATACCACATAGATTAAAATCATCAGCGCTCCTCCCCCCAACCATCTCCATGAGCTGATTATAGATAAGGCATTGGGGGCACCTGTGCATGGGTAAGGTGGATCAAGCCAGTGGCATAACTGTCATTGGTGCAGGGAATGCAGCTGCTAAGGACTTGAGCTTTCTCCAGGGCCTCCTTCCCCAACAACAAGGCATGCACATGGAGTATGGAGTGGCCTTGCTGCACACCAGACCACACAATATTGCATTACATTGCTCCCCACTGACTGGCAGGTCCTGGTATCACCAATGATAGAGACTCCCTTGCAACTCCACCTCCCCTGTCTTCTGAACAATGTGTAAACCTCTGGTATGTGTGTGAATTGCTGATGTAATTAATTAACACTCATTGTCGCACAGGAGAAAGAGCTTTGGTGGAGCTGCAGACCTCTGCTAGGGAAGGTGAACAGTGAAAGGTACTGCTTTTACCTCAGCATATAGATTTCAGGTGAGTATATTTTTTTAATCTCATATTGAATGTATTTTTTCTGCTCTTCCTCTCCCCACCCATATCCTATGTCCCCTACCCACCAGTCACAATCTGGCATCCCACAAACACATTGTCCCCACTCACATCCTGTCCCCCCATATCATCTACTCATCAGTCAGAGCCCATCACTCCCCACCTATATTTTGCTTTCACCCCACATGCTTTGGGCTCGGTGGCTCGCAACACTTTATAACATCAACACCATGCCGATGTGGATAGTGGAGGTATGAGCATGTCGGGAGGACGCGTACTGTATGCACTCGCCATAATTTGGGCTGGCGTGGATAGTTGGGATGTTTCAGGAACACATTCACACCTGTTATGTCATCCATCTGAAACAATAATGATGACACGTGTTAACTGTCAAATGGATTTTACTCACATAAAGAATAAATAAGAAAAACAATGAGCAATGTTAAATAATACCTTATAACAACAAGTCCCAGAAAGGTCTAAAACACTTATTCCTCCAACACAGCAGCCCCTCCAGATGCAGCTGATGTCTCCGCATCGGCTGCTTTGTCTGCAGTTGGGACAAGAGTCAGTGCATGTAATATGTGCAGGAAAGCATCCTCCGCCCCTATGGTTTTGCACCATATGAAATCCTGCAAGTATGAGTCTAGGTACTGGTGTGCCCCTCTTATTCCTCCACTTGCAGGAGCCCCAAAGCCTCTCAATATTCTGGGTATGGACCCCAGTGTCTGGGTCCACAAAGTTATAACGGTGGTTGACGCGCATGTGGTGGTACCCCGCCTGCTCTAATTCTTGAATTTTGTACGCACACCAACAGTCTGAGTAGATTGTGGTACCTGGCTCTATGTGTGCTTCGATGGCAGACATTAGGATCCTGACATCATGGCTGGCCACTGGTGTGATGAAACATTCACCGGTCTCACGCGATATCCCACCAAAGAGCCACTGCTGTGGTAGGATATGTCCAATGTGGCTCTTACGCTGGACAAACAGACTTTCTTCCACCACAACAATTTTGCCAGGTCCACCAATCCGGTGTGGGGCTGGGACATCAGATTGAGGGTACAGGCCTCCCGCATCAGATTGTTATATATAATGGCAGTTTTGTTTGAAATCTTGAGGTGACACTCACAAAATTGAATGCTTGTCAGTTCCTCGGCCCATGAAAGTATGAACCGCAGAAGGGTTAGAAATGTTAGGTGACATCCGCTAAACCATTGTGCGGCCTGGAGACTGACCTTCTTCCCACAGCTTCTTATGTGGCAGTGCCACATACGCGCCTTTACATTGAGCCTCATAGGATGCCCTTTGACCCAGGTCTGAGTCTCTGGCAGAAAGTGGTGGCATTGGAAAAACTCCACCGACTCCTCCTTCATCTACAGCAGGTTGAAGATGGTTAATAGTTCAGCAGCCATAACTGACAAAATGTATTAAGTGGTGGTACAATGCTGACTGACTACGCTAACTTCATAACTCTGACTACGCTAACTATGTAAGCTCCGGATAGCCGCGAACATACTGACTATGCTGACTACACACTAACAGCGTAGTGCTGACTGACTACGCTAACTACGTAAGCTCCGGCTAGCTGCAAACTTATTGACTAGGCTGACTACGCTGGCTGCGTGAACACGATGCTGATACTGATGGGAATGCTGACAACACTGACTACGCTAACTACGCTGTTTCTGACAAGGACACTATGCTGACTATGTAACTGCCGCCGTGAAACTACACAAGTACCCTTATTTGTTTTTCAGGTATCTTGCTGGTGGTTTTTGCACATGATTAGTTACAACGGCGCCTCCGTAGGGATGCCGTTTGATGATGTCACAAGATACACGCCACCAGCCAGGTGTGCTAAATATATATATTAAAATTATAATTTGAATATTTTACATGTAAATGATATTTATATATTCAGAATGACATTGAGAAAAAAAAACTATTTTTCTTCATTTCACTTTATTTTCTTCTACTAGTTTTCTGCATATCTCTGATTTGCTTCTGAAATCACAAAGACATAACCTTGTGAATCCTGCCGTACAGGGCACCTTTATCCTAAAGACCTCTACATGATTGTACATGTTTTATAAAAACTGGAACTAATACTAAAGGTCCTCAGTTAATGATGAGTATAACAATTCTTTGTCAGTGCGTGGGAAGATGTAGAGATGAACACTTATACTAGAATTATGTAAAACAGCCTAAAAGTTTCCTTTTTATATAAAAACATTTGTTGGTGATTAATTGAAAAACCATGTTCGGAAAAACATCTATTAAAGGTTTCTTCATTAATTTTATGATGAGTGTATATGTATAATATTTATATGTACAGCAAAGAGAGCACTTGTCTCATTCATACAATAATTTGCTTTAATAAATAATCTCATGAATTGTAAAAATGTATAGATACATCATATAAAGTGTTATTCAACATTTCAGCTCGCTATCCCCTGGGGGTGGTGATCTGAAATGCACAAATGCATAGCTAAACCTGAGGCTCCATCTGTACAGTATGTGCAAAAAAAATAGATCAATTGAATTGCGCCCTATGATCTCCATTATAAAAATTGAATAGCACCCAGAATTTTCTAATAATATAACAATAGTCACATAATCAACAGAAAAATGTCTGGAAATAGCTTCACAATATAAAATACCTATAATAAAATAATCCTAAAATCTCATCAACCCATTCTAAATGTGTTCCAATGTATATATAGGGGTAAATCCATAAGATGGAAGATCTTTTAACGATATAATGTTGCCCATAGCAACCAATCAGATTTTACTTATTTATTTAGCACCTACTAAAAAATAATAGGTAGACTCAGATTGGTTGCTGTGGCCAACATCCCACCTTCAATAAAACTCCCATCTTTGTTTATTTATTCTATATTTATTTATTCAAGTTAGACAGATAGTTTGAATCCAAATGGTTAGTATACAATATCATTGATCAAAATGGTCAAAAGGTCAACTATTTATGGTCAACGGGTACAAAAGGTCAACAGATTCAAAAGTTTGACAGACGTAGTTGACACAACTTCATTTGGATTATTTCAACATTTATTTTCAATCCACATAGACTATGATTTGGAATAGTAATCGGAGGCGAGTGCAGAGGTTACCGAGCATGTTACAATATAAGGGGTGCACTTTTTGCATGTAGGGTAAATGCTAGGGGTGTGCACCAGGCCATTTTTCAGGTTTTTGATTTAAATCCCGTTCATGTTTTGTATCTAGATTGCTTTTGCCAAAATCACCTATGTGGGTTTTGGTTTTGGATCTGTATTTTTTTTTTAAATCATAAAAAAAGCTAAAATCACATAATGTGTTTTTTTGTTCCTACAGTATTATTAAACTCAATAATATCAATTTCCACTTGCAGTCTAATCTAAACACCTCATACTGTAGCTCACAATATTGTTTTTAGTCCAAAACACTGGATTGAATGGGCACACTTAGCAGCACTGCTGGCCTCATATGGCATTCCTAGCAGCACCCCTGAGCTGATACTGCACACAGGGTAGCACCCCTGGAATTTTACAGCACACTTTGCGTCAGGCGCCAGACACCCCCACTTAGCAGCACCCCTGGACTGATACGGCTCACAGCGCAGCACCCCTGGACTGATACGGCACACCTAGCAGCACCCCTGCACTAATACGGCACAGCTAGCTGCACCCCTGGACTAATACGGCATACATAGCAGCACCCTTGTAATTATACAGTACACTTGGTATCACCCCTGGGATTATACAGCACACTTAGCAGTACTTCTGTACTGATACGGCACACAGCGCAGCACCCATGGACTGATACAGCACACAAGGCAGCACCCTTGTAATTACACTGCACACTTGGCAGCACCCCAGGAAATTGACTGCACACTTAATAGCACTCATGGACTGATACACAAACTTGACATCGCCCCTGGAATTATACGGAACACTTAGCAGCACCCCTGGACTACTAATGCTCACTTAGCAGCACCCCTAACTGACACGGCACACTTGGCGGCACCCCTGTAATTATACAGAACACTTTGCAGCAACCATGGAATTATGCAGCACATTTAACAGTACCTCTGGACTGATACAGCACACTTGGCAGCAGCCCTGGACTGATATGGCACACAGGGCAGCACCCCTGGAAATTTATAGAAAACTTGGTAACACCCCTTGACTGATAAGGCACACAGGGCAGCACAAGAAAAAACAATGGTGGCAGAGCGCTCAAATGTAATGAAGTTACAGAAAAATGACTGAAATACTGATCAATTGGGTATCACATATAAAAGTTAATTTAATTAGAAACAAAGCATAATAAACAACATGATATAAGACAAAATTCATAAAAATCAAATAATAAAAAGGATAAGAAATGCATTTGATTAAGAAATCAATCAATTCCTTCATAAGTAGCCCATAACTTAAATACCTTTACATTATTTATTAATGAAAACCCTTATCTAAAATAAATGAGACGACACCAAATAACTCACACGGACCAGAAATAACCACACTGACACCAAGAGTTAAGTTTAAAAAGGTCAGAGGAATATTTATTGAAGACCTTGTAAGCTAAACTAATAAATTTGGGATTTGAATTTGGATATTGAGTCCCTAACTTTAAACTAAAGGTTGGAGGATGGCAAAGACTAAGCCGCTACCAACACGCCAGCCCAGTCAACTTGAAATACGTAAACAGAACTGCAGGAGGGGTTCACCACCGCCTCCTAATGGCACAACCTGCACCGTGAGGGTCTCACCACCCCCTAACCTGGCTGAGCCCTTAGCGGACGGTCCCGCAGGGGAACGCCCCCTGTCCACCCGCATGGGAAGGACCACCCGCTGTCCTACAAAAGGGGTGGTGCCCCACGATGACTGCTTGTGCCCCCTTTTGACCGCTGGCTGGTAGCGACTTCCCGCCACAACAAGGTTAACTAACCGCAGCCGCCATCCCCAAAAGAAAAATTATACTATCCGGGAATCAAACCCCCCTCTACTCAAGTCCACAAACGGAAAATTTCCTCAAGAAACATGCAGTTTCCCGCAGGGGAAAGGTGCACCCCATCCTCCCTATAGAATCTCACATTGTCCAACACAAGTGAAGGATGTTTCACCACCCTGCCGCCCATAGCCCTGACAAAGACCCCTATGGCTGAATTCACCTTTTTTCGTGCTTTCTCGATAGCTGAGGTCCTGACAGCCCCCCGCCAATGGAACCGAGGGATAATTTCGGACCAAACTACAGTATTCTCACTTCGGGCCAATGAGCCCGCAAAGCCACCAGATCCGACTTGATGCTTAAAATCAGGTCTATGCTCTTGACCATTCCCATGTCGTTGCCACCCAGGTGGACGACCAACCACTGTGGACGACCCCAACTCCTCTCATGCCTGAAAAGCTCATTCAAGAATTCTCCCCATCGCATGCCTCTTACACCTATCCACTTGACTGTCCTATTTCCTAAATAGTCATGTGACCTCCTCCCCATCGGGTGCCTCCCTGCCCAGTATATAAAAGAATGGCCAATGAGCCATATCTGTCCAGAGGATTCCATTGAAACTGCAAAAAGAAGAATCCTTACCGTCAGTAACTTATCAGTAACACAAACTTAAATAATCAACCCATGTGAAGGAGAAAACTTAAAAAACCTCCCGTGGACCTTGGTTTGCCAATTGAATTTAGGCCCCCTCGGAGGAAAAAGTAAAAGCAACCTTCACACCCACGATTCCTGAACGCTTTCGTTCAAGAACCGAGAGTAAACTACGTTTAGGGTTGGCGCAACAGGCGCAACTACAATTTATCTAATCTAACGTAACTTTTATACGAATCAGACTTCCACCGGCCTAGCGCCTGGATCGCCCCTGGGGACAACCCAGCTGCCGCAGCCTGTGTAGCTGAACCAATCCGAAAGGAATGGGTACCATACTCATGAGGCGGGAGCCCCAAAGCACTCAGACAACGCTTTAACACAGCTGCAAATTGAAACTTAGACAGTGCAGACTTGTCTTCATGTAACAAAAACTGACCTCCCACCCCCACGGGGCGGATCCCCAAATAAGCCTGCGCCAATTGGACTGGACAAACCTCCGACTCACACTGTGCTTGTAGCGCAACCCACCTACCTTTTCCAACTTGGTCTGTCTTGGACCTAGCTATCCTGCAGAGCACACTTCCGCTGCGCAATTGAACATCACTGAACAGCAAACCGGACTTACCATCGCTCTTACTCTTAGCAACTAGCTCGCTAACCCGAAATGCTCCAAAAAATGCCAAGACGAAAGCCGTGCGAAAAAGCAAGATTTCGAACCCTGATTCGGCGACTTCCGCCAAAATCCCCACTAAATCCTTTAATAAAGCCAAATCGATAGGCCTCCGCGAGTCCTTGCCCACCGGAACCGCCTTTGCCCAGCCTTTCATCGCCTTTCTCAAAACAAAAGACCGCGTGGGGTCTTCCTGCCCTCTTATTCGCGAATGAAAAGCTATGCCCGCAAGGGCAGTGGCCATGGCCCCTTTTGCCCTTCCTGCCTTGAAGTGCTCCCAAGCAAACGCACACAACCTATCCTCCAAGGACTCACCTTCCTGACCATACCTACGCAGAAGCTCCTGCCAATCCCTCCAAGCCGCATCATAAGCCTTCTGCGTAGAAGGCGCCAAAGTGTTCCTTGCCAATCCCACTATACCGGCTCGACAATCTGCCAGATATAAGGGGGGCAGGGTAAACCTACAGCCGCGGCACCCGGCACCAATTCCCTAAACCTGCCCCACTGAAAACGGGACAGGGCATCTGCGATCGTATTATCAATACCAGGCACGTGACAGGCTGAGAAAACCACATTAAAACGCAAACACTGTAAGACCAAATGCCTAAGTAACCGCAAGGCTAAAGGGCACAAAGTCCTTTGATTGTTGATGGTGTGCACGACTCCCATGTTGTCACATCGAAAAACAACCTGCTTGTCCGCCAAATCGTGAGCCCACAACTCCAAAGCAACCACAATCGGAAACAACTCCAAAAGCAGCAAATTCCTAGTGAAACCCCTGTCCACCCAGGAGGCAGGCCACCCCTCCGCGCACCACTCCAAGCCAAAAAAGGCTCCAAAACCAACACTGCCCGACGCGTCAGTGAAAAGCTGTAACGCACTGTTAAAGCAAGGGGGGGCTGGCCACAACACCACCCGATTAAATGACTCCAAAAACGAGGACCAGGTTCGCAAATCATCCTTGATCTCCCTAGAGAGATATACCGAATGATGCTCCCTAGCAACCCCGGCAGTAGCCCGCTCCAGCTTTCTGCTAAATGCTCGCCCCATAGGGATCACCCTACACGCAAAATTAAAACAACCCAGCAAGGACTGAACTAGCTTTAACCGCACTTTCCTTTTCGCCAAACAATCCTGTATGAGCCCCAACCACTTCTGCACCTTACCCGCCGGTAAACGGCAACAACCTTCCTTGGTATCAATCTCAATCCCAAGGTAACACAGACGTGCGTGGGGCCCTCAGTCTTATCTTCTGCGATTGGAACCCCCAACTCCCCTAAAACCTGTTCTGTGGTCTCCAACAACTTCTTGCAAACTGAACTGCCTTCAGGGCCTACAAACAGGAAATCGTCAAGATAATGTGCAATACCCTGACACCCCGAAGCTCTCTGAATGCACCAATGAAGAAAACAGCTAAACTTTTCAAAAAACGCGCATGACACTGAACAACCCATAGGCAAACACCTATGCACAAAAAACTCCCCCCCTAGTTTAAAACCCAGAAACCGCACGGAATCCGGGTGAATCGGGAGCAACCTAAAAGCTGACTCAATATCAATCTTCCCCATTAATGCATTTCGCCCACAGTCCTGAACCAAACAAAGGGCCTCCTCAAACAACTGGTACTTAACCTTACAAAGCTCCTCCGGTATAGCATCATTAACCGAGCCACCATGCGGGTGAGAAAGATGCTGTATCAATCTAAATTTACCCGGGGTGCTCTTGGGAACCACCCCCACCGGGGAAATACACAATCTCTGAATGGGAGGAACCTTGTAAGGGCCACCCATGCGTCCCAGCCTGACTTCCGCATAAACTTTCTCCCTAACAACGTGCGGGAAATCCCTTGCGGACTTCAAATTTCTAGAAGCCACAACATGAACTGCGCCCTTAATGGGCAACCGAAAACCTGAACTAAAACCCTCATACAGAAAATGAGCCACCGCGGCATCAGGGTACCCCCTGAGCCACCTACCCAGCTCGGAAATCACCACCGGCGAGAACGCCTTACTTGTGACTTCCCCCGGCCTCCCCGGCATCGGCTGATTTGCCAGCTGGAGCTGCGGTACAGTCCTTTGCCGCGTGATTGCCCCCACAGACTCTGCAGGAGTGACGAAAACTACAGTTCGCCCCCCTGCTACACTTCCCATCAGTGAATGCAAAGCATTTACCTTTACCCGCTACTTTGGTGACTGGTACCGCCGCCTTCTTACCTGCCCCCTCCGACGGGGGCTTGGTCTGCTGTGTGACCTCCAGCCAGACCTCTACATCCTTAAACCCCATGGGCAGAACAGCGTTACCATCCTGCTTACGGCGAAACTTTTCATCATACTCCCTCCAGGAGTAACCCTTTGTTTTTAGGTACATTTCATGTACCAAAAACAAATATTTCACTACATTGGGATACTCGGCAGGCCTGGTTTCTGCGTAACAGGCTGCAAAAACCAGAAAACCCCTCAACCACTGATGAAAATTCCGGAATGCATTTTCCCCAATTCCATCAGCCTTTTTAGCCTTATCAAAGGCCTGCCTCATGTCATCCGTAAGGGTGAACATGTCAACAAATTTCCCCTTTCTAATCTTCTACCTCATCCTCTTCCTAAGACCCCTTGTCACCGCGGTATTAGCGCAATGCACCATTTCAGTAAACAAAGGGGGCTCCGGCGGAGCAGAAACAGCGACCTTATCCTTAGCTGTTGCCTTTGCTACATGACGCGCAATGAGCCTGGCCAGCTTACGCGGGCGGCGCGGGGAATCCGACCCCACGCTAGTACTATCACTATCAGACGAATCACATGAGGAATGAGGAACTGTACACTCACCAGCACCCGACGTCCCTGGAGCTTCATCGGCCGCAACGGCCAACCCGGAACCAGCTGACGTTATCCCTGTCGCCGCCCTCGACTCCTCTCTAGCTTCCCGACTCCTTCTTCTGGAAATCACTGTTGATGCCTGGACGCTTGTTTCCTGTGAACAAACAACGGGAGGGGGGGGAGAGGACAACAAACTATCCCCACCACGTGAACCCACCGGAGAGCCCGAAGGTGGGGGAGGTGGGGCTGACACCGTGGCACTAGGTGGGGGCCCCTAGGCAGAGGAGGGGCCCCCAATGAGGAAAATACATTCTGCGACCCCTGAACGCTACCCCCAACGTTAGCTAGCGACATTCCTGACATCCTCTGAGAATGCCAGGGACCCGAAGGTCCGAAACCCTGTTCCCAACCGTGGCCGCCAGCACTATGCGGGCTGTGAGCCTGCGCTCCCGTGGACCACAACATAGGCTGGCTAGTGGGGACACCCTGCAAACCTGTAGAATAATACGGGGACACCCCCAAAACCCCCTGCTGTCTCCAGGGTGCCACCTGCGGCCATGCCCCATAACTTCCCCCTGCAGGCGACTGAAAATAAGGGGAACCAGGGGGCGCCCACTGCCCAGGGTAACCCACAAAGGGGGAACCCTGAGTTGATGCAACTGAATGTGGAACCTGCCAAGATGGTGTGGACAAACCCCCACCCCAGGATGCCAAGGGCTGTGCCCCGAGAGGGGCCCCCTGCATGTGAACTGATGTTGCCAAGGTACTCCTGGAATATACCATCTGCCCCAGCCCCCCAGGGCCAGCAGGAGGCGCTGACATGTAACCCACTGTATTCCATAATGAGTTAATCCCCACTGATATATCAGGGTTGCCTATAGGGAAACCCTGGCTGCCCATGGGATTAACCCCCAACGACGGGGGCAGCTGGCTAACCCCACTAAAACCCACGCCGGCCGGGGGCCTGGGGTCCACATACACCATACCAGCCTGAGTACCCGCCACAGGTGCCCTTGGGGTATTCTGCCCCACCCCCCTTGGCACATAAATACCCTGAGGGTGGGAAGAAACCAGGCCGCCCAGTGCTTCACCCCCCCCTACTCCCCAACTTCCAAGAGGAGCACTAAAAATCATTCCCTCTTGCACAGCAGGTGCAGGCTCGATCCCCGCAAGGGGAGGAGCCCCCACCGCATCACTCTGCAACACACTTGCAGGCCGCGCGTTCTCTGACGCCTCGGCCTGCCTAACGGCGATGTCCGCCAACGGGAGGTGGTCAGTCAACACTGCTGACGCAGGCCCCGCGCCAGCCGGTGCCGGAGCCTGCGATGCAACCACCGTCACACCCGCGCTCTGCCCCGACGCCGCAGGCACCACGCCAGATGGCGTCAAGGCCTGCGACACGACAGGCAGCCCGTCCTCCGCCCGCACTGTACTCACAGTCCCTGCGCCAGCCAGCGCAGAGGCCTGTGATATCACCGGAGCCCCGCCCGTCTCCGGAGCGACAGCGGAGGGCTCCAGCGCTGAGCGGGAGTCCCCAGGCCGCGCGCCTGTGACCGGCGCAGACTGAGGTAACAGGGCCTCCATCTCCACCGCCGAGGGACCCGGCAGTGTTCCCACTGCCGCGTCGACCACCCCGCCAGCCACACCGATGCCGGTACCCTCCAGGCCGCCTCCCGGTGAAGCGCTGACCACGCTCACAGGAAGCAATGCCCCAGCCCCCGCTGCACTCTGACCTAGCACCGGACTCCCTATAGGAGAAACGGAGGGGGCATTATCACCCTGCACTCCCACCACCCTAACCCGCGGATGGCGGTACCCTGCCGCAGATAACGCCCGGGCCGCGTCCACCAGGCGGCGAGGAGGGGGGGCAGCGCGTCTTGGGCGAGGCATGATGATAAATCAGGCAAATTCACAGTAAAAATGGTTAACTTACCAGATCCGCGCAGGAGCTCCAGCACTTCAAAATGGTAAAAGCAGGAAGAGGTCACATGATCACCTGGCTTATATAACCTACTTCTGGCTACTCCCACCAACCTCCTGATAGGTCCCTGCCTGATCACCAGCTTGTATCCAGGCAGAACAGACTAGCCTAAGTTTTTTCTCCCTGCTGAACTTTCTGTGACCTAAGTCAGGGCTCTTATGTGGCTTCTGGCTTAAGCAGCCCTCAGCCATTCTTACATTTGAGCGCTCCATCACCATTATTTTTTCTTGTATTCCCTTCTTTCTGGAGACTGACCTTAGCTTAACACCACATCTCAATATCACCTACTGTATATCTTCACCTAGGTGAACATTTCTTTCCACACAGGGCAGCACCCCTGGACTGATATGGCACACAGGGCAGCACCCCTGGACTGATATGGCACACAGGGCAGCACGCCTTAACTGATATGGCACGCTAGCTAGCGCTGCCTGCAATAAAAAAATAATTACTTTTTTAATATTTTTTTTTAAATAAAGCAACCCCCTTTAATAGTCCCCATATCAGCCTCATAGTAGCCCAGCAGCAGCCCCTTAGTACTTTAGGTCTCCTTAGATTTCCCCCTAGATGTCCCCTGCATTAGTAGACATCCACTGCCAGAATGAAGAAAATGGAAAACACTGGGACTTATATAGCCTTAGAGAATCTTTAGAGAATATGACAGTGGGATGATGACGTTCAGCCTTGCTTTGGATCAGGAAAATGGTGACAAGGATCCAGCCTTTGTTGAGCTGGCCTTGGATCAGGAAAGTTGGGGGGGGGGGGGAGGTCAGTAGTTAAATATTGGATGATTTTGCATGTAACCTACAAATACCAGAAGCTTTATTTTGACAAGTGCTCCGTAAATTTGATTTTAGGCAATCCCCCCAGTAACTTGCTATTTTTTGCTTTGCTTTACAGTAAGTGCCCTAAATGTGCAGATTGAAATTCCATGTTTACCTGCAAACCTGCTTTAGCAGTGTATACAGTATGTCAGATGCCAAGAAAAGCAGAAATACTGTATTAGATTAGTGACTTCCCCACATTGGGCCTTATTTTGGTTCATTCTTTCTGACAAAATCCTTCTTAGATGGACAAAACCATGTGCACTGCAGGGGGGGGGGGGGGGGGCAGGTGTAACATGTGCAGAGAGAATTAGATTTATGAATCTATGAAACAATTGTATATGCTTTGTCAAGAAGCGGCTGGAGTTTAATTCCCCACATATGGACCAGGGCACTGCAGCACAGTTCCATCACATAGGTGTGACTGATTGTTAGTGAATGCTTGGAGGCAGCTTAAAAATATGTTCTTTTATTTGGGTCAGAGTTACTGACACTGGGCAAGCTGTCTGGTGGCTAGCTAGTTGACCAGTGTATAGCTAGAAGAAGGGTCATTAGACAATGTGAATACTTCATGTATGTGACTGATGGAACCATACCTGACAGTGCCATCCTGCATTTTATGAATAAACTTCAGCCCAGTGGTTCAGAAAAACCTGTGTGGACCTTTAATTTGTCACAATATAAATTATTTTTGGAACAGGTCAGTGGTTCCTGCTAGATTGGGAAATTGTCTACCTGAACTATGGGGCCCTTATTCATCATGTGTGGCCTAGTAGTGAAGTATATACCTAATAACATACAGATGTAGAGACACTCATCATGGCTACATCTTGATGCAAGGGTGACTTGTATGGCCCTATGTGTGTGCACACTGGCATGCTCGTGTGTGAGGTCACACCCGTGGCCTATTAACAATACATTAGCCGGCATCCCAGAGCAGCTAGGTGCCCTGAGTCGTTGATGCGACTGTGCACCAAACAGGCACTAGCAGCTATGATGTAGCCACAATGAACATTGAACATATGTATAAAATAACTGTTGAATATTACTGAAAATAACACAATGGAATATGTATATGTTAAAATATCTTTCAGATCACTTAGCACATTTCTTCACTTTTATAAAATAGCCAAATATTGTGCACAGTAATACAAATTGACATACTGTATTCAAGATAGAGACTATATTGTATTTAATATGGGTAGTGTGATGCCTTCATATTAACCTTTACTTAACATTGTATATCGCCAATTGGCACTAACAGAGAAAACAGAAGGGACAACAGCAGGTGTGTCACTTTACATCTGAAATTATATTTTGTAAAACAGTGTGTTAGGTGTTTCTATCTTCTTATAATGAACAAAATAACATATACATGTAACAGTTTCTGGGACAATAATAGAACCGTGTACTTTAACTTACTTAAGCATGAGTGACCATACTGATTAGAAAATAAAATGTTAAAACAGCTCTATATATTTAGTGAAAGCAAATGTTTAATAGCACATGTATTACAAAAGAGCTTTAATGATGTGCTGATGCAGGTGTCATTATTGTTAATGTTTTTTCCCAGTGTAGCTGCAAGGCATGCGTTTACTCTTTATTCTAGTTTATAGCTACTGCTGAAGCTTGCATCTGGATGTTCATCATTACTTAACAGAACAATTAACTTCTCAGCCTTTTCTGACAGTGAACATATGCAATTGTATCTATCAGCTTCCATTCATGTATAGAACACATAGAAGGTTTTGTGCAAAATTAAGCGAAGGCTATGTACATATGTAGCCTTGTAAATCAACTCTAAGAATGCAGCAATCACTTAATCATAATTAGAGATAACAAAATCCTGTTCAAAACAAATCATGCCATTTAATAGCCATGACTGCAAGAATATAGTTAAAGTGCTTTAGTGGTGTGTGCTGAGATAAATAGCTGGGGAAGGACTGGCAAGTACCAGTAGTATACAGGGCTGCCATCAGAAATTGTGGGGCCCAGGACTGACAAAATTGGCATGGCCCCCCTCTTCCAGTTAGCATAGGTAGATTGTGGAGGGCAGAGGTGGGAGTAGCTATAACGGGTTGGGTATCAATTAGTGCATAATCATGTCTTCATATAAGTTAAAATTCCTACAAATAAGTGTAACTGCAAAACCTGAAAACAGCCAGCCCAAAACCCAGGACGCACACGCTAAACATTTTCTGTGGGTGCTTGGGCCTGGGACTCTGGTCCACACAGGCCCTCATCTGATGGCAAATGACCCTCTAATTTTTTTTTTCATGGGGCATGATTTTCAATTAAATATTTGTATATGTGTGCTGTGAGATGTAATGAAAAACTCTTTGAACATACTGGACTAGTTGCTCAAAAAGCATTAAGTCTCTAGAGCCTGCTAGTCTCAAACTAATATCACTAGGCAACAGCCAAAAAGGAGCCTATGTAAAAACAACCAATTCTTACAGATTTCAATGCACTGAACACGAATATGATGTTTAAAATTGTTTATTAGTTCAAGCTTTGAAGAGTCTTAGTGATGAACTAAGGCAATGGATAGGGATAGGCAAGCATTTCAGTACCTTAGGAAAAAGTTCCCAAGGCTCAGTGAAGTGAAAATCAAGGAGGGCATCTTTGTTGGACCACAAATACAAAATCTCTTCAAGGGCAAATATTTTGATACATAGGGGGAGGGGCCCTAAACTGCACACCCTGGACATATGAGGTGCTACCTGCTGAGACTTGTAGTGCAGCAAGCAGGAGGGGGAGTTTGCAGGTGCACACTAAATATATATGCTAGACCTTTTAATATCTTGCTATATTGCATTTGAGGTTATTAGCATAGTAATGGCCATTAGTATGGGCTTGTCCACCGCATCCAGGTTACCTCAATAGGACAAGTCCCTAACACTACTCTGGGACAGGTCCAGGGCACAGGGCCCCCCAGGCCAGCCCAGCAGAACCACCCCATGGCATCACATTAGTGTGAAATTAAAGTGATAGTAAAAGGGATAGGGGAAATTATACCCCTATATATATATATATATATATATATATATATATATATATATATATACCTAATTATATTATTACCTAGGTAAGTCCTATCACATATAATTTCCCCTATCCCTTTTACTATCCCTTTAATTTCACACTAATGTGATGTCATGGGGTGGTTCTGCTGGGCTGGCCTGGGGGGCCCTGTGCCCTGGACCTGTCCCAGAGTAGTGTTAGGGACTTGTCCTATTGAGGTAACCTGGATGCGGTGGACAAGCCCATACTAATGGCCATTACTATGCTAATAACCTCAAATGCAATATAGCAAGATATTAAAAGGTCTAGCATATATATTTAGTGTGCAAATATTTTGATAGTATCTTAACAGGTAATGAGAAGACTGCTTGAAACAATTTTCATCTGGTAGTACATAACTTTTTGTAGTAGTAAGAAGCCAGCAAAATACGTAGAACTGGTGGAAAATATGATTTCCTCATATCACTTGGGTGCAATATGTCTTTAAAGATGCATTTTCTTCATTCACACTAACTTTTTTCCCCAGCTAACTGCAGCGCTGTTAGTGATGAACACAGTGAACATTCTCACCAGGATATGTATGAGACGGAGAAAAGATTCAATAAGAAATGGAATGCTTCAATGCTAGCAGACTATTGTTGGACACTTGTCAGAGATGCCCCGGAAATAGTGTACAAGCGACTTGCAAAATTAAAGCGGCATTAAAAGTAATTATTTGTATTATTGTTGATGTTGTGTTTGTATATTAAGCTATTTTTTGTAAACAACAAAATGTGAATAACTATAAAACAGCAACAAATCTTTCAATTTTATTGTCATTTTCAGCACCCTAAATTCTATTAATAAACATATGTAATTTTTAGGATCCAAAAAAAAGTAAAATTTTGTTGTCCAGTGTAATTTTTATGTGAATACAATTATTTTTTAATGGGGTATTGGTTCCTGGGGAATTAATATTCAATATTATAACTCTATACTAGTCATTGCTTTTAGCTGAACAAAATCACTTTAATTAGCCACTTAATTCAATTTATGGATAGCTACAGATAATAGCAACATTGCTAAGGGTTTTACCTGGACTAATCTATGTGTTCAGTCCCACCTGACCCTTGATCTCTTTGCCTCCTTCTGTTCTGTGTACTTATCTTGCCTTTTGAACTGGCCCATCATGTGTGTTCTCAGTTATATTGTTTTAAACATCATAGTTGCGATTTTCCCTGACACATCATTACTCGTTCTATAACAACTATGTAGCGACTGAGATAAGGACCTGGCAGTAAATAAGACTTGCAGCCTGGACACTGAGTAGAGCACATGCACTGTGGAATAGGAGAGTCCATTCTGCTTGATATACTGTGGACAAACCCAGTCCAAGTGTTTTATCTACTATTTTAAGGACAAGAGTCCAATTTTCACAGATACTGTAAATCTGTTTTCATCTGAATATTAGACCAAAATCTTCGTTCCATACCTTTCCGCCATGACGGGGCTTTATTGATTTCCTGTCCAGAGAGGACACAGACATTGTTTTTGGTAAGAATCTATTTAACATAAATGAGAATACCTACAGAAATATCTTCTTTTACACTATAAGGAATATTTGATTTCAAGTCATTAAATTAAATATACCTCTTGCTCTAACGAATAAAAGACCTATGAGATTTGTTATAAAAAGTGTACCCCTGATGAAGTCTCATTGAGGCGAATCGCGTTGGGTTTATATCTGGGTTATATCGATAACAAGGCTAAAGGAGAAATCAAGATGTCAATGTGAAAGTGACATTTTAATAGTTTTAATAAATGTTTTATAAATGTTAAAAATCTTTCTTGTTGTTGTAAGGTGTGAAAGACATTAAGGTCAATTTTTCCATTTGGGTGCTAAAACACTATTGTGGTAGCACTGGCAGTAAATAAGGGCCTGATTCAGAGTTGATAACAAATGCTAAATATTTCTCAAATGGGCAAAACCACATGCACTGCAGGTGGCGAAAATATAACATGTGCAGATAGTTATATTTAGGTGACATATTTTGTTTCTTTGCAGGGTAAATACTGGCTGCTTTATTTTTAAACTGCAATTAAGATCTGAATTTTAACACACCCCTCCCAAATCTAGCTCTCTTTTCACATGTTGCGTTTTCCTCACCTGCAGTGCAAATTGTTTTTCCTACTTGAGAAAGATTTAGCTTTTGCTATTATCTCTGAATCAGGCCCTATATAGTTCAACTTCAAACAAATGTGCCCCCTTTACTTTTACATTTTTTAGATCTCATTTGGCCCAAAGTTGCAATGTGTGGGCCAGTTAATGTATCTCCAGCAAGGAGATCCTTAAAACTGGGCCATTGGTCTAAAACCCTGAAGTTTTGAACCATAGATGATTCCTTTGCAGCCTTGGGGCACTTATTGGATGATCCAGATAGGATATCATTTGCAGAAGTTAAATTGCACAATTTGAGTCAAGTTTGGAATTCTGTAGAGCAATATAATGCATAATTGCAGAGGTGGGCTACTGACCATGAGTGGAATCACTCCGCTCTCTAAATTCAGTTCCTGGTTAGACTCAATGAAAGACTGAAAGAAGCCTTTGTCCAGTAAACTGCAACAAGCACCCTAGACACCTTAATGAAAGTCACTAATCAGTGACTACAAAAAAGAACCTGCAAGTGAAAACAGAGCTTTTTTTCTCAAATGTGGCATCCTTTTCCTAATTAAAAATGTAGAAACCATGGAAATAGGTAAATACAAGCTATTTATCCAAGACAAAACACAGTCATGTTTGCAGAGTCTGTACCTGTACTAAAGTGTGGCCATAAGAGTCACTTAGCAATCAATTGCTCTCAGAAGATGGAAAATTGGACCTAAGAAATGGTCAGGAGGCATACCTACAGTAAGAAATTTTGGGAATGAATCAATCTCCCTACACAAACAGGGTCCGTTTACATTAAGGGCCTTATTCTGGTTATTGTGGTCCGTTCCAAATTCTTTCAGAAACGACCGAACGCCACGCCGTGCGGACATTCTAAGAATACTCGCCCACAGGTCGTCCGCATCCCTTCGGACGGACTAAGAAGAGGGAGTGTCTTCGGACTACATTCAAACGTGCGTGTGCGGTGGGAACACAAAGATTCAGCACGGTCTTACAGCGTCCGAACGGACTGGAAGCTGGCCGTACGCACCAAGTTGGTGTATTTCCACAAACCTCACTACTCTATTCGGAACTCATGCTTCTGCAACATGACACACTTATCCAATTAGCCAACCTCATAACAAATTGATTATTTTTAAATGTAATCAATTAATTCCTAATTGATACTTAAACACATTACTAGCACTTTAGATTAACCCTTACATCATGTAAAGTGGTATTACTTCATTATTGCCCTTTTACCTGTCTTAGTGGTTCCAATTGGGGGATTCAAGCAGTAACCCCAAGATGGCGGACAAAAGACATTGATAAAAGATTGGCACAAGCAGAGATGCGTTGGATCCATCGCCTAAATACTATTGTGCCCAATGGTCTAAATATAGATTTTGAGTTGAAACATTTTTTAACTTAAGTTATTCTAAAATTCATCACTTTTTATCTCACTTTTTTAATCTACTTTTATCCATTTTTAAATTTCTTGTTTTTATGTAATTAAATTTTGGGGTGTTTTTCCCTTTCTCTATCTGATGTACTTGTTTTTTCAATTGATATGCACTTTATGAGATATAGTGATTTTTGCACATTAGTACCATGCATGATTTTGCACATTGGCACTTTGCACTTTGAAAAAATGGAAAAATAACCAATGTATAAAATGGTAATCGCTTTGTAACATAACCGTTTTTGTATCACTATATTTCTTTCTGTATTTTCAGATCATTTGGCCGGTGTTGGTGGTTTGTGACTGTGACTGTGCGTGTCACACAGTGTTGCGCTGTGGAACGCACAGCCAGTGATCCGGGGCCACCCCCCTTGAGCCATATCCGGCTGTGTGGAACGCACAGCCATTAGTGACGACGCCGTCGCGTGGTCACGTGATCGGACTTCCCTGATAAACTTTTCTGTTATATGGATAGTGAGGCTTCCGGCAGCGTGGAATGCACAGCCATGTCTGATGATGCGGCGACGCGACCACGTGACCGGACCCTTCCAATCAGGGTTTTTGCTATGTGGATTATACCATACAACTTCCGGCCGCAGGTACCCGGCCCGGAAGTCTAAGTTGATTATACACAGGTGTATATCGGCTATATATATGTGATTAGAAGGCTAATCCAGCACACTTCTGATGAAGGAACTTATGTTCAGAAACGCGTTAAGTGTGCCTCCGTTTTTATTTGATTGACTCCTTGGTGATCCTGCTGCTTTCTGGTGCCAGCAACCCCTTGGTCCGGACCAAGAACTGCTACCCTAATTCCACCTGGGACACACTGGATTGTTGCTGCTTTGCCTTGGAGAACATTTGAATGTTTTATTTCTGTCTACGTCTGTAAGTGCAAAATCTCATTAAAATGTTATATGTTTGAGACCTACTGCACTATTTCCGCTCTTTTTGTATTTATAGAGCCTATGGAATATACACTGGATAAGTGACTTTTTATGGGTAATTACCCCTCAAGGTGGTAACCGTATCACTGTTTTTTTGTGAATCACTTATTGGTGTACTGATTTGCTGACAAACATCACTAGCGCTTAGAGCCATATTCCTTTTCTGCAGTTTGTGTTTAATCTAAGTGAAAGTGGGACTTCACTTTATATGTTGCACTAAGCTGCTTGTGGTTTATTAATACGCGCACTGACCCAAAGATACCCTCCGTATCCAATTGAACCTGTGAAAAGAGTTTAATTAATCACTAATGAGTAGAGGAGTGGATTGTATTGTGGTCAGCTGAGAGTGCTTCAGGTGCGGGCGTACTAATTGGGCAAATCGAATGCCTAGCGCATGAACAAGTGCTCTCCGCAAACTGAAACTTGCTTATGGACACCGCATATTTCATGTGTGTTGGTTCGCTTGCAGTCAGTGTCCTGTCCGAATGCATGCCTACCACAGTTCGTGCACTTCCACGTGTACGCCCAGATTTACTCCCAGTTTTGCCCACTTTGAAACCGCGCCCTTGTGTACGCCCACATGACGTCCATATTTCCCGAGCCAATTCGGTGCAAATTTCTGGACAGTATTGGCGAGAACGAGTGCGGAGACACTACGTTGCACATGCGCATTGCATTGCCTACGCATGCGCAGACGGCTAAAATGCGCCCTCCGAAAGAATTCGGAACGGACCGCACCAAGCAGAATAAGGCCCTAAGTCTGATACTAAACTCGTTTCATTGACATTACTGATTGACAGTGGAGTGCGGTTCACTTCATGTATGAATGATTTATTCAGGCTCATGGCATTCCCATAGAGAACCTAGATACCCCCATCTAAATCTATTCCTTAGATGGTAAACAATTTTTGGTGGAATTAATTTGGTTTATAACTGCTTCTCTGAATATCATAAGGTGAATGCTGAAGTTATTTATTTCTTAGTGGTGTCAGCACTAAGACATGCAGTTATCTTTGGATACCCACCATTTATAAACATTGCATTTACAGGAAGCATTTGGCCACTGGTCCAGTTCTTAGTCTGTTTACAGGCTTGTTTCTCTTCCCATGCATTTGGCCACAATATCAAATAATAAATCAGCAAACACTATTCCCCCACAACATACCTATGATTGTGTTATTAAGCTTATTCCTGGATATATGCTCGTTAAGTTACACCAACAGTATGTTCTCTTTCTCATTTTAAAGTGTCAACTTTTTTGTAGGCGCCATCTTGTTTGTCGTGATGGATTGCACCTGAATGAGGAATGGGCTTTGGTGCTTGGGGGAAGGTTGGTTAGAGGGTTGGTTGAGATTTTAAACTAGGCGACAAGAGGGGGGGGGGGTAGATAGATACCATGGGACCTGTAGTAAGAATAGCGGGATTGGGGGTAGGGATCAATTTAGTGGTGGAGAAGGGGGGGGGAGAGCTACAGTTAATGTCCAGGGTACTAATAAGGGTAATTCCCAGGGTACTTCAGGAATTTTATGTAATAACAGTTACGTTACCTCTCTACAGCTCTTAGGTACAGATGATCTTAAAGTATGGGAAGGCGTGAATTACATTGGAAGGGGTTTCAAAACTATAAATACAATTTTAATAGAGGTATGCTATAGAGCGCCGAACGTGAACGATAGGGACAAGTCTCTGCTATTTAACCAAATCAAACAATCATCAGATCAGGGGTAGGTATTAATTATGGGGGATTTTAATTTACCAGATATTGATTGGAATAACGAAACATGTAAAACAGCAAAAAGCAATGGGTTCCTAAGTTTACTCAAAGATCGGTATATCAAACGGTAGAAGCTCCAACTCGTAATGAGGCACTATTGGATTTAGTATTAACAAATAACATAGACTTAGTTTCAAAAACCAATGTAATTAAACATCTTGTGAACAGTGACCACAACATGGTTTCATGGGAAATCAACTTCTGTAAACTGCAACATAAAGGACAGGCAAAAATACTAAACTTCAGAAAAGCTACTTTGAATTATTCAGGGAAGCCCTAAAAGAAATTGTGTGGGAAGACGTATTGGAGGGAAAAAATGTAGAGGAAATGTGGGATACACTAAAAAATGTGCTTGCATCATTAACTATTAAATACATACCAAGAGTAAATAAGGGTAAATTCAACAAAAAAAGCCATCATGGTTGGACAAAAAAGTAAGGACAGCAATCAACAATAAAACAAGAGTGTTTAAATCAGTGGTCGCCAACCCGTCGCTCGTGAGCTACCGGTAGCTTGCCTGAGCGAAACAGGTTGCTCGACCACTACTCCCTGCCCGGTCCGCCCGGTCCGCCCGTCCGCTGTTGGCGCCGACTTGCGGTGCTATACCCGCCGCCGCTATAGCCGCCGCTGCCTTGCTCTGCTACAGCCGCCGCCTTCCCCCGCCGTAGTCCTTGTTCTGGGGACCAGAGGAGACAGGCGCTAGAAGTCATATTTGACCTCTAGCATCTGACAAGGAGCACCGTGCTAAGCGCTCCCGGCACTTCTGGGGAACCTGTGTTCCCTGTCAGATGCAGAGTCAAATATGAGAAGTCAAATAGGACTTCTAGCATGGTGTGGGGGAACTCCTTAAGCCAGCTGCGGGATGATGGAGCTGAGCTGCAAACGCTGCAGCAGCCAGCAGCGAAGAGTTTGTTATGGAGAAAATTATTATGGTGCAACTGCCCACTATGCCCATGTGAAGATGGGCATAGTGGAGGGGGCAAGCAGTGACCCCCTTGTCAATAAGCATTAACCCTTTGCAACAAAAATTAACCCCTGGCAGCAAGCGGGTAATATATATTTTTTAATTAGAAGCCTTACTGTGGGACATTGTGCTCAGAATCTTGTGTCAGGGGCATTACAGTGTGGCATAATGCATTTTTGGGGACTGTCCTGCGTCCCACCTGGGGCCGCCAGTGTCCTGTGGTGAATAGACAGTGTACAGGCTGGGGGCATGGCCAGCAGCTCTCAGAGCGCTGGCCATGCCCTGATAGTGGAAAAAATGGGGGGCGTGGCCTCGCAGGAGTACCACGGTAGTAGGTACCCCCCTAATTTTGGGCGCGTCCCTACGGAGCGCGCAGATGTCCCTTCTCCTCTGCCTCCAATGTTGGGCGGTATATATGTGGCATATTGGACATTGAAGTGTGTGGCATATTGTGTCTGGGGCATTTCGGTGTGTGGCATAATGTGTCAGGGGCATTACAGTGTGTGGCATAAGTGTAAAGGGCATTTTTTGGTTATTATGCAGGTTTTTATTTTTATTTTAGTAGCTCTTCAGGCGGTTTATTTTGTTGCGAGTAGCTCTTGCCCCAAAAAAGGTTGGAGACCACTGGTTTAAATTCTATAAAAATAACGTAAATGAGGAGGCGTTCAATAAATACAAAGAATCAAACAAAACTTGTAAAAGGGTAATCAAAGTAGCTAAAAGGGAAAATGAAGAGCTTATAGCCACTGAAAGCAAAACCAACCCCAAAAAGTTTTTCAAGTACATAAATAGTAAGATAATAATTAAAGAGAACATAGGCCCATTAACCGATATCAATGGTAAGAGTATTACAGAGGATAAGGGAAAATAGAACTACTTAATGAGTTCTTCTCATCAGTGTTTACTAAGTTAGAGCAGGCAGGGGAACGCACATGTACCACAAATGGGATGAACAAGTCAGATCTCAATATTGATTTCATGACCGAGGAAATAATATTGAGGCTCAGCAAAATAAAACAAACAAATCACCTGGGCCAGATGGTATTCATCCGAGGGTACTAATGGAATTAAAGGAGGAACTAGCGACCCCTATATATTACATTTTTGATCATTCACTATCCTCAGGTAAGGTTCCAAAAGACTGGAGAATAGCTGAGGTAGTGCCAATATTCAAAAAAGGAAAAAGGGATGACCTGGCAAATCACAGACCTGTGAGCTTAACATCAATAGTGGGTAAACTATTTGAAGGATTTTTAAGGGAGATGGTATCCAGGAATATTTAGACCTTCATAGTTTACTCAGTACTAACCAGCATGGATTCGTGAAAAATTGTTCATGCTAAACAAATGTACTAGGTTTCTATGAGGCAGTTAGCAAAAACCTTGATAATGGAAAAGCTGTAGAAGTGATCTTCCTAGATTTTGCTAAAGCTTTTGATACAGTACCACACAAGAGGTTGATAAATAAAATGGAGGACCTGGGATTAGGGGCAAATATCTGTAGATGGGTTGGGAACAGGCTGTGTAATAGAGAACAAAGAGTAATTGTGACCAGTGCCATAAGAAATATTATACCAGTACTAAGTGGAGTGCCACAGGGTTTGCACAGGTATTTTTGTCAACGATATTGGGATGGGGTTACTCAGCAATGTATCCATATTTGCAGATGATACAAAATTGAGCAGAGTTATTAATTAAACAGATGTCGCCGCGCTTCAAAATGATCTTAAAAATCTAGATGAGTGGGCAAAAATGTGGAAAATTAGGTTCAATGTGGATAACTGCAAGGTTATGCACCTTGGAAGAAATAACTAGTATGCTAGTTATAAACTAAGCGAGGTGTCATTAGGCAATTCAGTACTGGAAAAGGATCTGGGAGTCCAAATACATGACAAACTGGGGTGTAGTGCTCAAGGTCACAATGGCCCTTATTCTGATCGGTGCGGATATATCCGTGTGCGTTCGGGCCGCCGATGTTTTGTGTCTGCGCATGTGCAGAGGCGTCTCTGAGCATGTGCGAGCGGGGCGTACGGCCAAATCCCGCATGATATGTGAACACTCCGAACAGGGGGTGGAGAGGGGCGTGAAGAGCTATTTGGGCTCATTACCATATGCATACGCCCCGCGTTTCATGGGAGTTCCCATGAAAACGCTGGGCGTACGTTTGGTAATGCGGCCGTGACGCACGTGTAGGGGGCGGACATATGACATCGCCGGATGTCAGCTGCCCACCCTGATCCCTGCTTTTGCACGGAGAAATGTCCATGTGGTCTGAGGTTGCGGGTGCTGGTGGAGCACTCGGTTCTGCATTCGATGGTCTGCGACCATCGAATGATGGGGGAGGTTCCCTTAGATGGAGGAGGCGTATTCCGTGAAAAATACACGTGCGGTCCGTTCGGCCAGCTTCTTACCGCATACGGACGGAGTTGGCGATCCGTATGGAAGGCGGGGTTTCGCACGCACGGTCCTGGCCGCATAATCGGCTCCGGCCGCACCGATCAGAATAAGGGCCAATGTGACAAAACCATGTGCACTGCAGGGGGGCAGATGTAAAATGTGCGGATAGAATTAGCTTTGGGTGAGTTATTTTATTTCTGTGCAGGGTAAATATTGACTGCTTTATTTTTACACTGCAATTTAGATCTCACTTTGAAGTAAAACCCCACCCAAATCTAATTCTCTCTGCACAAGTAACATCTGCCCCACCTGCAGTGCACATGGTTTTGTCCATCTAAGAAGTATTTTGTCAGAAAGAGTGAACTAGAATAAGGCCCTATGTAACTATGTAACATTCCCTTGCAGCCATTTTTTTAAACTGTGCTATACTTCACTCATCTGTACTTCACTCCAGATTAATTTCTTTTTTTCTATATTCCATTTCATTACCTTCTGTACCCATCGACCTGAAGTACAGAGAAAAGTCTACTGTATTTGCGCAAGGGCTGGTTACATAAAGGGGGCTGCATGACCATCCCAATGCTAGATACACCAATATCAGTGGATACCCCACTTTGAGTTTTCCCCTAATCTTGGAGTAAGTGGAGTGATCCTAACACAATTGTATTCAATTATTTTGAATTGTCTATTACTCCCACATTGAAAGGTCAGGTAGTAAGAGGAAAACCCATGGTTCTACTGGTGTAACAGTGCTGATGACTTGCATCCCAAAAGGAGTGTAAGATAGGATTCCACAGAAATGGTGGCATAGTTGATGCTACAGTTGATGCTACAGTATAATGGATGTGATTCATAGCATATAACATACGGCATAGCAGGAGGCATGTGTATACACACACTGGCTATGCCATACACTGCCATATGACCAGAGCGTGTATGCGCCTGCTGCACTCATTAAATAAAAGTGGAACCTTCTGCAATGCATATGCATGCGGTATATTTTGCTACATTAAGCTGCTGTACACAGCAAAGCTGTATTGGGAAACATTTGTAAGCAAGCATTCCCAAGTACAGTTAGAATGAATTAACATAGGGCTGCTATTGTAGCAGCAAAATCAGGGAATGAAAATCATAATTTCCAATGAAATAATCATAAACAGGCAGAAAGAAATTTACTAAGATGGAAGTTCTATTTCACATGTAATGTTGCTATGGACATCCAATCTCAGAATTTACTTATTTTTTTAAGCACCTTCTAGAAGATAATAGATAGTATCTGATTGGATACCCATAGCAACCCCCCATGTGAAATTAAACTCCCATCTTACTAAATTTCCCCCACAGTGTGGAGTTCCACTAAAATTGTGACAATGGCGTTGTGAGCAATAGTGCAACAAGGAAAAAACTCAAATGGGCATCTTTTACAAATACATTTAATAGGAACATTTGTGCTAGAATTAAACACCCTAACACAAACCACTTTTATAATTCCATAAATCCAGATAACATCGGGGAATCCTAGTTATTCAATGCAAATTACAGTAAATACAAAAAGAATGGAAATGGTGGTGGAAGTATGTAACACTCAATGGAGGTTATTCTTATTCCTTCGGTCCGATGTTGCGCATCTGCACATGCGAAGGCATGTTTCTGCACATGTGCAGACGTAGGGTGCGTGCACCCATGGCAAACTTTTGGTTCGCCGGGTGCACACGCCCTAGACGACATGCGGCATGGGGGGGGTGGCAGAGAAGTGCCGGGCTTCCCCATTACCACATTGACCGCCCAGCATTCCATGGGCGTTTTCATTGTAATGAGACGGTGCCGCGGGTACGGGGGGAGGGGCTAGCAGCTGACATCACCGGATGTCAGCAGCCCGCCCATATCCGACCCAGTGTACATGCATACGGAAGTGACTTGAAAGTCACATTTATATGTGTGTACCTTCCACGACTTTCGATGGTTGGCACGGCATACAATGGTTACCCGCAGCATACGAATGGATGTTTATGCTAAACATCCATTCACAGCCTGTGCGGGCGAACCTGCGCTGCAAAGGGGGGGGGGGGGGGGGCAGACATTTGAAAATAATGCAGCCAGTATTTACCCTGCACAGAAACAAAATAACTCACACAAATCTAACTCTCTCTGCACATGTTGCATCTGCCCCACCTGCAGTGAACATGGTTTTTCCCATTTGCCAAACAAATTTGTACTGCGATCAGATCTAAATAAAGGCCATAGGGTGAGATGTACTAAGCCATGAAAAGTAGTAAAATGGAGAGTGATAAACCACCAGCCAATCAGCTCCTACTTGTCGTTTTCAAACACAGTCTGATTGGTCAGTTGTTTATCACTCTCCATGTTTTCACTTTTCAGGCTTAGTACATCTGGCCCCTAATGTCATTATGTAGTTGGGGTAGTGAAAAAATAACTTCTCTAAAGTGAGCTTTTATTCCTATTAGTTGCAGATGCACTGGTTACTTTGTTAGAATGAGACAGTATTATGTAAATTTGAATGTACTGTATTCTGTAATCCAGATGGGGTATATTTACAAGTGTCAGGTTTAAATCAAGATTTTCTTCACCAATGCCCTGTTTAGTGATCCATTCATCTTAGGTGTTCTGAAGCTTACTCCTCTAAAATAACTTTCTTCTGATGTATCAATGTCAAAAATCCCTGAAACTGGTATACAATAGTTTTACAGATGTTGGAGTCGTTCTATATGCTACACCAATTAGTTTAAAACTCAATAAGCAGCAAAAACTAGTAGTAAAACACAGCAGTCCTTAAAACTGAAAGGAAAAATGGATACATTCCCACCAGTCATTCAGGATCTACTACATCAAGGGCTATTGTTAAATTAAAAGTCCAAAAACACCCATTGTTCCTGTACTATGGAATAGTGGAAGGAACTTTAGGCTAGTTCCAGATCTACATGCAATTAATACAATTGTTAAACCATTTAATCATGTTGTAGCAATCCCTGTTCTGTTTTAATGCAGATTCCATACAGTACACATTTTTTCAGTAATTGACCATGTTCTGCATCCTTTTCAGTTGCATTAAATCTGGATAGTCAATATCTTTTTGCATCACATGTTGTGGCACACAAACTACCTAGATTAGGATGTCACAGGAATTTGGAATTTCACAAAATCTTCAATTAAACCTTAGCTTAAAAATGACAATCCTTTCTTGTTCCAGGTGGCTTTAAAGTAATTAAGGGGGTTATTTTGGTTCACTCTTTCTGACAAATTCCTTCTTAGATGGACAAAACCATGTGCACTGTAGGGGGGGGGGGGCAGATGTAAAATGTGCAGAGAGAATTAGATTTGGATGAGTTATTTTGTTTCTGTGCAGGAAAAATACTGGCTGCTTTATTTTTACACTGCGATATAGATCTCACTTTGTAGTAAAACCCCACCCAAATCGAATTCTCTCTGAACAAGTAACATCTGCCCCACCTGCAGTGCACATGGTTTTGTCCATCTAAGAAGGAATTTGTCAGAAAGAGTGAACCAAAATAACCCCCTAAATAACTAGATGATTTTCTACTATACTCTCCAAATTTTGAAACATCAGCTGTGAATACAGAAGTTTCTTGAACAAAGTATATGAAAAGCATCCAAACGCTAAATCCAACTTTGTCGGAAACAAATTTCTTAAATAGCTTATTGTTTATCTGAAGATATGAGAAATGTATATCTAATAGAATTGCATCCATACAAGAAATCAGATTACCAATTAACAAAAATAAAATTAATGAGTTTCTAAGGAATGGAAGGTCACTGGAGAAATTGGATATCTAACTATTCACAATTAACCTTTGTATGGCTTTTGGTGCAAAACAAATTGTACATACAGTACTGAACTAAATTGTAATTTCAAATACTGCAAATATATCTCACAGCTTTATGGTTGCCTAATTATAAATCATTTTTTCTTTTTTTTTTCTGATATTGAAGCATATGCCATAGGAGTTCTTACATATTAACATGAAAGGAAAGACTGGGGGCGAAATGTAATAGAGTGCGATTTTTTAGACATGTGCGATTTTTGGTCAAAAACGGCCGAAATCGCACATTTTCCGAAAATCGCACATTTAATAGGTTGAAAATCGCGGTAAAAAATCGGTCCTGATTGGCTGAGCTATGCGTCTCCATGGAGACGCATACTGTAGCTCAGCCAATCACGCTCTCAGCCTCTGTAGCACTGGGACAGAGCTACAGAAGCTACGGAGAAAGCCGGTGACAGGCAACGGAGAAAGCGGTTCTCCCCGCTGCCTGTCAGTGCGGGGGGAGCCGGCTGTAAAGCAGCCAGACCAGCGCTGGATGCAGGAATGGTAAGTAACGCTGGTGTAAAATTGAGGTGTGTGTGTGTAATAAACTTGTACTTCTCTGTGTGTGTGTTTTTTATAAACATTCTTTTTACAGGTGGACTACAAGTCCCAGCGGGCCCATTAATGCCCTGCATGCTGGGACTTGTGGTTCTCCAAGTCCCAGCATGCGGGGGAGGTCTGCTGGCACTTGTAGTTCGCCGGTAAAAAGCAATGTAATGATATGTATGATGGATTTAACCCTATCAGGCCGGCGTCCACTGGCCACGGACGCCGGTGACAGCCCGGGCTTCAGCCCTGGACGGGTGAAGCCTGGGGGGGGGGACCCCTTTATTGGGGGGGTCCCCACTCCTCCAGGTACCCCGTCCAAGGCTGACCAGCCACGGTGCTCATGTTTTGGCCGGGGGACCTTGTATAAAAAGTGTCCCCCGGCTGTGGCATGACACCGCGGGCTGTTGGAGCCCGGTGCTGGACCCCCAGATTTTTTGTCCCCCGTATTTTTGGAACCAGGACCGGTCCAAGAGTCCGGGGCTGGTTTCAGAAATACGGGGGACCCCTATGCTTTTTGTCCCCCCGTATTTTTGGAACCAGGTCCGGCTCAATGAGCCCGGGGCTGGTTATGCTTAGGAGGGGGGACCCCACGCCATTTTTTTTTAACTTTTTTTTTTTTAGCACAAAATCGCATTTATGAAAATGCGCACATTTTCATGACTGAAAATGCGCACATTTTCATGACTAAAAATCGCGGCAAATCGCGGCAATCTCATTACATATGCGAATTCGCGGCAAAAAACGCGATTTTTAAAGGTGCGATTTGGTGCGATTTTTTTTTAGTCTAAAAAAACGCACCCTATTACATTTCGCCCTGGGTGTCTATTTAAAGCCCAATTAAGAGAGATTACTAAAAAGGGATTAATAAGGGCAATATTAGCAACCGTGCTACTTGTGAAAAAATTCTCAAACATTATTCTGGATCTTAAATTGTCCAAAATGCAGTAGCAGCTCTACTAAGTTGTGAGAAAACTCAAAATGTGACTGCTGCTCGGTTACTCCTCACTATACCTACTACTAACATTTCACTGGTCAAATTAATTTTTTTTTAAATCTCAACTACCAGTTGTTGAAACTGAGGTGTTTCAGAAAAAGGAAATTATAGGTTAAAAGTGTTTTGGCACCATTTTTTATGACTACACTAGGCACAGTTAGTAGGACTAAAGACACTAACAAATGCACCTATAAAATTGAAAACATGTTACCTAGCTTCACAAAAAAATGTCAGCTAACAGTGAGCAAATATAGTTATACTCACTGTCTCTGTTACAGGGAGATGGTCAGGGAGTGGGGACAGGTGGAGGGCAGAGCGGCAGTAGTGGGAGATGGGCAGAAGGCAGCAGGGCTTCCAGGAAAATAGGGCGTGTATGTGTCTCATGTGCATGCACACCATACTGTTGGAGAATGGCTCCTGGTGGGGGATAGCGAATGGGGATAGAATCACCAGGAGCCACTCTAATAAGAGTGGCTCCATCTGTATATACACACACACACATTTATTTTTGTGTTTGCATTTTAATAGTTTAGATTTCTATTTAATTCTGGGGTTTAACAATAACAAATAATACATTTTAATTGTTTATAAACCCCCAGTTTTCCACAATGTAGAGTTTGAAAGCCTAGTGTGATACAGAGACAAAATCACTAACCACTAAAAATTATTTAAAATATTAGCATTTAATGAATTTCAAATGTACTTTTTATTATTTTTATTATTTTCCAAAAAACTGTTATTCCCTTCAAACAAAATTCTTAGAGAATTGCTTATTTATTTTATAAACGTTTTCTCCCTTTTGTAGCTAGTTATAGTAAATGTCATTTAATATTCAAGCAATTAACTTCTTACTAATTAGAGACAAAACAAGGACTGTACATATTAATATTCATGTTTATTCAGTAGTAATGTGCATAGGGAAGTCACTCACAGGCACAAGCAAGCCAATATTATATTAAGTGTGCTTGAATTTTAAGCTTACATGGCAATTTACCTTGTTTGTTATTAAATGAAGACAGCACGATCAATTGAAACAAGTATACAGTACTCCAAGTTATTGCAATTTATTTATTTATTTATAGATTTATTTATTTATGCTGTAATCTTTGTCACCATGAAGTATGACATGTGCAGAAAATAAAGCACAGGGCAAATCATATATTTAAATATTTTATTTTATATACAGATTTAGGGTCAGATGCACTAAGCATCAAAAGTTATAAAATGGAGAGTTAGAAACAGTCAGCCAATCAGCTCCTACATTACATTTTTCAAACACAGTCTGTGACATGGCAGTTTATTACTCTCCATTTTATCACTTTTGAAGCTTAGCGCATCTGGCCCTTAATGCTTTTATATCTGGTTTTCAATAAATGTACATATAAAAATGATTACAACCATTTGCACACAAAGAACACAATAAAACATCTATAATAGTACAATAAGAAAACATGTAAAACTATATGCTATATATTGGGTCTATTATGATTGCAAAATGGATTTCTATGCAAATGACCACTTGCATATCAGAATCAGAATCAGCTTTATTGGCCAGGTATACTTGCGTATACTAGGAAATTTTTTTCGGTTAGCTGTGAAGCAGCCAGGTGGGTAACAAGTAAACAGTATAAACAATATAAACAGGTGGGGGAACATGTACAGTCATATAGAAAGTTATTCCGAAGGGACACTGTATTAGATTATGTGCAAAGGGTTATAGCGTGACTAGACAGTTAAGTGTTTATGAGTTCACGTGTCAACAGATGAACCGCTTGAGGAAAGAAACTTTTTAGGCTTCTGGTGGACCTGGTGGGAATAGCCCTGTAGCTTCTGCCTGATGGCAGAATGTTAAAGAAGCCATGGCCAGGATGTAGTTGGTCCTTGACTATCTTCGTTGCCCGCTTTTTTTGCTCTGGACAGGTACAGGTCCTGGACAGAGGGAAGGTCTGTCCCATAAGGAGTCCTTCCAACACTAGTTGTTGGGAAGGTCCTAGAGGGCCCACTTGTTGGTTGTAACTTTCTAATTTTTAATGCAGTCCAACAGATTTTTGTTTATATACAACATCAAAGTGCCCAAAATGTTATCTGCCTCTGTCTCACAGCCACTGGATGGTGCAGTAGTGATAACCCCTAACTCATCCTGTTTGTTACATGAGGTGCACCCAGGGTGCAGTGAAGGTATCTGTCTGCAACTCTGGTACACTGGCGATGGCATACAAAGTTAGAGCAGGGAGATGGAACCCTGATGTCTGGTAATTGGCAGAGAGGTTGCTAGAGGCTGGGGCAGCTAAGGTGTGTCGTGAACAAAAGTTACAATAGGTAATCCTCTAACTAGTTTTGCTTTTATCTGGGACCATTATTTAAAGAGTGAATTCTAATGGGCCCCTTAGGACCTCTTACATCTGATAAATCATTCCATTTCATAACACTGTTAAACCCCGTACACACGGGGGAGATATATTGCTCAGGAATATATTGCTAGCAATATGTTGCTGAGCAATATTTTGCTCAGTTTCTCCTTTTCATCAGCAACCAGAGATGGTCGCTGATGAAAGTTAACCTCTGCCGGCGGTGCCGCAGAGGTAATTATAACAGGGCTGAAAACGGGAGCGTGCAGCCGGCAAATTATCATTGGGGCACACTCCCATCACTGGCAATATGGTCTCAAGTGACCATATTTCCAGCGATTTCAGCCCCTATCGCCCCCGCGTGTACACTGCCGTTTCTGAAAACAGGTGAACATAATTGAGCACCTTCATTATTTAGTTCACATGTGCATTCAGTTAATTACCTCCACAAAGCCATTACATATATCTGTTTTAAAATAAGAAACACAGACCCATTCTTAACTGGAATATTCTTACTACATCACCATAGTTATGACTATCACTGTGTATCGCTGTAAAATCAACAACATAAAAATATCTATTCTTACCATCACTTATACATTGAAAAGGGAACAAAGATATATATATATATATATATATATATATATATATATATATATATATACATGTCCTGTTGTCCGGCACTAGCAAAACGTATATATGCAACTGCTGGCGGTGCCTCCTATTCCCATGAACGGGAAAATAAATGAGAAAAAGTCCGTGGCACTCAAAAGGCTTATTGCAGCAAGTGTAGTCACAAAATGAAACCCAAACTCAGGTCAATTTGTCGAAAATTGACCTGAGTTTGGGTTTCATTTTGTGACTACACTTGCTGCAATAAGCCTTTTGAGTGCCACGGACTTTTTCTCATATATATATATATATATATATATATATATATATATATATATATATATATATATATATATATAGAGAGAGAGAGAGAGAGAGATACACAAAAAAGAAGGGGTTCAGCGCCAGGATATAATACACAGAAGGATATGGGGGTGGTGTCCTTAAATTAATGTTAAGCACTTCCCACTTGTAATGGGCATCTGTATAGGAGGAAAGGTATTTGGAAAGAATTATGGAACTCGGCGATCTGTGCTACAGATGGGTCATTGTACATCCTTGCTGGCGGGTCGCCAGAACGTACGCGCTGGCGACCCGCCAGCAGCCTCGCCAGCGAGGAGACTGAGACGCGCGTGCGTCTCACGCGCACGCGCGTCTCAGTCTCCGTCGCTAGCGTGGCGGAAACCCTGTCCGTCTCCGCCTCAGGGAGACGGACGGGGTTAGGGGGGGGTTAGGGGGGATGCGGGCAGGCGGCGGGGACCCCGGGTTACCGCCGGCAAGCCGGCGGGGACCCGGGGAAACGTTTGGAAGCGCCGTCGGAAGGGGGCGCGCGCGCCTCTCGTGCGCGCGCGCCCCCTTCTCACGATCGCCATGGCGCTGGCGGGGGATGGCGGCTGGCGACGCCAGCGCCATCCCCAGCAAAGATGGACCGTGACCCATCTGTATAAATGGAAGTTACTGGGACACAATAAATCTATAAAAACAAATTGTTTATTTTACAAAGAGAAGGTTTTCATAGCAATCAATAAAAGAATAAATTTGCAGGCTAAAAAGTGCTAAAGTGCTAAAAGGGGACGAGCTGGCACTCCAAACAACAAACGCAAATGCCCTGGGTGCCTTCCACAGCGATAAGGTAGTGGGGGGGATGAATGGCGTCACTCCAAGGGTCTTTGTTGCAACAAAGACCCTTGGAGTGACGCCATTCATCCCCCACACTATATATATATATATATATATATATATATTTTTTTTTTTTTTTTTTTTTTTGTCATTCACTCTCACTCTCTTACATTGATTAAGGGTTTCCTCTCTAGTGGTGTTCAGCACTCTTTATTTTGCCTTCAGAATATCTTTCTTTCTGTAGCCTCTATCAAGGATAGGGTATATTATTCTGCACTTGGTATTTGCACATTTTTTTCCCTGAGGACGGGCAAAGCAGCCCGAAACATGTCGGAATAAAGACCGCATTTTCTTACCTGAAATAATCCCTGAGTGACGCCTTATTGCCATACAGCACTTTATATATATATATATATATATATATATATATATATATATATATATATACAATATATACATACACACAAGAAGAAACTAGAGTGCACCTCCTCATGTGTCACCACCAGCGCCTTAGATTTAGATGGTAATTAATCACTTGCTCAGTGTCAAATTATACAATTTATTAAAATATCAGCAAGATATGTGGAATTACAGCGTTGTTTCATCCAATAGTTCATATGGAGTCAGATTTCAGTCATCACAATAACCCGACGCGTTTCGTCGCTCAGACTTCATCAGGGGTGTAACAAAAAGAGTCAATAAAAAAGAAGCTTCAAATTAAAAAGCAATGACAAATCTGGTTCTTCTATGGTTCCTGGACCGACCAAAATTTAAATTCAACTCCTCTCACAGCTGTGAGAGGAGTTACGGACAAACCTCCCCACATATCGCTTTTTTGCCCCATTCCACACTGGAGTTGAATTTAAATTCTGGTCGGTCCAGGAACCATAGAAGAACCACATTTGTCGTTGCTTTTTAATTTGAAGCTTTTTTTGTATTGAGTCTTTTTGTTACACCCCTGATGAAGTGATGAAACGAGTCGGGTTATTGTGATGACTGAAATCTGACTCCATATGAATTATTGGATGAAACAACGCTGTAATTCCACATATCTTGCTGATTTTTTAATAAATTGTATAATTGTCCCCGATATTCCTCTCGTAACCTTTTTTTTTTTTTTTTCGATAACCAGAGGTTCTCTTTACAACATGCTATGAGGTTGAAGAGAACAGAAATAGTAAAAAAAACTTTCCTGGAGAGGAGGGTTCTATGGGGATAGTGTTAGCACCCTAATTGTTCCAGGTGGTGGGAAACGGGTATTTATATGTGATTTTTGTACTGACAAGAGAAGTATTAGCTTTTTGAGTAAGAAGACTATATTAATATGGGGAAAACAATAAAATTGATGTCAATGAATGTAAAAGGGCTAAATTCCACACAAAAGAGGAATAGAATCTTGAGGTATCTACACGAGCAAGGAGTAGGGATAGCAGCCTTGCAGGAAACGCATTTTTCAAAAGTATCTCAGCCTAGATTGTGCAATACTAGATACACAAAAGCATATTATTCAAGTGCGCTAAGGAAAAGGGGAGGTGTTGCTATTTTGATCCAAAAAGAGATTAATTTTGATATAGACCTACAATTAACTGATAAGGAAGGAAGATACATAATATTAAAGGGGAGACTTAATAACAAAATAAATCACAATTGCTTCAGTATATGTATCGAATACTTACCAAATCAGTTTTATAAAAACTTTTTGGAATTTTTTTTTCTGTAGCAGAAGGGTCATTGTTAGTTCTGGGGGATTTTAATTTAGTAAGAGACCCGCGATTAGATAAATCAGATTATAAAAAATTAAAATCATCCCGAGTGGTCAACAGAACAGCTGAGGAGTTTAATGAAACTTTACACAAGGCCGAAATGCACAATATTTGGAGAGTTTTACACCAACCTCCAGGGATTATACATTTTTCTCAAACGCTCATAAAACATATTCGAGAATATATTTTGTTTTTACGGACAGGATTACTTTACAGAATATAAAAATAGCAGACATCCTACCTAACACATGTTCCGACCTTGCAATATCTTGGTATTCAATTGGCATCTAATGAAAAGAACTTGATAGAATTTAATTATGCCCCTCTCCTCAATCAGCTAAATGCAAAAGTTAATAAGTGGATGAACATAGCAGCATCTTTAATGGGTAGGGTTGCTATGTTAAAAATGTTTTTTTTTCTACCAAAGATTCTATACTTATTTCGCGCTATTCCAAAAGTGCTGCCCAAATATTGGATAGGGAGATTCAATTCTCTCTTTAATAGATATATCTGGAGAAATAAACGGGCTAAAATAGCAAAGGAATACCTAATGCTTCCTAAAGATAGAGGTGGTCAATTCGCCTCCCTGACCGACCAGATTAAGTACTGGTGTTGCCCCATAAAGAATAATTGCTGGTTGAGAACTTAATTTGGCTTCCCCCAATTTGGGAAACGAGAAGAAGGAACTAGCAAATTCTACTAGAGCGATTCTCCAGAATTGGTATAAATTCTTGGATAAGCTGAATATTCTGAGATCTCCTATAGGACATCTTCCCTTAGATACCTTAATGAAAATAATACCAAATCTTAATCTCGAGTTATGGAGAAATCTTGCAATAAAAACCTTGGCAGATGTATATGATGTATATGATAATAGACAATTAATGTCATTTGACCAGATTTAAAAAAAATTTGACTCCCGAATTCGGAATTCTATAAATACCTACAGATCAGGCACTGGTTACAATCCGATATTTTTGACGCAACAGAATTAAAAATACTCCCGAAGGAGTTTATTAACCATATTTATGGATTAAAGAGGAAGGGAGGAATCACCTTTTGGTATAAAATGCTCTCAAGAGAGGGAGGGGGAATAAACTAAAACTAGATAGCAATGTGAAGTGGGAAAGGGAGTTGAATTTTACCTGGGTCAGCGCACAATGGGCACAATTATTTAACTCAGTCAATCAAATGTCTAAATCTACAGTACAGATTGAAATATATTTTAAAATATTTTACCAGATGTACTACACACCAGTAAAAATTAATAGTTTCTTTCCAGACCAACCAGATGTGTGCTGGAGATGTGAAAAAAAGGGTGATAAAAAGCACATATTTTGTGAGAAACTAAAAGATTTCTGGTTTGAAATTGAAACACTCCATCTACAGAGTTTGGGACTTGTAGGGCAGATATCATCTCAAATGATATTATTGCATATTCTTCCACCAAACTTACATTTTATGAAAAAATATCTTCTAAATCAAATAATTTGCGCAATAATAGCGGCAATTGCCCAACTATGGAAGCAAGAACAGGTCCCAACCTCTCATAAGGTAATAAACAAGATTGAATTTAACTATAAGATGGAAACTTTGGGAAAATATTATAATGATAGAATTGTTAAATCATGGAGAGACTGGGAAAGGTTCCAAGAGGGATCAACTGGAGACCTCTAGGAAATGCCCCTTAGATTATAGTCTTCATCATTACTAGATATATTAGTCTTTAACATAATCAGAAAGCTAAACTGAAAATAGGAGATTATTGAATATGATCATATAGCTACTTCTCTTGTCAATAATATTTGTATAATATTTATATTGTGTTTATTGTAGGTCTATTTTAATTGTCTTGTCTTTGAATTGTAATTGTAATGTAATTTATCTGTCACTATTTGGACGTTGGGTCCTTGTCTTTTGATACAGTATTTGAAAAATTGCAAATATTTTTTTTTTAAATTGTATAATTGTCTTTTGACACTGAGCAAGTGATTAATCACTATCTAAATCTAAGGCGGTGGTGGTGACACATGAGGAGGCGCACACTATATTCTTGTTGTGTATTTTGTTCTTTCTTCCCCCACTAACAGGGGGGACTTATAGAGTTGCTGCCAAAAAAAACAAGTATCCTAGCGCAGTGAAAGGGTTATTCTTATATATATATATATATATATATATATATATATATATATATATATATATATATGCAGACAGAAGAAGTGGCAGAAGTGGCATTGTATCCTGATGAAGGGGTCACCGATCCCCGAAACGTAGATCATTTTTGGATTAAAAGAATCCACTGTGTTTTCACCTCTTACTAAGTCTCAGAGTGCCACTTCTGTCTGTATATACCTGGAGGGTGGCTATCCCTCATAAGGAGGCACCGGAAGTTACAGCATTACCACTATTAAGTCCTGAGTGACTGGTCCTCTTTGCAAGTATATATATATATATATATATATATATATATATATATATATATATATATATACATATACAGGTTGAGTATCCCGTATCCGAATATCCGTTATCCGAATTATTCCGAAAACCATACATTCCAGAAAGTGAACAAAATTTTTTTTTTTCTAAAAACTTACTGGGGACATCTGTAACAGCAGTACTGAGGGAATGATATGTAACTGGCACTACTGGGGACATCTGTAACAGCACTACTGAGGGAATGATATGTAACTGGCACTATATATGTGCAAGACAATTATTGCTTGGCATTTAAATTCAGTGCCTGAGATAGTACACAAACTTTGTTTGTTTTATGTTTTGAAACCATGTTTTATGCACAAATAAAATATATTTGTGTTTATTTCATGTGTTTGATGTATATGTACAACATAAATGCAAGATACCTCAAGATACATCATTGAAATATTAAAATATCCGAAATACGGAATAATCCATTATCCAAAATTCTCCTGGTCCCGAGCATTTTGGATAAGGGATACTCAACCTGTATATATATGTATATATATATATATATATATATATATATATATATATATATATATATATATATATATATATACTGTGCATCACCATTGACGTGGGGTATACACACATTGCTGTTCCTGCTTAATTTCTAAGCAATCTAGTCAGATCACTTAGAAAATAGCCTAAAATTACATATGTATGCCCTCTTAGAATCTAGGTGCAGAGTGATGTGAGGAAACATTTTAGCCATAAGGGGTTTAATACTCTCCAGAATGCTGGAGCATCAGAGTAATAACTCAGAACTGCACCACATGTGACTGTTGGGATCTAGAAGAAGACGATAGATCAGCATCAGCCACTTGGAGAAGGAAATAAAACCACTAGACCACCAAGGAAGTTTTCCCGACAGTTCATCATGTTAACGCATCATCAATCTTGACACTATGTGCAGTATTCAATGCACATTTACAAAATGTGCAGCAAATCCTGTTTAGGACTCGCTGCACTTTCGCACGGTTCTGGAGGGCTGGAGCATTCGCTGCTCTCGGCTCCCGGCCCCCTGCTGGCCAAAGTGTATAAAAAAAAAAGTAAAAAAAAATTAAAAAAAAATTAAATATATACATATATATATATAATCTAATCTATATATATATATATATATATATATATATATATATATATATATATATATATATATATATCTAAAATAGGGCAGAAAGAAGGCGCTTCATGGTGTAGTATTTTTAGTAGACACAATTTATTTTAAAAAGGTAAGCCACGGTAAGGGTTAACATGAACTCGTACCAAGTAAAAGGGCTGTGTGGACTGGGTACCACAAGGCATAAGTTTTAAAACCAAGGCATATGCTGCTCACACTGTACCAGGTACTCGGGTGCACTCGAACGCCGCGGGGCTGGATTGCAGAGAAGCGTGGGGTAGCACAACGGGTCCTGGATACCGGTGTCAGGTGAAGGAGCGTCGTAGGCCACGCCCTGACGCGTTTCGTCACTTGCGGACTTCGTCAGAGGGCGTGGCTACTACGTACGCTCGAGGAGTTTATGTAGGGCTGTCCCCGTCAATCATACAGGTCAGCGTGCGGTAATCACCGCCAATACAGATGGACGGACTTAGACGCACCACGTAACTCAGTCACGTGGTGCCGATGTCTCCGTCAGGCGGAGGGCTAGTATGGTATAGTCTGTGTATACAGAGGGACGGACTTAGAAGCACCACGTCACTCAGTCACGTGATGCCGATGCCTCCGTCAGACGGAGCGGCTCGTATAGTGCGGTCTATGTATGCATACAAGCTATAAAGACCAATCACAAACGCAGGTTTGGACCCGCCTTCAGGTGAAGACGATCTTATTGGTCTGCTGACTTAATGGCCTTAATAACACAAACAGACTGTATAAAACAGCTGTATTTGGACCGCTAAAGGCTGATAGTTCCCAAACATCACTATATTAGTGCGGGACACACTATAAAAATGAACATAATTAATGCCACCGCTCATTCGCATTGTGCCACCGGTACAAAGTATTCAGTGAAAGCAGCACATCACTCCGGAATATACAAGCACAAAATTCCATAAAATACATAAAAAATACACAATTTCATAAAAATGTATATAAGTATAACAAAACATATAAAAGATAGCATATAAAAATGAGTATAAAGAGAAATAGAACAGCAGACAGGTGACATATGAAAAACAGGTGTATAATCCAATATTTACACCAGATGCAATCTGCAGTACAACATAAGAATTAATAATATCACTGTTGAAGCATATCGATACTTGACTAGTAAGATGCATTTATAAGTGCAAACCAGCAAATAATGAGGAAGCAGGACAATATCGCTCTCATTACGTTCTCAAACACCACCATTACGCAAAAAATCTTTTAAATCATAAAATAAAGATTACAAATATTTTCAAATATTTTCAAGATATACTCGGGTATATTGATCTATTATATTTAATTTTAAATACCTCTAAGCATATCACTATACACTCTAAATGCTTACAACGGACAGAAGCACTTAAGATAAAGGGTCAAGGACCGATGTTCAACCAATAAAGGGTGTTATCTCGTAACCGTCATTTAACCCTCTGGGTACCAGGGTATCAAGTCTCAGTATCCAGATGGTTTCCCTTTTCAAGAGGAACTTATCATGATCACCACCTCTTTTACTGTGGTGAACCAGCTCAATCCCCCTGCAGGTTAGTGTTTTAGGGTCACAGTTATGATGTTCTTTAAAATGTCGGGGTACACTGTGATTGGTGACTCCGTGTTTGATGTTCCGGAGGTGCTCAAGGATTCTAACCTTGAGACACCTCTTCGTCTTACCGACGTATTTCAAGCCACACCCACACATAAGGAGATATATGACTGATGAAGAATTACAATTGATAAATTCGTTGACCTTGATGTCAGTGCCCTCAATAAGTGGTCCTTTTTTCATATGGGGACAAATTTTACATCGATTACCCTTGTAATCGATGTAAAATTTGTCCCCATATGAAAAAAGGACCACTTATTGAGGGCACTGACATCAAGGTCAACGAATTTATCAATTGTAATTCTTCATCAGTCATATATCTCCTTATGTGTGGGTGTGGCTTGAAATACGTCGGTAAGACGAAGAGGTGTCTCAAGGTTAGAATCCTTGAGCACCTCCGGAACATCAAACACGGAGTCACCAATCACAGTGTACCCCGACATTTTAAAGAACATCATAACTGTGACCCTAAAACACTAACCTGCAGGGGGATTGAGCTGGTTCACCACAGTAAAAGAGGTGGTGATCATGATAAGTTCCTCTTGAAAAGGGAAACCATCTGGATACTGAGACTTGATACCCTGGTACCCAGGGGATGCGGTCATTTGGTCTACTGCATTATGGTAGAAAGTCATTAGGTCGAATCCATTAGGTCGACATGCTAAAAGGTCGACATGACTCTAGGTCGACATGGGAAAAGGTCGACATGATTCTAGGTCGAAAGGTCATTAGTTCGACAGGTCATTAGTTCGACAAGGTCATTAGTTCGACATTGTCTATGTCGACATTCACAAGGTCGACATGGAGTTTTTCACTGTTTTTTGAGCCAACATGTGCCGACAGGCGGTATTTCATGCCCTACCATCCACTAGGGCGTGGTGGGAGAATAAAATAGTGTGCCGAGCGTAGCGAGGCACCGTGCCCGACGCATAGCGAGCGCAGCGAGCGATGCGAGGGGATGCAGTGCACTTTAAACTGTGTCCATGTCGACTGTGTTGACATTCAGGTAAAAAAACAGTGAAAAACCCCATGTCGACCTTGTGAATGTCGACATAGACAATGTCGAACTAATGACCTTGTCGAACTAATGACCTGTCGAACTAATGACCTTTCGACCTAGAATCATGTCGACCTTTTCCCATGTCGACCTAGAATCATGTCGACCTTTTAGCATGTCGACCTAATGGATTCGACCTAATGACTTTCTACCATAATGCAATAGACCAAATGATCCCAACCCGGTACCCAGAGGGTTAAATGACGGTTACGAGATAACACCCTTTATTGGTTGAACATCGGTCCTTGACCCTTTATCTTAAGTGCTTCTGTCCGTTGTAAGCATTTAGAGTGTATAGTGATATGCTTAGAGGTATTTAAAATTAAATATAATAGATCAATATACCCGAGTATATCTTGAAAATATTTGAAAATATTTGTAATCTTTATTTTATGATTTAAAAGATTTTTTGCGTAATGGTGGTGTTTGAGAACGTAATGAGAGCGATATTGTCCTGCTTCCTCATTATTTGCTGGTTTGCACTTATAAATGCATCTTACTAGTCAAGTATCGATATGCTTCAACAGTGATATTATTAATTCTTATGTTGTACTGCAGATTGCATCTGGTGTAAATATTGGATTATACACCTGTTTTTCATATGTCACCTGTCTGCTGTTCTATTTCTCTTTATACTCATTTTTATATGCTATCTTTTATATGTTTTGTTATACTTATATACATTTTTATGAAATTGTGTATTTTTTATGTATTTTATGGAATTTTGTGCTTGTATATTCCGGAGTGATGTGCTGCTTTCACTGAATACTTTGTACCGGTGGCACAATGCGAATGAGCGGTGGCATTAATTACGTTCATTTTTATAGTGTGTCCCGCACTAATATAGTGATGTTTGGGAACTATCAGCCTTTAGCGGTCCAAATACAGCTGTTTTATACAGTCTGTTTGTGTTATTAAGGCCATTAAGTCAGCAGACCAATAAGATCGTCTTCACCTGAAGGCGGGTCCAAACCTGCGTTTGTGATTGGTCTTTATAGCTTGTATGCATACATAGACCGCACTATACGAGCCGCTCCGTCTGACGGAGGCATCGGCATCACGTGACTGAGTGACGTGGTGCTTCTAAGTCCGTCCCTCTGTATACACAGACTATACCATACTAGCCCTCCGCCTGACGGAGACATCGGCACCACGTGACTGAGTTACGTGGTGCGTCTAAGTCCGTCCATCTGTATTGGCGGTGATTACCGCACGCTGACCTGTATGATTGACGGGGACAGCCCTACATAAACTCCTCGAGCGTACGTAGTAGCCACGCCCTCTGACGAAGTCCGCAAGTGACGAAACGCGTCAGGGCGTGGCCTACGACGCTCCTTCACCTGACACCGGTATCCAGGACCCGTTGTGCTACCCCACGCTTCTCTGCAATCCAGCCCCGCGGCGTTCGAGTGCACCCGAGTACCTGGTACAGTGTGAGCAGCATATGCCTTGGTTTTAAAACTTATGCCTTGTGGTACCCAGTCCACACAGCCCTTTTACTTGGTACAAGTTCATGTTAACCCTTACCGTGGCTTACCTTTTTAAAATAAATTGTGTCTACTAAAAATACTACACCATGAAGCGCCTTCTTTCTGCCCTATTTTAGATTTGTTTGCTCTGTGGATTCCAGAGATCTCCCCATAGAGAAAGAAGCAGCTGCAGGTCCTCGTGTTACTGGACTTTTGGTACAATTAACCCTTTGTGTGCTATACAAGGGTCCCACTAACTGGTATCTCTAATACTGACTGACAGTTGGGCGCAGACTTTTCAATTTCCTTCCATATATATATATATATATATATATATGCTTTAAGCACATGATTACAAATAGCATGCCCCTTCTTAGAAAACAAAATCTGATTTTTTGACACCAAACTCCCCCCCCCCCACCCAAAACCCTTTATTTCAAAAGATCACTTTCCTGTTCACCTAAAAAAGATGTCCAATGCAAAACGGCGAATCATGGCAAAAATCATGGAGAAAGCAGTTCTCCATCCTAGCATTGTATACACTCTCGGCGAATCCCTGTGAAAACCCCATTGAAATTCTCCAGTGACTTGCAGCGGACATGAAATGGAGAACTGTCCGGCATTCACTGTTTGCTTTCGGCGAACAGTGAACATTGAATAGAATGAAGCACATTTTCAGTGAAACAGATTCACCGCAAGGAGTGAAAACAGCCCGATTCGCCGAAAAAAAATGGAGAATTGGGAGCATTGAATACTGAATGATGATGCATTCCCCTCACTGTTCTACAGCAGCAATGTTGATTATTGATTTTCTGCTTGTTGACAGTTTGACCATGTTGACCTTATCATGACAACCTGATGACTGTCAACATGATGCCTGTTGAAAAAACATACCCTTGTCCCTCCGTGTTTGCTTTTACTTCTAATTGTACATTTATGTCTTAAAAAAAAGGAAAGAAAGTCACATTTACTACTTTGTACTATAACGACTTTATCATTCTTTTCCCTTCAATTAAATAATGTATTCTAGTTTACCACTGCGTGGGTAGAACTTTTGATCATTACCTACAATAATATGCATGACAAGGCAACATGGAATTATCCTTAAAATCCAATTGTCTGGCAATTCTTATAAGTGTCTACTGTACTCACAAACATTCTATTAACAACAATGCTGTTGTGCATTTAAAGCACTTAAGATTTAAAAGGAGGATTGCTACCTTGACAGGTCAGTGAGGAAAACAACAAAAGTATGCTATTATCTACACATAATAAGGTGTTTGACAAATCTTTGCAAGAGAATTACGATATGTCATGTTGCTCAAATGGTAAAGAAAATAGATTTTATTTAAATGCAATAATAAATTCAAGGTTCTAAAAAACGTATTTAGAGGAATTGTTATCTACCATATGGTGCTGCATACAGTATATGCTATTATAGACCTAAATACATATTATACAAAGGATAAAGGACCTAATTCAAGTTGGCTTGCTAAGCAGCAGTTGTTCACTGCCTAGCCAGGCCATAAATGCCACCTGGCCAATTCACCCCCCCCCCCCCGCCGCTGAATCCCCTCAGTAACATATGAGGGGATGTGTATGCGAACACATCCCTTTGCATGTGGACAAAGGGGAGAGAAATCATTTGATGGTCGCCATCGAATGATTTTGCTCCCCTTCTGCAATAAATTTCAGTCTAAGAAGGGACGGGTGCTGAAGTTATGTGATGTCAGATGCTCACCCCTGAGCAGGCATTGGCCTGCCTGCGTTCCCAAGGGAATGGGCAGTGTTTTTATGGAAACACCCATTATAATGCTTGGCATTCCCTTTCTGCCGCCACCTACATGCCCCCAACCCTCTCTCCCTGCAGTGACCATCCCGGCGAGTGTGTAACTTGCCAAAGCTGTTTGCTGCGGGGGTTTGCACATGTGCAAACCCCAACCATCAGGGCTGGGTCCGAATTTGATGCTGAATTTGATCCTGAATCGGCCCCAAGTAAAAGGTATATCCATGGATTCAGTATTGAATCGCGGCGGTTGGGATCCCGGCGTTCAGAATCCCGACGCCGGAATTCCGACAGCCGAAATGCCGACAAGGGGGGGACGTGGATCGCCCCCCCTTGCGGGCTCGCTGCGCTCGCCACGCAGCGGGCCCGGTGCCTCGCTACGCTCGGCACACTAATTTATTCTCCCTCCAGGGGTGTCGTGGACACCCCAGGAGGGAGAAAGTGTCGGCATTTCGGCGGTCGGGATTCCGGCGTCGGGATTCTGAACGCCGGGATCCCGACCGCCGTGCATCCCATATCCATAATACATTTGAAGGAACACAGCATATGCAGAGCCCACAACCCAACAGTTTTCTATGAAGTATAAATACCTGGACATTAGCCACTTCTTCCACAAGCCTTGAGAAATATATATATATATATATATATATATATATATATTGAAAGCAGTCAGCCAAGAGGAGGAAGTTGTGGAGACTCAGACGTCAGCAAGTGGAAAGAAGGATAGGCCCATCAGGGTCTCCTTTATTTTACAATTGTGCCATATCTGTCTACTATTTATTGTGGACCATTCCATTTGGTGAGAGTTCTGCCACAATGTGAATCTTTGTATATTATATGTAATTAAATGGATTAAAAAATTGTGTTACACTAATATTTTTATTGCATATATTCTTGGATGAGGGGAGATGCAATCAGCCTGCTTTTGGTGACTTCAATGTCCCTTCATAAATGTGATTTGTCTGCAATCTAGTAGACCATCCCTAATGGTACGGGTCCTCACGCCCTTTATAGAATAAATTAATGGTGTTTTACTTCCTTTTAACTGTAATAATAGAACTTCAATATTGTATTGTACTTTACTTTTTATCTTTTGGGTAATCTCCCACGAGGAGGATTTATTTGACTGTTAACCACCAAAACCTGAATCCTATTCTCCAGGTATACTGGTTCCAGCTCAGATTGAATTAATCCATTCTGGTCACAACCTGTATTCAGTATTTAAGCTATTCTGGTTCCAGCCCAGATCCTGGAGTCAATCTATTCTGGTTCCAGCCTGGATCCTGTATTCAAGCGGTTCCGGTTGCAGCCTGGATCAAATGTTCTTGAAAACATGACCGAAATGTCAATTTGAACCCTATTCCAAGTTTAAATTAAAATATACCTTTTATTAAGTAATTATTTACATTATAAAATGTATACTTTAATTTAAATTTAAAATAAATAAATATATATATATTTATATATATATATATATACACACATATATATATATATATATATATATATATATATATATATATATATATATTGTAGGAGCTCTGTACTCACTAAATGAACTGATATTAATAAATAGTGGAGATTAAGTTCATGAATTGGTCAATGCATTTGAGCCTGCTTACCTGCTTAAATGCATTGATCAATTCATGAACTAAATATCCACAATTTATTAATATCAGTTCATTTAGTGAGTACAGAGCCACTACAATTTCTGTTTAAACAATGGGGTCACCCCAAAACTAGGAAAGGTGAGTGCCAATGTTTAGTGTATTATATATATATATATATATATATATATATATATATATATATATATATATAAAACCTGTCTCCTGTCTTCAATATGCGGGGAGTGCCGCACCACCCAACTACACTTGTATGAATCACTTAGTGTGGGCACCCAGCGAAGTACTGTATAGCGTGGGAGCAGTGCGTGTGCCGCACTGGAACTGTTATATATATATATATATATATATATATATATATATATATATATATATATATGTATATATTACTCCAACAAAGAGAGATACAATAGATAGATTTATTATTGTTCAATTTGGGTTCAACATAAAGTTCTAAAAGCAAATACTGGTGAAGAAGTTTCCTAATTCCCCTTATCCCCGTATAACATATTCTGTTCAAGCCCAGATCCTGTTTTCTTGCCATTCTGGTTCTTCATATTCCTCTCTTGAGGCCTGTACCAACTCATGTGCAGTCCATCAGATGCACAAGCATTGTTTTTACCAAGAAGGTAATTCAGATAAGATTGCATGGCCACGAATGTGCAGTGGCCAGTGCAAATTAATGTGACCACTGTGCAAATGGATGTGTAAACACAAGCTCAACAAATATGACTAAAATCCTTCATAAATTGATTTTTCCACTGGGCACCAGTCATCTCAAGCTAGGAGCAGCCAGAGACTTACACGGCAGCTGCGATGAAATCAAGCATATCCGGCATGGAGATGACATCGCACACCCTCCTCCTAAAATTCTTGGGCATTGATGATGCTCCTAGTATTTTTCTTGGCACTCCTATTAAATGGCCGCTTACCACCCCAAAATGCCAACTTCTCAATCACATCACATTGCGAACGGCTTGGGAATACAAAAAATAGCAGTACTTCATCGCTGGCCAGCATTGCGCACACACATTGCAGCCCATACACATGCGCAGTCTATCAATAACTCTCACCATGAGCATTTGCAACCATGGGACATGGTCTCAAACTGGGCCCCAAGTCCAGGCCTAGAAATTAAAGGATGGGCTCTTATCGAAGCATGTGTACTGGTAACAGTCAATTGGTAAATTCAATAGTTGTATCATTTGTAGAGATGAGCGGGTCCGGATCCCGAGATCCGACAGATCCGAATATCGGGGATCCGGGCCAGATCCGAGCCGGCTCGGGAGTTCCCACCTGAATTCCGGACCAATAACGAGGCCGAACGTCATCATCGCGCTGTCAGATTCTCGCGGGAGCGGGATCTTATAAAAGACGCACGCGCGCCCCACCATCTTCACTCCAATCTTGGAGAGGGAAGTGGGTGGTTGGGAAGCACCGTGTGCTCTGTGCTGTGCTCTGTGCCATGTGCTCCGTGCTGTGCTGTGCTCTGTGACCTGCCCTGTGCCCTCACTGCCCTGTGCTGTGCTCCGTGCCATGTGCTCTGTGCTGTGCTGTGCTCTGTGACCTGCCCTGTGCCCTCACTGCCCTGTGCTGTGCTCCGTGACCTGCCCTGTGCCCTCACTGCCCTGTGCTGTGTGTTCTCCGTGACCTGCACTGTGCCCTCACTGCCCTGTGCTGTGCTCCGGGACCTGCCCTGTGCCCTCACTGCCCTGTGCTGTGCTCCATGACTTGCCCTGTGCCCTCACTGCCCTGTGCTGTGCTCCGTGACCTGCCCTGTGCCCTCACTGCCATGTGCTGTGCTGTGCTCCGTGACCTGCCCTATGCCCTCACTGCCCTGTGTTGTAGACTTGAGAGTCAGTGACTGTTTATAGGCCTGAGCCCTGTAGTGTGATTTTACTAACTAGGTGTCCAGTGTGACGACATCTATCCAGTGTCCAGTGTGACGACAATATATCCTGTGTCCAGTGTCACAAGTCACAACATATATCCTGTGTCCAGTGTGACATGTAATGTGTGCCGGGATATATCCTGTGTGCAGCGTGACATATATCCATTGTCCAGTGTGACGACATATATCCAGTGTCCAGTGTGACGACATATATCCTGTGTCCAGTGTGACGACATATATCCTGTGTCCAGTGTGACGACATATATCCTGTGTCCAGTGTGACGACATATATCCAGTGGCCAGTGTGACGACAATATATCCTGTGTCCAGTGTCACAAGTCACAACATATATCCTGTGTCCAGTGTGACATGTAATGTGTGCCAGCATATATCCTGTGTCCAGCGTGACATATATCCATTGTCCAGTGTGACGACATATATCCAGTGTCCAGTGTGACGACATATATCCAGTGTCCAGTGTGACGACATATATCCAGTGTCCAGTGTGACGACATATATCTTGTGTCCAGTGTGACGACATATATCCTGTGTCCAGTGTGACGACATATATCCTGTGTCCACTGTGACGACATATATCCATTGTCCAGTGTGACGACATATATCCAGTGTCCAGTGTGACGACATATATCCAGTGTCCAGTGTGACGACATATATCCAGTCTCCAGTGTGACGACATATATCCTGTGTCCAGTGTGACGACATATATCCTGTGTCCAGTGTGACGACATATATCCTGTGTCCAGTGTGATGACATATATCCTGTGTCCAGTGTTACGACATATATCCTGTGTCCACTGTGACGACATATATCCATTGTCCAGTGTGACGACATATATCCAGTGTCCAGTGTGACGACATATATCCTGTGTCCAGTGTGACGACATATATCCTGTGTCCAGTGTGACGACAATATATCCTGTGTCCAGTGTCACAAGTCACAACATATATCCTGTGTCCAGTGTGACATGTAATGTGTGCCGGCATATATTCTGTGTCCAGCATGACATATATCCATTGTCCAGTGTGACGACATATATCCAGTGTCCAGTGTGACAACATATATCCTGTGTCCAGTGTGACGACATATATCCTGTGTCCAGTGTGACGACATATATCCTGTGTCCAGTGTGACGACATATATCATGTGTGCAGTGTGACGACATATATCCTGTGTCCACTGTGACGACATATATCCATTGTCCAGTGTGACGACATATATCCAGTGTCCAGTGTGACGACATATATCCAGTGTCCAGTGTGACGACATATATCCAGTCTCCAGTGTGACGACATATATCCTGTGTCCAGTGTGACGACATATATCCTGTGTCCAGTGTGACGACATATATCCTGTGTCCAGTGTGATGACATATATCCTGTGTCCAGTGTTACGACATATATCCTGTGTCCACTGTGACGACATATATCCATTGTCCAGTGTGACGACATATATCCAGTGTCCAGTGTGACGACATATATCCTGTGTCCAGTGTGACGACATATATCCTGTGTCCAGTGTGACGACATATATCCTGTGTCCAGTGTGACGACAATATATCCTGTGTCCAGTGTCACAAGTCACAACATATATCCTGTGTCCAGTGTGACATGTAATGTGTGCCGGGATATATCCTGTGTGCAGCGTGACATATATCAATTGTCCGGTGTGACGACATATATCCAGTGTGACGACATATATCCTGTGTCCAGTGTGACGACATATATCCTGTGTCCAGTGTGACGACATATATCCTGTGTCCAGTGTGACGACATATATCCAGTGGCCAGTGTGACGACAATATATCCTGTGTCCAGTGTCACAAGTCACAACATATATCCTGTGTCCAGTGTGACATGTAATGTGTGCCAGCATATATCCTGTGTCCAGCGTGACATATATCCATTGTCCAGTGTGACGACATATATCCAGTGTCCAGTGTGACGACATATATCCAGTGTCCAGTGTGACGACATATATCCAGTGTCCAGTGTGACGACATATATCCTGTGTCCAGTGTGACGACATATATCCTGTGTCCAGTGTGATGACATATATCCTGTGTCCAGTGTCACAAGTCACAACATATATCCTGTGTCCAGTGTGACATGTAATGTGTGCCGGTATATATCCTGTGTCCAGCGAGACATATATCCATTGTCCAGTGTGACGACATATATCCAGTGTCCAGTGTAACGACATATATCCTGTGTCCAGTGTGACGACATATATCCTGTGTCCAGTGTGACGACATATATCCTGTGTCCAGTGTGACGACATATATCCAGTGTCCAGTGTGACGACATATATCCAGTGTCCAGTGTGACATGTAACCATTGTGAGACGGCATATATCCTGTGTCCAGGAGTGACATATATCCATTGTCCAGTGTGACGACATATAGCCTGTGTCCAGTGTGATGACATATATCCAGTGTCCAGTGTGCCATATCCTGTGTCCAGTGTGACGACATATATCCTGTGTCCAGTGTGACAGGGGCTGTGTCCAGTGTACAGGAGCTGTGTCCAGAGGCTGTGTCTATTGTCCAGGGGCTGTGTCCAGGGGCTGTGTCCAGGGGCAGTGTCCAGTGTCCAAGGGGCTGTGTCCAGTGTGACAGGCTGTGTCCAGTGTAAAGTAAGGAAAATAAATAAAAGTAATAAATAAAATAAAAACACATTTTTGGAGGATGATGGAGGAGGAAATAGTGGGAGATCAGCAACCTGATAGAAGTGCGGAAGCTGCTACCACCAGTCATGACAGGGCCAATACCTCTTTGTATTTTTTGCTCTTTGGAGCATTTCTCTTTTTTTGGGATAGTTTATTAAACTGCCACCCTGTCTGCCCCTGCAGTGCCGCTCTGCTTCCAAGATGTGCCAGGTTGGAAGTGTAAGGTCCACATGTACAGTATGTGATGCCCACTGCTGTCGCTTAGCTCAGTCATCCAGCTACCTCGGTATACCCTTTTGGCCCAACTACATTAAATGAAAACAATTTTGTAAGCTGTGAAGTGATCAAAATTGACTAGAAATGAGTATAAACTAATGTTATTGAGGTTAATAATACTTTAGGGGCAAAAATAGGCCCAAATTCTGATATTTTAGCCATTTTTAGCATTTTTCATAAAAATCCAGATCCAAAACCAAAACCAAAACCCACAAGGGTGGTTTTGCCAAAACCAATCCAGATCCAAAACACGAAGGGAGATCCAGATCCAAAACCAAAACCCGAAAAAGTGGCCGCCGCACATCTCTAATCATTTGTAGCCTCAATAGGCAGTAAAAAATATTAATTGTAACAGGGCAAACTTGCAATTTTGGGTAAATATACCCCCAAAGATATTCTTTTAATGATCATGTGTTTCTCCACTAAGATTTTTGTGAGAATTGTCTTGCCCTCCCATCAACCTATTTAATTTTGCAACATGCCTACTGTAATCACATATTGCTTTTGAATTGGAGGCGTGTGAGACATCCTTTAATTACCCAGACAAATGTATTCTTGCTTTACCCCTTCCCATTCCAAAATTTTCTATATTACAGATCAGTGGTGATTTATCACTATTTAAAATCCCTAGGTATGTCAAGTCTGTGATTGGTCAGTTTTACCATGGACTACAGTAGACTGTGCCCCATGGTTTAAACTACCTCATCATCCTCCCTATCTTCACTTGCACCCTTCTTTCTCATCATTACATCAACACACCCTTAAAACCAACAGCAATGGTAGTAAAAGACAACTCCCTTTTTTGGGCATCAGCTGTTCCCTTATGAATAGTAATGGTAAAGTAATAGTTAAATCACATTAGTTAAATCAGCAACCAACAGTGTAGTATATTTGGAATAAAATGAGAGCATACAGTACAGATGGAGCTTGTCCCATCTTTGGCCGGCGCTCGCCAGATCCCTTGCACTGACAAGCGCCGGCGATAGAGACTGGGACGCGTATGTGTCTCACATGCACGTGCGTCCCAGTTTCCCGTCGGCGGGGGGACGGGAACCCTGTCCGTCTCCACTTCAGGGAGATGGACAGGGTTAGGGGGGGGTGCAGCAAGGCGGCGAGGACCCGGGGCGGCCGTCGGCGAGGCAGCGGGGACCCGGGGGGAGCCCCGTTGTAATGGGACGCGCGCATCTCGTGCACACGCGTACCCTTTCGGCGGCTGGTGGGGGATGGCGGCTGGCGAATCTTCCGCCATCCCCTGCAAAGATGGGCCACGCTCCATCTGTACCTTCTTATTATAAAACCATCCTCTGCACATGCGCATATCCACATATGCACATATGCAGGGCTGCTGTGTCGGCATCTTTGGTGACTTGCACAGTCACCAAGGCATTCACACAGGGGGAGGAGGATCAAGGCGGACAGGGGGCTGGAGCAATGGGACACCCAGCATTTCCTGGGCAAACCCACAAAAATGATTGGTGTGCCCAGGAAAACGCTTGGCATCCCCATGGGAACACAGGCAACCATCAAATGATTTTGGGCCCGTACTCTACCCTGCAAATGGATGCTTATGCACAACATCCATTCACAAAGCAGCAGAGATGTGCAGACTGTGGTGGGGGGCAAGCATTTGTGCAGGCAGTAATAGTTGGCTCATTAAACAGGGAAGGCATGCTTTTTAGAGAGTCAACCAGAATCACCCCCTACTGTATATCTTATCTTATTTAGTAGGAGGTGAAGGAACAACAAACTAATTTCATCCTAAGACTTCATAAGCATTAGAATGTAAATAGAATAAAATCAGAGTAATGGAACAGAAGACCAAAGGTGGTGGGGCAGTAGAGAAGAAAGAAAGGCAGGCACAGTTTGAAGTGAATGGGTAGTGAGCAAGGATATGGCTGAGTTCAAAGAGTCAGTAGGCATAAGTCATTAACAGTTGCAGAATATTAGAGTAATATTGTGAGAAAACCAAGGTTCCAGACTACACAGTACTTATCAGTTGTCTTTTTGAGGAACCTGGAGCTAGAATCCATTCGGAAACTAGATCCAATTTACCACTTGATGTAAGAGGGAACCAGGATATTTCCAATTATGTGCAACTTGTTATTATGCTCCATAGACATGACCAAAACAAAATTATTTACCATTTGCATATTTCTCTTCACACCAAGTATAAAAAAGGGTACCTGGCAAACCAGAATGTATCTAGCAGATGAGAGCTACATTATGATACTTATATATACATATACTGTAAATGGTTTTGGAGTAAGTATTATCTAATAAGTACTTTAAAGAAGTTTTATAATAATACTTTTGGAAGATTGTAACGTGTTAATAATAACAGAATAGTGTCATTTAATTGAGAAATGGAGCCGCTATCTGTGGGTTAGCCACTATGTAATATTCAATGTTATTACATACAGTAGTAGTAAGATGCCTAATAGGATTGGTTGAGAACTAAGGGTAAACAAATCCATGTACTGTATCTGTAGATAGTGACATACTGTAACTTTATGAGGGGATCTCATAATTATTTTTTTATTTCTTGGAATGTACTTGGGAATAAATAACCAAATATGAGGTGTATGTGAGTATTCTTGATATTAGACAACAGTAAGTTCATGTCAGTCTTTTTGCCTGGGGTAAAAATATAATTCTTTAGTATGGTCAAAGAGGAGGGATAATTAGAGACATGGAAATTGGAATCGATCTTGTCCCAACTAGAAAACATAGGGGCAACAGTGGGGCCAAACCAGGCAGTTCATGGTCAACATTTTGCTCAAAGCAGAGGGATGTGTGAGAATGAATAAAGGATTTGATAACAAGTTATCAACACGTTGTGGGGTGCAAGGTATATGTGATGCCTTGTCAAGCTGCAGTGTGTGTAAGGGGTAGCCAACCCCTTGTATAAAGGAATGGAAAGAAAGAAAAGGTACACTGCACTATAAAATGATTAGATATCAATAAAATGATGTTTATGAAATTGCATCAATTAATTAAGGTGCCAGTAGGGTGTAAAATTTGTAATGACATTTTAAAATAAAGACACCTTGACAAAGCTGGGTTATCGGTGAAACGTGTTAGTGGTTTCAAGGGACCACACAAATTCAGTCCTGTTGATATTGCTGTGAAATTCTGCCTTTGGGTTCCGGACCAGCCGTGAAACACCACTCAGCTTATTGACTTTTCACCATTGCACATTTGCACTCACTAAGGATGGCTTGCTCCCTAAGTACACAATCAGAGGTCGAGCAAAAAGCCAGGAAGTGCCAATCGACCAGGTGCATTAGCCGCAAACGTTCTGAACATATAAGAACATCAATCATGCTATCCACATAATGGCTAAACATCTTTGGCGGCCACAATTCCAAACAAGCTGACTCCAGTTCCATTTCTCTACCAAAAAAGCATTATAGGAACGGACGACCTGCATACAGCATTGCAAATATGGTACCGTATGGACTGACATTACCAGTAGTTCCCCTTGTCTAAGTACTCATTTTGTATATACATTTTCTTTTTATTCATTATTGTTCTATTTTTCATATTCATTATATGTCTTTTTATTAAAATGTTATTACAAATTTTACACACTACTGGCACCTTAATTAATTGATGCAATTTCATAAATGTCATTTTATTGATATCTAATCATTTTATAGTGCAGTGCACCTTTTCTTTCTTTCCATGTGTGAGAATGAGCCTGCAGATCCATGTCAGAATCTAGTAAATTGCTGTTGTGCCAGTGCCAGGTGGCATCTGCAAATTATGTGTAAGCCCTGGTGCTTTGGCATAGCTTATCTTATAAAGGAGTTCTATGCTCAAACAAGGCTCTTTGTGGTTCCAGAAAACAATATTTGTAATGCTTAAATCCTCACAGGACTCACAGGACTCTTGTGAGGAAATTGTAATTTTCAATTTGCAGTAATAAGAGAATAATAAATTGCACTACAGTTGGGAAAATGATTTAGTGTTGCAACTGACAAGATACTTGAAAGGAGTGTTAAGCCATTAAAAGATACAGATGGAGCCACTGTCATCAGAGTGGCTTCTGGCGTGCCAATCGCCATCCTCTACCTGCCAATGGGACATGCGCAGGTTCGAAGATGCTCGCGTGCCCCATTCTGGGCAATGGATATGCGAGTGTGTGAGAGGTCCTCTGGCTTGCCATCCGATAGATACCAGCGGATGGTGCACCAGTGGACACAATGGGAATGGACCCATCTGTAAAGATAAGATTGAGTAGGTATTGAGGTGTAAAGGGGCATACACACATTGAGATGTGTGCTAAGCGTTTTCCTAAAGCAATTTAGGGTAGGCAGTTTCCCAGAGTCTAGATCGTCCATAGATTGCCCATACACATGCAGTGATGTGGACTAAGCATTTTTCCTAAGCGATTTCACTTAAGAAATAAAGGCAGGGTAGGGGTTCAGGATGACGTAGCTCACAATCACTATTCCTCATTCTGTACACACAGAGCGATTTACAGTCACTTGCTAAGCAATTTGACTAGATTTTGACTGCATGTACTGCGCATCGCCATCACTCATAAACATGGAGCGATCAGAGTTTCTTTCTAAGAAATCTAGTCAGATCACTTAGAAAAAAAAGCAGCAGAGATGTGCAGACTGTGGTGGGGGGCAAGCATTTGTGCAGGCAGTAATAGTTGGCTCATTAAACAGCGAAGGCATGCTTTTTAGAGAGTCAACCAGAATCACCCCCTACTGTATATCTTATCTTATTTAGCAGGAGGTGAAGGAACAACAAACTAATTTCATCCTAAGACTTCATAAGCATTAGAATGTAAATAGAATAAAATCAGAGTAATGGAACAGAAGACCAGAGGTGGTGGGACAGTAGAGAAGAAAGAAAGGCAGGCACAGTTTGAAGTGAATGGGTAGTGAGCAAGGACATGGCTGAGTTCAAAGAGTCAGTAGGCATAAGTCATTAACAGTTGCAGAATATTAGAGTAATATTGTGAGAAAACCAAGGTTCCAGACTACACAGTACTTATCAATTGTCTTTTTGAGGAACCTGGAGCTAGAATCCATTCAGAAACTAGATCCAATTTACCACTTGATGTAAGAGGGAACCAGGATATTTCCAATTATGTGCAACTTGTTATTATGCTCCATAGACATGACCAAAACAAAATTATTTACCATTTGCATATTTCTCTTCACACCAAGTATAAAAAAGGGTACCTGGCAAACCAGACTGTATCTAGCAGATGAGAGCTACATTATGATACTTATATATACATATACTGTAAATGGTTTTGAAGTAAGTATTATCTAATAAGTACTTTAAAGAAGTTTTATAACAATACTAATGGAAGATTGTAACGTTTAATAATAACAGAATAGTGTCATTAAATTGAGAAGTGGAGCCGCTATCTGTGGGTTAGCCACTATGTAATATTCAATGTTATTACATACAGTAGTAGTAAGATGCCTAATAGGATTGGTCTAGTTTAAGTATGAAAGGAGGGATTTCTTCTAACTATTAATGTAAAGAAATATGTCAATAGTACAATTAGTGTTATCCAAACACTTGCCTGATTGGGAGAAAGCCCACCTGGTCCAAGGTAATAAATATGGGGAGCAGTGGATTCAAATAGTGTGCTAATATTTTGGCAATTATCTTCAGTTCCGTGTTTAGAATGGACATGAGAAATAGTTAAAACAAACCAATGGATTCCTACCTGGTTTAGGATTTACCATGATCTTCACCTTGGTCATGTTGGGGTGAAATATTTGGCCAATCAACATTCATCAATAGTCCTACTGTGGCACCAAACAATAATGTAAACTGAAGCAGTGTTCTCTTGTCTCCTTATACATTTTTGTAGGAAGCAACAGAATTATTTTCATTTTGGCAACAGAATTCATTAAAAAAAATGAATTGCGTGAGTTGAAATTCTAAAAAATGAAGCGCACCTAAGTTATGAAGAACGCTTTAATGAATCTGAATATACTTAATTTGAAGATATCTAATTCTTAAGGGACTGGCCTGTGAATTGTTTAAATGCATGGTACATCTCATATGTGGCATTATGCAGATCTCTAACCATAAATTTTACATGAGTTTCCGTTTGATTCATTTTTTCAGATTGTATTTATCTGTGTGAAAATTATCAATAAAAAAATCGAAGCATATATTAATAAAACACAACACAAGATTCATAATGCGCATAAATCATAAGAACAATTACATATTGGTAAAAACACTAAAGAAATGAATTAAATAATCATTCAGAAGGATTTTCTGATATACTGTATATATACCAGTTAGCAGATTCAAAGATATTAAAATACTGTACAGTGTGTTCCTGAATGTCTCTAATTTATCTGTACAAAGGCTTCTCTTGTCATAAAAATATTTGAATGTTCTCGTTAAGATCGGGAAGAGTGGCGTGTTTATTAAATTATAACAATTGAAGAGATTTTTGTTTCATTCCTATTAATGTGGGAACAATGCATTTCATCCATTAAATCAGAATAGCGTTGTAAGAAATAGTATTATTTTTGCCAGTTATTGATAAAGCGCACACATATTCCGCAGCACTTTTAGAGAATATTTGAATATTCACATCAGTTCCTGCCCAGTGGAGCTAACAATCTATATTCCCTACCATAATGTACACGCACACATTCTAGGATTCATTTGTTAGGTGCCAATTACTCTAACAGTATATATTTGGATCGTGGGAGGAAGCACACACAAGTACAGGGAGACTATACATACTCTGCACAGTTAGGGTCATGGTGGAAATCAAACCAATGACCTCAGTGCCATTACAAAATCTGTTTTGTGGTAGTGTGGATTGTAATGAGAGGACAAATTCTCTTTTTACATTTGGTTTAGACCATCAATGAGAATAAATGAACCAAATACTTTGGTTCAAATTTGTGTATTCTTGACAAGTTTCCAGAAATAGTGGACAAATGTGGTATTGGAATGATGGAATTTGAAAGATTACCCAGTTCATTGGGAATCCTTTGTTGGTGTCCAGCTGGGGATATGGATTGCAAAAGTGGATTTAATTTGAACCATAGAGTAGCTAAGCTATTTTGTGTAAATGACTGGACTATGAAGAGATTTTATAAACTTTATTATCTTCAAACTATGTATAAGTTGTGTGGGTTTTTTCAAGAATGTATGTATACACATCAGCAATTACTGTAATTTATTTCTATGACATGTTGCATAAAGTATGCTACATCACTAGAGCACTATGGGCCTTATTCTGGTTCATTCCTTCGGATACGCGTATGCACGCATCTGACCGATTGAACCTCGCACACACACGGTGAGCGAAGTCACGCCTATAAGACCACCAATTCCGTTAAGAGGGACCAACACACAAAGGGGAGTGGCATGCTAAAGTATGTACGCTCCCGTGTGCTTACAGCACTTACAATGTCTGCGCGGACTTCCAGCGTGCGGACGGCCGGACTTCCAGCGTGCGGGCGGCCAGACAGCCAACTAAACACCCTCTGCTGGTGTTTAACGTGCCAAAAGCACTTGTGTGTTAAGGTTGAGTAAGCAAATTTGCTCATAATAGCATTTATGAATAGTGGTGCATTTGTCTGTTAAAGCAATGAAATTTACAAGCAATTGGAATGCACGCAGAGAAGTGTAAAAGTGTAAAAGGTTGCAAAGTATGCCTCCCGTGTTGTTGCCATGTAGCTATTTAATTGATAAATAAGAGAAACATCTATGCTTTTGGGGTGTGTATTGCATGCAGCTGGTGATTGGCTGGTCTACTAAGCTTGAGACTTGCTTTTTTCTTAAGAGTGTTTCTCATGTGAACTGCTCCATTCGATCGGAGACTCGCGCGAGGCATATACACAGCACTTGTTGTCACCACCCACATGCACGTCCCAGTTAACGCCCAGTTTTGATGCCACACCCTGTGATACACCCACATTATGCCCACTGTGTCCGACCGTGCACAGCATAGTTTTTCTGGTTGCTGTGTTATGTCTATACATGGTGGTGTGCGGCCGCACATGCGCATAGCGAATGGTACGCATGCGCAGTGGTCTAAAATACGCGCACTCTTATCCGTCCGACTCAACCAAAATAAGGTATCATAGAAGTGTCAGCCTACCTTTTATTTATGACTAGTTAAAAGCCAGTCATAATGCTCTTACCTCCAATCTCTGTCTTCACAGCTCCCTCTCTCCATCTCCAGCAAGTTTGAAACAAATAATTTTGCTTTCACTTTCTGTTGCAGAGTAATTTGGTCCATTGGGTGCCTCTAATGGTCACTGGTGGTACTTCACCTCAGAGGTGAGGAGTGGTTGGCCTTTAATATATAGATAAGCCATGATCCAGTGCATGTATTGAAATAGTAATTGATGAGGTATTTTAGAATGTAAGAGGCAAAAAGTGCTTTGTCAAGCTAAGATTCAATAAATGTACTCCTACCTAGGATTGTAGGCCTAATTCAGACCTGATCGCAGGGCATATTTTGTTTGTAAATTAGTTATTTTGTTTCTGTGCAGAATAAATACTGGTTGCTTTATTATTACACTGCAATTTAGAGGTCAGTTTCAACATGCCCCACCCAAATGTAACTCTCTCTGCACATGTTACATTTGCCCCACCTGCAGAGGTGTAGCTAGGGTAAAAGGTACCTGGAGAAAGGGTATGTTTTGGCACCCCCTCCCCCTCCAGTCATTTATCCTTCTTATAGTAATGTCACTTAGAAATTATGCCACACAAACTGTAATGACCATTCCAAATGATGGCATACATTAAAATTCTTATTACACATTATGCCACATACCGTAATGCCTATTATATATTACCCCACATACAGTTATGCTGCTGGCACCATTTTATGTCCCACAAACATAAATGCCCCTTAAAAATTATGCACCACAGTAAGACTTCTAATTACTCATTGCCAGGGGTTTCATGGTGAAAGATGCAACTTTCTGCATCTTCTTTTGGTGGCTCTAGTGTTCTTGCCATTTCTTGGTTATGCTCCACATGAAATGGCTTAATTATACATTTTGCGGTATTTTAGTGGCACTTACACATAAAGGGTGAAATTTACTAAGATGTGAAATACACTTCACAGGCCATGTTGCTATGGGCAACCGATAACACCCTGTCTACTATCTTCTAGAGGGTGGTAAATAAATAAGAAGTAGCTTCTGATTGGTTGCCCATAGCAACATGACCTGTGAAGTGTATTTCACATCGTAGCAAATTTCACCCAATGCCTCCACTAGTGCCACTTCATGCAAAATGCCCCCTAAAGTGCTGCTTACACACATAATGCCCCTTGAAGTGCCACTTACAGTACCTACAGTATGCTCATTCATTTCTTGTTTTCATTCCAGGGGTTACATGCTTACATGTGAGGGTTACATGTTATGATTAAATGTTTATTTGCTTGTGTTAAGTGTCCATAATAAGCCCATGTATCTCTTAACCTGGTTCCATCTGGAAACTACTGTACACCTCTGTTTTTAATAGGAACTAAGCACCGAATAAAGGATATGTTAAGTATTGACCATACCACTCAGCCAAGGTAGCCACTTAGGACCTGATTCAGAGCTGGTCACTGGGCTGTGAGTGTTCGGAGCCAGCGGCAGGAAAATACTGCCCCGCTGCCCTCTAGATATCCCACCCTCCACCCCTGTGCGCACGGGGGGGGGGGGTAATGCACACCTTCGAATGATTCAGAGACAAGCTGCATGCTCATAGAAGCGGGGACCCGGGGGATGCAGGGATGCGGGGATGCTCATAGAACCGGGGATGCTCATAGAAGCGGGGAGCAGCTTCCTTCTCCCCTCGGCCTTCGGCGCTGCGAAGACCGAGGGGAGAAGGAAGCTGCTAATAAAGTCAGGTGCCCTTACTCCAAATGGCCGTGGAATGCCTGTGTTTCTGGGGCACTCCAAGAAAACAGTGCCTTACTACTCCCAAATGCCCACAGTGTGTCAATCACTCTGCGAGCAGCCAGTGGAGGGCTAGCCTTCGCTGGCTGCCTCCTGACAGGCATCTCACGCGTGCACACTGCATACCATGCACATGCACGGTTGTTCGATTGTATGGGCTGCAAATTCACAGCCAATCTGAATTGGTCTGAATTGGGCTCTTAGTCAGTTGATGTACAAATGCAGTGACAAAGTGATGTCACTGTTTAGTTTCCCAACTCCACACTCACTTTTCAGTGTCAGTTGCTGTGTGTTTGCAACTTTCAATGTTTGCAGTCAGCCAAAGGTATTGCTACAGTACTATTTTTCTGTACCAATCGCAAATCAGTGTATAATCTTCAGACCATTTATGTGCTGAGATCTATAGCATGGTGGTGATTTCATAGAGTGACCTTCAACATCAACAACACCACACTTTATGGAAGGTAGATACATTGCGCTCACCTTTGAGGTATGTATGTTTCTGTGTACAGTTTGGTGGTAACAACTCACAGTTCTGTTGTGGATGTATAGTCTACGCTGCGGAGTCTTACCTCCGCCCTCCGTCTGGTTTGCGTCTCCCCCCGGGTGCCGGTCAGCGGGTCCCCGCTTCTATGAGCATGCAGCTCGTCTATGGATATGATGTCACTGCACAGCTTCCCCCGGCTCTCACTGGATCTGGCGGATCTCTAGACTGGATAACGCTGTATTGTTCGGTGGCTTGTCCTTGTTGCCTGTATGGGTTTAGACTGGGAGGACGGAGACCAGACTCTGCAGCGTATACTATACAGCCACAACAGAACAGTGAGTTGTTACCACCAAACTGTACAACACATACTGTAACTAGCGGAATGGGACACCGCAGGCTAGTTTAAAGGCATATTAACACTGAGTGCATATTAACATATACAGGAGAGGACATAGGCCGCCTGCCTATGAGATTGTAAGGGGTTTTAACAAATCGCCTGAAGCCTACCTAGGCTCCCTCCTAGTTATAAGAATATAAACAAACCTATTCCTAATACAGGAAGACCTTAAAGAGTACCCCATACCTGAGATCCAACTGGAGCAGAGGAAGGATAGGGCATAGGCTACATAGCCTATGGGATTGTAAAGGAGTTCTAATGAATTGTCTTAAGCCTAAATAGGCTCCCTCCCACTGTCAAAGTAAGGAAGACATTCCACCAGAACGACATTTTTTACCGCAAATCTCAGTGAGATGGTAGACCTCTGCCTTAAGGGACCTACGGATGTAATAAAGGAATCCCACGGGATCACCTGAACACCTGTTGGGAATCTCACTTGAGTGACACTGCGGTGAAAATTCCCCAATTGGCGGGACACCAAATAGGTGTAACAAAAACACCATTTACGCCCATACCCTTTTAGATTTATATTGTGTAGCAATAAATCAGAGCTTACATCAACATTTTCTCTGGTTTCTTCTATTTTTAATTTTTTTTCCTCTCATATCTACACCCATAAACAGCATTTAGGCTGCACTAAAACCCACCCAAAATTGCATGATAAACACCACACTTTGTTTATAAGGAACGTCATCACTGCATGAGTGCTGCACATCCTTGTCAAAATTGCAGCTAGTTAATTACTTCATAATATATATGGCACAAGCTGCTATAAAGAATCATGGGCTGCTCTGGTGATTTCCTACACTGCTATACAGTATTATTAGAAAGAGTGAAAAGTAGTTGGACAACAAGTGTTTATTCCTGCTGTCAGGGCTTGCTATTGTATTCTGTAGTGCCATTTCTACCCAGTGCTATTTTATTCAGCACTGTAGTATTCGTCAGAAACAATCACCACCCAGTGGTAAAGTTGTGTATTGCATAGCATTAATCATCTTCCATGTTACCCCTCCATTTTCATACCACAACTAAGACCCCTGTGTGCCATGACTACAGCAATGATGAGGGTAGAGACAACTGCACATATGTATGTGTCTGTGACGGACACATACACACAGTTCCAAACTATGTGGCTATGTTGAGCTGTAATTTACAGTTTATAGCTGTTCTGCAATTTAATAAAATGTCATTTCATTTTAGTATGTTGGGGGAATAGGTTGTTCTCTGTGTATCACAATTCAGTAATAGAAAACCTTTTATCAGTACATCAGAGAAAGGGTAATTGAACATCATAGGGACAAAATGTTATAGCCTGTTCTTTTTGCACTCCTGTAAAATGTTATATTGTATTTGTGTTTGATTTATATTAAACTATTCATCATAATTAATGTCATATTTTTTGGAATATTTACTGTACTAGTTGATTCCCACCATTTTAATTTTTGCTATCCCTTTTTTGGAAGTGAAGATTATTGCAATTAGCCATGAGTGCTTTCATACAACAGCAAAGATATAACTCATTTGAGGAATTATTTCAGCACTAATGCTAAGATTTGGCATACTAAACAATTCAGTGCAGCAATTAATTTTCATTACACGCTATTGAAAGAAATGATATTGTCTTGTCTGGATGGCTTTGTTTGCCTCTGAGAAATGTTATACATTCCTTATTTCTTCATTGTTCTACAGCAAGCTGTTTTGGCTCTTGTTTGATAATATTCACTCCTGCCCAGACACCTTACCCAAATATTAAATATTAATAGAAAACTACCAAGACATAAATAACCAAGTTGTTTTTTACAAAATGCCAATTATATTGTGTGCTCCAATTTCTAATTAAGTTGCCATCATTAAACGGCTTGGTGCTGTGAGTTTGCATTTTAGCAATGATTGCTTTTATACTTTTACACCATGACCAAGCACATTTCACAGCTGGTTTTAGCTGGAACCAGCAATTTCTGTGATTTTGTTGTTTGTTCATATTACATTCTTAATCATACATCATGTGATTATCTACAGGATGTGAACATGAACCATCTACTGTAAATAATATTATGCAGGTCATGGCTTACGTATCTGAAATGTATAAATAAAGATACATTTTGCACACCACAATCAAACTCTGAGTATTTGAGTAGAAAGGCATTGATTAGCTGTTAATGCACAGTTGGTTTCCAACAATGCTTGAAGCTGGAAGTTGTATCAATGAGGCACTGTCTCTGTAATGGTGGCCACACATCAGACCAACTTTCCTCCAACCATCCAACCATCCAACTAGTTGATTGGATGGAATAAAAATATGATACTGGATAGGAGCAAATGTAATATTTACTTCAGAAATTTGCTCCCAAAATCTGGAAAAGGACAAAAACTTCCCCTCAGACATGGTACGGTAGTTGAACCTTTTTGATTTAAACAATTTGACTGAACGTTTTGGTCCATTTTCCTGGGTTTGTGAGCACATTTCTGATTGTCCTTTGCTCCCATCCAGTACCATATCTTTATTCCATCCAAGCAACACTGAACACTTTTTGTTGCAGCTGCAGCCTATGGGTGATGTCCTGGGCCTTGCTAGGGTCCATGTTAGGACTAATGGAAATGAAAGGATGATATAGTACTAATGGGCATATTTTTAGTAAAACGGGACAGACCGACTTTTTATAAAATGTAATCTTTTATACATTTCATCCACCCTTGATCTTTATATTTATGGAATTTTAATATATGCTAAATAAATATTTCATGTACGCTGCTTTTTCTATTATTAATGCTGTTTATTAACATTTTATTTCCACTTTTTCTCTCTTTTATTATTTGGCCATATAAAATCTGGAGCAATACAAAAATAAAACATAATTCCCTTTAAAATCAGAACATGGACCTTTACAAGGGGCCACATCCGGAGAAAGCTATTCACCACCCCAGGAGGTGAGAATTCCCAACAATCTCTTGAATTACCTGTCCTTACACAAGTTGTCTACTGGAAGTGTACACAGCGTGTACTTCCAATACATGCAACAAATGCATACAACCCCTCAGAAGTAGGCATTCGAGTCCATGCGGTGCACATGCTCTGCCACCAACATGGAAACAGCACTTCCGGTATACGCAGCACATGTGCACTACTGCCCACTGGAAGGTATGTGCCTTTTTACTGCACATGGGAAAAGCGCTAACTGCACAGTTTAAAAGTAGGTACTACCAATGATTGAGTCACTCATCTTGACAAAGAGCCAAAGTGGTTCAATATGCATTGGCAGAACAAGTTATTGATACCATAAGGCAGGCATGTCCAAACTATGGCCCTCCAGATGTTGTGAAACTACAAGTCCTGTCAAGCCTTGCCACAGTTTTGCTATTAAGGAATGCTAAAACTATGGCAAGGCATGCTGGAATGTGTAGTTTCACAACAGCTGGAGGGCCACAGTTTGGACATGCCTGCCATAAGGGACTGTGAGAGATTGTACAGTTTTTGCTTTGGAGCCTAGCAGTAATCCAGACAGCACTCTGCTCTTTACCAACTGGTAGGATCATTTGAACCTATGGGAACTTTATAATTTAATACATACTGATCTTCTGGAATGGCACATACAGTATTGTGGGCTATGAAACTACCTTTACACTTAGGAGAATTTTAGATATAATTAACTTTATGCTGTGTGTTGTATACTATTATTGTATGTCCTGTTTTACTTTCTTACATAATATATCTTACTTGGGAAAAGTTGGATTAGCCCAAAGTTTCTTATTTGTGAGCTGATTGGAAAGTTGCCTAATAATTTTACTATTGTATTCCTCAATGTCTAAAATAACGATGCCTCCACTTTTTTCGTCAGGTTTTAATACTATTTGATTATTATCCTGCAGACGTTTAATGGCCTCCTTTTCTTTCCTAGAGTTGTTACAATTTTTTATGGGTTTAATTTCAAATTTTTCTAAATCATCTTTTACCAATTTTTCAAAGGCTTCAACAAATCAGCTCTTCTTGTGTCTGGGAAAGAAAGTGGATTTCTTTTTTAAAACAGACACCAATGGTATAACTACAGTAGTGCTGGTTCACTTGCTGTTTTATCTTAAAAGAAACGTTTGAGTGTATGTTTTCTTATACATTTTTCAAAGTCTATAAAGACATCAAATTAATTTATTTTAGTGGAAAGGGCAAAATGAAGACCCCTTTCCAGGACTTTAGTCTCATCTTCACTTAAAGTGTGTTTGCTGAGATTGAAAGTCTTTGTTTTATTATCTTCTTCTGGAATATTTTCAACAATTTTCTCTTTAGTGAGTTTCCTCAAACATTTCTTTTTCCAAATGGTTTCCACTTTTTTATACCTCTTTTACCTCTAACTTTTTTCTCTTCTTAATTCCTATCTCAATGTGTTTGTGGGGTTCCTCTGACCTAAAAATTTTTCTTGTTCTTCAAATTACAGAGGATGGAATCTTTTGTATGTTCTCCAATTTAATCCAGCTCTTTTTTCTCTGAATACCTCTCGATGTGGGGATCTATAATTCCTTATTTGATCTAAATTATTTGATACCTTTATATGCCTATAAGGCCTTGTTTCAAGGTCAGTTGTACTGTTTGGATAACTTATCTGGACCTTTGCAGATTTTAAGACATAGGCCCTTATTCTGATCGGTGCGTACTTTCCCGAATTCCTTTGGTGCTGTCCGCACGCAACGCTGTGCGGTGGCGTGCGGACATCGTCCTTGGAAACGCCCACGGGTCCTCCGCATTCGGACGGACTCACTCTTTAAGAACAGGGCGTGTGTACGGACGACATACAAACCTTGCGTGTGCGGTGGACACGCACAGATTCTGCACGGTCTTACCGCGTAAGCACGGTCTTACCGCATTAGAACGGACGGGAAGCTGGCCGTACGCACCGATGCAGAGTATTTACGCTCAATACAACACTTTTTTACTGAGTACACACAGCGATCACATGACCCACTTAGGCAATTAGGCAACCTCATTAAAAAGGGATTGTTATCTATTTCAATCAATTAAATCCTAATATATACTGAACCACATTCCTAGTACATTCATTACACACATTAACCCTTACAGCATGTGACCCTAACATACATCTATATACACTATTTACATTTTGCTTATTTAAAAGATTTTAAACAAGTTACACATATACTTTCCCATTTTAAATAAACACACAGACAACTTCGAACTGTAATTAACAATTTATTTACAATACATTATTTTTTGAAAAATGAAAAATTAATAAACATTAGAACTCCCCCTCAACTAGCTCGTCTATTTCCAGCAGCACCTGCCGCAAGTGGCCTCTTATCCGTAAGAGGGCCCCACGGAGACCCTCTTGTGCTTGGGCTGGCTCATCTGTGGACCAAATCAAAATTGAAAAATTAATAATGATATTCATGCATACATTTAACATAGTCATACCTAAATTTTAAACATGCACCGTGACAGGTGTGTGTGTATATATATAAATATATATATATATATATATGTATATAGACACATATATAACTATATATATATGACACATACAGCTATACATACATGCATACATACTACCTGGAAAGCCTGTTTTTTCCCCTCTACCCTTTACTCTCTAGAACACCTCACAGTCATAGTGCTCCTTCTCAATCCAAACCCACCCCTGACTAAGCTCTGAGAAGCATGTCACGCGCTGCACCAATCCCAATTCTGCAAACAAAGTTCAGTGTCTGTTATATGATGGAGCGTGGCAGGGGAGTTACTCAACTCTCAGGAATGCTCAGTACATTTGTGCAATCAAGCATGGCTTGCCTGCTGATGGTCTGCTCCAGAAATCATTGTCATAATGCCAGTTAGGTGAAGCTGCAGCACTAACCCACTCCCATGCACAAAATCATTACAAACACAAAATCAACAAACAATTATGGTGCCAAACATACATGCAGACCGCAGGGGGTGGTTAGCTACAGGAGGGCACAGGGGCACTGACCACTTGTTACTCCAGTCTAAGCCACGCCTGTCCATACTCCATTTATGCCATACTGAATCTAGTTTACAAAGATCAATCACCAGTAAACTCTACTCACCTATATGAGGCTACAGATTGTATGCTTGCAGCAGGGACATGTAACCCTAACATGAGCAAGTCATCCCTTTCTTCCAGGATACAGATTAACTACACAGGTTCAGTGGCACTTAAAATCGACCTGAAAGCCATCCTCACAACCTGTGTCATTAATATGTGTCCAGGATGAAAGGGATGGTTTGGCCACCCTATCTAACCCCAAAGTGTGTCTGTTGCTACCCAATTTGTTGTTTGACTTTATAGTATTTTCAAACACAATTGAATCACCAGTGCTACATATCAAATAGTAGATGACAAAAGGAATAATGATTCTTTATGTATACATACCACTTTCGGCCGCCTGCTCCACCTCACAGGCCTCCTCATCCTCCCCCACTTCCTGGCCCTCCTCGGCTGCCACCACCTCCTCCTCGGCTTCCACCTCGTCCTCCAATGGCACCACCTCCGCCTCCACTGCCCACACCTCCTCCTCCACTTCCTCCCTTTCCTCTGCCTCCACTTCCTCCGCCACCCCTTCTTCACTTTCACCCTCCTCGGCCATAGCTGGCTCTGCCTTCTCCTGGGCCTGGGACGCCTCTGACTCCTCTCGGGCCTGTCTTGCTCGTTCCTGTGCTGTGTTTGTGAAAAAACAAAAAAGTGCCAATTAGGGGTCATTTGTATTAAGCCTTATCAAGCTATAAATCAAAAGGTTATAAGTACTGATAAATGTACAGCCAATCAGCTCCTTAGTGGCTTTTACAAAACACAGGCTGTAACATGGCAGTTATGCTGTGACATTTGGGCCATTGTAAGCATCACAAACATTAATCCTACACAATGACATATTTTATCACCATTACAGGGTGTCAAACAGAAGTAGCACACATATAGTGTATGCCATGTTTAACTCATGATCAGGCTGGTTACCTTATTGGCTTAAATAAGGTCATGTAAGCAATCATGTACAAATGGCCATTTAATGTATAAACACTCACATCTCGCTATGCTGGCCCTGATTTGCTGGAGCAAATCCGGCTGGCGATGTCTCAAGTCTGACCACCGCCGCTCCAGCTGTGCGATGGTCCGCCGCACCTGCGTGCGGGCGTATATGCGCCGGCGGGCAACCGCATAGGCATTACGCTTCTGCCGGTTGGTTATGAAGGGCCCTGCTCGGCCCAGCCTGGTCTCCATAACGGCGGCCAGTGTCCTTAACTCAGCAGGGGAAAAAGGGGCTGCTCTGCCATAGGCCGCCATCTTAGCAATGGCACAAATCAAGCGATCATGTCCTGTCATTGGTTGATCAGAGTGATATTTGGTATTAACTTTATTGTTCATTTTTACAGTAACAGCGTGTATGCGCCAGAACAGACGGCTAACCCATTGCATCGCAAACCCACACTTGCTGTACCTTTGCATAGTTTAGCAGACCATGCCATTACTTACTATCTCCTAAACAGACAGTGTAAAATAAGATGGGAACCCATTATATATAATCTATAACATTCACCAAACATGGCTATAAGCAACAGGTGAAATAGTCTGCATCACTAACCACTTACACCTAACTCAACACGGTACTAAACAGCTATTTTATAATGAAAGCTATGCAGCAGAAACATAGCAAATAGTGCCAGACCTTTTACCAATATTAGGCCATGCTGCCATGTGTACACTTACCTTCTACAGGCCCATACTAGAGAGGTGGAATGAAATGAAGCTAGCATCAAGGCTGAATTTGGAGAGCTTTCACATGTGACTTGGATGCTAGCACTGATTACTTGTGCCTAAGTGGTGGACTGGATTTACATATGGAATGGGTATTGTCATTTGTACTACATACCAAACAAGTGCACAGTACAGATGTACATTCACATATACATTTCATGTCTGACCTCAGTTTTATTTGGTGATTGGTGTACTAATCTGCATTTACCTACTAAATCAGACTTACTCAGTCTGCCAGGTTTTTAAAAAAAAAAATTCCCGCAGCAGGGGGCGTGGCCTATGCGCCGCACGGTTGACGCTGCCGTACGGAACGCAGGGTGTCGCTGATGTACGCCGATTACAGAAATAGTATATAAAGGTGTGTTTGGCAAATGCAATGTTGTTGCACACATGTCTGCATCTCTATCTGAGGAAGAGCAGGAGTTGCAGGACCTATTTGCTCAGATGGACTCCAGCACCACCTATGTCCCCATCAACCCTGAACAGCCATTGGGGGAAGAGCAGCCAGATGGGTCATCGACATCAGGCCAATCGGCAGCTGGCACATCCTCAGCATCAGCAGAATCATTGGGAACACAGCAGGTGGCTTCCCAACAGAGTAGCCTGGCCAGCACTTCAAGTACAGCAACCGGTGGCCGTGGCCATGGCCGTGGCAGTGGCGGTGCCAGTGGCAGTGGCAGTGGCGGTGCCAGTGGTCGTGGCCGCAATCGGGCAACATAGGAACCAACCACCAGAAACATGGCATACGAACCGCAGGAGCTTGCCATCCTGGTGAACCGGGCACGGGATTTGATCGAGTGCCCACAGGAAAAGTTGACACACACAAGGAGATGGAAGATCTGGGAGGACATAACGGTGGAGATTAATACGGTGGCTCCACAAGTTCGTGAGGCGGAGCACATTAAGAAGAGGCAAGTTCATGTGTGTTACATTTGAGCAGTACAAGTCCAGTAATGTTTACATTAGATATTAGATGGAGTTGGTCAATGGGCGGTGACGTAGCTTGAAGCCACAGACATGTTTGCCATGTCATTGAATTGATAGTTATTGTAGGCTGAGTGTGATTGTATCTTCTAAGGGTTGTTTTTCAAAATTATTATAATCCAAGTTTGGTGTCAGGAGGCACATGTTGTATTATGTTTCAGATTGCAATGGGTGCTACAGCAAACATGAGGAGTGACATGTATTAATATGTACACTTTGATTGCAGGTGGCACGACTTCAAAACGAACCTCAAAAATAAATTGACCCAGCGGTGGGAACACAGCCACACCTCTGGGGCTGGCCCCATGCCTTCAAAGCTGAAGCTCACCCCCCTGGAGGAGATGGCCGAGTGCTGCATTGCAGTGGAGGAGGTCCGGGGGGTGAGCACCATGGACAGCGAGTCCCCAGCGGAAGTCATGGCTTCTTTGCTTGAAGGTAATTATTTGCCATGCCATAAGTAGATGTTTCGAATTTTGCATGGAATGTGTGTTAATTGGAATTTTCTCTTTCACCAGCATCCCCACCGCTTGGTCAACAATCTCTTGAGGAGGTTGAGGAGTCTGTGCCACCTGGCCCCAGTAGCAGGCCCGTGCAGCAGCAGCCGCCAATGTCCGCGGCTGAATTGGCCACATGGGGGCATGTGCTTGTCAATATTCAGCAGCAGGGAGAGTCAGCATCAGAGCGGGTGCGTAGGGCCGAGGAGGTGTTGCAGGGTTTGACCAGCAGCCAGCAGAGTATCGCTGAGAGCCTGCAGGCTATGAGTGCCAGCCAGCAAGCTATTGCTGCTAGCCTGCAGGTGCTGGCTGATCAAGCCCTGCGGCAAAATGAACTCCTCCTCCGCCATAATGATCTTATGGTGGAGCTAGTTGCCAGCAATAGGGTCCTAATGTCACCCGTTTCTGGTGCATTACCACCATCAGCACTCCCTGCTTCCAGAGGGGGAAGACCATCCACCCCCTCCCCAGCATGTGCTCCACCTGACCCACCATCTGACCATGGCCGTGGGCGAAGAGCTGCTGCACGTGGCAAGGAGCCTGCCAGGGGCAAACGTGCCCGCAAATGAACTTGTGTCCGCATTAATCTCCACCCTTATGTCTTCCCAAATCTTTCATTGAGCTGTGTGTGTCAGCATCCTGTATCCAATTCCGTGCCGAGGGTCCCCACATTTGCCCTCGGTTCAAATGTCATGTTTGGTTCCCCTGTTGCCCCGTTTTGGCTAGCATTACTGTGTGCTGTACTTGAAGTGTTGGTGCTATACTTTTGTTGTGAAGCCACCTGATGTGTTCCTAATGATTCTGGTGTGGCTATGTATGTCTATAATACATGTATTTATTATATATTATTTACTTTTATTCCTGCTATGCTACCTTTTATTTTGTGACGGTTTCTAATTTATTTTATTAAGTTCATTTAATAAATGTTATTTTTGTCCCCCAAATGTGTGGTTTAATTGATACATGTAGAAGTGACATGTGTATTTGTATTATTAATATTAAGATGTGTTCATTATTTGCAGTGTAAAAGTGTGTGAAAAATGCAGCATATATGTGTGTGTTTAGTAATGTTCCATTTAAGCTGCAATGGTTCCAATTGAAGCAGTGAGAAGCGTGTAATTAACAAGTAATGAGTAAAGTAGGTGATTGTATTGCGTTCAGCTGACATTGGTTGAGGTGCATCCGTCCTGATTAGGCATTCCGATTGCCTAGCGCATGACCGAGTGGTGTCCGCAAAGCAATACTTGCTTATGGACACCGCATATTTCTTGCCTTTTTGTTCGCGTGCATTCGGTGTGCTGTCCGAATGCACGCCCACCAAAATAAGTGCACTCCCCCGTGTCCGCCCATGTTTCTGCCCAGTTTAGCCCACTTTGAAACTACGCCCCTGTGTCATAGACAGCTACATGATATAAATTTCTATAAAAAATTATCACAGAAGATCCAACAAAGAAGTTCCTGGGTGAATTAAAAACTCTCCTTGAGGGAGTCCTTGATAAGGGAGTCACGTCAAGAGAGGAACACAGATTCCTTCTTCCCACACACCCTATCACTCCAACTTTTTATTTTTTACCTAAAATTCACAAGTCACTTTTTTCACCGCCCGGACGCCCCATAGTATCAGGTATTAGTTCTATCACAGCAAATCTTTCTCACTATGTTGATTTCTTTTTACAGCCCTATGTTCCGAACCTGAGGTCATACATAAAAGATACCACCGATCTGTTGACCAAAATCCAGAAGATATAGACGTCAACGCTCTGTACACACACATACCACACAAATTGGGTTGTGAAGTTGTGCAGAGACGCCTGTCTCAAGACAGGGACCTCAGGCCGGAACATAGGGACTTTATCTTGGACAGTATAGCTTTCATTCTCACCCACAACTATTTTGTTTTTCACGGTGATTTTTATTTACAGACTATGGGGACGGCCATGGGGACCAGGTTCGCGCCCAGTTATGCAAACCTATACATGGGCGAGTTGGAGGAGGCCCTTGTGTGGGGGAGCGGCTGGGCGTCGAGCCTGGTCTTCTATGGCCGCTACATATATGATCTTCTTATTATTTGGGATGGGGATTTAGATTCAGCCACTCAATTCGTTCATTCACTCAACCAGAATTCTTATAATTTATCATTCACCCACACTTACAGTCGGATTTCTGTTGACTTTCTTGACGTGACTCTCAAAACTAGAGAAAATAAAATAATATCTTCTAATTATCTAAAACCTGTGAATACAAATGCGTATGTACATTTTAAAAGTGCACATTACATGCCTTGGAAGACCAACATCCCAAAAGGCCAATTCATGCGCCTACGGCTGCCAGATTATGTCTTGCAGCCAAAAAGTGCGATGCAAAGCACTGCCATCCGTGCGGCTTTACTCAATAAACCCGCTGAACAACCAGTAGCCAAACACTTTTTGGCTGCAAGACATAATCTGGCCAGCCTGCGTTATACCATCATCGATCACGTTCCTGATGATATGCGGGGTGGAGATCGAGGCAGACGCCTACTCCAGATCGAGACACAATGGATCTATAAATTAGATACTGTGAACCTCAGAGGACTGAATGAACAATTAACATTCAACATATTTCTGTGATCGGTGTCATCGTTTCATGTGTCGACTGTGCTCATTGTCTTGCTTCCCTTCTCTGTCCCCCGCCCCGGTCCTTATGTGTCCTGTCCCCCCTGTATCCCCCCCAGGTGACACGCATAACTGCTTTGGTCATGTATTTGTAGGTGGTCCTAATCCGCTACTACCAAGCGGCTTGATTCTGCCCAGCAGCACTGTATCCCAGCAACGGACGCTTCCAAGGGAATCCCGGATGACATCAGACGCTATGTCTGAGTCACGTGAACAACCAGGAAGTCTGAGCTCTGAATATTGTCTGACGGTGTGATCAGCGCCAGGTCGGTTCCGGTACACGGTGATAAATGTAAGTGTGTTTCTTTCATTACTGTGTTCTCACCTTGAAAACGGATTAAACTCCGAAACATCGGTACACCTGTGTAGTCTGACTTCTTTTGAAAAATCCGCCCGAGTGCCACTTCACCACGATTCTATCTAGAAACCCTCAGTGCTGCACCACGGTCACTGCTCCGTTGCTTCTGGAGTGCCTTTCAACGTATCTGCTATATATACATATATATAGATACAGTATATGTAGTACCTGTTTATTAAATAGCTATTTAAGGAACACCGTTGAGCATGTAATAGTTTTACTATTGTTGTACTCAATGATTTTTTGTATACTAAGGGATTTATATATAATATAAATTATAGGATGTTGTGACTATCCCTCACAGAGGGAATAAAATATCCCATGAACTTCTGCAGTAAATACTTTAATACCACTGTAGAACTTCAACACACCTGGATTATAACCCCCTTTCCTCTGAGGATATGGAATATCCCATCTAATCGCAATAATGGATTGGTGTATGGACTGTACCAACTTTGCTACAAATTGGGGGAGAGACTTTAGGGCAGAGATTGTTTAATAAATATTGTACGATGTCAATAAAGTTAGAGGGCATGAGATTGAGAGTGACAGTTGGTATGAGAGAAATTCAGCTGCAGCGTTAGGCAGCATATTGAGGGGAGGCAGATCGCAAGAGGAAGTCTGAAGGGCTGGAGGACAGACCAAGTGAGTGGTGAGTGTCTGACACCTCCCAAAATAGCTGGGGTCTGCTCCACTACAGTCTGAGCCTATATACAGACTAACCTCATCTCACAACAGCGCAGCGCTCCAACATATTAGTGCTGAGAGGAACATAACACTATCAAGCCAAGTGGTATTAGGATTGAGCTGTTTCTCAAAGATCGGATGATGTATTATAAATGACATATATATATTTCTTTCGGCTAGTCACTTTCAAGAGGACAGTAAAAGAGTCACTATTGCTCAGCAAAAGTAAAGACTATATCTTTAGTGAATAAGTCTGTTTACTGGTATACCCATCATAACAGTGAGAGGAGCTAACACGTTGTCCAGTCACCTTAGCAACAGACAAGCTGTCAGTACAGCTTTATCTCTCCCTAATAGGTTGAGAGAAAATAGTCTTCAGTGAGACTACTATTGAAGCCAATATTGTAATGCTGATTCAGTATAAATAAAAACACCTTATTATAGCTAAACCCGGCTTTAATAGCCTGGGGAAGCTAGATGGTGTGACTGTAACATATAAACTTAAGTGTTACTTGGAAGTGAAAGGGATGATTAACAGCTACTTTGACATACAATGAGCAAGCTATAAAGAGGCGTGTCTATCGCTGCACAAGATTTATACAGAAAAGAAGACAATATACCAGTGGATATACTAGAGATTCAGAAGATTAACCTGACTATCCATTTACATATAACAAGAAGGTGACTAGCGCTCAGGCTATAACTTGATAACGGAGATGATATTTAGTGTGGTACAGCTTGCGTGTAAAGCAGGGTTATAAATAACAACAGTGTCCCAGTATAATGAAAGCAAAGGAGTTTATTGTCATTTAGTAAAAAATGACATCCAATGTGCCCATGTTAGTACGCTTAGAGTCAGATGCTGCATGATGTGTGGCAGTCTAGTGGCTCTACATGGAATCGCAAGTTCAGGAAGTGGTCGACATGGTGTGTGTCGACCTTATGTGTGTGTTGATGACGGAATGGGCTGGAAATGGGGGTACTGCTTGAAAGTGAACATGGGGGCTGGTGGGGAAATTGTGGGTGTTTTTGTTCACTTGAGTATAATCATGTTTACTGTTTAACCCTTGCTTGTGTATGTGCCGGGAGGAGCCAATCATCTCAAATGCTGGTCACCATATGTCATGTGGGTTATTTCTTGAGTGGCATTTATTTGGATATTGCACCTAGGTTGAAGTCTATGTTTAAGCCATTGGGTTTGAGAGTATTGAGTTGGTAGATCCAGAACATCTCTCTTTTATCCAGGGTGGCCGTGAAGTCCCCTCCCCTCCAATTTCTTTTGGGGGCCTCAATAGCTGTAAATTTCAGTCCTTTGGGGTCACAGTTGTGTCTGTCTTTGAAGTGTGAGGACACACTGTGTTGTTCATATCCCCTTTTTATGTTTCTAACATGTTCGTACATTCTGGTGCCCAGAGATCTGGTTGTTCTGCCTATGTACTCTATGTTGCAGGGGCATTTTATAAGATATATTACTCCAGTTGAGTTGCATGTCAGATGTTCCTTGTATTTAAATGTTTTATTCACAGTGGTTGAATGCCAGGTGGTGTTGGCCTTAGTGCTCATGTCTGACATACATTTGCACCCTGCGCATCTACCACAGTGAAAAAAACCTAAGCTGTTGGTCAGGGTGCTCTGGAAGGAGTTTGAGGGTTTGATATGATTTTTCGTCAGTTTTTGTTTAAGGTCAGGGGCTTTTCTGAAAACTACCTTGGGTGGATCTTGAATGAGTGTTTTTAAATCTGTGTCGTCTTGCAAAATGTGCCAATGTTTCTTTAAAATCCTCTTGAGAGTGTGTGCTGATTGGTTGTATTGAGTGATAAATAGTATGTTATTGTTGTCCGTGCTTAATGTCTTGTCTCTTATGGTCAGTGTGTCTTTCCGGTCTGTGTTGAGTATTTCTTGTTGTGCAGTCTCAACTAGTATAGGGTTGTATTGTTTTTCCAGGAATTGTTGTTTGAGTTCGTCAGATTGTGTGTTGTAGTCTGTGGTCTTGGAACAGTTCCGCCTTATTCTGCGGAACTGTCCTTTGGGTATGTTATCAAGCCAAGGTCTGTGATGTCCGCTGTTATACAGTATGTAACTGTTGACATCAACAGCCTTTTTATATGTTTTGGTCTGAATGGTGTCGTGTTCTATGTAAATTTCCAAATCTAAAAATTGTACTGACTGTTTACTATAGTTAGTGGTGAATCTTAGGTTATTGTTGTTCGTGTTGAGTTGTTGTGTGAAATGTTGTATGGACTCTTCCGTCCCTCTCCAGATGAAAATTATGTCGTCAATATATCTCCGCCATAGGATCAAATTGTCGCTCCAGCCATGCTCACCCCAAATATGGTCCTCCTCCCATTTCCCCATAAAGAGGTTCGCATAGCTGGGCGCCACTTTTGATCCCATGGCGGTCCCGGTGGTCTGTAGATAGAAAGAATTGTCGAACCAGAAGTAGTTATGTAGTAGTATGTAGTCTAGTGATTTCATGATGAAGTCTGTGTGCTCTGGTGGTAGTGTTGAGATAGTGTCCAGGAAGTGTTTGGTGCTGTCGAGTCCTTGTCTGTGGTTGATGATGGTATATAGGGATGTAACATCGCTGGTGGCTATCCAAAAATCTTCCTGCCAGTCTATGTGTTGTAGCGTGTTCAGTATGTCTGTGGTGTCTCTGATGTAAGAAGGTACATTTTTCACTATTCCTTGTAGGAAGTTGTCTGTGTATTGAGCTAAGTTGGCGGATAGTGAATTGATCCCTGAAATAATGGATCTACCTGGTGGGTTTGTGGGGTTTTTGTGCAGTTTAGGTAAGTAGTAAAATACCAGTATGATGGGGTGTTCTGTCCTGATGAATGTGTATTCTGCTTTGTTAAGAATGCCCATGCTTTTCCCCTCTGCTAGGAGGGTGTCTAGTTCTTTTTTGTATGCGGATGTGGGGTCTTGTTTGAGTTGTTGGTAAGTCTTGGTGTCTCCTAAGATGTTAAATGATTCTTGTATGTAGTCGGTGGTATTCAGAATGACTATACCCCCCCCCCCCTTATCTGCTGGTTTTATTGTGATGTTCTTGTTTTTTTCTAATTCCCTGATGGCTTGAGTTTCCTTTCTGGTGAGATTGGGTGTCATGTTATGTGTTTTCTTTTCGTCAATGGTTTCCAGGTCCCTGGCAACCAACGATTCAAAAGTCTTTATGTGGTGGCTTTTGAGGTATGTGGGATTGAAGCTGGATTTTGGTCTTAGGTTTGTGTGTTGGTATTTGTCAGTGGTGTCTTGGTGGTTCCTGATGATGGGGTTTGAGTTGAAATATTTCTTTAAACACAGTTTTCTAGTGAAGGTATGTAGGTCACAAAAAACATCAAATTTGCTAGGTTTTTTGCTTGGTGCGAATTTAAGACCTTTTGTAAGTACGGTTTCCTGGTCTGCGGTTAATGTGGTGTTGCTGAGGTTATAGATTGGGGTGGCGCTGGTGCTATTGCTAGTGTGTTTGTCAGTTGTTTCTGTTTTTTTGTTGTCCTTAGTACCTCCTCTGCACCCACGTCTTGTTCTATTTGTCTTTTTTTGTTGTTGGTTTTGGGTGTTGTGTTGTGGCTGTCCTTCTGGCAGGCCAGTCTGCCTGCCTCTGTCTCTAAAAAATGGTCCCCCCATGATGCTTCCGGGGGAGTGTTGGTTGTGCTTAACGGGTCTGTGCTGGTTAGCTGTGTCGTAGTGGGATCTATGTTGTTGGTCTGGTATTCTCTCAGTGTGGTAACCCAACCTTCATCAAAGGAAAGTTTAGCTAAATGATCATAATCTATGTCTTCCTCTATTTCATGTATTGAAAATGAGGTGCTGGAGAGGCTATCGTTGGTGTCTCTTGATAAGTCACTATCATTGAGATATCTGCCTCTTTTAGGGGATGTTTTGGTATTAATGTGTTCGTTGACAATCGTATTTATTTTGTGAATTTTTGTCTGGTATTGCTGGTATGTCAGACCCTTGTCTTTATAGCTGGTGCAGTGGCTCCGTCTGTGGTCTGTCACTTTCCCTTTGGCTTTGTGTGGTGTTTTTAGTAAGCCAAATGGTTTTTTAGGTGCCTTTGGTCGGGGGGTTCTGCTTGTGTGGGGTTTAATGTCTCTGAGAATCTTCTTCAGTTTATTTTTAATGAGCTCGTCCTCTGTTTTGGTCAGTCTGTTTTTGGTAATGGTCTCTATTTCTGCAAATCCTTTCTCTGATGTTAATGGTAGAAGCAGTTGGTTTTTCGTCTCTATGTCTGTATTGATGCTGCGTAGATCTGAGTCATGTTTCTGAATCACTAACTTGATAAGGTCTTTTGAGCAATTATGTAGGATGTTTCACCAGTCTGTCATGAACTGTTGGTCTTCTAGGTGGTGTGCTGGTGTCTTTTTAAGTCTAAGTCCTTTGGGAATGATGTTATTGTCCAGGTACCAACTTAAAATCTTTTTGTCCCACCATACTTTGGTCTCTTTCTGTAATAGGGTTTCTAGCTGTCTGAATTGCGTGTAGAATTCAGCAGGGTGGATGGTCTCATGTGTTGTCAGGATGTTCTGGATCTCGATATTGGCTCTGGTTTCCCTATCCACTCTAAAATCTGTGATCCCCATATGGTGTGTGAGTTATTGGATCCTATTGAGGTTAGCTGCCACACTCTTTGGACAAGAGGCAGTGACTGAACAGGAGAGTGAGAGTGGGCGCTCTACCTCGGTTGCCGGCTGCTAAGTCTGATTTGTCCAAACCCAGGGTAAGTTAAATAACAAGAAGGTGACTAGCGCTCAGGCTATAACTTGATAATGGAGATGATATTTAGTGTGGTACAGCTTGCGTGTAAAGCAGGGTTATAAATAACAACAGTGTGCCAGTATAATGAAAGCAAAGGAGTTTATTGTCATTTAGTAAAAAATGACATCCAATGGTGGGGGGTGGGGGTGGTAAGGGATGGGAGCCCTCTATAGGAGGGGTGTGGGGGGCTGGTGGTGGCTGCAAGAGCCAGAGTCCAGAGTTTTACAGTAAAAAGTAAAAAGTCACACAAGCACACTCCGTTTCACCTCCTGCGGTGAACACAGTCTGTGTGCTGGGTGGAGATGGATGCTGTGGAGATATTAGTGCACAGAGAAATCGTTTGGCTGTAGATGGTAGGTCACAGTCTTATCATAGGGTCATGATAAGTGTCCAGGTGTCGCTCAGGTTAAAGAGCGTCCTCTCTGCTGGCCAAGCGGTGCACCTAACACTTACCTGATACCGCTGATGTCCTCAATCCTTCCGTCCCTCGCCGCTTCGCCGCTGAGTGGACTGTATCCTGCTGGTGTCTGCACAGCCGTGCAGATCACCAGTGAGTAACCGCGTCGCTTCAACAGAGACAGAAGCACTTCCGGGTTCTGCTGGCTTGCGTTCGCCGGGTGCTCCTGATCTCTGGAGTAACTCGGGCTGCACTCCCAGAGGGGAGGAGGCTTGTTGTAGATGGCTGTGTATGAGGTGCTGACCAACGCGTTTCAACCCCGCTGGGGTCTTTTTCAAGGATAAGTGAGCTGCTTTGCTGAAGTGTTTTTATGAGGGTTTGTTTGTGGGATACGCCCCTTGGAGGCGGGCATCCATTGGGTGTTGTTGCTGTCCATCTGATGACAAGTGCTGATGAGCAGAGTTCATTGGTGCATATGATGAGAAGTGCTGATGAGCGGAGTTCATTGGTGCATGTGACTGCAGAGCATCAGGTGTGTGGATGCACCAGTAATCTGTATACAATCAGATTCATTAAGTGCTTTCAGGTGTGCTGGCTTATGGAAAAGGTCAACATATATTATGTAGACTTTGTGCCCATGTTAGTACGCTTAGAGTCAGATGCTGCATGATGTGTGGCAGTCTAGTGGCTCTACATGGAATCGCAAGTTCAGGAAGTGGTCGACATGGTGTGTGTCGACCTTATGTGTGTGTTGATGACGGAATGGGCTGGAAATGGGGGTACTGCTTGAAAGTGAACATGGGGGCTGGTGGGGAAATTGTGGGTGTTTTTGTTCACTTGAGTATAATCATGTTTACTGTTTAACCCTTGCTTGTGTATGTGCCGGGAGGAGCCAATCATCTCAAATGCTGGTCACCATATGTCATGTGGGTTATTTCTTGAGTGGCATTTATTTGGATATTGCACCTAGGTTGAAGTCTATGTTTAAGCCATTGGGTTTGAGAGTATTGAGTTGGTAGATCCAGAACATCTCTCTTTTATCCAGGGTGGCCGTGAAGTCCCCTCCCCTCCAATTTCTTTTGGGGGCCTCAATAGCTGTAAATTTCAGTCCTTTGGGGTCACAGTTGTGTCTGTCTTTGAAGTGTGAGGACACACTGTGTTGTTCATATCCCCTTTTTATGTTTCTAACATGTTCGTACATTCTGGTGCCCAGAGATCTGGTTGTTCTGCCTATGTACTCTATGTTGCAGGGGCATTTTATAAGATATATTACTCCAGTTGAGTTGCATGTCAGATGTTCCTTGTATTTAAATGTTTTATTCACAGTGGTTGAATGCCAGGTGGTGCTGGCCTTAGTGCTCATGTCTGACATACATTTGCACCCTGCGCATCTACCACAGTGAAAAAAACCTAAGCTGTTGGTCAGGGTGCTCTGGAAGGAGTTTGAGGGTTTGATATGATTTTTCGTCAGTTTTTGTTTAAGGTCAGGGGCTTTTCTGAAAACTACCTTGGGTTGATCTTGAATGAGTGTTTTTAAATCTGTGTCGTCTTGCAAAATGTGCCAATGTTTCTTTAAAATCCTCTTGAGAGTGTGTGCTGATTGGTTGTATTGAGTGATAAATAGTATGTTATTGTTGTCCGTGCTTAATGTCTTGTCTCTTATGGTCAGTGTGTCTTTCCGGTCTGTGTTGAGTATTTCTTGTTGTGCAGTCTCAACTAGTGTAGGGTTGTATTGTTTTTCCAGGAATTGCTGTTTGAGTTCGTCAGATTGTGTGTTGTAGTCTGTGGTCTTGGAACAGTTCCGCCTTATTCTGCGGAACTGTCCTTTGGGTATGTTATCAAGCCAAGGTCTGTGATGTCCGCTGTTATACAGTATGTAACTGTTGACATCAACAGCCTTTTTATATGTTTTGGTCTGAATGGTGTCGTGTTCTATGTAAATTTCCAAATCTAAAAATTGTACTGACTGTTTACTATAGTTAGTGGTGAATCTTAGGTTATTGTTGTTCGTGTTGAGTTGTTGTGTGAAATGTTGTATGGACTCTTCCGTCCCTCTCCAGATGAAAATTATGTCGTCAATATATCTCCGCCATAGGATCAAATTGTCGCTCCAGCCATGCTCACCCCAAATATGGTCCTCCTCCCATTTCCCCATAAAGAGGTTCGCATAGCTGGGCGCCACTTTTGTTCCCATGGCGGTCCCGGTGGTCTGTAGATAGAAAGAATTGTCGAACCAGAAGTAGTTATGTAGTAGTATGTAGTCTAGTGATTTCATGATGAAGTCTGTGTGCTCTGGTGGTAGTGTTGAGATAGTGTCCAGGAAGTGTTTGGTGCTGTTGAGTCCTTGTCTGTGGTTGATGATGGTATATAGGGATGTAACATCGCTGGTGGCTATCCAAAAATCTTCCTGCCAGTCTATGTGTTGTAGCGTGTTCAGTATGTCTGTGGTGTCTCTGATGTAAGAAGGTACATTTTTCACTATTCCTTGTAGGAAGTTGTCTGTGTATTGAGCTAAGTTGGCGGATAATGAATTGATCCCTGAAATAATGAGTCTACCTGGTGGGTTTGTGGGGTTTTTGTGCAGTTTAGGTAAGTAGTAAAATACCGGTATGATGGGGTGTTCTGTCCTGATGAATGTGTATTCTGCTTTGTTAAGAATGCCCATGCTTTTCCCCTCTGCTAGGAGGGTGTCTAGTTCTTTTTTGTATGCGGATGTGGGGTCTTGTTTGAGTTGTTGGTAAGTCTTGGTGTCTCCTAAGATGTTAAATGATTCTTGCATGTAGTCGGTGGTATTCAGAATGACTATACCCCCCCCCCTTATCTGCTGGTTTTATTGTGATGATCTTGTTTTTCTCTAATTCCCTGATGGCTTGAGTTTCCTTTCTGGTGAGATTGGGTGTCATGTTATGTGTTTTCTTTTCGTCAATGGTTTCCAGGTCCCTGGCAACCAACGATTCAAAAGTCTTTATGTGGTGGCTTTTGAGGTATGTGGGATTGAAGCTGGATTTTGGTCTTAGGTTTGTGTGTTGGTATTTGTCAGTGGTGTCTTGGTGGTTCCTGATGATGGGGTTTGAGTTGAAATATTTCTTTAAACACAGTTTTCTAGTGAAGGTATGTAGGTCACAAAAAACATCAAATTTGCTAGGTTTTTTGCTTGGTGCGAATTTAAGACCTTTTGTAAGTACGGTTTCCTGGTCTGTGGTTAATGTGGTGTTGCTGAGGTTATAGATTGGGGTGGCGCTGGTGCTATTGCTAGTGTGTTTGTCAGTTGTTTCTGTTTTTTTGTTGTCCTTAGTACCTCCTCTGCACCCACGTCTTGTTCTATTTGTCTTTTTTTGTTGTTGGTTTTGGGTGTTGTGTTGTGGCTGTCCTTCTGGCAGGCCAGTCTGCCTGCCTCTGTCTCTAAAAAATGGTCCCCCCATGATGCTTCCGGGGGAGTGTTGGTTGTGCTTAACGGGTCTGTGCTGGTTAGCTGTGTCGTAGTGGGATCTATGTTGTTGGTCTGGTATTCTCTCAGTGTGGTAACCCAACCTTCATCAAAGGAAAGTTTAGCTAAATGATCATAATCTATGTCTTCCTCTATTTCATGTATTGAGAATGAGGTGCTGGAGAGGCTATCGTTGGTGTCTCTTGATAAGTCACTATCATTGAGATATCTGCCTCTTTTAGGGGATGTTTTGATATTAATGTGTTCGTTGACAATCGTATTTATTTTGTGAATTTTTGTCTGGTATTGCTGGTATGTCAGACCCTTGTCTTTATAGCTGGTGCAGTGGCTCCGTCTGTGGTCTGTCACTTTCCCTTTGGCTTTGTGTGGTGTTTTTAGTAAGCCACGGCTGTGCAGACACCAGCAGGATACAGTCCACTCAGCGGCGAAGCGTCGAGGGACGGAAGGATTGAGGACATCAGCGGTATCAGGTAAGTGTTAGGTGCACCGCTTGGCCAGCAGAGAGGACGCTCTTTAACCTGAGCGACACCTGGACACTTATCATGACCCTATGATAAGACTGTGACCTACCATCTACAGCCAAACGATTTATCTGTGCACTAATATCTCCACAGCATCCATCTCCACCCAGCACACAGACTGTGTTCACCGCAGGAGGTGAAACGGAGTGTGCTTGTGTGACTTTTTTACTTTTTACTGTAAAACTCTGGACTCTGGCTCTTGCAGCCACCACCAGCCCCCCACACCCCTCCTATAGAGGGCTCCCATCTCTTACCACCCCCACCATTGGATGTCATTTTTTACTAAATGACAATAAACTCCTTTGCTTTCATTATACTGGCACACTGTTGTTATTTATAACCCTGCTTTACACGCAAGCTGTACCACACTAAATATCATCTCCGTTATCAAATTATAGCCTGAGCGCTAGTCACCTTCTTGTTATTTAACTTACCCTGGGTTTGGACAAACCAGACTTAGCAGCCGGCAACCGAGGTAGAGTGCCCACTCTCACTCTCCTGTTCAGTCACTGCCTCTTGTCCAAAGAGTGTGGCAGCTAACCTCAATAGGATCCAATAACTCACACACCATATGGGGATCACAGATTTTAGAGTGGATAGGGAAACCAGAGCCAATATCGAGATCCAGAACATCCTGACAACACATGAGACCATCCACCCTGCTGAATTCTACACGCAATTCAGACAGCTAGAAACCCTATTACAGAAAGAGACCAAAGTATGGTGGGACAAAAGGATTTTAAGTTGGTACCTGGACAATAACATCATTCCCAAAGGACTTAGACTTAAAAAGACACCAGCACACCACCTAGAAGACCAACAGTTCATGACAGACTGGAGAAACATCCTACATAATTGCTCAAAAGACCTTATCAAGTTAGTGATTCAGAAACATGACTCAGATCTACGCAGCATCAATACAGACATAGAGACGAAAAACCAACTGCTTCTACCATTAACATCAGAGAAAGGATTTGCAGAAATAGAGACCATTACCAAAAACAGACTGACCAAAACAGAGGACGAGCTCATTAAAAATAAACTGAAGAAGATTCTCAGAGACATTAAACCCCACACAAGCAGAACCCCCCGACCAAAGGCACCTAAAAAACCATTTGGCTTACTAAAAACACCACACAAAGCCAAAGGGAAAGTGACAGACCACAGACGGAGCCACTGCACCAGCTATAAAGACAAGGGTTTGACATACCAGCAATACCAGACAAAAATTCACAAAATAAATACGATTGTCAACGAACACATTAATACCAAAACATCCCCTAAAAGAGGCAGATATCTCAATGATAGTGACTTATCAAGAGACACCAACGTTAGCCTCTCCAGCACCTCATTCTCAATACATGAAATAGAGGAAGACATAGATTATGATCATTTAGCTAAACTTTCCTTTGATGAAGGTTGGGTTACCACACTGAGAGAATACCAGACCAACAACATAGATCCCACTACGACACAGCTAACCAGCACAGACCCGTTAAGCACAACCAACACTCCCCCGGAAGCATCATGGGGGACCATTTTTTAGAGACAGAGGCAGGCAGACTGGCCTGCCAGAAGGACAGCCACAACACAACACCCAAAACCAACAACAAAAAAAGACAAATAGAACAAGACGTGGGTGCAGAGGAGGTACTAAGGACAACAAAAAAACAGAAACAACTGACAAACACACTAGCAATAGCACCAGCGCCACCCCAATCTATAACCTCAGCAACACCACATTAACCACAGACCAGGAAACCGTACTTACAAAAGGTCTTAAATTCGCACCAAGCAAAAAACCTAGCAAATTTGATGTTTTTTGTGACCTACATACCTTCACTAGAAAACTGTGTTTAAAGAAATATTTCAACTCAAACCCCATCATCAGGAACCACCAAGACACCACTGACAAATACCAACACACAAACCTAAGACCAAAATCCAGCTTCAATCCCACATACCTCAAAAGCCACCACATAAAGACTTTTGAATCGTTGGTTGCCAGGGACCTGAAAACCATTGACGAAAAGAAAACACATAACATGACACCCAATCTCACCAGAAAGGAAACTCAAGCCATCAGGGAATTAGAGAAAAACAAGAACATCACAATAAAACCAGCAGATAAGGGGGGGGTATAGTCATTCTGAATACCACCGACTACATACAAGAATCAATTAACATCTTAGGAGACACCAAGACCATAGGCGAATCTAGGGGGTGGTCCGGGGGTGCACAGGACCACCCATTAGCCCATTGTGTAGCTGAGGGATGGGGCTTTCCAACGAGCCCAGCCCCGTGTCTCTAGCCCCCTGGGAACCAGAGATACGGCCAGGCAAAGCTGGAACGTTTTCCTTATAGGATAACATGGGACCCGCTAATTCCGACCCCCACCCAGTTCAACGGCTGCCAGTTCCCCCTTTCGGCATCACTGAAGCTCGAGGTTGATCTCAGTCGAACCCAAATCGCTGGGCCTTCAATCTGATACCAGGCTGGATCCATATGGGTTAATTGGTTCCAAGGATATTGAGGTTAAACCTTTTTTTTTTTCATTTCTTAAATGTCATTTCATGACTGTTTATGTTTTTTGAGGGCAGATTTCTCTGGAACCAAACAGCCCAGTTTCACGGGACCAAAATCATTCGAAGCCAACTCAAAAGTTCTTCAATATGATACTGGTCTCATTTAAATGGGTCAGTTGGTTCTGAAAATATAGCTGGTTGGTTAAAGGGGGGTAGGGAGAGGGGAGTGGTTGTCTCTCCCCCTCACACCAGAAAATGCAGGGTCTAGGCTGAGGGTCAGCCTGAGAATGTCCCTGCATGATCCTGGGACCATATTCCTGGGTAAATCCCTGCATTTTCTGTTGTGAAAGGGGTATTATTTCAAACAGCCGTGACCTGCAGTGCTCTGAATACAGCTGTCACCCCTGCAGCTTCCACTCCAATTCTTCTCCCCGCTTTCACCTCAGCGCGCCCCCCCCTTTAATCATGTAGTGCCGGCTAGAGGGGACACCAGGAGGGGAGTGGAAGCGTGCTCTGCGCTGCGCTCTGCTCCTCTCCCCATAGAAGCAGCTGCACCGCTCTCCATCTCTCCCTGCAGCAGCAGCAGCAGCGAAGGACCTTATAAAAATTTACAGTAAGTGGCACTTTTGGGGGCATTGCTTAAGGGACGCTAGAAGTGGTGGTATGTGGGGGCATTATGCATAATGTGTGGCTTAATGTGTAAGGGGCATTACGGTGTGCAGCATCATGTGTAAGCTGCATTATGTGTGCAGCATCATGTGTAAGGGTCATTATGTGTGCAGCATCATGTGTAGTGGGTACTATGGTGTGCGGCATCATGTGTAATGGGTACTATGGTGCGCGACATCATGCGTAATGGGTACTATGTTGTGCGGCATCATGTGTAATGGGTACTATGGTGTACGGCATCATGTGTAATGGGTACTATGGTGCCATCAAGCAAGAACCCCCTAGCAATGAGCACGTAGGTAAGCAGCACTTATGTGGCAAATATGTAATGGGCATTACGGTTTGTTATATAGTATGTAATGGGCATCATGATGTGTGGCACAATGTGTAATGGGCATTATGGTGTGTGGCCTTATGTGTGGCCACACGGCGTGTGGCTTTATGTGTAATGGGTATTACGGAGTTTGCTAAAATGTGTAATGGGCATTACTGTGTATGGTCTAAAGTGTAATACCACATCCCTTTTTGTGATGCCACGCCTCCTTCCCATGAGACCACGCCCCCTTTTTGGCGCGCGGCTGCGCCGCGCAAAGGTCCCCCTATCTGGGACCACCCATTACCATAGTTCTAGATTCGCCTATGACCAAGACTTACCAACAACTCAAACAAGACCCCACATCCGCATACAAAAAAGAACTAGACACCCTCCTAGCAGAGGGGAAAAGCATGGGCATTCTTAACAAAGCAGAATACACATTCATCAGGACAGAACACCCCATCATACCGGTATTTTACTACTTACCTAAACTGCACAAAAACCCCACAAACCCACCAGGTAGACCCATTATTTCAGGGATCAATTCACTATCCGCCAACTTAGCTCAATACACAGACAACTTCCTACAAGGAATAGTGAAAAATGTACCTTCTTACATCAGAGACACCACAGACATACTGAACACGCTACAACACATAGACTGGCAGGAAGATTTTTGGATAGCCACCAGCGATGTTACATCCCTATATACCATCATCAACCACAGACAAGGACTCGACAGCACCAAACACTTCCTGGACACTATCTCAACACTACCACCAGAGCACACAGACTTCATCATGAAATCACTAGACTACATACTACTACATAACTACTTCTGGTTCGACAATTCTTTCTATCTACAGACCACCGGGACCGCCATGGGATCAAAAGTGGCGCCCAGCTATGCGAACCTCTTTATGGGGAAATGGGAGGAGGACCATATTTGGGGTGAGCATGGCTGGAGCGACAATTTGATCCTATGGCGGAGATATATTGACGACATAATTTTCATCTGGAGAGGGACGGAAGAGTCCATACAACATTTCACACAACAACTCAACACGAACAACAATAACCTAAGATTCACCACTAACTATAGTAAACAGTCAGTACAATTTTTAGATTTGGAAATTTACATAGAACACGACACCATTCAGACCAAAACATATAAAAAGGCTGTTGATGTCAACAGTTACATACTGTATAACAGCGGACATCACAGACCTTGGCTTGATAACATACCCAAAGGACAGTTCCGCAGAATAAGGCGGAACTGTTCCAAGACCACAGACTACAACACACAATCTGACGAACTCAAACAACAATTCCTGGAAAAACAATACAACCCTACACTAGTTGAGACTGCACAACAAGAAATACTCAACACAGACCGGAAAGACACACTGACCATAAGAGACAAGACATTAAGCACGGACAACAATAACATACTATTTATCACTCAATACAGCCAATCAGCAGACACTCTCAAGAGGATTTTAAAGAAACATTGGCACATTTTGCAAGATGACACAGATTTAAAAACACTCATTCAAGATCAACCCAAGGTAGTTTTCAGAAAAGCCCCTGACCTTAAACAAAAACTGACGAAAAATCATATCAAACCCTCAAACTCCTTCCAGAGCACCCTGACCAACAGCTTAGGTTTTTTTCACTGTGGTAGATGCGCAGGGTGCAAATGTATATCAGACATGAGCACTAAGGCCAACACCACCTGGCATTCAACCACTGTGAATAAAACATTTAAATACAAGGAACATCTGACATGCAACTCAACTGGAGTAATATATCTTATAAAATGCCCCTGCAACATAGAGTACATAGGCAGAACAACCAGATCTCTGGGCACCAGAATGTACGAACATGTTAGAAACATAAAAAGGGGATATGAACAACACAGTGTGTCCTCACACTTCAAAGACAGACACAACTGTGACCCCAAAGGACTGAAATTTACAGCTATTGAGGCCCCCAAAAGAAATTGGAGGGGAGGGGACTTCACGGCCACCCTGGATAAAAGAGAGATGTTCTGGATCTACCAACTCAATACTCTCAAACCCAATGGCTTAAACATAGACTTCAACCTAGGTGCAATATCCAAATAAATGCCACTCAAGAAATAACCCACATGACATATGGTGACCAGCATTTGAGATGATTGGCTCCTCCCGGCACATACACAAGCAAGGGTTAAACAGTAAACATGATTATACTCAAGTGAACAAAAACACCCACAATTTCCCCACCAGCCCCCATGTTCACTTTCAAGCAGTACCCCCATTTCCAGCCCATTCCGTCATCAACACACACATAAGTTCGACACACACCATGTCGACCACTTCCTGAACTTGCGATTCCATGTAGAGCCACTAGACTGCCACACATCATGCAGCATCTGACTCTAAGCGTACTAACATGGGCACAAGGTCTACATAATATATGTTGACCTTTTCCATAAGCCAGCACACCTGAAAGCACTTAATGAATCTGATTGTATACAGATTACTGGTGCATCCACACACCTAATGCTCTGCAGTCACATGCACCAATGAACTCCGCTCATCAGCACTTCTCATCATATGCACCAATGAACTCTGCTCATCAGCACTTGTCATCAGATGGACAGCAACAACACCCAATGGACGCCCGCCTCCAAGGGGCGTATCCCACAAACAAACCCTCATAAATACACTTCAGCAAAGCAGCTCACTTATCCTTGAAAAAGACCCCAGCGGGGTTGAAACGCGTTGGACAGCACCTCATACACAGCCATCTACAACAAGCCTCCTTCCCTCTGGGAGTGCAGCCCGAGTTACTCCAGAGATCAGGAGCACCCGGCGAACGCAAGCCAGCAGGACCCGGAAGTGCTTCTGTCTCTGTTGAAGCGACGCGGTTACTCCCTGGTGATCTGCACGGCTGTGCAGACACCAGCAGGATACAGTCCACTCAGCGGCGAAGCGGCGAGGGACGGAAGGATTGAGGACATCAGCGGTATCAGGTAAGTGTTAGGTGCACCGCTTGGCCAGCAGAGAGGACGCTCTTTAACCTGAGCGACACCTGGACACTTATCATGACCCTATGATAAGACTGTGACCTACCATCTACAGCCAAACGATTTCTCTGTGCACTAATATCTCCACAGCATCCATCTCCACCCAGCACACAGACTGTGTTCACCGCAGGAGGTGAAACGGAGTGTGCTTGTGTGACTTTTTACTTTTTACTGTAAAACTCTGGACTCTGGCTCTTGCAGCCACCACCAGCCCCCCACACCCCTCCTATAGAGGGCTCCCATCCCTTACCACCCCCACCCCCCACCATTGGATGTCATTTTTTACTAAATGAGAATAAACTCCTTTGCTTTCATTATACTGGCACACTGTTGTTATTTATAACCCTGCTTTACACGCAAGCTGTACCACACTAAATATCATCTCCGTTATCAAGTTATAGCCTGAGCGCTAGTCACCTTCTTGTTATTTAACTTACCCTGGGTTTGGACAAACCAGACTTAGCAGCCGGCAACCGAGGTAGAGCGCCCACTCTCACTCTCCTGTTCATCCATTTACATATGTTGGAACAGTAAAACTACAGTAGTACACTGTCAGTGTGTACCATATTAACTTATTGTACAGATTACTTTACAGAAAAGTCACCGGAGAGCTAAACCCGGTCCCAGACCTGGGGACGCTCATTTTTATTACCACATTGAATTCAGTGTAGTAGAGGATAAACTGCAGTTTGTCAAGTTGCAAGCATCTCTGTAGAAATATTGTATTTTGCTAAAGCTTAAACTAACAAGCTCGTCATAACTAAAGGGTCAATTAAAAGGTGGATAGGAAGTACTATATAAATACCTACCATTTACCAAGGAATTTGGGATTCTAGTGGGTTCATTTGCATTCTGTTAAGACTAGTGTTATAAAGTGATCACCTATAAGAAAAATAAATATAGATTGTTAAGTGTGATATATAAACTTGATAGTACAAATATATAGATTATTGCGCAATAATACACTTTTGAGTATAAGTTGTAAAACTCCTATTATTGCTTTAACCAAGTTGGTTTACAGCATTTATGGTAAGATAACACTCTTCTGTCATAGACGGCGCTGTATAAATCATCAGCTGGAGGAGTTCATGTTCCTGTTAAATAAAATTTGATTTGATGTGTAGAACTTTCATCATATTTATTTAAAATTCTACTAAACAAAAAGAATATACTTACCTGCTTGTAGTATAAACAAAAAGTAAATTTGTTATAACATCTATATTAACCAAAGGGGTTTTCCCCAAACTCACCTCTTTGTTGTATTAAATATTACGATTAAATTCTAACAGATATAAACAGATATATCTGTAAAGTTTGGGGTGGAGGCAAATAAATTAAGGTATCATACAGTATAATCCATCGAAGATACCGTTACATATATATATATAATCCAACAGACGTGCAGCACTCCAGCCTCTTAAATATAACTTATTTTAATGTAGACACTTTACAGCAACTATTCAATACATTTAAGTATTATCATCAGGCTACAAACATGAACAAGCAGTAGGTTTAAATAGCACAACCCGCGGCTCACGGCCAGCGTGCCCGCCCAGCTGGGAGATGCCTCCAGATGATGTCATAATCTCAACGTTACAACACATAAGGTACAACATAGCAAAACCACATAACACCAAAAAACAAACCACTTTCAACAAAGAATATAAATAGCGCAGGATATATCGCTAATCCAATATTATATCACATATATTAGTTAACTTGAAATTAAAACCAATAGTCAATAGTTAATTACAGAAAAACAGAGTAATACCAGCAGCTTCCACATGAGATAAATCAATGCAGTAATGTGTTTAAACCCATACTCTCATTTAAACCTTTAGGTGTAACAGTTTCCGTGCAGACTCCCTGAAAAATTCGTATTAGCGGCCGTATATATGGCCAGCTAATACGAATTAGTACGACATCGGAGGGTTACAAAGCAGTTGTATATGACTGCTTTGTAAATTCCCCTCTGGAACACGACTGTGCATAGGGCTGAAACACTCGTATGCAGTCGTAGGAAAAATACTAATACGAAAAACTAGGTTTTTCATATTAGCAAATTTCCCCCATTATGTCTAGCTGTCAAAAAATGCCGGGTCACTGGCGATTCACTTACACCTTTTTTCCAAGCCATAGAAATGGCAGATCGATGTGCTGCCATTCTTTCTTTAAAAATTTTTTCAGTTTTTCTGATATAACTAGGGCCACAAGGGCACAAAATTTGGTAAACCACATACCTTGAATTGCACATTAATGTGTGTCTAATATTATTAGTTTTACCCATCTGAGGGTGACAAAATGTAGCCCCTGTGATCATGTATCTACTAGTGGTACATGAACAACGTATGCACCCCAATTTCTTAGACCTACCAACTGGAAGTGGGGGGGGTATACGTGTTGACCAAATAGTCCCTAAAATTTAGTGGTCGTTTATAGCAGGACATTAATCGAGTAGTACCCAGTTTCAAATCTGGGTCTGTCTGGACCATTGGCCATATATATATATATATATATATATATATATATATATATATATATATATATATATATATATATATATATATATATATATATATAGAGGAGACTTGTAATGTATCTCACATGTATTTGCCTGTTTGGTGTCTAAAAATGCTCTTTACATAGCTCTGGTTGATGCGAGCTTGAGCTGAATAAATATGCCATTTTAAAAGCATTTACCTTGGATTCCATCTTGACTGGTGCGGGTGTTTCCTGAAGTCCTGCTGGATTGCTATAGGAAAGATACCTCTGCATAATCATCTCCCAGCACAGTCCACAATATATTTTTGTCAGTGGGTGCGATTGCTCTTTGGATTATATATATATATAGTTTCTTCAATTGGGAAATCCGCGAGAGTGCCGCTTGTGACCCCACCCCCCCTATATATATATATATATATATATATATATATATATATATATATATATATCTTGCAGCTGTGATCTACACTATGTGGGAAAGACTAATAAGGTTATTCTGATCGGAGCGGCCAAACGTGCGTACGTTCACTATTAACGTACGCTCTCCGTACGCGGCCGTTGGGGTTAAGTCCACCCACAAAACAGCCGCATACGTACGGCCAGAAACAACGTCGAACGGGAGTGGCGTACAATTGAGCGTACGCCAACGTACATGGACGGACCAGCCCTTACACTCCGACAACTGTCGTACAACAGAGCGTACGCCACCGTTTACGGACGTCTCTCGTCCGTCTTCCCACCGACTTCTTGCGGCTATCTGAGTGTACGCCAGCTTGCACGGACGGGTCCCTATTGTTTTCAATAGAAAACTCAGCTTATGTCACCGCTCGTGAGAGTGAGCGTACGTCCGTGTACACTGGCATACCCTTCACATATATGGACCTGCAAATCTTGCCTTTCAACTATAATTATGAAAATTAATTAATTGATTGAATTAATTAATGTGCAAAAGAGTGGGCATGGGCTTAAAACATTGCTGAAACATCCTTTGTAGGTGTTAGATGTGGTTTATGTTATTGTATCATAAATACAAAACCTATGTTTGTATTAGAGTGAACACGTTGACACATGTCGACTTGTGTAGATTGAGTGTGCTACTGTGTAAAGTCTATGAAAGCACGTAGTGAATGTGTATAACTGTTTACCAAATACCTACCTTAGCATATATAAGCAGGTCTTAAAAAGATTCTTACCTTAAATTAAACAAACCTTTAAATGTAGAGAAGTATAGAAAGATAAGCTTCCAATGTGTTTGAGTGCTGTGTGTAGGCTTGCAGGTAGTTAATCATGGTTTTCACTTAATAGACTGCAGCATTGCTTATTACATTCAGGTGTATGTGTTTGAGTAGTAATCAGCGTAAATTAGCAAACCCAGGCGCACGCTGGCATGCGGTATCTGTAGGGGTGGTCTGAGGTGGCGGTTGGCGGCCGCCTGTTTTGTGTCCGAAATGAACGGTGCTTTAGGCGATCGTGCGGTAGTAGCACCATTCATTTTTGGTGCACACCCCCGTGTACACCCATATTTACGCCCATTTTCCCTCATTATTTCGGCCGCTCCCCTCAACACGCCCCTATGCCGCCCCCAATGCCCGTACTCTCGCGTACAGGTTTTTTCGCACGGAGAGACCCGTCCGTAAGCGTTGTGGAGTGTTCGCGCCTGCGCATTGGCGAATGTACGCATGCGCAGATCATGAAAAACCCCGGAACGTACGCGTACGGCCCGGCCGCACCAACCAGAATAAGGCCCTAAGAGAGCAGTAAAGATTAGTGCGCTAGAACATCAGCGAAATATAAAGAATGGGCTAACTAATCATAGTGTTCCCCGCCACTTTAAGATTTGTCACAACAGTGATCCTAGTTCTATGAAGATTAGAGCTATTGAACAAGTGCATCAGCCAAAAAGAGGAGGTGATAGGGACAAGGGTCTGTTGCGTAGGGAAACCTATTGGATTTTAAAATTAAATACCCTAACACCGCGGGGTCTTAATGAACGGTATGAAATAACCCCATTTATTAACCAATGACGTCTCTCTTTCTCCATTTTTATATACTCATGAATTGTAAATCATAAAAAATTGCTTTATGTTATTTTGATGATTGTGAAATATAATATAGTGTTCTCTCTGTTCCGTATTTTTATGATAAAATATTAATTTTTTATGAAACCCTTTTTATTATATACTGTACAGAAATATTTGTATATGGTTATCATTTAGATGACGTATTTAAATTATATATTTTTATGTACGTGCAATGTTTTAAGTCATGTATGTTAAATGATCAGCATCATATTTTTTGCATATTTTTTGTATATGTATTGTTCGGATTTATATATTTAAAAAAATAAATGTTATTTTATAAATTGTATGTACGATTTTTGTTGTATATTTTTTCACAAAGTGAACATTGATGTGCTGGTGCTCATATAATGTTTAACACCTTGCTGTGATGTCACATAATCAATGGTTGCTTCCTATTGGTTATTCTTGCTTTATATTCAAGACGGGTATTCACAAGACCATGCCCTCTGATGAAGTCTCTGCCGAAACGCATTAGGGTGTGACTTGTGACACCCGTCTTGCCTGTGCCCCAGCGTCTCTCCTGCTTATCGCCCCTCCGTCAGCTCCTGCAGTTGGTTCATGCGGCGCAATCCAGTGTCTGCACCTACTCCCTGTCATGAAGATGTCTCTGGCGTGAGAGGAGCTGCTTTGCCTTGGGTATTGTTTTATATCATGTGGTAACCAGTCCACAGAGATCTTTTATATGGTACAAGCAGTTGTCTTTGTATGCCTGGATCGCTATATGTATAATTAAAATACTGTTTTAACTGCACTATGAAGGGCACCTCTCTTTTCTGTATATATATATATATATATATATATATATATATATATATATATATATATAGACTTGGTATTGCGGCCTGGCACTTTCCCAGCTGGCGTCGGTTCGCCCCGAGATAAATTGGTAACATACCATGCGATGCCATGAGAAGCTATGCAATGCGATGGCATGTGATTTTGATCAAAAATGCACCCAAATGCATTTAAATTAGTAGCAAACATGTTAAATGCACCCAAAATGTAATTTTTCGCACTGTACCACCCCCACTATCAACGCCAACCCGAAGCGTGGCGAGCGCTGCGAGCCCGCGAGGGGCGGCGGTACGCGTCCTATGACCTTTTCATACCCCCACTATCCACGTCGGCGTGGAGAATAGAAAGTTTTGCGAGTGCAGCGAGCCACCGAGCCCGAAGCGTGGTGAGGGGACACGGATACCTTCACAGGTATCCGTGTCCCCTTGCAGGATTCACAGCTATCCGTGTCCGCTCGCCACTCTTCGGGCTCGGTGGCTCGCTGCGCTTGCCACACTTTCTATTCTCAACTCCACGCTGACGTGGATAGTGGGGGTATGAAAAGGTCGTAGGACGCGTAGCGCCGCCCCTCGCGGGCTCGCTGTGCTCGCCACGCTTCGGGTTGGCGTTCATAGTGGGGGTGGTACAGTAACAAATGCCCTTTGGGGTGCATTTAACATGATTTTAACACATGTCAATGATTTCTGTGAAAAATGCCATCACATCGCATCACATCGCATGTGATGGCATGCGATGGCATGCGATGCGTTGCGATGCATTGCGATGCATTGCGATGCGTTGCGATGCGATTTTTTCCTATACGATGCACATCGTGGAGCCATGATACTACACAAGTACCGAATCTTGTTACCCGGCACTCGCTTATTGAATATGTGCAGTATTTCCCGGTGCCTTCCTCATGGGGTCATCAGACCTTACAGATATGGCGTAAAGACAGGCGGTACTCTCAGGATTTCTTGTGCAAATAAATGTGATTTAATTCAAACACGATCCAACATGTTTTGGGTAAAGCCCGTCCTCAGGGATCTTGAGGGCCTGAAGTCGAAGATGAAGTCCGGAGTGACGAAACGCGTAGGGGATGTGGCCTAGCATCAATCAAATGAGTGAGACGGACGGAGAGTGTGACCGCGCCGACAGGCAGTGGGACACTGCATTTTTATGCTGACATTGTACTGTCTTGATACCGCCTGGTACGTGATCTCTATACCACTAAAATCGTGGACATTGTTTTAAAGAACAATACAAAGAAACCCCTGAGACAGGGGAAAAGGTGTGATGCGCTGCTGATTAATTTGTAGCAATTTTAAAAAATGGTAATGAATAAGATTATACTTAGGCTGTGATAAATTGAATGATGGACACACTGTTTAGTTTAGTAAAGTTTATAGGAAAATATAGAAATATTTAAAACATATGACATTACATATACAATACATTTAATTACATTTAATAAAAAAATCAATTAAACTGCTGAACTGGGATCCCAATTTCTTAATAAGATTTTTGCTATACTTTTGGAAATATATTCCAATTGGAGTCCGTTAATTAAGACAATGGAAGGAGGACAATAATGTATTAGTCCGGCTCAGAACTATATTGTATACCGACTCAGTCAATGGTGCATTTCTTTTGTGTGCCCACACACTCAGATGTAATGCTCACCCTTTTTTTTAATAAAAATGAAAATAAATAAGGATAACAAAAAATAAATGTATATTTTATGTTAATATTGTTATATGTATTAATTTATCACAAAATTGTGGTAATGATTGAAATGAATATATTGATGATAATTGATATCAATATTGGTTATATTCATTATTATATTTTTTTATATATATGCTTTTTATTTTTATATGTATATTTATTTGTATTTATTTTATGACTTCTACGATATATATTTTAATTTAATTTTTCTGTACTATATATCTCTCTTAAATTTATTGATATGGATTTACATTTGATCCTATATGGATTTGATGGACCAACTCATAGCAGTATAAATATATCTATTGACGTTTCTCTTACACAGACCATCTTATAACTCTCTCTCCTTCTCTTTATGCATGCTGTGATTAATTGTACCAACGAGGAGACAACTCCTCTTAATATTAGTTATCTTACTATGAATCACGATTAAAAGACCCTCTTTATAGTTGCGATATAAAATCTATATTGATACAATATATGTTCTTGTTGTGTAAAATGTAGCTAGATCTAAAAGCTCATGGACGCGCTGTTTAAAAAGTTTTTTATTATTACCATAGCCTTTGAATACAATGAATCGCATATTGAACTGCTGAAATAGATTATTAATTGATTACACAATTAATTGAATAATGAACAAACTACCTGCCTATAAATATAGTCTCCTCCTGAGCACAATTATTCGTCTTGAGAAAGTTCCCAGCTGACTCCGGGTACGAAACGCGTTGATGTGGTTTCATTGCATGCTGCTGACTGGAAGCCCGCCTCAGACCTACCACACAGCTGAAGTGCAGCGTCTTACATCTAACGCTGCCGGCCATCAGCTCTATTACCACCCGACCCTTCTCACTCTGCAGCTTGGACCTACAATCCAGCCCCCTGTTGAACACAGTCATTTAATCTGCCGCTGAGAGTTCAGAGCGCCGCTGTGGTCAGGACGGTGACTCCGTCACTGACTACACACGGACCGGACCGCGTGAATTACATCACCGCTGAAGCAGGCTATTAACAAAGGTGGAGATAAGCTTCTTTGCTACCAAACAACCGACATATGTTCACAAGGATTACCGCTGCAAAAGGGTGAGCATTACATCTGAGTGTGTGGGCACACAATAGAAATGCACCATTGACTGAGTCGGTATACAATATAGTTCTGAGCCGGACTAATACATTATTGTCCTCCTTCCATTGTCTTAATTAACGGACTCCAATTGGAATATATTTCCAAAAGTATTGCAAAAATCTTATTAAGAAATTGGGATCCCAGTTCAGCAGTTTAATTGATTATTTTATTAAATGTAATTAAATGTATTGTATATGTAATGTCATATGTTTTAAATATTTCTATATTTTCCTATAAACTTTACTAAACTAAACAGTGTGTCCATCATTCAATTTATCACAGCCTAAGTATAATCTCATTCATTACCATTTTTTAAAATTGCTACAAATTAATCAGCAGCGCATCACACCTTTTCCCCTGTCTCAGGGGTTTCTTTGTATTGTATTTTGTTCATTGTGAGTCTGGGCAGACTCATTAAGGTGTTTGCTGCAGCTGTTTATTAGTTAATTATTTTTATTACCAAGCGCCAGGCACTATAGCCCGGAGAGGCCCCCAAAAAACCTACTCCGGACTATAAATCCATACCTCATTGTTTTAAAGAATAAAACTTTTTTATTTGGTTAACTGCACTATGGAGCGCTTCTTTATATCTCTCTAGAGATGTACTGTATATTATTATTTAAATTTGTAGTGAGCACGGTATGTAATTTAAAGTGCAACTTTTCAATGTGGCACTACCCTCAAGGAAGCATGTAATTGTTTATTGATGGAATGCTTGTTAAGGTTCCCTAGCAGTGGCGTCTAAAGATGTGGGGCTACAGCGCAATCTAAAATCTAGATAGAGGATCCACCCAGGGCCGGTACTACCATTAGGCAGCTTTAAGCAGCTGCCTATGGGTGCCGGCAGTGAGGGGCCGGGACTGAAGGGATCTGCACACTAGCATGTCTCTGAAAGAGACTACATTATTTTACCAGCATGGGCATCAGAAGGAGGTGCAAGGAGGCAGTTTGCTCCCCCTCAAATATGGTAGAGGCGCTAGCTCAGGGTTTGCAGAGAGCCGTATAGTGTGCATCCCTTTGTACGCCCGCTGGCAAACCAGCACTGTCTGCGTAGCTGTCTGATGGCTCACGGCTGTCAGAAGTAATGCTGTAAATTGGACAGAGGAGAGGCTCTGAATGCAGGAGCAGGATTTCATCTGACTGCCCAACTCTTCTCTGTCCGATTTACAGCATGTCAGATGAGCTGTCAGACAGCCACACAGACAGTGCCGAGTTTCCAGCGGGTGCACAAAGGGATGCACACAATGTGACTCTCTGCAAACCCCGTGTTGGTGCTCCGGGGGTGGGGGGGGTGACTTGGATGCTGAGGGCACATGAAAGCCTAGCACTGGCCCTGGATACACCCAAACTGTCTGTGAGTTCTGGCTGGAGATGTCTGGCAGTATTTGTGGTGGCAGTTGCTGCGACTCATTCATTTGAATTTTGGGTTGCACTGTAACCCCACATCAGGAGCCGCTACTGGTTCCTATTGTAAAGTTAACTTGAATTGATACAGAGGGTTTGGTGGAACAGAATAAATCAGTTAAATGCTTACCAGTATTATAATGCTACAGTGAAGGTGATTCTTCTAACCTGGCTTCCAAGGCTTGAAACAAGCATGTCAGAAGAAAGTTCTGCTATGAGAAGGAAAGTATTATAAAAGTGTTCTTTTTGGTCTTGATATGCTGGAATCATTCTTTATCTTTTGAATAAATACAAAATTTGTTTTAGAGTAAAGCTCCTTGGGCTCTCAAGCCATATAGATGTAGATATTTTAAAATAATTCAGTTTCATTCCAACACTACTGCCCAACACAAACATCATCACAGCTGAAACAAGGTTTCCTATTATAGTTGAGAAAATTGTATATATTTATAGTGTTCATTTTGTTGTATAATTTATAACCAAAACTCCATTATAAGTGGAGTTTCTATGGCTTACAAACCACGAGCACTAAGTTCCATGTATAATGTGGTTATAATGAAATAGAATGGAATTAAAGATAACTTCCCATTTTAAGCACTTGCCTAAGGAGATTGCAGTACTTTGATGATTTAAACATGAAGTGCAATGAATTCCAAAATAGCTTGCAGAGCCAGTTGAATAAAAATCCTCCTACCCTAGCTAGATTATCCAGAATAATAAATGGGAAATGAAATGAAATGGGATGAATGTGAACTTTGATGTGACTATCTTTTTTTTTCTGTCAGAAGTATTATTATACACTTATTGACAACAAAATAATTGTACATAATGTCAGTTTATATACAGCAGACATTCATATATAGAGTCAATCTGCATGATACTTAATTGCATACACCAGTGATCATTGTATTTAAAAAATGTACTAATCTGCCATTCAGATTTGATTTTTATATTATATTCTACACATGCTTCAGAAAATAATTAGGAGACTGCAGCATTCCCTTTATGAGGAAATGTAATATCTTCTAATTTAGAAAATCTAACAATATTTCATAAATATATTTCTGTGGGTTGGGATCATTTGGTCTAGAGCATGATGTTCGACAGTCATTAGGGTCAACACCATTAGGTCAACATGGGAAAATGTCGACATGGGTCTAGGTCGACGTGTGAAAAGGTCGACATGGTTCTAGGTCGACAGGTTGTTAGTTCGACAGGTCATTAGTTCGAAAAATGTCTAGGTCGAAAGTCAAAAGGTCGACATGGGGGTTTTCACTGTTTTTTTTTTACCTAACCATGTCAACACAGTCAACATGGACACAGTTTAAAGTGTACTGCATACCCTCGCATCACTTGCTGTGCTTGCGATGCATTGGGCAAGGTGCCTCGCTACGCTCGGCACACTATTTTATACTCCCACAACGGCCTAGTGGATAGTAGGGCATGAAATACTGCCTGTCGGCACATGTAGGCTACAAAAACAGTGAAAAACCCTTTTCACTGTCGACCTAGACACTGTCAAACTAATGACCTTTCAACCTAGAACCATGTCGACCTAGACCCTTGTTGAACTTTCCCCATGTCAACCTAATGGGGTCGACCTAATTACTGTCGACCATCATGCTGTAGACCAAATGACCACATCCCCTTTCTGTACGCTACAAACAACATGAAAATATTGTTTACTCTGTGGAGATTGTTTTTTATTTTGTAATAATACAAAATGCAATGAAATACATTATAAAGAAAACGTGAAGCAATGCATTTTGAGACATACCTATATTTACAATGTGGATGATGCAGAGCTGAATGCAATTGTAAACCATGGCCCTAATTTAAGACTGATTGCATAAGCGATCAGTTGTGCAGTTTCCCCATTGTCAGGGAACTGCATAAGCTCAGGATCCATTCTGTACATGTGCTGGATGAGTTCTGCACTTGTATTGTACAGTAGTTTTTCAAATGCCTCTGTCTTAACTGAATGATTGCAAGGAAGGATAGGCGCGGCCCTCATTGCCGAGAGTGGCCATGCCAAGGACTGCATCATAAGTTTTATTGGCCTCGCAAGCCAGCGGGGGTAAGATCAGACCTACTCATACTTCCCGTCGACAAGGGATCATAGATGACTATGTTAAGCAACACAAATGGGCGGCACAAACACGTGGCCCATCTAGGAGTGACACTGCAGCAGCAGACAGGATGGCAGCTTGAAAAGCTAGACCCCCAAAGAGCACATCATGTCAAAAAAGAGGTGCCAGATGGAATTGTCCTTGGGTCCTCCCATCCACCCTTATGTTGCGTAAATAGGACATGCACACTGTCTTTACCAAACCAGTCATGACAGGGTCTGACATGATTGGTTTGTTTGGGTCCCCACAAAAATGCAATTCATCTCTTCCAGTGCAAACTGGATATTAACGGCAGTATCACTGGACTGGAATTATACAGCAGTATAACTGGACTGGTCTTATGCATCAGTATCATTGGATGTTAGCAGTGACACTGGACTGGACTTATGCAGCATTATCACTGGACTGGACTATACAGCAGTACCACTGGACTTTAACAGCAGCATTACTAGACTTATGGAGCATTACAATGGACTTTAACGGCATTGCCACTGGACTGGACTTTTGCAGCAGTATCACTGGACTGGACTTGTGTAGCAGTATCACAGTACTTTAATGGCAGTATTACTGGACTTATGTAGCCATACCAATGGACTTTAACGGCAGTTCCACTGGTCTGGACTTTTGCTGCAGCATCACTGGACTGGACTTAAATAGCAGTATCACTGGACTTTAATGCCAGTATTACTGTACTTATTCAACAGTACAGTATCTCTGGACTGGACTTATGTAGCAGTGTCACTGGATGTTAACGGCAGTGTAACTAGGCTATGCAGCAGTACCACTGGACTGGACTTATGTACAGTAGCAGTATCACTGTACCAATGGACTTTAATGTCAGTGCCACTGGACTGGACTTTTGCAGCAGTATCACTATACTGGACTTATATAGCAGCATCACATGACTTAACAACAGTATTACTGGACTTATGCAGCAGTATCACTGGACTGGACTTATGTAGCAGTATCACTGGACTTTTTTGGCAGTATTACTGGACTTATGAAGCCATACCAATTGCCTTAATGGCCACTGAACTGGACTTATGCAGCACTGTCACTGGACTAGACTATACAGCACTATAACTGCACTGGCCTATACAGCACTATAACTGGACTTTAATGACAATATTCCTGGACTTATGAAGCAATATCACTGGACTTTAATGGCAGTATTACTGGACTGGCCTATACAGCACTATCACTGGCCTATACAGCACTATTACTGGACTTTAACAGCAGTATTACACAACTTATGCAGCAGTACCAATGGACTTACTGTATGCAGCAGTACCAATAGACTTTAACGCCAGTGCCACTGGACTGACTTATACCGGTGGCAGGTGGACGTGGTCTCTACTAAACACCTATACTTTTGCCGGGACGGAATTACAAATATCTCCGCAGAATCTTATTCTTGGACAGAGCTACAGAAATTCATATCAGTTAACAGCAGCATCAAAAATCCCTCTCCGCAAATATCCTGGACCGGGACGTAGCTGCAAGATCTTTATCTGCCAAATTGACATCAGTGCACAGATCCCCCTTCACACTGAAAGCCGGTCCTACGGCTGCAGCAACTGTCGGGGAGCCTGATAACACTTCTGTCTACACAGACGCTTCTGTCTACACAGACACTTTGGATTACAAACAAGCCCGGATATAAGGAGGTTTTAAAAACATCCTCCACTCCCTGCATACACACGGGACGATTCTGACTTGGTACAATCTACTTCAATTTTTATGTGAGTGAAAAAAAATTTTCTTATTTTTTCAATCATTTTATACATGTATTTTTTAATAAATTTCTACCATTGAGATAGTGGCTTTTGCAACATCTTACTCCAAGCGCCTGAGTTATATGGTTCCCTAACCCCCTATCCTTCTATGACTTATACAGCAGTATTTCTGGACTGGACTATACAACAGCATCACTGGACTGGACTATACAGCAGTATCACTGGACTGTACTATACAACAATATTACTGGACTGGAGTATACAGCATTATCACTAGACTGGACTATACAGCACTATCACTGGACTGGACTATATAGAACTATCACTGGACTGGACTATAAGCACTAACACTGGACTGGACTTTAAACACTATCACTGGCCGGGTGGGTACAGCAAGCAGGCAGGCAGGCTGGTGGGTATGCAAAGAGGACACTGCTTCTTTACTCCCCTAGACTGGAGTGAAGATGGCGCCTGGCCACCCGCCCTTTTTTTTGGGTCCGGATCTCGTAATATATGATGACGGGATCTCGCAAGGTCCTGAGACCTGCACTCCGAGTATGGACAGGAATTCCAGAACAGGCTTGAAAAAGCATTGGGGGTGTCCGGATTCCATCAATCCGAACTTACACATCCCTACTTTAACTATGGGCAAACTCTCCAAAATTCTCAACAGCCTGCATCTTGCAGGTTATTGCAAATTGCCCATAATTGTGACTATATATAGAGTCTAGAATGAAAGAGAATGGAACTGCCCCAAATCCTTTGCCAACAATCCAGTACATACAGAGGCATATTATGAAGCCATATGGGTATATATACTGTATTAAAGGGCAGGTTTCAGAAATGGAGATGTCGACCAGAGCGCCTAAAATGGCTGCAGCACCTGGTACCTTGTGAGGGTGGAGTACACAACCCATGGAAGTTATTATCCAAAATGACTGCACCACTCCTGCATTATGCTTACTGTGTGCTCAATGGTTTCTTTTGTCTGTGACCTCTGTATTATGTGCATTTTTTTTTAATGTCTGTAAAGTGCCTTGAGTCCTGTTGGAGAAAGTGTGCTATATAAATGAAACTTACTTACTTACTATCAATCAGATTCTAGCTATTATCTTCTAGAAGATGCTAGATAAAATATAAGTAATCTCTATTCTGATTGGTTGCTATGGGCAATAACTCAACTTCTAAAATCTTGCCCTTTAGTAAATATACTCCCCTAGTAGAGCCAGTGCATATTATGTTGAATCCCAGAGAGTGCATCACATGCGCTCATGGCCTTACTTTGAGTCACATGCAGGTCTAAATGTGGCTTGGGTTGCTAAAGGAATGCTGAAAAAGCTATATTTATGTCTTAATGCTTATGCATACCACCACTAGTGTAGCCTTCATCTCTACTATCAGAATATATGCCTACAGTACCTCATGTCTGATGTAGGAAATCCTTCTAAAAAGGCAGCTCCTAGGCACGAACCATACTGATGTTACACCAGCTACACACTCACAACACTTCCATGTGTCTGTACTCTTATGTGTGTACACACAGTTACTACTCAAAACTATACAAGATCCAAGCAACACAACACCACCTGGAGGTACTCAAACATGGGTATGTTCACTAGGGTAAATGTATAGTTTGTTAAGATTCATTAGACGCTGAGATCATATGTTGTTCTTATTACATGAATTTTGATCTTAAGCCGGGATTGGTTCTTAAAATTATAAATAAAGTGTTACATTTTAGAGGAGAAGCACATTTCCAGGCACTTTGCCGAATGAAAAGGAAAAGTTTAAAATACAAAAACATTCTATTTACTGTATAATACAGAATATCCGATTCCCCCATCTATCTGATTCATTTACGTAATGCTAACCCAAGCACTGTTTTAGAAGAAAAACTGATATATCAGAGAACGGGTCATTACTACCATGGGAAGAGATTTTGCTTTTGAAGTTATTTTCAAATGTATCACAGTGCACATCTTCCAGATTGTGATGGATTCTTTGGAGAATAGATGGTTTTTGCTGTGAAGAGGCAAATTATAATTTAAGTTGATTACTTTTCACATAATTAAATCTATGATGAAGACGCAGCATCAAATAACTTGCATGACTATCAGACATCTGAGTAACCCTAAGGTTACTAATGATTGCTGGGGAATTCACACGGTCAGAGTCATTGAAGTAGCAATGCAAGATACAGACTCTAGCATTGGCACTCCCAAAGATGGAGTTTCCCTCCATTTTGGAAAACACTTTCTGTTGATGCCCTTTTCTTTCCCCACAGCCTATGAATAATGCTGCATCTTTGGGGCAGTGAGTGTGATGATACCAGACCTATTCTGCACACGCACAGAATGATTCTATGCATACTGTACATACTCCTTCCACCATTGGGTTTGCATACAACTAGGTATGCTTCAAAACTGCTTTCTTTATCAAATATTTTTTCATACACTGTATATTGTATTTACTCAGCATGTCTCACTGAAACAGACAATGGGCATGAATAAGTAATATATACTTAAGAACACTTCACACAAGCTGTTAACAACAGGATATATGGAAAAACAAGTCAAATTGAAAAATGTCATACACTTTAATAAATGTGTTCAAACTGCTGAATAACTGTTAATATACATGGCTATAGTTTGTATTGGTCTAAACATTAATATACTATGGACTACGGCTCTCCACCAACTTTTAAAATGTAAATACAATGAAATCAGAAAGCAATAAAATTTAAACAGCAGGTAGATATAAAATACAAGGCGAGCTTGTAAAATGTAAAAAATCTAGACATAAATATATACCCCTTGTGGTAAGGATAAAGAGTGCCAACAGACCTGTTGTTTTAAAATATGTGATTTGATGCTTTACTGTAGTGCAAGCTTTCTAGCTACAGTATATATGTCAAACATAAAGAATGTGTTTTTTTGCCAAGTATAAAGTATGTTTCTTGCCTCTAGGCTTAAACAGCTACCCAGCAATTCTAGATACGAAGATGGGTGCATTGTTTGTTCTCTATAAATGCCCAAAAAATAAAATTACAGAGCACATATTTTTTATTTGTAATTGCTTGTCTATTTCTACTGCATACTTCCAATCTCTTATCTCTTTTCACGATTCCAACCCCAAGAAACTTTTTAATACATTTAAATCACTTCTATACCTTCCCTCACCCTCTCCACCAGCTACCATCATTGCACAAGTACTTGCCTCCTACTTTTAGGACAAGTTTGATAACATCCAATATGAGATGTATGCTCCTCCGCAGCCAGTGATCTACTCCATTCCTTACCTGAGCCCTCTGGCACTTTTTCCTCATTTGAGCTCACAAATGAAGAAGTATCAAAACTTTTCTGATCCTCCTACTCCACTTTCTCTCCTCTTGATCCTGTACCCTCAAAAGTCAGTAATATTCTTTCTTCTGTGTTCATCCCAACCTTAACTAAAATCTGCAATCTCTCTCTTGCTACAGGTATCTTTCGTTCTCTGTTCAAACATGCAGTGATTACTCCCATTCTGAAAAAAAAAACACAATTCTGACCCTACAGTAACTCTCTCTCTAATTACCATCCTATCTCTCAGTTCCCATGCCTCTCCAAGCTACTCGAGAGACTTGTCTACTCTAGCATCTCACACTTTCTTAACTCTCACAACTTATTATTGGACCCACTTCAGTCAGGCTTTCATTTCCAACACTCCACTGAGACGGCACTGACTAAAGTGGTGAATGATCTGGTAACTGCTAAGTCTAAAGTCCATTACTCTCTACTTATTCTGCTAGATCTCTCTGCTGCTTTTGACACTGTTGACCGCACTCTTCTCATACAAACACTGTACTCCCTAGGTCTTAATGATACAGCCCTTTCCTGGTTCTCATCCTACCTATATGATCGCTCTTTCAGCGTTTGCTTCTCTGATATCACCTCCTTTTCCGTACCTCTGTCAGTTGGAGTACCGCAAGGCTCATTTTTAGGTCCTCTGCTCTTCTCAGTATATGCCTCATCTCTTGGCAAACTAATCAGCTATTTTGGATTCCAGTATCACTTGTATGCGGATGACACTCATATCTATCTATCAACCCCAGAGTTGATGTCCATGTCTCTGAATGCCTCTCTGCCTTCTCATCTTGGATGTCTTCTCGCTACCTCAAACTTAACATTTCCAAAACTAAATTAATTATATTCCCACCATCCAGGAGCAGTTACCATCCTGATATCTCCATAACTGTTGACAAAGCGACAATCCACCCTAGGCTTGATGCCTAGGGGTCACCCTTGACTCTGAACTGTCCTTCATTCCCCACATGCGGTCGGTATCAAAATCATATTACATGCATCTAAAAAATATATCCAAGATACGACCCTATCTTACATATGACACTGCTAAAACACCAATCCATGCATTTATTATCTCTCACATTTATTATTGCAAATAGTCTCCTCATTGGACTTCCCAAGAACAGACTATATAGCTGCAATCTATTTTGAATGCTGCAGCTAGGCTAATCTTCCTAGCAAGATGCTGATCCACTTTGCCAATCACTCCATTGGTTGCCCATATTCTATCATACTCAATACAAAATACAGTACTTCCACTCACATATAAAGCTATTAACCAAACCACACCAACCTATATCTGCTCACTTATCTCAAAATATCTCCCATCTCACTCTCTCTGCACAAGATCTGCTTCTCTTTTCTGCATGGATTACTATCTTCCATTCACTGTTACAGGACTTTCATAAGGCTGCACCCTCCTTATGGAATGCCCTCCTGCGCACAATTAGTCTCTCATCAAGCCTCCAAACTTTCAAGCATTCCCTGAAAACTCATCCCTTCAGGCAAGCCTATCAAATTTATATACCACCCACATAACCCTCAGAGGCACTAATGTATTATATAGCTTCCCTTCTGGACCTGCAACTTGGTGTGACTGCTGTGCTAATACTGGTGCCTGTCCTTGTGTTTCCCTCCTATTTCCCTATAGATTGTAAGCTTGCAGCAGGTTCCTCAAACCTCTATGTCTGTCTGTTTTACCCAGTTTGTTCTTTCAGTGTTATCTTTAGTTGTAAAGCGCACTGGAATCTGCTGCGCTATATAAAAAACTGTAAATAATTAAATAAATTATAATACTGCTCCTTAGTTCTATGAAACTGCAATGGGGCTGAAGTTCCAAAAGCAGGCTGTAATAGATGGAGGGACCATACTTGTGCTAATGCGGGGTGGAAGGTGTTTGAATGTTGCTTCAATAGAAAACCAATGAATGCCTTTGTCAATAAGACACTCATTAAAAGAGAGATACAGTACATGTCTCCTTTGCATAGGTGTACACCCCTTAAGTGGCTACAAACTAACTTTAAACCCACAGTAATCACCAGGATCAGTATATAACGAGATGTGCACCGGACACTTTTCAGGTTTTGTGGGGGTTTTTTGGGGGGATTTGGATCTCCTGTCATGTTTTGGATCTGAACTGGTTTTGCCAAAACCACCCTGTATTTTTTTTTTTTTATAAAAAAAATCAGCTACAATCTCAGAATTAGTTTTATTTTTGTTCCCACGGTATTATTAACTTCAATAACATACATTTTCACAAATTTATAGTCTACTCTGAACACCTCACAATGTTGTTTTTAGGGCAATATGTTGAAATGAGCAAGCTGGATGACTAAGCTACTGTGAGTGACAAAAGTGGGTGGAACAAACATGTGGCACATCTAGGAGTGACACTACAGTGGCAGACAGGATGGCAATTTTAAAAACTGTACCAAAAGTGCTCAAAAAAGCACATACTGTAATGCAGAGAAATGAGGGGAAAGATGTCATTGTCCTTGGGTCCTTCCACCCACCATTATGTTGTGTTAGACGACATGCACAGTTTAACAAACCAATCATTTCAGCAACAGGGTCTGCAATATAAAAGAGGTGCTCTCTCTGCTGTATAAGTCAGGGTGCTGTTAAGTCTGTTGTATAAGTCCAGGGGTGCCCTGTTTTCTGTATATAGCCATGGGTGCTTCTAAGTCTTCATATCAGTCCAGGAGTGCTGCTAAGTCTGCTGTAAAAGTCTAGGTGTGTTGCTAAGTCTACTGTATCAGTCTAGGGGTGCTTTGTATTGATAGAAATGGAGGACAAACAATTAAAATATGGGGAAACACTTCCTACTACTAGTGCAAAGCTGCTGCCACCAGTCATGACATTGCCTATGCAAGTCCATAAATGCTGCCTGCTAAGGCCGATGCCCAATGTCATACAGAGCATGAAAAAAAGCAATATTTTACAATAACAAACAAAAAAATCTAATTATTTGAGGAGAAACGTAAAATTGGCACTATGCCATTTACAACACAAAGTGACAAGGAAAGGCTATGGTCTTGGCATATGTTTACAGTGGCGGATTAAAGCAGGGGTGATAGGGGCGGTCGCCTCGGGACCCACACACATCAGGGCCCCCCCCGTTCGCCCATGCCCCCCTTGTGCCATGGCCGCCTTACCCCTCTGCTTAGCAGGGACCCGCACATCTTCTCTGCGGTGCGGTCCAGGCTCCCCCCTTGCCTACAGCTTGTTTGGAAATGGACTATCATAAAATGTCCGCCCCATACAGCAGACAGTTCTGTGAAACTGTGTGCTGTACGGGGGCGGACATTTTGTGATGGACCGGGACCGCACAGAGAAGATCTGCAGGTCCCTGCTGAGCAGAGGAGTAAGGCGGCACGAGGGAGGCATGGGCTGACTGGGGGTGGGCAGCTAGGTAACTGGGGGGGGTGCGGCATCATCGGCATGATCAGTGGGGGGCCCCCACAAATTTGTTGCTCAGGGCCCCCACAGACCTTAATCCGGCCCTGTATGTTTATGAATGGTAAATGAGCTTCTCATAAAGATGGAGGTACTCCTTTCAAAACATTTAAAAAAAACTTGTTAAAGGATATTGACACTAATGAGAATGTTGACATTGAGGATTCTGATGATGGGCATGTAAAAAATAAGTTTTATTTATATAGTGCACTTTCTTCAACAGGACTCAAGCACTTTGCAGTCATCCAAACAATACATAGGATTTGGTTAGTACATCAATAGGTAGGTCACATAGTCATAAAAGAAAACCTTGAGAGTAAGCAAAATGCAGGATTAGCACAGGCAGTTTGGATAATACACTACATTCCACCAGTTGTGTATTCCACACTAACAAGGTACCAGGTGAGGCAGCCATCTTTGGCACACTGCATAGGATTACCCTGGGTAGAATAGGTTACCCCTAGAAGAGTTTACACAAAATTGGGAGATTGCAGTGTAAAGTAGAGAGGATGTGTTTTTTTTTTTTTTTAAATAAGGCAACACTGGAGACAGTTGTTGCCCATATAATGAAAAAGCCAATTGTCATGTCTGGGCAAAAGACACAAAAATACATCTCTTCTGTCTGGAATTATATATTTTTTATCCAAATCTAGACTACAACTGTCAAGCCATATGTAGCCTTTGTAAAGCCACAGAAAGCAGGGGTAAGGACATCAACCACCTACAAAATAACATCCTCCCTTATATGTCACTTGCAGTGCATTCATCAAAAGTCATAAATTATTGTCAAATTCAGAAACTTTTGCTAAAAGCGTAATTAGTCCAGTGACACCTAGCTTTTCTCTGTTTTATCCAAGCGCCTGCAATCCTCACCACCCTCATCGTCAATTGCCTCCACAAACAGGATCGGAAGTAGTCCTGTAAGTAATGTCATGGGCATGACTGACTCATAGTGAAATGGGGCCAATTTAGCCTGTTCAAACAGGTTTGAATTCGGCCCCAACCCCCATGGTGGGGGACTGCGCATGTGCATAGTCGCTAATGTGCATGAGCAGTCCCCCCTTTAGTGACATTTTCATTTGCCAGGGCACTTGCCGCCTGATTGCCCAAGGTGGGCACCCAGTGTTTCATGGGAATGTCCACAAAACGCTGGGCTAGCCCATAGAAATTCTGGGTGGATCTCAGCTAAAGCAGGCATGCAGATGATGTCACATGATATCAATGTCCATGCCCAATTCACAGAAGAACGTTCATCTGAAAATGATATCTTTCATACAGTAGTTGTCATCGACTCTAGATACAATGACACATAATATTTGATAATACATTCTTTAGGAAAAAAAGGAAAGAATGCAGTGAACTTTCTAAGTAAAGAATGAATAAAAAAAAGCTAGCAGATAGAATTAACGGTACTCTTTACCTAGAACGGCGCCCGCGATTACAATCGCGGGCGTCGGGGGTAAAAAATCGCGGCCATCGCGGGCATCGCGGGTACATAAAAAACGGGTGCGACGCGATGCCCGCGATGCCCGCGATTTTCCCATAGGGATCAATGTTAAAAGTCAGATTGGACGCGATTTTAGCGTTAAATGCCTCAATGCCCGCGATTTTTACAAAGGAAACAATGTTAAATGGGCCACAGAGCCCTAATAGTTCCCCTGAAGTCTTAAATGGCCCCCACAATTTTTAACGCCACCCCACGATCAACGCGTGGCGAGCGGCGGCGGTACGCGTCCTCCGACCTTTTCATACTCCCACTATCCACGTCGGCGTGGAGTTGAGAATAGAATAGTGTGGCGAGCGCAGCGAGCCACCGAGCCCGAAGCGTGGCGAGCGCAGCGTGCCCCGCGAGGGGACGCGGATACCTTCACAGTTATACGCGTCCCCTCGCGGGCTTCACAGGTGTCCGTGGCGACGCGGACACCTGTGAAGCCCGCGAGGGGACGCATTTACCTGTGAAGGTATCCGCGTCCCCTCGCGGGGCTCGCTGCGCTCGCCACGCTTCGGGCTCGGTGGCTCGCTGCGCTCGCCACACTATTCTATTCTCAACTCCACGCCGACGTGGATAGTGGGGGTATGAAAAGGTCGGAGGACGCGTACCGCCGCCCCTCGCGGGCTCGCTGCGCTCGCCACGCTTCGGGTTGACGTTGATCGTGGGGTGCCGTTAAAAATTGTGGGGGCCATTTCACACTTCAGGGGGACTATTAGGGCTCTGTGGCCCATTTAACATTGTTTCCTATGGAAAAATCGCGGGCATTGAGGCATTGAACACTAAAATCGCGTCCAATCTGATTTTTAACATTGGTCCCTATGGGAAATCGCGGGCATCGCATCGCACCCGTTTTTTAGTGCATTCGATGGTTGCGATGGTCGCGATGGGCGCCGTTCTAGGTAAAGAGTACCGAATTAACATTATTTGATTAATTCTAGAAATTAGTATCATAGAGGTTTATTCTACTAAAAAATAAATTCTAGTTCACGGATGAGGAATTGGATAGATTATTAATAGAAGAAATTGCGGTACTTATGTATTATCTGGACTCCCATGTTAAATGCACCCCATTTTTTCATACCCCTACTATCCAACTACACATGGAGTTGATTTTATATAGTGTGGCGAGCGCCCGAAGCGTGGCGAGCGCAGCGAGCCCCGCGAGGGGACGCGGTCTCATATGAAAAACGGGAGTCCAGATATTACATAAGTACCGAAATTGCTTTAAAGTCAATGAATTGTGAGTTGAAAAAATATGGTGAATTTTAATCTACCTTATATTTTTTTATTTACAGTTTCCTATATGAATACAACTCTGAAAATTGCTGAATAATCCAGGAGTAATGGGCCCTATACATCTGCAATAAATTGTGACAAGCCTCCATTCTGGAGATGGTTGTCAGAATTAATTTTTAAAGTGTGGGTTCCCCCTTCTGGCGATCCCGATCACAACTGTTCGGGATCGCTGAATCAGATTATTAAACATGTTTAATAAAATGGTTTTATCAGCGGTTCTTTTTTATATGTGTGGCAGGGCCATCTTTTTGCATGGTCTTAATGGGCAGTTGCCCAAGGGCCCCACAATCCCAGGGGCCCATGCCATTCACCCTCAAGCCCGCTGAGTATGTTGAAACCCTGCGCGCATTGATCCATCAGTCAAGCTTTGGGGGAAATGCAGTAGCACAGGCTAGCTGAACCCAGAGGGAGATGTAGTGCATAATCCCTGCATCGGCCACCTCCTCCCATTCCCTCTTCTCCCCCTCTTCAATTTCCACTTCTGCCGAGCATGATATCATAAACTAGTGACTGCCCCGGCGGCCGCCGCGAAGAAGAGGACTGCCAACAGCCGGTTCACGCTTACCAGATAATCCAGAAGGTGATGGATGGTGATGGTGTGCTGTGCAATCAAGTCCCACCCACCCTGCTGTTTGCCTCTGCTGAGTCCGACATATTTGGATGCTGTGGCACTGGCTAGCAAGCTGAGCCCCTCCTGAGGAGGCGTGTCTACGGCGGAGCAAGCAAGAAGCATGCACTGGGCACCTGACAGAGAGGCTCATCATCGGCCATGTAGAGCAGCATGTGGGTGCCAGCACCCTCCTGAATATGCTCCCAGCATAGTGGAGCATGATATTGCCAGGTACCTCTCTCAGGCTCACCTGCCTATTTAACTAAGCACTGATACAGGCACCACTGTGATTAATGGAGAGTGCGGCAGGCAGGCAGCATCAGCTGCTCAGGTCAGGAGAGTGCATGCTGTGATCTCAGGAAAAAGCCAGAGACACTGCATTGCAGGGTTAATGTCTCTGTACATGCTGCCTGTCTTGCAATACCTTTCATCATAGGCCTTGTTGACTCCTCCCCAAATGTAACATTTATGGTTGTGGCCAAAAAGTTAAATTTTGGTCTCATCACTCCAAATGACATATTTCCAGAAGTTTTGAGGCTTGTCTCTGTGCTGTTTGAAGTATTGTAAGAGGGACGCTTTGTGATATTTGTATAGTAATGGCTTTCTTCTGGTGACTCAACCATGCAGACCATTTTTCTTCAAATGCCTCTTTATTGTGCATCTTGAAACAATCACATCACTTTTTTTTTTAAAGAGTCCTATATTTCAGCTGAAGTTATTTGTGAATTTTTCTTTGCATACCGAACAATTTTTCTGGCAGTTGTGGCTGACATTTTTGTTGGTCTACCTGACCGATATTTGATTTCCACAGAATCCCTCATTTTCCCCTTCCTAATTAGAGTTTGAATACTGCTGATTGGCAATTCTCAATTGCTTGGATATATTTTTATATCCCTTTCCTGTTTTATACAATTCAATTACCTATTCCCGCAAATCCTTTGACAGTTCTTTTGCTTTTCCCATGACTCAGACCCGTCAGTGCAGCACTGGATGAAAGATGCAAGGGTCTTTTAGGAGACCAGAAACTCGCTGACCTTTTATACACACACACTGATTACAAGCAAACAGATCACAGGTGAGGATGGTTACTTTTAGTAGCCATTCAAACCCGTTTGTGTCAACTTGTGTGCATGTTATGAGGCCAAAATCTCCAGGGTATGTAAACTTTTGATCAGGGTCATTTGGGTAGTTTCTGTTGTCATTATGATTTAAAAAGAGTAAACACAATTTTGTTTGACAATAAATGGCTTCACCCAACCACTAAACATGAGTGAAAGAAAAGTTTGTGAGTTATCATTCATACTCTCTGACAAATGGCCAGAAAATCACAAATTCTGCTAGGGTATGTAAACTCATGAGCACAACTGTATAATAAATCCTGAAGAGGAAAGTGTATGCACAGTAGCATAGCATCAGATGGGCCAAATGGTAACAGTCTTTTATGGTTCAAATAAATGTGGCTGTAAGGGCAAACTGAAAATTACAATTTGTCTGGTGGCAATGGCACCCAAGCCACACTCCTCAGGAGGAAATATTTTAATTTAGAAAGTGTTTTACTACAGCATTTCTTATTATATTTATTTTGAGTATATATTGATACCAGGGAACAGAGATGGTCACATGATTGCTATTCTGGCAATTTGTAGAGATGAACTAATCGCCATTAGCAATAGTAAAATGCTATATTTTTTCTATGTATGCACAATTATTAGGACCAAGTAAATCAAACTGCAGGATTATGGGTAGTTTAAAAATGAGCATACATCATAAGTGATTTTGTCCTTCAAGCCACTGTATTTATTAATCTGCAGTTTAGAGGGTACAAGCTTTAAAGGCCATTAATAGTCTGCAATGTACATATGCCCATTACGCAATCCACTAATTACACACACACAGGACACTCAAGGCACTCATCCTGCAGTCTGTATATATTTGTACTTTCCTGACCTGCCATTTCAAATGACAGTATGAGTAGGGATGATGCCAGCAAAGGGTACAAACAATCTCTGCTCCTGAGCTCCTGGGATTATAGTTTTGGTGTACTGTAGGTGCAAATACAAACAAGAATAAAGCAGTGCTCTGATTATTGTAAACAATTAATCAACAATAGTGGAATTGTCTGTGAGTTTAAGACATTATATTTAAAAGCAATATCATTAAAAAAGAAAAACAAGGTGACATCATCTTGAAAAATCTGAAGTTAGTCAGCGAAATGCATTGGTGTTCCTGGGAGCCACACAAAGCAGCACTTTGCTCTGACATTCTCATCTTGCACAATTCTTGGCACAGAGCACCCTGCACCCACTACATCACAAAAGGACAAGGTTTTTTGAGATATTTCACAAGGTCTATAAAACTTGCTCCAGTGGCATTTCAACTCAACATCAAACCGCATCATTGTGAGGACAATTGGACGCAAGCCCCCCAAGTGTTCCCCACAGTGGTTAGACTTTTACAAACAGTATTGGTGCATGTTGCCAATTGCACACAATCCTAAGAGAACTCAGAGGAAGTGACATACCCCACAAAAGTTATTGCATTTTAATTGCCCTTTAGAGACCTATTTTATCCATGTTTTTATAATATTGCTTTTAAATAAAATGTATTAAATGCAGTTCCACTATTGTTGATTAATTGTTTACAATAATCAGAGCGCTGCTTTATTCTTTTTTTTCCATTTGTACTTGCACTTCTTGTGGGAGTTTGACCATAACCCCCTCCAATCAGCTGCTTTTAGATAAGAAGCAAATTCTGTCAGTGCCGAAATCCATTGATTACCCTTGGTAACACTTTCCTTGGTATAGATATACCAAGAAGTTTATGTACAGTGTATAAACGAAAAAAAATGTATACTTAAAACCTTCTGGACCGCTATACTACACTTTGCACAGAAAACAGGATTCACCAGGATACAGTCCAATATGTTCCTTTAGAATTTGACATTTATTTATTTATTAACAGTTTCTTATATAGCGCACACAGATTCCGCAGCGCTTTACAGAGCATAGTTATAATCAAAAACACATAACAAATTACAGTACAAGACAGTTTAGTATAGTACATGGTTAATATGGATAGTTGCACCAGGGGACAGGACACTGAAGCAATTATCAGGGTGGCAAAGGTTTATATATTCTAAGAAAGGCACATAAGGAGAGAGGTCCCTGCTCGTGAGAGCTTACATTCTAAAGGGGAGGGTTAGACAGACTGGGGTGACACAGAAGGCGAAGAAGTGAGCTTTAACAGGTTAGGTTGAGAGATTGTCAGGTTTTATGCAGGAGGGTGGGAAGAGGTCAGCTTAGTCTTTAATATTTTAAGTCTAAAAAAGCGCTGGGTCATCCAAGAGTAGACAGCAGAGAGACAGTTGGAGATATGAGTGAGGATAGAGGGAGAGAGATCAGGAGAGGAGCGGTAGTAGCGCTTCTTATACCTAATGCCCACACCAGATGCTGACAGTAATAGCGCTTCTTATACCTAATGCCCACACCAGATGCTGACAGTAATAGTGCTTCTTATACCTAATTCCCACACCAGATGCTGACAGTAATAGCGCTTCTTATACCTAATGCCCACACCAGATGCTGACAGTAATAGCGCTTCTTATACCTAATGCCCACACCAGATGCAGACAGTAATAGCGCTTCTTATACCTAATGCCCACAACAGATGCTGACAGTAGTAGCGCTTCTTATACCTAATGCCCACACCAGATGCCAACAGTAGTAGCGCTTCTTATACCTAATGCCCACACCAGATGCTGACAGTAATAGCGCTTCTTATACCTAATGCCCACACCAGATGCCGACAGTAGTAACACTTCTCATACCTAATGCCCACACCAGCTGCTGACAGTAGTAGTGCTGCCTATATGTAATGCCCACACAAGCTGATGACAGACGTAGTGCTGCCTATACGTAATGCCCACACCAGCTGATGACAGATGTAGTGCTGCCTATACGTAATGCCCATGCCAGCTGATGACAGACGTAGTGCTGCCTATATGTAATGCCCACACCAGCTGATGACAGATGTAGCGCTGCCTATACGTAATGCCCACGCCAGCTGATGACAGACGTAGTGCTGCCTATATGTAACGCCCACACCAGTTGCCGAAAAGTAGTAGAGCTGCCTATCTATACGTAACACCCACACCAGCTGCCAACCGTAGTATCGCTGCCTATATGTAACACCCACACCAGATGCCGACAGTAGTAGCGCTGCCTATACGTAATGCCCACACCAGCTGACGACAGATGTAGCGCTGCCTATATGTAACACCCACACCAGCTGCCGACAGTAGTATCGCTGCCTAAATGTAACGCCCACATCCGCTGTTGACAGTAGCGCTGCCTATATGTAACGTCCACATCCGCTGCCGACAGTAGCGCTGCCTATATGTAACGTCCACATCTGCTGCCGACAGTAGCGCTGCCTATATGTAACTTCCACATCAGTTGCCGACAGTAGCGCTGCCTATATGTAACATCCACATTCGCTGCCGACAGTAGCGCTACCTGTATGTAATGCCCACATCAGCTGCCGACAGTACTATGCTGCTTTTACAGATGGAGCCAGCCTCATTGTCCCGGACACTCGCATGTCCATTGCCGGGAATGGGGCGGGCAAGCATCAAAGACACACACATGCCAGGATCCCCAGCGCACCACGGTGATTGGCGCGCCGGGGACAGGTACAATGAGGATGGCTCCATCTGGACATCATTTACTGACAGTACTACTTGTTCTCACACACTTTTTTTACCTTCAACTCTGTGGCAGCTCATCCTCTCCTGTCATCAGCCAGGACAGCTATGCTCCGGTGTAGCTCCGCCCCCTCGCCCCGTGTGGCTTCGCCCACCCATCCAGTGTAGCTCCGCCCCCTATTCAGTGTCTGTTAGACTGACACTGATGTAGTTAAAGGGGGGTTGGGACTTGGGAGGGACATGGGAGCTGGGAAGGAGATTCAGGATGCTGACGCTGCTGCCTGTCTGTAGTGTGACAGGCAGCAGCAGCCACGCACTCAAAGCAGCAGCAGCAACAGGGGGGTGGCGGGGGCTCTCTGCTCCTCCACCTCTGACTCCCCTGGACTCCTTCGATGTTGTGCCCAATCCTCCTGCGGCACCCCCTGCTGTCTTTCCAGCCGCAGCTCCACCACGTGTTGAGCTGCTGCTGGTATTTGCTCGCCTGGCCTCCTCTCCTCTCACATACATGTTTTCAGCCTCAGGGTTGGCCGGCCTCCCGGGAAACTTCCCGATGCCTTTAATGGCCAATCCGCCCCTGGTCCAGTGTACAGGAGCTGTGTCCAGAGGCTGTGTACATTGTCCAGGGGCTGTGTCCAGTGTGACGGCTGTGTCCAGTGTACAGGAGCTGTGTCAAGAGGCTGTGTCCATTGTCCAGGGGCTGTGTCCAGGGTAACGGGCTGTGTCCAGTGTCCAGGGGCAGTGTCCAGGGGCTGTGTCCAGTGTCCAAAGGGCTGTGTCCAGTGTGACAGGCTGTGTCCAGTATAAAGTAAGAAAAATAAATAAAAGTAATAAATAAAATAAAAACACATTTTTGGAGGATGATGGAGGAGAAAATAGTGGGAGATCAGCAACCTGATAGAAGTGCTGAAGCTGCTACCACCAGTCATGACAAGGCCGATACCTCTTTGTATTTTTTGCTCTTTGGAGCATTTCTCTTTTTTTGGGGATAGTTTATTAAACTGCCACCCTGTCTGCCCCTGCAGTGCCGCTCTGCTTCCAAGATGTGCCAGGTTGGAAGTGTAAGGTCCACATGTATGTGATGCCCACTGCTGTCACTTAGCTCAGTCATCCAGCTACCTCAGTATACCCTTTTGGCCCAACTACAGTAAATGAAAACAATTTTGTAAGCTGTGAAGTGATCAAAATTGACTAGAAATGAGTGGAAACAAATGTTATTGAGGCTAATAATACTTTAGGGGCAAAAACAGGCCCAAATTCTGTTATTTTAGTCATTTTTAGCATTTTTTCATAAAAATCCAGATCCAAAACCAAAACCCACAAGGGTGGTTTTGCCAAAACCAATCCAGATCCAAAACACGAAGGGAGATCCAGATCCAAAACCAAAACCCCAAAAAGTGGCTGCCGCACATCTCTAGTCATTAGAGGTACAGCTGTGCATTTTCAAAACAGACAGTGCATATGCAAGCAGAAAGAGTAATATTCAAAGTTTTAGCAGTTAAGAGTTGCACTTATGTTGATTGTAGTTTCCTTTGACATCTGACTCATTTCACATCATTATATACTACATGGTTATTTATGTGTTTTATTATTGAATTAGATGAACTCTGCATAATCTTTACCACACTAGTTGTGATAAAATGCTTGTTTTGCATGATATTTATATTTCTGCCAGTAATACACTGGGGGGGGGGGGGGGGGGCACCCAGCACAGGGTGAGACTGCCCAGTACACTGGGTCCCTGCCTGTGATTCCTCTGCAATATTTTTAGGGTGCGTTGCAATTTTGCATCTACTTTGCTATACAGTGAAGTGCACACACATTAAGGGTAGCCCCCTGGCTGTGCATTTTGTTTGCAAGACAGTCCTGAGGCTGCTATCTTTTGGATTGAACCCCCCCAAATGGTCTGGACATGCCTGTATTGTCTGGACCATACCCTGCACCGCTCCATTGCCACCTAGTTGCTGCACCCCATTCATCAGACCTTAGACTGTGGTCACATTTTTCATAATGTGCAGATTGTGAAAAATTGGGAATTGCAATTTTTGCAAATCAGACTTATTGTTTAAGTACATTTTCTCATCAGTTATCGCCTTGCTCGATTTGATTTTCATTCAATTTATTACAATTCAAATATTAGCTTAATGTTCTCGTGTGCATCGTATAGTCAGATGTCCCAGTTAAGGAACATTTGAATTATTTTATTCTACAAATGGAAGTTAGAATTCATTCTTTTAATTATGTATTATGCCTAACTGCCTATGTTAACATTACTTTCCAGCTTTCAAATAAAATTATTAAATCCAGATTTAATAAAATGCAATTGTCTGGGCTATATCATGATTTTTAATGATTTAATATTATAAAATAATATAAAAAAAGTTTTAAAAATGAAACTTAAACATTAATTAAAATCTTTCAAACTTTTCAGACAAATTACACATGTTTAAAGCCCCTGAATAAAGTTTAAGAAATATGTAATTGCAATGCATTTAGTTATCATTTCAAATATATATTTTTTTGTTAATGTTTTATGGTGTTACTGTATTTGAAACTCTTAAACAATCAGAACTGAAAGGAGGATATCATCACCTCAGAATAGTGCTCGAAGTAGGGTGGTATGCGCCGGTATGGCCTACCGCCAATTCTGCAGAGACTGAGCCAAGCAAATAAGAAACCTACAACTCCCACAAACCCTTGCCAGGCACAGCACGGGGTGTATTTGGGAGTAAGCTGCTTGACTAATGTCTGTTTGTACAACTTCAAGGCAGCTGTGACTCACGTGATCCCTTGATCCCTTGAGAGTACAGTGATGGTGCTGAAAATGTAAGTGTATTGAGTAGTGGTAGCATCAGGGTTAATCACCAGGTTAGATGTTACTTCCTCTCGGGATTGGATGCCACATAGCCAGCATATCATCACAACCACAGAAGTGGACGGTAGTGAGTCTATCTACCATGTTCCCTCTTGGCTTACAATACATAGACTTCCTGGGTCATTATAGGAACATATAGTCATAATCTAAAATACCAAGGACTTCATGGGTGTAAAGTATTTTTTTATGTGTTTTTTAAGATGTGTTTTTGAACTACTGTATATAGTATATGGATTTTGGCTAATTTGTGTGTTTATTAAATGACTATATATATACGCTCTCTGTGTTTGTTGTCCAGGCTGCCTTCCTGCTGTCTGTTCCCGCACGTGGTTCCCGGCATGCTGTGTCACCCCTGGAGGGGAAAGCAGCGTGGGCTGAGTGTTCCTGTCGGTGCCCCGGACGGAGGTTGGAGTTTGCCTGGCTTGGTAAAGTTAAAACCCTGTGGTATCCAGCCCACACCTGATGTATACTTTGGTACGAGCAACCACTGGCTTGTCTACTTTTTGCTGTGTGCTTTTTTTTAAATAAATTGTTTATGCACTATGGAGCGCCCCTCTATTCTTCTATTTGTAACAGATATCCATTATTCCTGAGGATCCCAGGAATCCTATAAGAGGGAGCTGCAGTCCGAATCTAACTGGGACTTTGTGCTCATTTGTTCTTGCCTGGAATTGAGGCTTAAGATTGTGCAGGACTGAGACTTGGCATAGCGCTATATATCCTTCATTTGTGCTACATATATATATATATATCCTTTGTAGCTATCGGCACTCAGCTTGTTAGGTGTAGTAGTGCCTGTGTCAAGCGACACTGTATATAACGAGATGTGTTTGGAGGCACTCACAGTCTGTGTGTTCATTATTTCATAAGTAATGTGAGTGCCTCAAACCCCATCTCGTTTTATATATATATATATATATATATATATATATATATATAGAGAGAGAGAGAGAGAGAGAGAGAGAGAGAGAGAGAGAGAGAGCAGGGGTTTGGCACTCCTTGTGACAAAAATGCAGCTACGCCAGTGCCAGCACAAAACGGATATAGAAGACTTGCGGTGGGGCACTCGTGGCAATTGTAGAGAAGCAAAAAGATTTGCCAGCTGGTTTTCAAGCAGCAACGTTTCAATTTATTGTTCAAATTGTCGTCAGGTTACAAAAGAATAAAGCATAAAACATACCTTTATAGCACATTGAAACCAGGGAAGTGAGGCTGAGACGCCGGGGGATGGGAGAGCAGCCCACATGGGGCGCAGCATGATGACATCACACGTTCAGCTAGTGAACAGTGTGCAGGAAAGCTGGTTGCCATGGAGATGGCATGTAAACAGCCTGCAACACTGGGGAAACAGAAAAAATCACCTAAATAAACAAAGGAGTGATACGGAACTGGCATGTTTGGACATAGTAAAAAATGACAGAGAGCTGTTAGTAATAAATATCTATGAGCAGTCTCAGACACACTTCACAAAGCATTACATATTAAAAATGGAGCAGGTATGAACATTATGATATACATATAAATAACAGCAGTAACGCTGAACTCAATTTAAAGGTATAGTAACCATACAAAGTTGACATGCTCTATAAAAATGTAATTATAAAAGGCTTAATGAAGTAAAAAACTGGACAATATCACCGGAAGACAGCAAAAGAAATTTGTTCATTAAGGCCTTTCGGCGCAATAGTGCCGAGGCGGTGTATCCACCGGGCTTCACAACGTAACAGTTGAGTGCCACGGTCGCCACCACGGATGTTGGGTGGCACCCAATCAATCATCCTATACCTTAAACTGTGTAAGGGGTGATGATGCTCCACAAAATGTCTAGCTACAGGGTGTTCGCTGGACCCAGAGGCTAGGGCCAGGCGGATGGTACTCCTGTGCATAGTCATCCTCTCCTTAAATTTCCTAATAGTCTTGCCTATATAAGACAAACTACAGGGGCAAATTAATTGATAAATAATAAAAGAGGAATTACAGGTAAAATTATGACGTAATTTAATTAACTGGCCGGTATGGGGGTGACTGAAAGAGTCGCCAGTTAAAAGAAATTGACATGTGGTGCAGGCACATCTGAAGCAGCCTCTTTTCTTATTGGCACCTAACCATGTAGTAACCGGAGGTTCTGGATCAAATGACACATTAGTCTTAACCAGGATGTCCTTAAGACTGCGGCCTTTAGAGTAACATGGCATCACCCGATGCTCACCAAGAGGCAAGGAAGAATCACTCTTAATTAGAGGCCAATTAGTCTTAACCAGGGATGTTGTGTCGACTGAAGCCACATTGTAGCGGTTGACCCAAGGCATGACTTTAGACATGCTTTTATCTTTAGGTTTAGATTGAAGTAATGATTGGCGATTTAATTTTAGCACCTTATCCTTACAGGACAGCAAATCTTGGCGATTGAAGCCACGTTGCTGAAATTTTTCTATAAGGGTATCAATTTGTAGTTCACAATTTGCCCGATCACTGTTAATACGATAGTAGCGCAACATTTGTGAATACGGTAAAGACATCACAAGGCTGCGGGGATGACAGCTGGTGGGTGATAACATAGTGTTGCGGTCGGTAGTTTTTGTGTACACACTGGTAGATATGCTACCTGCATCAAGGGAAACTTTAACGTCCAAAAAATGGACATCAGTGCTAGAAGTTTCAAACGTAAACTTGATAGCATTACTTGTTTCATTGTGTTTTAAAATTAGCTGATGGAGTAGACCAATATCACCTTGCCAAATGGCAAACAGGTCATCAATATATCTTTTAAACACAATAAAGTGATCGGCAACAGAAGAATCAGACAAAAAAATATCAAATTCAACAGAAAACATAAAAATGTTAGCATATGACGGAGCTACGGAACTGCCCATTGCGCAGCCCCATAGCTGTAAATAAAAAATATTGTTATAGATGAAAAAGTTATTGTGTAAAATTAAATCCATAAGTTCAATCAAAAAATCAATTTTAATGGGGTCAAAATCACTGTAAGAATTGAGAAAGCATCGTAAGGCAGCAAGGCCTAATGAATGTGGGATTGTTGTATACAAGTTTATAACATCGATGGTGGCCAGATGGCAATTGTCTGGCAATCTAGGGAGCTGGTGAAGGATCTGTAAAAATGTGGTAGTGTCCAGAAGGAAAGTTGATTGTAATTTAATCAGAGGCTGTAGAACATCATCGAGGTAGGTTGCTGATGGTTGCAACAAGGATCCGCATGCCAACACAATCGGTCGTCCCGGCGGAGGGGACAGACCCTTGTGTATTTTAGGTAATGTGTATAGGCAGGGAGTAATTGGAAAGTCCGGTATTAGTGCCTTTTGGATTTCCTTGGTGATAATATTGGCATCAACGCCCATCAGTAAAATATTAGACAATTTCTGGCGGCATTGGGAGGTTGGATTGGATGTCAACTGGCGGTATGTGTCGACATCATTCAATTGCCTCATCACTTCAAGGTGGTAGTCTGACAGATCTTGGAGGACAACAGCCCCTCCCTTGTCCGCTTGGCGGATGACAAGATTTTTGTTGTTGCTTAAATTCAGCAAAGCTGATCTTTCAGCTGGCATGAGATTTGGATGAGCTGACATAGAGCGTTCTACAATTTCAGGCAGTCCTGTATCGAGCATTCTGGAGAACGATTTTATACTCGCGTTGTTAGAATTTGGTTCGAAGGTTGACACAGGTGCAAATTTTTTCAACGCTGGTGGTAATGGAGGTTTAACAGGCTTGGAGGAATTTGGTTGATTGGCAAAGAATTCTTGGAGCTTTATTTTTCTAACAAGTTCATGCTTTTCTATTTGCCATTGTAGGTTGCTAAATGGGACAGAAGGCACAAAGGAAAGTCCGTGATTAAGTAATTTAATTTCACTTTTAGACAACTCATGTGACGAGAGATTGAATATTATATTCTCGTGTTGGTCGGTGGGCGACCCGGACGTCCGCCCCCTCTTCCACTGTTGCCCTCTTCTGGTATAGCGCCTCTTACGCCTGGGTTGGGGCCACCCCGGCCCTTTTGGGGATGCCTCCCTAAAGGGCCTGCTTTGGCACCTTTATTTTTACGCTGATCAGTTTCACTATTAGAGCTGGTATTGTCAGCAGATGTTTCTGTGTCAAATCGATCAATCGTATTCTGGGGACGTCGTTTATTCCGACGAAAAAAAGGTTTCTTTGGTATTTCTCCAGAATTGCCGGCCAGCCATCTGTAGACTGTATGTCTATCATAATCTGTTTGGATTTTGAGTAATTTCTCATACATTTATCTACACTGGTGGCAGAGAAGGAAACTGATTGGATGGAGCGACTAAAAAGCCAATTGGCCTCTTACAAAAGAGAGCTAATCCTCTTTAAAAAAGAGAAATTACTCAAAGTCCAAACAGATTATGATAGACATACAGTCTACAGATGGCTGGCCGGCAATTCTGGAGAAATACCAAAGAAACCTTTTTTTCGTCGGAATAAACGACGTCCCCAGAATACGATTGATCGATTTGACACAGAAACATCTGCTGACAATACCAGCTCTAATAGTGAAACTGATCAGCGTAAAAATAAAGGTGCCAAAGCAGGCCCTTTAGGGAGGCATCCCCAAAAGGGCCGGGGTGGCCCCAACCCAGGCGTAAGAGGCGCTATACCAGAAGAGGGCAACAGTGGAAGAGGGGGCGGACGTCCGGGTCGCCCACTGACCAACACGAGAATATAATATTCAATCTCTCGTCACATGAGTTGTCTAAAAGTGAAATTAAATTACTTAATCACGGACTTTCCTTTGTGCCTTCTGTCCCATTTAGCGACCTACAATGGCAAATAGAAAAGCATGAACTTGTTAGAAAAATAAAGCTCCAAGAATTCTTTGCCAATCAACCAAATTCCTCCAAGCCTGTTAAACCTCCATTACCACCAGCGTTGAAAAAATTTGCACCTGTGTCAACCTTCGAACCAAATTCTAACAACGCGAGTATAAAATCGTTCTCCAGAATGCTCGATACAGGACTGCCTGAAATTGTAGAACGCTCTATGTCAGCTCATCCAAATCTCATGCCAGCTGAAAGATCAGCTTTGCTGAATTTAAGCAACAACAAAAATCTTGTCATCCGCCAAGCGGACAAGGGAGGGGCTGTTGTCCTCCAAGATCTGTCAGACTACCACCTTGAAGTGATGAGGCAATTGAATGATGTCGACACATACCGCCAGTTGACATCCAATCCAACCTCCCAATGCCGCCAGAAATTGTCTAATATTTTACTGATGGGCGTTGATGCCAATATTATCACCAAGGAAATCCAAAAGGCACTAATACCGGACTTTCCAATTACTCCCTGCCTATACACATTACCTAAAATACACAAGGGTCTGTCCCCTCCGCCGGGACGACCGATTGTGTCGGCATGCGGATCCTTGTTGCAACCATCAGCAACCTACCTCGATGATGTTCTACAGCCTCTGATTAAATTACAATCGACTTTCCTTCTGGACACTACCACATTTTTACAGATCCTTCACCAGCTCCCTAGATTGCCAGACAATTGCCATCTGGCCACCATCGATGTTGTAAACTTGTATACAACAATCCCACATTCATTAGGCCTTGCTGCCTTACGACGCTTTCTCAATTCTTACAGTGATTTTGACCCCATTAAAATTGATTTTTTGATTGAACTTATGGATTTAATTTTACACAATAACTTTTTCATCTATAACAATATTTTTTATTTACAGCTACGGAGCTGCGCAATGGGCAGTTCCGTAGCTCCGTCATATGCTAACATTTTTATGTTTTCTGTTGAATTTGATATTTTTTTGTCTGATTCTTCTGTTGCCGATCACTTTATTGTGTTTAAAGGTACTTGTTTCCTATCTGGGCGCCCAGGTTTTCTACGTACGGCACCGTAATGAAATCGGATCGCATCGCATCGTACACATACACGATATTGAACGATGCGATGCGAATCGATTTCCCATAGGAAACAATGTGAAATGGCTCAATTTAGCCAAATTCTCATAGGAACAATAGTAAATGGGCCAAAAACACCCCTGAACATTGAAATGTCTCCCCAAAAGTAGTTGACGCCACCCCGCCATCAAGCGTGGCGAGCGCAGCGAGCCCCGCGAGGGGACGCGGATACCTTCACAGTTATACGCGTCCCCTCGCGGGCTTCCCAGGTGTCCATGGCGACGCGGACACCTGGGAAGCCCGCGAAGGGACGCGTTTACCTGTGAAGGTATCCGCGTCCCCTCGCGGGGCTCGCTGCGCTCGCCACGCTTCGGGCTCGGTGGCTCGCTGCGCTCGCCACACTATTCTATTCTCACTCCACGCCGACGTGGATAGTAGGGCATGAAAAGGTCGGAGGGCGCGTACCGCCGCCCCTCGCGGGCTCGCTGCGCTCGCCACGCTTCGGGTTCACGTTCATGGCGGGGTGGCGTCAACTACTTTTGGGGGGACATTTCAATGTTCAGGGGTGTTTTTGGCCCATTTACTATTGTTCCAATGATAATTTGGCTAAATTGAGCCATTTAACATTGTTTCCTATGGGAAATCGAATCGGATCGCATCGCATCGCATCGCATCGTTCAATATCGTGTATGTGTACGATGCGATGCGATCCGATTTCTCTACGGAGAATAGCATGGTGCACAATTAACTTAGCGGGCGCCCAGATAGGAAACAAGTACCTGTTTAAAAGATATATTTATGACCTGTTTGCCATTTGGCAAGGTGATATTGGTCTACTCCATCAGCTAATTTTAAAACACAATGAAACAAGTAATGCTATCAAGTTTACGTCTGAAACTTCTAGCACTGATTTTTTGGACGTTAAAGTTTCCCTTGATGCAGGTAGCATATCTACCAGTGTGTACACAAAAACTACCGACCGCAACACTATGTTATCACCCACCAGCTGTCATCCCCGCAGCCTTGTGATGTCTTTACCGTATTCACAAATGTTGCACTACTATCGTATTAACAGTGATCGGGCAAATTGTGAACTACAAATTGATACCCTTATAGAAAAATTTCAGCAACGTGGCTTCAATCGCCAAGATTTGCTGTCCTGTAAGGATAAGGTGCTAAAATTAAATCGCCAATCATTACTTCAATCTAAACCTAAAGATAAAAGCATGTCTAAAGTCATGCCTTGGGTCAACCGCTACAATGTGGCTTCAGTCGACACAACATCCCTGGTTAAGACTAATTGGCCTCTAATTAAAAATGATTCTTCCTTGCCTCTTGGTGAGCATCGGGTGATGCCATGTTACTCTAAAGGCCGCAGTCTTAAGGACATCCTGGTTAAGACTAATGTGTCATTTGATCCAGAACCTCCGGTTACTACATGGTTAGGTGCCAATAAGAAAAGAGGCTGCTTCAGATGTGCCTGCACCACATGTCAATTTCTTTTAACTGGCGACTCTTTCAGTCACCCCCATACCGGCCAGTTAATTAAATTACATCATAATTTTACCTGTAATTCCTCTTTTATTATTTATCAATTAATTTGCCCCTGTAGTTTGTCTTATATAGGCAAGACTATTAGGAAATTTAAGGAGAGGATGACTATGCACAGGAGTACCATCCGCCTGGCCCTAGCCTCTGGGTCCAGCGAACACCCTGTAGCTAGACATTTTGTGGAGCATCATCACCCCTTACACAGTTTAAGGTATAGGATGATTGATTGGGTGCCACCCAACATCCGTGGTGGCGACCGTGGCACTCAACTGTTACGTTGTGAAGCCCGGTGGATACACCGCCTCGGCACTATTGCGCCGAAAGGCCTTAATGAACAAATTTCTTTTGCTGTCTTCCGGTGATATTGTCCAGTTTTTTACTTCATTAAGCCTTTTATAATTACATTTTTATAGAGCATGTCAACTTTGTATGGTTACTATACCTTTAAATTGAGTTCAGCGTTACTGCTGTTATTTATATGTATATCATAATGTTCATACCTGCTCCATTATTAATATGTAATGCTTTGTGAAGTGTGTCTGAGACTGCTCATAGATATTTATTACTAACAGCTCTCTGTCATTTTTTACTATGTCCAAACATGCCAGTTCCGTATCACTCCTTTGTTTATTTAGGTGATTTTTTCTGTTTCCCCAGTGTTGCAGGCTGTTTACATGCCATCTCCATGGCAACCAGCTTTCCTGCACACTGTTCACTAGCTGAACGTGTGATGTCATCATGCTGCGCCCCATGTGGGCTGCTCTCCCATCCCCCGGCGTCTCAGCCTCACTTCCCTGGTTTCAATGTGCTATAAAGGTATGTTTTATGCTTTATTCTTTTGTAACCTGACGACAATTTGAACAATAAATTGAAACGTTGCTGCTTGAAAACCAGCTGGCAAATCTTTTTGCTTCTCTACAATTGCCACGAGTGCCCCACCGCAAGTCTTCTATATATATATATATATCTATATATATATATATATATATATATATAAGTACAACAATAAGAGGCGGCACTCCAAGGATTTTCAATAAGGGTTTTTAGTGATGAGATGACACCAACGTTTCGAGGCACTAACGCCCCTTTGTCAAGGTGAGTAAAATACAGCGAATAACAAGAGTGTGCAAACTCTTGCTGTATTTTACTCACCTTGACAAAGGGGCGTTAGTGCCTCGAAACGTTGGTGTCATCTCATCACTAAAAACCCTTATTGAAAATCCTTGGAGTGCCGCCTCTTATTGTTGTACTTATCCTGTCTGTTTGGAGGGCACCGAGGTCCAGTGTATGGAGAGGGGAGAGTGCCGGACCGCATCCAGTTGTATATATATATATATATATATACTTGGAGCGGCGGCCTGGCACTCACCCGGCGGTGTTCTCAGAACCCCGGTGCCCTTGATAGACAAATTTGCAGGCAGTGGAAGAATCACGGCATTCCAGGGAATTTTCAACAAATAAAGTGTATTGAAGAACCACAAAGAGTTGTGTCTCCAAATAATTTATAGGGGAGAATCTTCCTTCTCCAATAATTCCTTATATCACGCCAATTGTTTTATAGAAACTAGGTACTGTGTATAAAGTGCAAACATACACCCATAGGTGAACAAACCTATATGGGATTTAGAAACGAAAACTTCCTTCCTAGTACTTTGGAACTAGTGTGTAGTTTAAAAGGATAATATGATAACCCTAATTACTGTATACTGATGTACTGTATAGTCTATTTAATTTTTCACCGTAACTGGAGATATATTCCTAATTTAATGTATACATTTAATATATTTAAATACATACCAATAACCTATAAAATAATAAAATGCATGTAGCAATCATGATATATGATACATATAATAACATTTTAGAGTTAAAGGGGTAATTTCTGAAAGTAAACAATGTAAAAATATCTGTAATGAACACTCCGGAAAGAGAAAGTGTGATCTTGGTTTTCACATACATCCCACAAAATAACCTTCTCTTGTAAAATAGACCTTGGTGTTTAAGATGTGTAGTTAAACCCTCTAAATCTGAATTAATTAGCTGTTTTTGAAGAGTTCATGGCTATAATGAATAGCTTGTGAACTTTCACACTTTTTCATTAAATGGCATAAGTGATTTAATAAGACTTATGCATTATGGAAAAAGTTTGTCTTTCATTATTACAAGAAAATGTATTTTATCAGATTCACTTTTAAGAATTTAATAAATAAGATTCAGGCCATGACCTACAGGAAATTTCTTATTCCTTAGCTTAGCTTTTCTCTATCATGATAATTAACTGGGTCTCTATATGGATTTTGTATGAAATACCCACGGTAAAAATCCCGGCGGTCAAAATACTGACAGCTATTGACCGACGGTCAAAATCCCAACATGGTCAAAATCCTGACATGGTCAAAATACCAACATTTAAAATCCTGACAAGGTCAAAATCCCGACATGGTCAAAATCCCGACATGGTTAATATACCGACATTTTAAATCCCGAAAAGGTCAAAATACCTACATATAGAATGTAGACAGATGAAAAAATCGACATGACTTTTGGTCGATAGGTCGCGAGGTCGGCATGGGTTTTTCACATTTTTTTTACCTGGATGTCGACATGGACACAGTTGGAAGTCAACCGCAACCCCTCGCATCGCTGACTTAGCTCGCAATGCTTCACTGCGCTCGTCACACTTTTTTTATTCTCCCACCACGCTCTAGTGGATGGTAGGGCATGAAATACCACCTGTTGGCATGTCGGGTCAAAAAACGCGACCTGACGACCAAAAGTCATGTTGACTTTTTCACCTGTCTACATTGTATATGTCGGTATTTTGACCTTGTCTGTATTTTAAATGTCGGTATTTTGACCTTGTCGGGATTTTAAATGTCGGTATTTTGACCTTGTCTGGATTTTGACCGTCAGTCAATGGTTTTTGGGATTTTGACCATTGGGATTTTTTGGGGGGGGAGTTCCATACTAAAGTTGTAATGCTATTTAAAATGTATATACTATAATATTGTGTAGTTTAGAGAATGTAAGTGGCCCAGGACACAATCCGTATTATAGATTTTAATCTCTCTTGTAGAGTAGATGTGAGAGTTTTATATACATATCGCATTAGGCCCTGAATCCAAGTGCATTTGACATCATGGTTGTGCAGTCCTTACTATGCTTACTGTTACAGGGTAAACAAATTAGAATATTCCATTTAACATAAATATCTGGTTATACAAAGGCTGAATATATCCCTGTGATATTAACAGCTGAATAGTAGTCTCAACAGCTTAAATGCAGTCTTGCACGTTAATGACCATATCAAACCAAGTGGCTTGATCAATTTACATCACTTGAAAAGAAACATTTACGATGAACCAAAATGTATGACCACTTCCTATTCATGAACCACACACACAGGAATAATCCCCCAAGGACCATGTGGTCTTTGTCCAGGGTCAGTACTACACAGTTAGGCTGGGGTTAGAGGACAGTATCATGGTGCAGACTAGGAGACCAGCAACATGTAATAAATACACACTTGTAGGACCCCCCTGCAAGATAATGGATAAGTATAGAAACATAGCATAATGTAGATAACATATGCTAGTGATACTGTAGAGATGAATGTGGTGTTGGGTGTAATGTTTATACAATGTTACTATAGTTCGTTTAGGTGATGTTTGGTTACATATTGCTGAAATCAATGCACAGGTAATACTCATGTAGTCTGGAATTGTGAGGTTATTTTATAACAGTAACATACAGTATCTGTATTATGATTTGTTTGTGATACCTGGTGGTGTATAGTGAGACCTTTGTGTGGTACAATGTTTGATTTGCTAATATCCAGGTGCTTATGGGACTTGTAGTTCCACAATAGTTGGGAGGCATAGAGAGTGAATTATCTGGATACCTTTAGCCTGTGATTATTGCAATGGTATGGTAAGACAATGTGAGATATTATCTGAATTCTGGTGTAGCATATAGTGGACAAAGATGGCCTCCATGTGGTGAGGCCTCTCCAAGTTGGCCACTTCACATGGCATCCTAATTAGCCATGTGCAGCGAACAAAAGATCTCACTCTTTTTCTTTCTATCTCAATTACATTGTAATCTAATTTAATATTGTGTTAACCTAAATTATGATATGTGGATACTGTATGTGAAAGTTACACAGTGAATGTTACTTGTATAAATACTTTTACTACACCATGTGGTCAACATTTCTTGATATGAATATCGAAATGAGTTGAAATATTTATATATATATATATATATATATATATATATATATATATATATATATATATATAAAATCCAATAGACAGTCACCCTCCTTCTCAGTAATAGCTGCCTTGGCGCACAACTAATATATAAATATACAAAGTCCAATAGTTGGCACCCACGTCTTGTTCAGAAATAATGACTCATACTGTACCAACAGGCTCCTGCAGCATGAATGGGGTGCAAACAGCAAATACTTCCTAGGTTGGGGTGCAGTGGCCTGTGACCACACACTCTAGTAAATACAAACACAGGGGGCCCAGCACTCACTACATCAAACTACTAACTCACCTTACATTCAAATAATCAATTAAATAAATAATGGGGTTTTAGTTCGTGAATTGATCAATGCATTTAACCTTGCAGCCCATCACCAACGGACCCCATTTCACTGCAAGTACTACACTAACAACTGGTTTTCTTAGGAACCTGGCAACTGCTTACACATCATACTGTAGCTAAAAAGAATATGTGTTTTTTTTTTATTGGGTTAAAGCTCAACTGCCAAGTATGGCTTTTAAAGGTGAGAAAATCCCAAACACAGCAGTTTTTTAGTAAAGGCAGATGTTGCGAACATACAAGTGGCGGGGAGTGAACAATTTCTTACTTCTCGCCCAGGATGCTTCAGGTGCTTGGGCTGCACCACCTGTCGTTCTCTTATTCGTGCAGATTAATTTTGTCATCCCTACAGTTGGAAACGTTATCAGATCTGACATAGGGTGACCTGCACGACACGATTAATTGTTTACAGGATTTTGTGTCCGTGTGGGTTGCACTATTACGGAAAAACTGAGCGACTGAGCGAACTTTGAGGGAGAGGATGGCGGGCCACAGGTCCACCATAAAGGCTGCTTTTGAAAAAGGACATAGCAATCAGCCCATTGCCCGTCATTTCCTCTTAGCTAAACATACCATCCCCATGCTCAAATATATTATTATTGACCATATACCCAGCAGCATCAGACGTGGTAATCATGCATTACAGCTCTTAAGATGTGAGGCACAGTGGATCTAGAGGCTAAATACACTCGCACCGAGGGGCCTCAATGAAACTGCTGGATTGCACTGTTTCCTATAAAGGCTTATTAATGCTTATTCTGGTTTCCTGTGGATAGCTGTTAGTTATGGTCATATCCCTTACTTACCTTTTGTATAATTTGCATATGTCTATAAGATTGTGTCATGTCATCCCATTAGCACATTCACCGCTTAGAGCAATCGTTTAACTGTCATAGCATTATAGATAGTGACATACTGTAGATGTACTGTATTTATTAACTCTGTTTCATTCTATAATGAAACATTTTGGATTAGATCAGGATTGTTACTACTTCCTGGGTACAGATATTTTAATATCTTACTTTATGTATGTTTTTTCTTATTCTTGTGGTTTTTGTAATTGTGTTTTATTCCTATTTGTTTAGGTGAATGCCCAACAGTTGCTATGGCAACCGGTAGATGCCCACAGCTCTGGACATGCAGAGACGTGGTAAACAGGTGATGTCAGTGCGCGAGCACGTAGCAGTGCGCTGGCACACATTCCTGTTGTGTCTATTGTTAACGACGCTGTGCTGCGGAGGTGGTGACCGGGAGACCTGGTGCCGTGGGCGTTCTGGTATGTGAGTATATATTCTTGTTGTACACTGTATTTGGTGATACCTGTCCTGATGAAGAAGCCATATTAAAAGTGCTTTGAAACGTTGACTTCACATTACAGCCTAAGTGATCTTTTTATTTATTGTGTGCTGCCATCTTCTATGTGTATTTAGCTCCTGTCATGGAGTTTTGAAAGTGCACCGGCCTGTGAGAATTTGAGGATTGCTCCTCCAAAAGTGTTGTTATATATATATATAACACAGGTGTGTGACATGCCAATAATTGTGTCCGGCTGGTATTTTAAGGTAAGTGTGCAGGGGTAGCATTGCCCATGAATAAGGTGCGGTAACACACAACGAAACAGCTGTTGGTGCCTTGTGCTCTCCTGAAGGGTTTTAAAGCATGAGAGTGCCATATGTTGCTGTTATATATAAGATGCTAAGTATTTCTCCCTTGATTTTTACTTTTCTGACTGCACTTATGCCTCTTTTTGCAAAATATAAAAAAATGCACTTTTTTCATTGAGATGTTGCTGGCTTCCTAAATGCTACTTTGCATTACAACATATACTGTATAGGTTACAGCACTCCCTTATCTTGAATGTTAGTGTGTGCGGTATCAGTCTCATGGTTTCAATACATTCTTTGTATGTTAACCGGCATCACCATTTGGTTTAGTTTTTCACGATTTTTTCAAATTCTGATTTTATTTTGTGATTTTTTTTTTTGTATATTATATTTTCCTTATGGAGGACATGACCAGTGGACATAGAGATCTAACAGATACCAAACGCTTTAACGCTACAGACATCACACGGATATTGTTTGAAGATACAACTGCTTTAGCATTTGATGTGGATAGCCCGGCTGAGATTTTTTCTGATTTGATTAAGCTAAAAAGAAATCAAGTAGAGTTATCTCAATTTTATAAAGAAAAATTAGTACCAAGGGGCTTTCGCATACGCAACCAGCCGACAATAGGGAGAACAGACCCAAACTTTTGCAAGCAGTGGTGTCAAATACTTAATGACTGCTCTTTTCAACTTATGATTCTAGTAATACAGCAGGTTAATAGAGATTTGGTTCTGTTGGACAAAGAGATTGCTACCTGTGAATCAGGGGGTAGCGACATTTTAAAATCTGATACAGGCACTGAATGGATATCTAAGGTTGAGAATAATTTAACCCTTTTTTGATCAGAATTGCTAGCATTTAAAAAGCGCAATTAAAAACTGTAAAGGAAAATTACAAAGAATTGCGTGTATACAGCTTGCTGCAGGGAGGAGACAGTAGACAGCCGTGGAGGGGTGCCTACAGAAATAGACGTGTACGTGTCAGTAGGGATTTTTCAGAGGTTGATACATTCACTTCAGCCAGTGACTCTGATCAACCATAATCTAGTATTTTTTTTTAGGGAAAAGTACAACCAGAAAGAAAAATTTAAAAAATATAGCACATAAGTGATTGTATTTAATCTTTCTAGCTATAATCCTATATTACCAGAAATGTCCGTATTGTCTAAGGGATTGTCATTTGTAAGAACTTTTAGACAATCATCCTTTGACTTTGAAACTGAATTATTTACATGCCATAGACTGTTTAAATACAAGGATTTTTTTTCAAAACAGACCCCTGTTTCTAAAACGATAAATAAATTTAAACCGATCAGTACCTTCGAATCGTCTGGCACCAACCCGTCGATTGAGACATTTATTTGATTAGTAAGAAGAGATTCATTACCATTTAGTCTCATATTCTAACCTCTTTAGGGATGAAAATCTGGCTATAGACTCCCTTAAAAACAACACCTCTATAGTGCTTCGTCGTTCCAACAAAGAAGGTGGTATAGTCTTGCTAGACATATCTGACTATATTTTAGAAATTGAGAGGCAACTGGCTGATAGTGAATGTTACAAGCTCCTTACTAACGATCCCACCTATAAGTACAAAAGAGAGATTGATGCCATTATTGAAATGGGATCTCTTAATGCTTGGATCGATAAAAACACTTCAGATTTTTTGACACAAACCCACCCGTGAATTCCTTTAATTTATGTTTTGCCAAAAACTCACAAAACTTTAGTTAAAATCCCCTAGGAAGACCTATCATTTACTCCTGTGGCTCATTTCAACCCATTTCCCAGTACGTTGATTTTTGGTTACAGCCGGTGGTACAAAATATGGATTATTTTTTACAGGATTATTTTTTATTCCAAAATTATTTTTATTTACAGCTAAGAGGGACCGCAATGGGCTCAAACATGGCGACTTCTTATGCCAATTTAATTATGTACATGTATGAACACCAGCACATTATGGCCCATCCCATTTTTTCAAAATATATTCATTTTTATGTTCGTTACATACAGTAGATTTATTTTTGGTATGGACTGAGGGGAAGAGGCCCTCGCCACCTTCATTGATGTCCTCAATGCACTGGACACCACAATTAGGTTAACTTTATTTTACAGTGCGAGTATCATTAGCTACTTGAATATGTGTGTACCCGTACCAGTACAGGATACAGTACTTCTATATATCGCAAACCAACAGACAAGAACTCTCTGTTGGCAGAAGACTTCTTTCATCCTATGCCTCTTAAAAGAGGTTTACCCATGTCACAACTATTACGTGTGACAAGAATAACATCTGACAAAGAGGACCTTCCACAATCATTGAATGACATGGGTGAACGTTTTGCGCAACGAGGATATGACTCTGGAGAGAAAGAGGAAGCTGTCTCCCATTGTTTACATATATCCCGTGAACAAACCTTCTTGAAAAAGGACAGACAAATGGATGATAATAGACTCATTTTTTCCTCCACATATTCTATTGCATCGGCACATATACGTAAAATGATTCGGCATTGGCATATTGTGCAATCAGACATAACTATTGGGAAATTTTGCCAACAAAATCCTTTGTTTTGTTATAAAGATCACGTTATCTAAAGGATATTTTGGCACCATCTGATATTGGGCCTATTAAAAATAAAACCTGGCTTCAGTCGAAAAATGGGGCTTACAAATGCCACAGTTGTCTAACTTGCCAATTTATGAACATTGGAGAGAACTTTGTTGATCCTAAGAGTGGTAAAGTTTATGAAATACGACACCATTTGACCTGTGACAGCAGGTTTGTCATTTACGCTATCATCTGCACATATAAATTAGTATACATAGGCAAAATGATCAGACATTTAAAGGAATGCATTGCACAACATTGTTCTTCAATTGAAAAAGCGTATTCTGTCATGGTTTGTAACACACCACCAGTAGCACGCCATTTTGCTACAGTCAAACATACTATGCGTGACTTTCATTTTGTTTCAATTGACCAGATTCCACCATTGAGACGAGGAGATCATAATAACTTGCTTATGCAACATGAATGTCTCTGGATTAATCGTTTAGACTGTACCACACCTAATGGCCTTAACGAATATCAATCTCTGCACTGTTTCATCTAATTAGTGTGTACTAGATTGTGGTGTCCATGCTGCACTATTGCTAAATTTGTATATAATTTCTGCTAGAATTTTTCTGTAATTTTTCTGTATATTTTTTCTGTATATGTACCTAGATGTACAGAAAAAACAAGGTGACCCCAAGAGCGCCCGGTACACAAAGCAGCTTCTCTACAAATCCCCCCTGTTAGTGGGAGATAAAACAAAGACAAAAACAAAGAGAGAGTAGAGAGCGCTATATATTCTCCACCAACTATAAGTGAGTCACCACTACGATTAATGGTGTGACTAGACAATCCAATTGCAATGTGATAGAAATTTGATAATAAAACAATTTTATTAAAACATATTTTTCATTGTTCACATCTGGATTTCATCTTTAGGATAGGAATTCAACAGCCCAACGCGTTTCGTCTTAAAAAAGACTTCATCAGGGGTTTGATTACACAAAAGTTGTACATCAACAATTGTGCAGAAAAATTATATATCCTTTGAGTAGATAGTTGATCCAAAATTTTATAATCTATAATTTGGTATCGTATCGTGACCCTTGCACGTAGACACAAATTGAGCTGTGAGGTAAGTCCATAGCAATCCTTAGGTGATGGATGTTGTAAATCCAAAAAAGCCGGATATTTGGCAAGAGCAGGCTAACCAGATGGTCAGTAAATGAGGGTTCACAACCCAATAACGTTCACGTCGATTAGACAACCCAATGTGGTATAATATCTGTATCTGGCTGTCGGGATTATCAGCGTGCTACCACCCTACAGATATTATACCACATTGGGTTGTCTAATCGACGTGAACGTTATTGGGTTGTGAACCCTCATTTACTGACCATCTGGTTAGCCTGCTCTTGCCAAATATCCGGCTTTTTTGGATTTACAACATCCATCACCTAAGGATTGCTATGGACTTACCTCACAGCTCAATTTGTGTCTACGTGCAAGGGTCACGATACGATACCAAATTATAGATTATAAAATTTTGGATCAACTATCTACTCAAAGGATATATAATTTTTCTGCACAATTGTTGATGTACAACTTTTGTGTAATCAAACCCCTGATGAAGTCTTTTTTAAGACGAAACGCGTTGCGCTGTTGAATTCCTATCCTAAAGATGAAATCCAGATGTGAACAATGAAAAATATGTTTTAATAAAATTGTTTTATTATCAAATTTCTATCACATTGCAATTGGATTGTCTAGTCACACCATTAATCGTAGTGGTGACTCACTTATAGTTGGTGGAGAATATATAGCGCTCTCTACTCTCTCTTTGTTTATGTACCTAGATGTGTCTACTCTTTATATGTTACACTGCGTTATTGTACTGTTCCATTTTGTGGTTATTTAATGTACTTTTTTTTTCCCAGCCGCACACTTGTTGAAATACCCACGGACTCTTTGAATTGCCCACACCTCTTATATTAACCGTAGGTACAGATACTGTAGGGTAAGTTACAGTCATTGTACTGTTCCCCTTTTTTTACGTATATTATATGCCAGTATTCAGTGCAGGTTTTTATATGTCTTCTGCCGGGTAGCTGGCCATATAGTTTGGGCTGGTTACCTAGGTTACGTGTATAGTGACACGCACGTCCGGTTAGATGCAATGCCATGTCCAGTGTCCTATGGTTGTCATGACAACTAGGCGCCGCTTCCGGTTCTGTAGCGGGACTGGTGGCTCTCACCGGAGCGTAACACAGGTGTGTGACATGACAATAATTGTGTCCGGTGGGTATTTTAAGGTGAGTGTGCAGGGGTAGCATGAGAATGCCATTCGTTGCTGCTATAAGATGCTAAGTATTTTTCCCTTGATTTTTACTTGTCTGATTGCACTTATGCCTCTTTTTGCAAAATATAAGAAAATTCACTTTTTTCATTGAGATGTTGCTGGCTTCCTAAATGCTACTTTGCATCACCACATATATTGGTTACAGCACTCCCTTATCTTCTTATCTTGGATGTTAGTGTGTGCGGTATCAGTCTCATGGTTTCACTGTATATATATATATATATATGTATATATATATATATATATATATATATATATATATATATATATATATATACTTTGTGGAAATGCCTGGCACTCTCCTTGATGGTACAAACGGTTCCGGTGCTCTCTATCCCTTTGCAGGGAGAAATATATTGTAGGTATCCTGAGGCATTCGCAACACTTTTCATTCAATTCAATGCGAAGAAATAAATGACAGCATAGACCAGAGGCTGTGATATCGACGTTTCGGGCTTGTACACCCTTTATCAAGACGGTGTCATCATTGACTCCTCCCTCTCTTTCACCCCCCACATTCGTGCTCTCTCACAGTCTTGCCGCTTTCACCTACGCAACATCTCACGCATCAGACCATTCCTCTCCACTGACGCGACCAAAATTCTCATTCACTCTCTTGTCATCTCCCGCCTTGACTACTGCAACATCCTTCTCTCTGGGCTACCTCTCACCCGCCTCGCACCTCTCCAATCCATTCTTAACGCTGCTGCTAGGCTCATCTTCCTCTCCCGCCGCTCTACCTCCGCCTCCTCCCTCTGTCTATCTCTTCACTGGCTCCCCATTCCTTTCCGAGTTCTCTTTAAACTCCTCACCACCACCTACAAGGCTCTCTCCTCCTCCACAGCTCCCTACCTCTCTTCACTGATCTCTATCAACACTCCCTCCCGTCCTCTTCGCTCCATCGCTGACCGCCGACTGACCTCTCACCTAATCACCTCCTCCCACTCCCGTGTCCAAGACTTCTCTCGCGCTGCCCCCCTGCACTGGAACAACCTCCCGCCACCCATCAGGCTATCTGATTCCCTTACCTCCTTCAAGCGCTCCCTCAAAACCCACTTTTTTCGACTAGCCTATCCCTCCTCCTAACCTCTTTTGATCCTCCTATCCTCCCTCCATTCCTACTTATCCTATTGTATTTCGTTTGTCCACCCACCTATTTTTAGTATGTTAACTCTTATGAGCAGGGCCCACCTTCCCCACGTACTCACCCTACCTCATTACCTCACCTGTGCTCCTGTCCCGTTCTTCCCTTCCTCTACTTCATCTTCAGTCTCCTTGACAATTTTGACACCTACTTCTGAACTGATGCTGATTTTAGTTCTACCAGCTATACCCCTATTTATACTGTATCTTTCAACACACCCTGTACGTTACCTTGTAATTTGTTTTTTTTGTTTGCTATGTACGGCGCTGCGGACACTTTGCGGCGCCTACTACTACTATCAAGACATGAAAAAAAATTGTGCAGTACTTACATATATAGAGACATGATCAGTGCAAAAACCCGTGCTGTACATTTCCACTGACGCCGTGGCCGGGAGCCGGGTGACGTCACTGGTGCGCCAAGGCGCCGACGGGTCCGGACTCCCAAGGGGGGCGTGTCAGATGGGGTGTTCACCGTAACCTAGGTGATGTGAAACAAACATGGTGTATTAAAAACAGATGCGGATTCTCCATGGTACTGAATTCATTAAACATTGTAATACATGGCGATGTGTTTATGTGTTCACGTAAACAGTCATACAATCATCTTGAAAACCCGTGCGTATGCAGGTGCTGTGGAGCGGTGCATAAACAGGCATCACTTCGTATAAAGCAAGGCAGTACGTTTTAAACTAAATGCCCTGTGGGGTGCCTATGAAGCCTGGCACTCAAAGTGAGAAGCAGAGTAGACGAGTAAGGGTAATAGTGTGGACTGTATTGCTTACACAGGCTGTCAACCGAATGTACGGTCAAAACACTGTGGTCGACATTGTGTGAGCTGTTGTGTCATTCTTGCTGATCGCATGAGGGATTCACTGCCCCTGGTAAAGTTTACCAGGGGCAGTGAATCCCTCATGCGATCAGCAAGAATGATCTGGCCAATCATTACAAGAGACAAAAATTTACTCTCCTTAAAAGCATCAAAAATCCTCCCCTCATACCGGAGGGGTTAAAATTTAAAAGATAAAGTAGTACGTACTGACATTGCTGCTTTAACCCCGACAGCCAAACCCCATTTTTTAACACGCAAGAAGGGTAACTTCAAGTGCTTAGGTTGTACCACCTGCTCCAGTCTGGAAGTGGGAGATCATTTCTTCCACCCCAGATCAGGAGAAAAAATCCAGATAAATTATCCACTGACTTGCAGTAGCCGTTACGTAATTTATTATGTGAAATGTCCTTGCGGCTTACTATATATAGGGAAGACTATTAGACAGTTCAAAGAAAGGATGGCGATGCACAGAAGCAGCATCAGAGCAGCCCTAGAGGGAAAGGGTTCAGTACAACCGGTGGCCCGGTATTTCAAATCATTTAATCACCCCCTGCCGACACTAAGATATAAAATCATTGACCATGTACCCCCGAGCTCCAGAGGAGGTGACAAAGGCCGCCAACTCCTTCAACTGGAAGCGAGATGGATTTATAAACTGCAAACAGTACAGCCCTTTGGCTTGAACGAACAACTGTCCTACACATGCTTTTTGTAGAACAGTTGACACAATGTCGACCACAGTGCATTTTTGACAGTACATTAGGTTGACAGCCCGTGTAAGCAACACAGTCCACACTATTAAACTTACTCGTTTACTCTGCTTCTCACTTTGAGTGCCAGGCTTCATAGGCACCCCACAGGGCATTTAGTTTAAAATGTACTGCCTTGCTTTATACCAAGTGATGCCCGTTTATGCACCGCTCCGCAGTGCCTGCATACGCACGGGTTTTCAAGATGATTGTATGACTGTTTATGTGAACACATAAACACATCGCCATGTATTACAATATTTAATGAATTCAGTACCATGGAGAATCCGCATCTGTTTTTAATACACCATGTTTGTTTCACATCACCTAGGTTACGGTGAACACAACGTCTGATACGCCCCCCTTGGGAGTCCGGACCCGTCGGCGCCTTGGCGCACCAGTGACGTCACCCGGCTCCCGGCCACGGCGTCAGTGGAAATGTACAGCACGGGTTTTTGCACTGATCATGTCTCTATATATGTTAGTACTGCACAATATTTTTTCATGTCTTGATAAAGGGTGTACAAGCCCGAAACGTTGATATCACAGCCTCTGGTCTATGCTGTCATTTATTTCTTCGCATTAAATTGAATGAAAAGTGTTGCGAGTGCATCAGGATACCTAATATATATATATATATATATATATATATATATATATATAGTATATACACAGTGGAATAAGAAACATCACTCCAGGACTTGCAAAACAGTGAAAACTTTAGTGGTTGCCAGTCAACGCCGTTTCAAGCCTAGCTTGTCATTAGGACGCTATATTGGAAGTGTGTCCTGATGACGAGCTAGGCTCGAACCGGCGTTGACCGAAAACCATTAATGTTTTCACTGTTTTGCAAGTCCTGGAGTGACATTTCTTATTCCACTGTATTTCTATTTGGGAAGTTCTCCCATGGAATGAACACCCGGGCAGGCATCTGAATGCTGTCCTGGCAGCTGGGCAGTGCCGGACTCCTTCTCCAGTATAATTATTACTGAGTATCTAACTAAAAGGTATTGCATTAGGAATTCTAATTCTAGTTTTAAATGAGTAAAATAGTACATTTGCTTCATGAATATGAGATCAATATCGATATGTTATGAGTTAACAGATGATTGGTTAAACCCCTCCCCTTTGTGGAAAATGAGGAAATAACACCACTGATTATTAATAGGAGGAATTCAAATTCCCCTTTACATTTACATTTGTGTTAAGAAGAACTTAAATCACAGATTGTGTTTTTTCTAGTAGTGGATCTGTATTTTTGGTTTGCCCAATTTTCTTAGAACATTCAGTCACATGCTGTAAAGGCTAGTGCTGTTTTACATAATGATTGGGGGGGGGGTCATATGCTGCAGTTTTTTTTTCTATTGGGTCATCAGAGCATGTTATCACAGACTGATAATTTACACTGATTGATGCACTGACTAAGTTAATAACAACTGGTATCACTTTGGAATGGTTTACATCTACATGCAACTTAGAATATAAATAAATTTTGATTCTCACATTTTATGTAATTAAAATTATCTTAACTCATATCTAAAAAAAGCCCTTAGTCTTCAGGTGACCCACTAGGGAATAGGTCTCCAACTCATACTTGCCTACCTGACCCTCTCCATGAGGGAGAAAATGCTCTGTTCCTGGGCTACACTGTTAATGTATGATTGCCAGCACCTGTGGTGTGAAACACCTTTCTTATCAATTACCTAGCTCACCACAGGTGATGGCAATCATACATTACCAGGGAAGCCCAGGAACAGAGCATTTTCTCCCTCATGGAGAGGGTCAGGTAGGCAAGTATGCTCCAACTCCATCCACAGGATCTAAAATACTATTTTTTTCCAGGTAAGCCAGCAGGTACACAGTTATATTTTTTGCTGATGGACATATTTTTTATAGGTCCACAGGTGGAGCTTATTATTTCACTTGTGATTCCGTGTGGAAACATGCAAAATGGAATATGCTGCGCTATATGAGAAATTGAAAATAAATAAATTTACAAACAGTTTGAGAACTTTTGCGCTAGAGAATTAAGCACTCACAGAAGTTACCTCCACATGAGGAATTATTATGGAGGATAAACCTTGAAATTATTAGAAAGTGTTAAAGAATTAAATAGGTGTGAAGCCAAAGAGCACTTTTTTTTTACAATATAAAAAAGTACATTGTAGTTACACAGTCAAGAAAAAAGATTGTATAACATTGTTGTCCAAGCGATGCTGGCCATGTTAACTAGAATTCAATTCAGTCTTTATATGTGTTTCAGTATAGTCAACAAAGTCCTTGAGCTTTGAACTAATGCAGCAATGGCCAATCTTTTCCTCGAGATCTACCAACGGTCCATGTTTTCCAGATCACCTAGCTGGTGCACAGCTGTAGTCAATACTAATGGTCACATTTTCAAACCTGCTGCATTCATTCCTACTATAGATCCACAGGTTGCCTGGAAAACATGCCCAGTTGGTAGATCTTGAGGACAGGTTTGGCCACCCCTGTAATAATGTATTGTACAGTTTTGGGCTAAATATACATTTTGTAAACTAATACCAAATGAAAATATTTACATTTTACAAAAACAATATTACTATTATAAGTTCCATATAAAATAATATGAGCGAAAAGATCAAATGGTCAATGCCATAATGCACCAGCAGATTGTTGTCATCACCAAAATGTTGACACATTAAGTTTGACATAGTCACAATAGATATTTTAAAGGTTGGCTTAAAATTTAGGTTCAGGGGTTTGTTATAGACACCTATATACTTGTCAACAATCTTTTGCTGACATTTTGATCAGGTAAACTTTTTTGTCAGTACCCAAGTAACCACATGCAGTGAACATGTTTAATTTAATACTGACCAAAATGTTGACAGGTTTAAAATGTCAGCATACAATTATTGCCTCACCTGGGGCATCCAATCAGTATGTTCTAGAATGGTCTGTAATCTCTCCCTCCCTGCTTCAATGATGACAGATGTCACAGAAAGCCTGAAGAACATGACACCACAAGCGGTTGCTGCATGGAGCAGGTCTGATCTGGCATTCGAGAATTACAGTTTTTAACCAATCTCTACAAATAAACCTGGTGCTAGCAGTCTCTCATAGGACCTGGCATGCCAAGAGCATCTGTTTGATAGACTGCAGCAATGATTTTTAAGGATACCAGATCCCTTATTTTTTGTGTATAAGAGAAACAATGAGGTTTTTTTTATAGAAAATCATGTACTTACTGCATGATTAAACTTTTTTCCTCTTTTTGTTAACTGCAATATTTCTATTTTCCTTACTATGGGCCTGATTCAGCATTAATCACAAAGGCAAAGTCTTTTTTTAATGGGCAAAACCATGTTGCACTACAGGTGGGGCAAATGTAATGTGCAGAACGAGTTACATTTGGTTATTTTGTTTCTGTACAGAGTAAATACAGCGGTCAATCACTGGTTAGCATTTTAATTGACAGGGGTTTATATACGCCCCAATGTGGACTGTCTAGTCACGCTTCTGATGAAGGAAGAACTTTACAGAAAAATCGTTTAAGTGTGCATTTATTCGGCCTGTCCTGTGGACCCGTGGGAACAGCTGTGAAGCAGAGGAGAATCCTGGACTGAGCCCCCTTGCTTCCGGATCAAGGGACCCAGACTGACGGAGGATCCTGATTACATCATATGCTGCTGTTTTTGCCAGAGACCCATTGTTCATGCTTTTATACAAAGTCACTCCATTGTAAGTGCAACTGCCATATTTTTTAATATGTTTTACTTGTTTTACTTATTAACCTGCACTATGTTGCCTCCTATTATGTCTCCCCTGTGTGTCTAAATGGGGAGCATTTGGAAAAAGATTGGATAAATCTGGAGCATTGCATCCAATACATGTGTGGATCCTGCTAAACCTAAGCTGGTTTCGTATATTGTTTAAACTTTGTTCACACAGGGTTTTGATAACACCTTGCTACATTGTTATCATTGAGCACTGTTGTTCTCTACTCACTCCTTTCTTGTTTGCATTAAGTGCAAGGTGCTAAGCGGTTTAATATTTGCATATTTACATTTTGATTTTTTACAGGAATCGGCGGAGGGCTCGGCACTCCGCGCATCACTATTTTGTTGTGTTCTATTTATCCATTCTTGCAATATGAAAAAGGAGGTACTTCACCCCTCCTTGTTTTCTCCTTTACATGTTTTTTGTCTTTGTTGTTTGTTTTCTATCCCTCTGTGTCTTGTCTCGTCCTCTTATTTTTATTTTTAGTATTGTACATTTTGTTCTTAATTTTGAACCAATTAACATGCTTTTTTAACATCACTGGGACATTTGTGGCTGGAAAAATAACACTGATGTGTGCTGGGTGATGGTGAATGGTGAGCGTGATATTCAAAATAAAGAAAAAAATAATGTGTCAGTTTCTTTTTAAATAAATTAATCAAAAAGTGTCGGGGGAGACAAAAATAAGTGATGTCGTACAAAACTCACAAATTTAATCGTGAGATCCCGTGCATCCAGGTTTCTTTAAAGGACTACCTTCTGTGTAGACATAAGGGGTATAGATAGACAGCATACCGAACTCACACAGGAATAGATAAATGGACTCCTATAATGGTTTCTTTATATTTTATATTTTTTCTTTAATATATTTGTCATTTTTGCGGTGACATTAAAAATTGTTTACAATATTACGCTATTCTGCTCTCTATCTTTTCCCCTCCTCTTACATGCACTGTTGATGAGGAAATATTGGGGAGAAATCTGATGAGAAGTATTTCCACCAGTTTATTCAAAAACTGTTTTCAAGTTAAAAACAGTTGAAAACTTGAAAACAGTTTTTGAATAGACTGAAACGTTGTTCAGCAGCGCCATCTGCCTACCATTTATTGATGATCATATATTGCCCTTGTGCTGCACCTACACACTATATATATATATATATATATATATATATATATATATATATATATATATATATATATATATATAATTATCCTGTTGTGTGCTCATTGTCAGTGCAATCTTCCTTTGGGCAATTGGATAGTTGTATAGATACGCAATGACTTAGGGTATAGTGAAACCATCACCCTAGTAAGCATGTACTTTGGACATAGATATCTATGTTGACCTTAGCCCAGAGATCCGGCTTGCATATTTAATGAGGTCTTAACAGCGGGACCCAGCATTACCTTGTATTTTAACCTTTATTCACAGTATAGATCATAGCTTTATCGTTTATAATACTTTAGTGCTATGCCCACCGGAATACACACATCAATTAGGGTTTAACCCTTAAACACGCTACAAGTCAATCTCACAACTCCATCTCACCAGCGTATCACCAGCATTACACACAGAGCACCGGTCTTCTGGTGTCTCTGTGCGTTCCAAACAGTGTATCACCAGCATCCCACACAGAGTACCGAACTTCCATTGTCTCTATGCTTTCCAATATGCAGCTCACCCAGCCACGAGTTCCGGTCAGGGACTTCCACAATAGATAGGAAGTGTGGCCACGCATGGTTTGCGGCAGGAACGCGCACCCCGTGTGACCTAATGAGACAGGGTATTTAAGCCGGCCCGGGCAGCTCCAGTCATGGAGGCATTTCCTGCACCATGCTGGTTTATCTCACCCAGTTGAACCTTTGATGGCTTTACTACACCAATAATGTAAGTTTGTCTTTATTGTTTAACCATGTATTTGTATTTGATTGTGCATCCATTAAGGTGTTTGCATTATGTTATACATTTCAGGCTCCTTGATAAAGGTACCATGTACTGAGGACAGAAATGTCGGGGCTCATTGGTTGTAGTAGTGAGGACTCAATCAACATACTATAAGAGGCTTAAGGCCAATGAGGGAGATGAGTATGCGGATGAAGATGGTCACTGAGTGTTTGAGTATAGGAGAGCTGTGAGTGAAATGTGAAGAGAAGAGGGCTTTGACAACAGGAGGGCCTAATTACCACCTGGCACCGGTCCCATACACTCTCCACCCTACACCACAGCTTGTCCTGAACCCAGTACTACACGGTGCTTCTTTGGGCACCAAAATCCAGCTGCTGCCTGGGCCCTGTTTGTTGATGTGAGTAGTGTAGGACTGTGTACGTGTACAGTATCATTTTTGTATATATATATATTTTTTTTTTTCATTTTGAAGGCCATTTTTTTTCTGCCCAGGTTTAATGTATTTTATTTTTTTCCTGTAAATGCCAATATTTTTTTTTAGTTTTTATTTTCAGGGGCTAATGTGTGTTTTATTTTCCTGTCCTGGGCAAATGTGGTGTTTTTTTCTTCCGGACAGGAGCCAATGCATTTTTGTTTTCCTGATGGAGGCAATGTATTTTTGTTTTACTAATGGGAGCCAATGTGTTTTTTTATTTTCCTGACAGGGGAAATGTAGTTATGTTTTCCTGACGGGGATCAATGTATTTTACTTTTCTGTCTAAGGCAGGGGTGTCCAAATTTTTTGCGACGAGGGCCAGATTTGGTGGAGTGTAAATGTGTGGGGGCCGACCATTCAGCCTGACATTCTTTGAATCATTAATCACATTAGAATGGTCCCCCACTTTGCCCCCATTCACTCTATGTCCCCCAGCCTGCCCCCATTCACTGTATGTCCCCCAGCCTGCCCCCCCCTTCACTGTATGTCCCCCATTCACTGTATGTTTCCCACTCTGCACCCTTTCACTCTGTCCCCCAGCCTGCTCCCCTTCTCTTAATGTCTATCAGTGCCTCCATTCATTGTATGTCCCCAAGACTGACCCTCCTTCACTGTATGACTCCCATTCACTATGTACCCTACTCTGCCCCCATTCACTGTAAATACCCCAGCCTGCTCCTCTTCTCTGAATGGCCATCACTGCCTCCATTCACTGTATGTCCCCCAGCCTGACCCTCCTTGACTGTATGTCCCCCACTCTGCCCCATCCCTTCTCTGTATGTATCTCTGTATCTTGTGTGAGCCAGAGGACGAAGAGGCAATGCAGGCACTGCAAGGACAGGAGATGCTTGGGCTCCTGCTGCTGCCCTCCTCCGCTCTGCATGTTACGGGAGCAAGCTTCTCCCTTGCTGCCCCCCTCCCCAAACACTGTTGTCACTGTGATCATGGAGTAGGGTGATATACGATTGCAGCAGCAGGGGTATGACGCCAAACACATCTGACTGTGGCAGTCGGCACCTCCTCACTGCAGCAGACAGAAAGGTAGAGGCGTACTCGCCGGGCCCCACCTTTAGTGTCCTGTGCTGTCCTGTGCTTTGGGCCGCTTGAAATGACAGCACAGGCCGCATTTGGCCCCCGGGCCTGACTTTGGACATGCCTGGTCTAAGGGATGATATGCACCTAGTATAGGGCTGGGGAATGCTTCAATAGTGCAATCATTTGTGGCATCTAACGATGCACAAAGCATGATTGCATCATCTGTAGATGCTAAAAGTATACATCTCCATCCTTGAATATTCAGACATGTGTATGTATACCAAGACAAATTGTAATTGTATTAGCAAAAAGATACAGAGGCAACTGCAGCCAAATGTTCAGTCAAGGCCACCAATGTGTCTCAGATCTCCTGCCCTGTAAGGGAGGATCCCATTCCCTCAACAGACCCCAACTCATTAGGCTTACTTACATGAATTTCTTAGGCTTTCTTAGGCTTTTTTTATTCCAATCTGCCCCTGCCTTTGGGAAATATAGACAGAATATACTCTGTGTTGATGATATGCAGACTATACCTAATTTTCAGTCATATATTTTGTTCTAAGCATGAGATAGTCGTCGGTGCAATTAGTAGTGATGGCAGTTGTTCTCATGGCTAATGGACTAGCAGTAGTGCAGATACAGTATTGTTCATAGATTAATCCGACTTAGGTGAATCTTTCTAAGGGTTAATAATGTCTGTTTTTTTTTTGTTTTACAAATGTATATTAAGAATATATTGTTCATTTAGAAACAAAGAAACAAAAACTGCCCAGTATTTCTTTTCTACATGGAAGAGCAGTCACTCATTTCTCTGGATAAACATTTCTCCTTTCTTTTCTGCTCCTTCTTTCTATTTGCTCCTAATTCTGAATCAGGTTTTCATTCTATAAATACTGGAATTCCAAGTCTAGCAATGAAACTTATTAGCCTTAACAATATGCAAACTACATCCAACTACCACATGAGTAAGACAATTTTAAATGAGATTGATGCTTTCATTAACATATAGTTTTGTAGTCAATTACACATTTATCATCATTTGAAGTTTGTGTGTCAGTTATAATTCTAAGGCTTTGGTATATTAGGGCAGTGTTTATGTTAGAGATTGGAACATAAAATCAGAGATTTCTCTAGGTAATTACAATCAATGTATCAAGGAATAGACAGCATTTCTGCTCCTCATCATTTTGATCCTTGCATGAAGGCAATTATTGTAGAATAATAAGCTCTTTGTCTCTGCCTTAGCACAATGATTATTGCAATGTTGCTTAAAAATTGTTCAGGTAATAGTTTTCATGCAGATGTTAAAACATCTGCACATTTGCAAAATGTGGAATGACATACATATCTTTGGTATTATAATTGTGTTTGTTATCAATCAGGAAAGGATGTTACCATTTCTCCATTGGAGGCATGGTCACACTTTACAGGGAGCTTAATTCACACATACAGGTTGAGTATCCCTTATCCAAAATGCTCGGGACCAGGAGAATTTTGGATAACGGATTATTCCGTATTTCAGAATATTTTAATATTTCAATGATGTATCTTGAGGTATCTTGCATTTATGTCAAACACATGACATAAACACAAATATATTTTATTTGTGCATAAAACAAGGTTTCAAAACATGAAACAAAGTGTGTGTACAATCTCAGGCACTGAATTTAAATGCCAAACAATCATTGTCTTGCACATATATAGTGCCAGTTACATATCATTCCCTCAGTAGTGCTGTTACAGATGTCCCCAGTAAGTTTTTAGCAAAAAAAAAATTTTTGTTTCACTTTCTGGAATGTATGGTTTTCGGAATAATTCGGATAACGGATATTCAGATACGGGATACTCAACCTGTACTGTACCAATTGGTCATTAATACCTCTTTCAAACAGAAAACCAAATTACTGGGTGAAGCATTTCTACCCAGTAATTTGCCATTCAACCCAGGTCCTTTTTCTGTGTTAAAGGCTCAACCAGGTCTTAAATCCCAGGTCTCCGACCCTGGTAAATTCCTTTACGACCCTTTCACAGATAAGAAAAACCCATGTTATTCTGCAAATTACCAGGTTGAAATTTTTTAACCTGGTAATTTGCTGTTAAGTGTGAAAGAGTAGGGTAATTGCCGGGTTGTATGTCTGAATGGGGTATGAGAATTTAGATTTAAGCAGACATGTTATTGTTTTGTTTTTGGCAAAAGATGAAGTGTTTTTGTTTGGTTGGGTTAGAGATGTACATTGTGTTATCTTCATCTTTTGAGTTTGGTTTTGCAAACCACCCTCTAATGTTTTGGTTTTAGATTAGCTTTTGCTTAAAAAAATAATAAAAAAGCTGCTACTGTAAGATCATATTGCTTGACCCTTTGTTTATTCCTATTATTATTTAACTCATTAACATTCATTTCCAGTTAATTTTGACACCCCCACAGTGCACAATTTAGTTTTCATCCTGCTTATGCCAAAATGTTTCACCAACCAAGCTGACTGACTAAGCTAAGCAATAGCAGTGAGCAGCACACATGTGACAGTTCAACTTCAAACATGGCACATACTGTGTGGTAGATTTAATATTTTGTTTACCTCCTCCCACGGAAGCTCTGACTTCTGGGTATTCCTTCTTATTGGACAGTAGACAGGAAAGAGAAAAGACACCTGCAGCATATAATGGCCACTCTCACCTACTCCTGTGTCTTTTTTCTTTCCTGTGGGCAGTTAAGCAGCAGCACACACAGAAGGATGGCTTACCTCATGGAACATGGAAGTTTCCCCACCGCCACTGCATCCGTCGGGGAACAAGAGGTGTTGGACAGCCTCAGAAGGCTGAGGGAGCGAGCGTCTAAGCTGCAGGCTGTTCCCCACTTATTCGGGTGGCCAGACGTAGCAACATTAGCATTGTAACCCGGCTTAATCCACAGAGTAAAGCGGTGTGATGTCAGCAGAAAGCAAGACCAGAAAATGGATAAAGACATGTGACGTGCTCATGCTGGATTTTTCACTTCTGTGTTTATTGGTGCCTGCTGCATTATGGCTATGGAACAAAAATGTCCACATGCAAAAAAAAAAACTGGGGTAATCAACTGCTAATATATCTGGAAGTGAGTGTGTGCTGAGGATTTCCTAGTTAGTTTTATTATTTAATTATCAGGTCTGAAGTCTGCAGGTGCTCGTTAATTGATAAAGCCTTGCCAAAGAAAATACTGGGAGTGTGTGTGAGACATGCATATTAGTACAACAGCAGTTGCCCTCCCCTCAAATTTCAGAATTTGAAAGAATGGTTAAACAGCATTATCAGATACCTTACTAAAATTTACTTTAGTTACAAAAGTATCTGCGAAGACAGCCAGGCCAATCCTAAATGGTAAGTCATAGGATTCTGACATGGAGGAGTCAAGGATATCAGAGGAATCGGTACTATTGTATCATAATCATAAAGGTATTTTGACCCAGACAGACCTGGTGAATAACCTATTGTGCCTTAATCATTGTTCATGGAATGGAATTGCGAGGCTAGTTATTTTAGAATCCAAGAAAAATAATAAAGTTTTTCTTCTGGTAATAGGGTGTCGGTACTTCTCAGAGTAAGAAGAATGTATTCCTTCCAGCAGGATGAAATAAAGTGGGAGGAGCCTCTAAGGGGCTGCAATAGCAATAATTTACTAATTATAAAATACATAAAAATTTTAATTAAATAAATAAAAATAAATAAATTAAATACATGTATGTAAATTAAATAAAGTAAAATAAATAAGTGAATAAAATTAAAAACATTTGAGACAGGGGTCTACAAAAGTGCTTCCTAACCCATTGAAACAGGGACAAAATAAAGATAAATAAATACAAAATATAAAGTTGGACCTATGATGGTGGATGAACAATGACAATCTTAACTGAGGAAGAATATTCATGTTGTCCCATCAGATGGTAGTGACCACAGAGACCAGCTCCTTAGGCTGGGGGGCTACCTGCAGCCAAGAACTGGTAAAAGGTACCTAGCTGAGACATTTTCAGGAGGTTTATTTAAACCAAAAGGAAATTAGAGCTGTCTATTAAGCTTGTAGTGGGGTTCAAGGGAAAATGAGAAACAAAGAGCTGATTGTAAAGTCTGACAACAAGGTGGCAAACACTTATATAAATTGACAAGGAGCCTCAGGATGATGATGGAGGTAAGATGGCTGCTAGAATGGGCAGAACAACATTTTACAAATATTTCTGCAGTGTATATATCGCAGTGAAGGAAAAACAGCATGGCAGACTCCCTGAGCAGGCATGCAACTCACCCAGGAGTGTGGGGGCTAAAAAAAAATCAGGTCTTCAGAAAGATCATGCAGAAATGGAGAAGGCCACAAGTAGACCTAATGGCCACAATATACAACAGGAAAGTACCAAACTTTTATGTTATTTTTTTCTACCAAGAACGCCAAGCTGCACAAGTAGATGCTTCTTCAGCCATGTGGGAAATAGGCCTGGCATATGTACTGTATTTCCTCTGATTCCAAGAGTATTGAGGAAGATAAAAAGGGAGAAAGCTACTGTAATAGTGATACTTGCATACTGGCCGAGAAGGGCCTGGTTCGCAAAAGTCCTGCAACTATGTGTCAACAGGCCCTGGAAATTGCCAGCAGCTCCTGACCTTCTAAAACAAGGTTTGTCAGCCTCAACAAAAGTCATGAAACCGGATGGTATGGCTACTGAGGTCAGAAATCTAGAAAAAATGTGGTTTCTTTAAAATACAAATCTTCGCACTCTGGGGGTTATTTTGGTTCACTCCTGACAAATTCCTTCTTAGATGGACAAAACCATGTGCACTGCAGGGGGGCAGATGTAAAATGTGCAGAGAGAATTAGATTTGGGTGAGTTATTGTGTTTCTGTGCAGGGAAAATACTGACTGCTTTATTTTTACACTGTAATATAGATCTCACTTTGAAGTAAAACCCCACCCAAATCTGATTCTCTCTGCACATGGTTTTGTCCATCTAAGAAGGAATTTGTCAGAAAGAGTGAACCAAAATAACACCCTAAGTGTAATGTTGGACAAAATCATTGTAAGTAACAAATATGTAATGAGGTTTGTTCTGGCATCAAAAAAAGTGGGGCCAGTTTCCGTTTACCTTTAGCACCATGGGACCTTAATCTGGTACTAAAGGTACTGACAGAACCCCCATTGGAACCTTTTTCCAAGATGTTCATTTAAGATTTCTATCTTGAAAAGTAATATTTTTTTTGCAGCTATTAACACAACGAGAAGAGTGTTATAACTCCAAGCTCTGTGGGTAAAGCCATTCCTCACCTTCTTTGAGGACAAGGTGGTAAGGTGGACAAGTCCACAGTTGCTTCCCAAGGTAGCATCCAGTTTTCATGTAGATCAACATCATTCTGTCTGAACTCTGACAACGAGAAGTAAGTAAGATTTAATAAGTTGGAACCTGTAAGAGCTTTAAGATTTAATGTTAGAGGGTTAGATGTATCAAGCTTCAAAAAGTGATAAAGTGGAGAGTGATAAACAAACAGCCAATCAGCTCTTACCTGTCATTTTTCAAACCCAGACTACAACATGGCAGTTACGAGCTGATTGGATGGTTGCTTATCACTCTCCATTTTATCACTTTTGAAGCTTGGTACATCTGGCCCTAAATCTAAACAGTTCCTTGTACTGAGGGAATGTAAAATCAAAGGCGGTGGGGCTTTGAAAGCTACAATAGTAAGGTGGATTGAGTCTTGCTGTATAAAAATGTATAAGATTAAAGTACTAGAACTACCTGATGGTCTAAAACCATGCTCTACAAGAGGTATGGCACGAATAGGGGCAGAGAGGGAATCTGCCTCCATTGAAGAACTGTGTAAGGCCACAGATGGGGCCTCAGTACATACTTTTTTGAAGTATAATAGAGTAAGTGTACAACCTTCTGCAGACACAAAGCTTGGTAGAAAAGTCCTAAGTGCTCCTACATATAAAACAAGGGATTGTTTTGTATATACTTCTTTTGATTCTTGGTTGCTTACCCAGCAAGTTAACTGCTTTGGTGTAACCCAGAATCAGTGCTGCCATGGGAGGAGGTAAAGGAAAGTACAGATTATTACCTGTTAATATGGTTTCCTTTACTTCTCCAATGCAGCACATATTCCCTCCCGGTTTGTTAATTTGATTATATTTGTACTAATGGAATTTGTTTTATTTGAGCTGGTAAAGTGAAAGACACAGGAGTAGGTGACTGTGGCCATTATATGCTGCAGGTGTATTTTCTCTTTCCTGTCTACTGTCCAAAAAGGAGGAATACCCAGAAGTCAGTGCTGCTATGGAGGAGTAAAGGAAACATATAAACACGTAATAATCTGTATTTTCTCACAGTTGTTGTAAAATCTTGTAACCACTTCAGTTGATTTCATGTAAAACAAATATCCATATATTGTTTAAGACCTATCCTGGCATATAGGCCTAAAATATATACAATATTTTACTCATATAATAGCCTTATATGCCTTTTTTGAAAGCTAATAGCATTATATGTATTATTATATGTTCTTTTTGATTATTTAAATTGTTAATTTTTTTTAATTATCAGAACGAGTAGCAGCTTTGGTATTAGTATCAATTTTTATTTTCTCCAGACATCAAGAGCATCTAGCAACTGAGTTAAGTTATTTTACTTTATTGACGTGACTTGTTTAAATGCATATATTCTGTATAGAACGTCTGTATTCAATATGAAGAAGCATAGACCAAGAGGAGAGAGATTGGTCGCACAAGACTACACATTAAGTGTTGTAAATGACCCCCAAACAATAAACAAAAGTAAGTTTAATATAATAATGACTGAAGAAGGAGGTGTGCTACCCCAGGACAATAAGATATGTCACAGGAAAAGAAAAACAGGAATGTCCTGTCTATATGGGTGCACCTATCTTGTTTAAAATTTATACTTTTATTAGGTATACTTTAAGAAATGCTGCGAAATGTTTTAAAAAATAGGGAGAATGGACAAACAACAATTAAAGTAGGAAATCACAAAAATAGTAAAATAAAGGTGGCAGACAGGCTGCTCTCTCTGAATTCACTTCTATAATGAGGACGGATTAGTGTGTGTGAGTATAGAGGGTGTTTGGTGTATTATCACATTAAATGTCTTCACCATTGATATCCACATACTGTAAGATGTGTTATCACTGTTCCTACTCAATGTATAGGGAACACGCACTGAATTAGTCACCCTATTACCCAGATAATAACTGGGAAGGTGATGGGTGTTAGGTAAATAATATATAGGCTAGCTTAACTCCTTGGCGGGCCCGCACGTGGAGATTTCAGCTAAAAGCCTATATGGACCCGGCTATTGGTAGGTATCCTATTACTCTGTCAGCAGGATCTATCAGGCTATTGCGGTGTGATGTTCATCGCAAAGCTCTGAGATCACTGGTGTCAGTTAGTAGCGTATATATGCCGGTCTACTCAGTGGTTTAGAGCACTCAGCTACCCGTGCAGTGTCTGTGCCTAGAATCGGTGCTCAATGGCTGGGCACGTTACAGAGCGGGTTTTAGCCGGTACTAGCGCCTCTTATATATCACTACCCTTATAAGGGCTGTGAGATATGGTGGAAAGCTCACACAGATAATCAAAATTACATCCTAATAATACAAATAATAAAGAGTGAAGGAGAGCTGGCTCTGTCTGGCCACCGCTAGCCGGCACACACTTCGCAGAACAGCTTTTTCAAGGCCAACCAGACGTCAGCCACGTCAGGAGTTTTATACCCCTGTGAGTCCCAGTCCACCAATGAGAAGTCCGACCGTGTGAGTACTGGCTACGATATGCGAAAAGTTCCAATCTCACATGTCAGGAATGGACAGCGTGATGTCTATCTGATTTGATCTGTCTATCTGGTATGTGTCATTATTGTACATCTGTTACGTTCGTATATCCTGTCCGCATCCCCACTACATAATTTATTATGCGTACGTATATGTGTGCTGACATTGTGGGCTGATATTAAGTTATGACAAAGAGCAGATCAGCCAATGTCTGGATTTGTGTCTAGTGTCAGGTGATCTGTCAGAGTTCGCTCATATTTACCGCAGTTGATCTTATATACATTGTTAATAGTTTTTAGTTTAGCGTTTTTAATCTCATGTCTGCCCTCATATATGTCCTAACGTAATTTGGTCCATAACGGTCAGGATATAATTGCAGAAAGGCAGGTGTCTAAACCCGCAAGTTTTGCAGGGTTAGTTAGATTATGTCGACATGTCTTGTGTTGTCATCCGTGTCAATTATATTGATCACCTTAAGTCTGGGATGTAATGAGCCATTGTGAATATATGTGTCACTCCCCTGTCAATTGACACAGTATTATCACCACCCCTCGTAACTTTGTTAATATTGTTTTGTCATGTATCATTTTGTATCATGGTGCCAAGAAGTTAAATTGTTATTCGTTTTAATTTGTATAGAGACTCTGAAGGTACTCCCACATATGCACAGTTGGAAGGGATCACAATCTTTTTAGTTTAAGTGATGGTCCACATGTCCTATGTCGTCTTGGTTTGTACCAATGAAATTTTCTGGTGGAAAAAAATATATTGGGCATGGTCATATTTGATTGTTGGTTTTATTAATTTGCATGAGCCTCTAAAGATGATCCCGCATAAGTACAGTTGGATGGGACCCAGTATTATTTTGGTAAAGGTCGACATGTCCTATTTAGTATCAGCGAAATTATCCACTAGAAAAAATATTAATATATGCACAAGATCTAATCGCGCATTAAGTGTATCTCGTATAGGGTCAGTTGTGGGTTGCCGATTACAGGAAATATATGTCAATCGTTGAGTCGGTGCTGGGTCCTGGTGTAATCAATTAGGATCGCAAATCTGATAATGGGTGAAGAAAGTGGTAAATCTGTGGTGGAATATATGGGGATGGTGCTAGTGATAATGAAAAAAAAACAGAAAGTGTAAACACCGCAAATAATTAAGTGATAACTGGGAAAGAGGGCATTCCATTAATAACGAGGGTATGTCGCGTGTTGATGTGTTCCGCTCTTGATGCGGTAATATTTATCTAAGGTGATAGGGGGGTGTGGGAGAGGATGAGTGAGTGACACTATAGGTCGACCAACTTGTCGACATGTACAGAAGGGTGTATAGATCGTGATTCTTGTTAGGTGTAAGAAATGGAGGTTTAGTGGGGTGTGTCACCCGTGTTGACAGCCTGACCCCAAACTTGGGGGAGCTGTGTATTAATGCTTCTATGGATAACCTGTGGGGTCCTCAGTCCCTAGGACAACCACATGTATGTCCCAAAATCCCTGAAGCTAGTGAAATATATGAGCCAGTAGTATCCTATCATTGCTCCAATGGGGAACGTCATATATCTGTGGATAATGTAGGTCCTGTGAATAGAGTGTGCTGATACGAGTCATGATAATCCATGATACAGTTGACTATTCAAGTGGTTCATTCTCACTCCTTGTGTGGAGATAATCATATTTCTTGTATTTAGTTGATATGAGGTGTGTCTGGATATTGATACAGTCACTGGTGTTGCTGTTAGTGATTTGTTCTAGTCCATTTTCAGCCTCACTATCCATAAGTATCAGGTATCTTCCCAAACTGGGGTCACTTCTCCCAAGTCTGAGTTAACTGGCTAAGGATCATGTGTCTATGAGGGACTGGCAGTCTACCTCATGCTGTATGCATTTGGAACATATCCCACAGGGATGGTTTACAAGAATGCAGCGTAGCTGTTCTCCTCGTTGAGACCTTTCGGGGACATGGTGTCCATGAGGAAGATTAATCTGGTCTCTTGTTTGAGTAGCTCAGCGTCGATGTCCCCTCTTCTGATGCCCAGATCGATCTTCTTCATCCCATAGGCAAGTAGACCTGCTGGTTTGCTGTTGTGATGATGGTAGAAATGTTAGGCAACAGGAGTAAGCGTCTTCATTGCTTTCCTATCCCTCTCAGCATTCTTTATACTGGATATGTGTTCCAGTAGTCTTTTCTTCAGTGGTCTCTTGGTTTTGCCCATGTATGTTTTTGAACATGGACATTGTAGATTGTAAATGACGGCCACTGTGTCACAGTTAATGTGTTCTCCAATCTTCCATTTTTTACCAAACTTGTCCACGTAATCCTCTTTCGGGGTCATGATGCTGCATGCTTTACAGAAACCACATTTGGAGGAGCCGGTTCTCCTTTTGGTGATCTTATGGTTTTTCTCCAAATGGCTGTGCACCAGAATGTCCCACAAGTTTTTGCTTCTTCTCCAGTTGATCTGTATCCGATTGTCCATGATCCCTGCTAAATCGGGATCCGTCTGGAGAACCCCCATGTGTCTGTTGAGAATTGTTTGAATTTTTTGCCATTCATTACAGTATGTGCTAATGAAACGTACTTGATTGTCTTTCTCATCACGTTTTTCTTTGTAGAGGGGACCAGGAGTTGCTCCCTATTGTATGTTAACGTTTCATTATAGGCTCTCTTGACAGTCCGATGGCTGTACCCTCTATCTCTCAGGCGGTTGCTTAGTTCATCTGCTCTTACTTTGAAGGTACCTGTATTTGAGCAATTACGTTTGGTTCTCAAATACTCTCCTTTTGGTAACCCCTTGATGACCGCGGGATAATGAGAGCTGTCGCTGTGGAGTAGAGAGTTAGTCGCTGTGGATTCGCTGTGGATTAGTCTGTGGATGTCCGTGGAGATTGAGCCATCCTGTTCAATGGTGATATGTAAATCAAGGTAGTTGACTTCTGTTTGACTCATCTCGTATGTCAGATGTAGATTTAGATGGTTCTGATTCAGCTTATCCATCAGCTCAATAAACAGATTTTTATCTCCCTCCCAGACAATGAGCAGATAATCAATATAACGAAGCCAGAGGAGAATAGGATCCGTTAGTCTTTCATTCTCCTCACAAAAAACGACTTCCCGCTCCCACCACCCCAGGTACAGGTTCGCATATGCGGGGGCACAAGTGCTCCCCATCGCGGTCCCCCGTACCTGGAGGTAGAAGCTTTGACCCCGAAAGAGGATTACGTGGACAAGTTTGGTAAAAAATGGAAGATTGGAGAACACATTAACTGTGACACAGTGGCCGTCATTTACAATCTACAATGTCCATGTTCAAAAACATACATAGGCAAAACCAAGAGACCACTGAAGAAAAGACTACTGGAACACATATCCAGTATAAAGAATGCTGAGAGGGATAGGAAAGCAATGAAGACTACTGGAACACATATCCAGTATAAAGAATGCTGAGAGGGATAGGAAAGCAATGAAGACGCAACTCCTGTTGCCCAACATTTCTACCATCATCACAACAGCAAACCAGCAGGTCTACTTGCCTATGGGATGAAGAAGATCGATCTGGGCATCAGAAGAGGGGACATCGACGCTGAGCTACTCAAACAAGAGACCAGATTAATCTTGCTCATGGACACCATGTCCCCGAAAGGTCTCAACGAGGAGAACAGCTACGCTGCATTCTTGTAAACCATCCATGTGGGATATGTTCCAAATGCATACAGCAAGAGGTAGACTGCCAGTCCCTCATAGACACATGATCCTTAGCCAGTTAACTCAGACTTGGGAGAAGTGACCCCAGTTTGGGAAGATACCTGATACTTATGGATAGTGAGGCTGAAAATGGACTAGAACAAATCACTAACAGCAACACCAGTGACTGTATCAATGTCCAGACACACCTCATATCAACTAAATACAAGAAATATGATTATCTCCACACAAGGAGTGAGAATGAACCACTTGAATAGTCAACTGTATCATGGATTATGTAAAGACTCGTATCAGCACACTCTATTCACAGGACCTATATGATCCACAGATATATGACGTTCCCCGTTGGAGCAATGATAGGATACTACTGGCTCATATATTTCACTAGCTTCAGGGATTTTGGGACATACATGTGGTTGTCCTAGGGACTGAGGACCCCACAGGTTATCCATAGAAGCATTAATACACAGCTCCCCCAAGTTTGGGGTCAGGCTGTCAACACGGGTGACACACCCCACTAAACGTCCATTTCTTACACCTAACAAGAATCACGATCTATGCACCCTTCTGTACATGTCGACAAGTTGGTCGACCTATAGTGTCACTCACTCATCCTCTCCCACACCCCCCTATCACCTTAGATAAATATTACCGCATCAAGAGCAGAACACATCAACATGCGACATACCCACGTTATTAATGGAATGCCCTCTTTCCCAGTTATCACTTAATTATTTGCGGTGTTTACACTTTCTGTTTTTTCTCATTATCACTAGCACCATCCCCATATATTCCACCACAGATTTACCACTTTCTTCACCCATTATCAGACTTGCGATCCTAATTGATTACACCAGGACCCAGCACCGACTCAACGATTGACATATATTTCCTGTAATCGGCAACCCACAACTGACCCTATACGAGATACACTTAATGCGCGATTAGATCTTGTGCATATATTAATATTTTTTCTAGTGGATAATTTCGCTGATACTAAATAGGACGACATAGGACATGTCGACCTTTACCAAAATAATACTGGGTCCCATCTAACTGTACTTATGCGGGATCATCTTAGAGGCTCATGCAAATTAATAAAACCAACAATCAAATATGACCATGCCCAATATATTTTTTTCCACCAGAAAATTTCATTGGTACAAACCAAGACGACATAGGACATGTGGACCATCACTTAAACTAAAAAGATTGTGATCCCTTCCAACTGTGCATATGTGGGAGTACCTTCAGAGTCTCTATACAAATTAAAACGAATAACAATTTAACTTCTTGGCACCATGATACAAAATGATACATGACAAAACAATATTAACAAAGTTACGAGGGGTGGTGATAATACTGTGTCAATTGACAGGGGAGTGACACATATATTCACAATGGCTCATTACATCCCAGACTTAAGGTGATCAATATAATTGACACTGATGACGACACAAGACATGTCGACATAATCTAACTAACCCTGCAAAACTTGCGGGTTTAGACACCTACCTTTCTGCAATTATATCCTGACCGTTATGGACCAGATTACGTTAGGACATATATGAGGGCAGAAATGAGATTAAAAACGCTAAACTAAAAACTATTAACAATGTATATAAGATCAACTGCGGTAAATATGAGCGAACTCTGACAGATCACCTGACACTAGACACAAATCCAGACATTGGCTGATCTGCTCTTTGTCATAACTTAATATCAGCCCACAATGTCGGCACACATATACGTACGCATAATAAATTATGTAGTGGGGATGCGGACAGGATATACGAACGTAACAGATGTACAATAATGACACATACCAGATAGACAGATCAAATCAGATAGACATCATTCTGTCCATTCCTGACATGTGAGATTGGAACTTCTCGCATATCGTAGCCAGTACTCACACGGTCGGACTTCTCATTGGTGGACTGGGACTCACAGGGGTATAAAACTCCTGACGTGGCTGACGTCTGGTTGGCCTTGAAAAAGCTGTTCTGCGAAGCGCGTGCCGGCTGGCGGTGCGCAGACAGAGCCAGCTCTCCTTCACTCTTTATTAATTGTATTATTAGGATGTAATTTTGATTATCTGTGTGAGCTTTCCACCATATCTCACAGCCCTTATAAGGGTAGTGATATATAAGAGGCGCTAGTACCGGCTAAAACCCGCTCTGTAACGTGCCCAGCCATTGAGCACCGATTCTAGGCACAGACACTGCACGGGTAGCTGAGTGCTCTAAACCACTGAGTAGACCGGCATATATACGCTACTAACTGACACCAGTGATCTCAGAGCTTTGCGATGAACATCACACCGCAATAGCCTGATAGATCCTGCTGACAGAGTAATAGGATACCTACCAATGGCCGGGTCCATATAGGCTTTTAGCTGAAATCTCCACGTGCAGGCCCGCCAAGGAGTTAAGCTAGCCTATATATCATTTACCTAACACCCATCGCCTTCCCAGTTATTATCTGGGTAATAGGGTGACTAACTCAGTGCGTGTTCCCTATACATTGAGTAGGAACAGTGATAACACCTCTTATGTGGATATCAATGGTGAAGACATTTAATGTGATAATACACCAAACACCCTCTATACTCACACACACTAATCCGTCCTCATTATAGAAGTGAATTCAGAGAGAGCAGCCTGTCTGCCACCTTTATTTTACTATTTTTGTGATTTCCTACTTTAATTGTTGTTTGTCCATTCTCCCTATTTTTTAAAACATTTCGCAGCATTTCTTAAAGTATACCTAATAAAAGTATAAATTTTAAACAAGATAGGTGCACCCATATAGACAGGACATTCCTGTTTTTCTTTTCCTGTTCAATATGAAGAATCAGGGTGTACTTGTAATTTAGATTTGTAAATAATCCTGATATGGGTTGGAGCTTGGTAACCATCACCTTCTTCAAACTAGGGACAGATCACCCCCTTTTTGTAGGAAGGTCATGTCCAGGGATGAAGCAGACTTCGTGGACCTGGGTGGCTGGTTCTACTCTCAGTCTGAGTAAGCTTCAGCTGAAGAGGAAGTGATACCCCCCCCCATTGAAGGGCATTGCCATGCAAGAGTCACAACATGAAATCAGATTCATTATGGGAAATCACTGTCCAAAGCCTTTGGATGCAAAACATGCTAACAGGTTCCACAGCATGCACACATAAATCTAATGGGCCCCATACATCAGCAATTAATTATGACAAGGGAAGAAAAGTTGTATTCACTAGGAATAGACAGGCGCCTTGCAATGAGCTGGATCTCCGGTGAGAGCAGCTGCTTAATTGTGGGGGTAGTCACTCCCCACTCGAGGATGCAAAGTGTGAGTCCCCCTTTTTCTTTGCATTAATTATGACAATCCGGAGATCTGGAGATGATTGCCAAAATTAATTTTAGATGTGTGGGCTCCCCCTTTTGGCAATCCCAATCAAAAATTAATAGGGATCGCCAATCGATTGCTTAATCTGATTTTTAAACATGCTTAATAATCTGGTATTATCTGTGGATCTTTTTCATATGTGTGGGCATTCCCAATTTGTCTTCTTAATCTATTTAAATTATGAACAGCTGAAATGACAATCGATTGGGCAATTTCCAGATATGAAGATGCAATCTTTAGATGGAAAAATCTGCCGATCACTGAAATAAATCGGTAATGTGTGGGCAAGTCAAATAGATTGTAGAATCCATTTATCTGGCCAAAAAATCCCTGGATCTGGAAATCCATTAATTGTGATTGCTGATTTATGGGGCCCATAAGTCTATCTGCATGCATTGTTGTAGACCTTTTTTGTCCAGGTTGCTCTGTCAGCTTTCACACCAAGGGCCGGATGTAATGCATTGCGAGTCAGACAGCAGGTTTGTAAATGACTGCCCCTTTAAAAAAAAAAAAAAAAACTCAGAGTTCAAGCAGCCTCCAGACTCTCAACGTATTAAGCGCCCCATACATCAGCAATTAATTGTGACAATTTTCAGATATGGAGATGATTGCCGCAATTAATTTTAGATGTGTGGGCTCCCCCTTTTGGCAATCCCAATCAAAATCGCCAATCGATTGCTTAATCAGATTTTTAAACATGTTTAATAATCTGGTATTAAGGGCCCCATACATCAGCAATTAATTGTGACAATTTTCAGATATGGAGATGATTGCCACAATTAATTTTAGATGTGTGGGCTCCCCCTTTTGGCAATCCCAATCAAAATCGCCAATCGATTGCTTAATCAGGTTTTTAAACATGTTTAATAATCTGGTATTATCTGCAGATCTTTTTTATATGTGTGGGCATTCCCAATTCGTCTTCTTTATCTATTTACATTATGAACAGCTGAAATATCAATCGATTGGGCAATTTCCAGATATGAAGATGCAATCTTTAGATGGAAAAATCTGCTGATCACTGAAATAAATCTGTAATGTGTGGGCAAAGTCAGATAGATTGTAAAATCCATTTATCTGGCCAAAGAATCTGTATCTGGAAATCGATAAATTGTGATTGCTGATGTATGGGGCCCATAAATAGATGAAGAAGACGAATTGAGAATGCCCACACATATAAAAAAAGATCCCAGATAATACCAGATTATTAAGCATGTTTAAAAATCTGATTAAGCAATCGATTGGCGATCCCTATTAATTTTTGATTGGGATTGCCAAAAGGGGGAGCCCACACATCTAAAAATAATTTTGGCAATCATCTCCAGATTTTAGGATTGTCACAATTAATTGCTGATGAATGGGGCCCATAACTTTCTTGGTTTGAAGAAAACTCAATAATAAATAACATATTTGTGTTTTTAAATTTTTGTTTATGAATGAATACAAATTTAAATACAGTTTCGTTATAAAATAATAAGTTGCTAAAAATGCCCGCAGCGCTCAAAATGACTGTTCTTTTTTTTGCGTGCAATATTTAACTAATCTTCAATTAATAGACTTGGCTGCATTGCTATTTATTTATACTAAGAGAACAGTCACTGAGCGACGCTGGCATTTTTAGCGGATATTTCAACACTGGCACTCAAAGGGTTACAAATCCCTTACTTCACCAGGACTCCCTGGGGTGAAACACTGTCAAAGTCATGTGGCTTAGTTAGGGAAGAATCTGGATCTCAATAGTTGAAAAACTTTGTTTTATGATTCTCTTTGCATTTTTACAGAAGGCACGCTTGGCCTTGAAAAGATGTGTGAGATACTTGCGAGCCCCATTCGCGACAATGCTCACACATCCCTGTCCCGGTGAGCGGCGCTACAAGAAGGGTGATCTCGGTGTGCCATCTGCATGGATTTATTTTGTAGAGGACATATTTGGTTATGTGAAGACGCACAGTCTTTAATGCTCAAAATGTAAATTGAATCAGACTTCTGGTGGTATTTTTTATAGCAGAAAGCTATTTTTTCAGACCAACTGGAATGTGATTTACCGTGTAACAGATGCAGGCCAGGAAGTAATGGTAGTCAAGTTAGCAAGTCTCACATACTGTAAAACATCTCTGTAATGTTGTACATACAGTAAATAGCAGCAAGGAGCATCAATTAGGAAGGTATAGGGGATGGATAGGGGTGGCAGTGGTCCATGGGAATGCCCAGTGTTTAATGGGCATTACCACAAAAATGCCTGGCATTTCCATGGGTATGTGGGTGGGTCAGGGATGGGTGGCTGACATCACGTGACTTTGTCCTGGCACCTGCAAATAAAAGTCCATTCAGACTGACTTTTATTTGCGAAGAGTGGAGAAATCATTTGATGGTCGACGACTATTGAATGATTTCTTCTGCAGCAACAGCAGCAAATGAGGGAATGTGTCTTCATTACTTTACATACCCTTTGCATGGTTTACATTACTGTATTTACATTTCTTAACAAATCCTAATTACTGTATTGAAATTCATAAGTAGGCATGTACAGTATAAATCACAAAGGTGTAAAACTAAAGTGACATGTGTACTTCACAACACTAAAGTAGAAGCTGGACACTACTTGCCCATAGCAACCCATCAGATTCCATTTCCTATTTATATAGCACATTCTAGAAGATAATAGATAGAATCTGATGGGTTGCTATGGTCAACATACCATCTTCAGTAGAACTCCCATCTTAGTACATTTTGTTGGCAAAGAGTGCTTTACCCACTCAGTCAGGATCACCTCTGGAGTTATGCTTCAATCAAAGGCAGTGAGTGCAGAACCACCGCTCACCTACACCAGTTGGCTGTGGTGTATAATGGTGGATGGTGGACGTGTGTTGTAGCCCTGGCTGTGGGTGATGGGTGGTGTTTTCAAAGGGGGTGGGTGTGTATAATGCTGGTCTATCCCTAGTGGGGGCGGGTTTGTGTATAACACTGGGCGGGGGGGAGTACTAAGGCAGAAACTGTGTGTGTATAAAGCTGTCAATCACTCTGCTAACCACGCCCAGCTTTATACACAAAGGGGATGAGTGACATATCTGGCTAAATATATAAGAGATTTACCCCTTAAATTGGTGATTGGAGGGAATGCATGACTCGTAGTGAATGACTGACAAACACTGTAATCATTATGCATTCAGCACAGTATATTCTTTCTTTTAAACACTATTGTAAATATTCAAATACTTTATTTAAAATAACAATAGAAGAAATACGAACCGCAATAATACTCAGGAATTTGGTGTGTTATGGTATTGTGCAATCCTTAAATTGTCCCTTGTCACGATTTTTCTAATGGGATATTTCAGTGCATCAAAAAATAGCAAATAAATGAAACAATTTTTATGTCACTGATGATATCACGTCCTTTACTATGACATCACCAATAACACATCTTTCACAATTTCAAAAGCCCCAATAAAGAATATAGCAAAAAAGAAATGACAGCTAATGCAAAAAAAAATTTTTTATAACCCTCATAATTTTAAATAAATAAAAAATGTAATTTTGTAATAATTGAAGATGTACTTCTTCAGTGGCTTCAAGGATACCAGGATTCTCTGGGGACATATTTAAAGTATTTAGTTATATGAAAATAAATAAACAACTCTGTATAATTCTTGAACATAGAACATTGCCAATAATTATTTGTATAGCATACACAATGGAACAAACGTGGCACTATATTTTACAGATATTTAGAACTCATATGGAAAATAATGTAGCATCCTGAGTGCCTTCTTAGACAGAACCTTTCATAGCAGTGGTGTCAAACTCATGGCCCTCCAGCTGATGTGGGACTACACGTCCCAGCATGCCCTGCCACAGTTTTAGCAATCCATTATATAGAATCTGTGGTATGGCATGCTGGGATGTGTAGTTCCACAACAGCTGGAGGGCCATGAGTTTGACACCACTGTTTTATAGTGATGAAATTGTAATACCTTTTGCTTTCAACTGTTATCTCATAGCAGAAAAATAACTTAATCTATTCATTATTTAAATGCTTTGATATTATTATTATTATTATTATTATTATTATTATTATTATTATTATTATTATTATTACTCTTATTATGTTTAGACTTTAAAATGTATACATTTCATATGTATACCTCTCCAGTGCTTTCCAATACTGCCGGGGGTTTGAAACTATACACAGTTTGATTTGAACAACAAGAACATAATGTATAACTGTCAAAGATAAACAGACTACTCATTAGATATCATCAATTGCCGCAATTCATGTCACTTGACAAAAATCAATATTTTGAACCAGTCAAAGCTTTGCCCAAAAAAACTCTACATTCCGTCCATTTTTCAGCTGACTAACTGTAATACAGTTTCAAGCTTCATTGACCTTAGAGTATCTTCAAATTGATATCTGATTGCTTTTATGCCCTCATTGTAGACAGGCAATACATCAGATGCATTATTCAGCCTTCATTAAATCTGGCATGGTGTCCAAAGAAAATCTATAAAAACATTTAAATAGTGTGCACAAAATATACTAGCATAAATGTACAAACCTTTTATTTAATGTGTACTGTATAATCTTTGCTATGTTGTACAAAATGCACTTACTGAAATGTGGCTTTGATATTTACAGTGGATATAATTTAAGAAGACTCTAATGGTCATATTCTTACCTTAAAATGATCAGAGTAATATGAAGGATATGCCTATGCAAACTAGGGCCCTAACTAGGTGTGTGCCAGTGGTGCCTTGTGCACAGCAGACCCGCACTGTGGGCTCACACGCCACCACAGACCTTTTCCCCTGACTCTCATAACCAAAGACAGTGACAGTACATCCCCTCCATGTTGCACTGTGCTCTCTAGCCAGCAGGTTTTCAGTAAGTCAAGCTGTTGGCTGAGCAGAGCACCAATGCTAGGACACAGCGGGGAAGTTATGTGCTGATACTGATCAGCGCTCCTCCTCTGTGTCCTAGACTCTGCGCTCTTCTCGACAGGCGGCACCGTGACTGACTGTGGATGGGAGCCGCTGGCTGGGGATTACAGTGCAGTGCAGAGGAGATGCACTGTCACTGGCTGTTTGAAGGATAGAGGATGAGAGAAGCAGCAGGAGAAGTAGTGGGAACTGCAGCCCAAAAAAATTTGAAAATTGGAATGGGGACAGGTCTGACGCTGTGGGCAAGGGGATCAGGGCTGACATTGGGAGGAAGTGGGACAGGACATACACTAGGAAAAGGAGGACACTTCTCCTGTGGGCATTGTGTGCACAAGAGGTGCAAGTCCTGTGGGCATTATGTGTGAAAGTGGTGCTATCCTGTGAGCATTACTGGTACTATTATGGTACTATTAGGGGATCATGCCCATTTTCCATGAAGCCTTGCCCCTATATTTTTGCCACGTGGCTTAGTCATGCACTGTGCCTTTTTTAAATATCAGGAGGGGGCACCAATTCCCTTTCTGTCACAGGGCACCAAAATGTCTAGATGATGTGTACCTAGCGCAATCATTAGCAATAGGGACCTCTCCTGTTCTCCATCGTACTGCATGTATAGATAATGGAGGATGTCCCTGGAAATGTGCAGGAGCATGCATCATCAGTGACATAGAGCAAACAGACTAGAAAATATTAATATTTTGTCATTCAAACCCATTAGAATTGGCAACATTATTGAAAATATCATCTAGTGTGTACCCAGCTTAAGTCTCATTTTTTTATTTTTGTTCATTCTATTCGGTTTTTATGCTTTGTATGGTGCTGTGGACATCGTCATTGTCCTCATCATCTTAAACGACACCTGCTTTAAATATAGATTCAATATACAAAATATCTTTGTTATATATTGGCCATGGCCACCAGAAACTCTTTCATTCTTAATACATGTATGCTTGTGTCCAGAAAGCTTTTCTTAGCATACAGTACATTGCTATCTACTTTAAGATTATTATTTTATGACATATTAAATTCTGTTAATAACAAAGATCAGAAATTTCCCTTCAGCACCGTACAATCATTGTGTGTTTAAATATATCTTTACATGTTATTTAAAAATAGAAAAAAAAACCTGAAACATTTTGTAATGTTTTTCTATTTTATAAGTTAATTAAAGATGTCATTATAAACATGCACTTTGCCCTAATGTTTGTCAGCATTTTAAAAACACATTGTACTTTCCCACTTTCCTAAATGAAGCATTCTCCCCAAGGAATCGTTTCATTGACACCACTGTGAATTATTTTCTTTAACATGACAATTTCCATGATATCGCTCTTGTAATTTGTTTAAATAGCTTATTTCTAGTGTTTTGTAAAGTAACAAAAAAAGATTTTAGCTAAAGCAAATGAGCTACATAGTATTCTGTCTACCTTTCTAAATCTGACCTTTATTCTATGCTCAAATTATGTGCTGTCTTGGCTATAGTAAATACTTTAAAATTGACCACAATATGCTAATGATACTGTAAATAAGTAAATATTAATAATGATAATAATAATATTACATTTAAATATCTGTACTATTATGATAGCCCAAATTCTGGTGGTAGCATCGACCTATGGTCTCCTGCACCTGAATTGTGTTTGCATTTACTTTTCCAGGACGAAAGGTGCATACACACGGGCTATAATTGCTGGCAATATGGTCACTGAGCGACCATATTGCCAGTGATTGGAGTGTAAGAAAAAAGAAAGAAAATAGTCTGCGCTTCCACTTAGATGCTGCCGGGCACCTGGTAGTACCACCTAGTACAGAATATATGCCAGAAAGATTTGAGTGTGCACGGGCGATAAATCGCTGGGTGCGCGCTCCCGTTTTTAGCCCCCTTATGATTGCTGGTCACAGGAGCTTGCTCCTGCGACCAGCTGATTCCCTCTGCGGCTCCCCTAGCAGAGGTTCCTTTTCATCAGTGACCATCTCTGGTTGCTGATGAAAAGGAGACACTCAGCAATATATTGCACAGCAATATATCGCCCCCATGTGTACACAGATCTAGAGGAAAAACAAATAAAAGGGACAAAAAAAGGGCAAATGTATCCAACCTTCATTTTGTTACCGAATGTGTTCCCGAATGAGGTGTGATTTTTGCCACGGTTGTGATTATTCATGGCAAGGTGAATATAGTCACACTTCTAATTGCATTGGGATGCAGCTCCTCAGTTAAGATGAAAAGAGACATCTGTAAAAAGACAAAATAAATAGACATTGAAACAAGGCATCAGAGAGCATGTAAACTCTAATAGGAACAAGTGAGACAAAATAGCAAGTATGATAGATATAGGTGTAAGTAAGAAAGTTTGAATACATCTAAAAGGTGTTTAAATTTGAAAGCTGTTGGAAGGTCTGATTAGCATGGATAAGAATTTCTTAAGTAGTGACACATGATGCAAAAAAGAAAAGCCCATCTTTCTAAAAACTTCAGACTCATCTATATGTGCTAATTTTTTCATTCAAAAACCCATTTGTTTAGCATAGCATAATTTGGGATTGCATTAGAAGGGTATTACATTTGCATACCTTCTCTGGGGAACATATTAATGAAGTTAATGAGTGTGTGATCTCTAATTATATTTTACCCACACACCATAAAAAGACCTTAGCATTGTTCTTCCAATAATAATATATATGGAATAAACATTTATCTTAAAAATAATGATACTAATAATAATAATAATAATAATAATAATAATAATAATATTACATTAAATATCTGTACTATTATGATAGCCCAAATTCTGGTGGTAGCATGGACCTATGGTCTCCTGCACCTGATTCTTGTATTCAGGGCAGTACGGATGGTGTAATGTTTAGCATTACTGCCTCACAGCACTGAGGTCATGGGTTCGGCTCCCACCATGGCCCTAAATGTGCGGAGTTTGTATATTCTCCCCGTACTTGTGTGGGTTTCCTCCCACAACCCAAAAATATACTGGTAGGCTAATTGGCTCCAAACAAATTAACCCTAGAATGTCTGTGTGTTCGTTTATTTGTGGTAGGGATTATAGATTGTAAGATCCACTGGGGCAGGGACTTATGTGAGTGTTCAAATATTCTCTGTAAAGTGCTGCAGAATATGTATGTGCTATATAAAAAACTATTAATAAATAAATAAATAAATAAATAATAAATACAATTTTGCAACAGAGCTACATCTTGTTGGGAGCAACTCATTTAAACATGAAGTCCTACACTTTTAAACAGCTCTTGGGACAATCTCTGGTTGCTTTTTGGATGCACTTATTGGAATTGGCTCAAAGACTTTCCCATCGCCTCTACACTTGAGGACTGTTAAACATCCTCCAGCGCTGTTTACAAAAACCTGCAAAGTTAATGGACTCCCACATGTGGTCTAATCACACAATGGACCCATCATGGGGAAACTGAACATTTCTAACTACCAATTGAGCTTTCCAAAGGGAAACAACGCGATTCCAACCTTTAAGTATACAACCTTTGATTGCCCTATTTTTTTTTTTACATTAATACTATATACTGTATGTTTATGTTTTAATAATTTAAAAACTGTCTAAATTTTTATACCATGCACCATAAATGTTTTATACAAATTAATAAATATCGTGTAATATTAGCACCCAATTGATCCATTTCTAGTGCGCCACCTTTTTGTTTTACTTGTACCCTCTTAGGGGTTTTGACATCCCCCAGTAGGAGCAGCTTGACACACCACCCCACTAGGCACCCGTTTTTTCCTTTACTCGCAAGGCTAAAAGATACACTCTTTTTTCTATAATTTATTTTATCTCTGACAAACAATTTTAAGACTGTTCGGGCGACATACAGGTTGAGTATCCCGTATCCAAAATGCTCGGGACGAGGAGAATTTTGGATAACGGATTATTCCGTATTTCGGAATATTTTAATATTTCAATTATGTATTTTGAAGTATCTTGCATATATGCTGTATAAACACATAAAATGCACACAAATATATTTTATCATCACATAAAATACACACAAATATATTTTATTTGTTCAAAAAACAAGGTTTTAAAACATGAAACAAAATTTGTGTACTATCTCCGATATTGAATTTGAATGCCAAGCAATCATTTTCTTGCACATATATAGTGCCAGTTACATATCATGTCACCAGTAGTGCTGTTACAAATGTCCCCAGTGAGTTTTTAGCAAAAAAAAATTTTTTTTTCACTTTCTGGAATGTATGGTTTTCGGAATAATTCGGATAACGGATACTCGGATACAGGATACTCAACCTGTATTAAGAAACATCAACAAAATGTAAATTAAATACCAGAGAAAAAGTACAGTATTTTCTTTCTAACCAATTTCTGTACTAATCCATGAGAATAATATAAAGAAATGTCATGGACAAACTTTAAAAAAAATCAGAACTAATATAAAAATAGCTCCAGTAATTTATTGTATGTTTGTTCAAGGCAATCTTTCTACTTGGTAGAAAATGTTGTTGCTTATTGTGGATCGCTAAATTAAATAATAAAACAAAAAAGTTGGACATTCAATTTAAAAATTTGAAAAGAGGTGGTTGGAAGAGACTTCTCAGGAGGCGCATAACATAATTGTTTAAAATTGTGAACATGTACTCAGGGCCTTATTCTAGATTTGGGTGGGGTTTCACTTCAAAGTGAGATCTACAGTATATTGCAGTGTAAAAATAAAGCAGCCAGTATTTACCCTGCACAGAAACAAAATAACTCACCCAAATCTAATTCTCTCTGCACATTTTACATCTGCCCCCCTGCAGTGCACATGGTTTTGTCCATCTAAGAAGGATTTTGTCAGAACGAGTGAACTAGAATAAGGCCCTCAGTGTTACAATCCTTATAGATTTTCTTTGAGTCAAGTGTCCTTCTTCTCAATAACGGAATATTCCATGACGGATGACGTTCAAATGGTGATTTTCTTAGTAAGTGTACATATAGTAAAAATATAGAATGAACGTGCAATTAGTGAGAAGTTCATCTATTTGAAAATTTATATTACAGACATTAGAAATAGGGAGGGCGTACCCAACTTACTCTGAGATGGAATATTTTCAAACATGTAGCGGTTTCTTTTTCATCCAAATGATGCAGTGGTCTTCATAGATCGGAGTGTGGTGGGGTCCTTTTTGACATGTGCTCCACTTGTATACGGAAAGAGAATAGAAACAACAATGTGTAGACTTGTCCTTCAGGGGTTCTATCTGGTGAAGTGAGTGTATAGCTCAGAATTGTATACCTCGCTCACCGTTTAAAATACAATGAAGCATATATCAAGCTGTCTTTTCCATTTATTTATTATTGAAAATTCTTTATAGAATGTATGGGTATATAGGCATCTAAAGGCATATATAAGGTATGCCACCTGGTCTCCCACTGATAAAGAAACCAATATACTGTAGGCATCCTCCCATCTTGTTAGTGGTGAGTAAGGTATGCCATCCCGTTATGAATGGAATAATCCCCACAAAGTAAGTCCATCATTGATTAACCAATGTAAAAGTATACATCCAACGTCATTATTTCACTCTGCCCACAATGTGCTGTAGCTCCTATTACACCAGCATAGGCCTCTTTTCTCCAAGACCTTGGCATTTAAAAAAATAAAAAAACACAGAGTTATGGGAAGAGAGCAGGCTGGAAACAGTTTTCTTCCTGTAACCACTGAGGTCCATTACCCATCTGCCCACCACTAGTTCCAAAAAGAAAACAAATAGAAGTGGTATCAAGGATTTCAATGCATGGGTTGATGACGAGCTCTCACACCTTGCACAAGACCTTCTGTGCACAATGAATGGTCTGGGCTTCACACAAATCATTCCTTCTGCCACACATATTAGTAGTCACATGCTAGATTTTATCTTTCAGATTGGATTACAAGTCACTGACCTATAAACAAATATATAGTCAGGCCACCAATCCCTTTGGTTCTCCATTGCAACCCCTCAAAACAGATCTTTGCCAATTAAGCTGACCAGGTATTGTCCAAGGAGAGTATGACTTCACAGGCTCTTGAGTCAAATCTGGATCTCTCTGTATTACTGGGAGTTTGTGAAGATCCCTGTTCCCTAGTCCGTAACTATAATAGGGATATAACGGCTTCAATTGATATTGTAGCCCCAGTGCATATACAACATTTCAAACCACATTGTCAAGCTCCCTGGTTTGACAGCAGTCTTAATGAGCTCAAGAAAAGGGTGTAGATTGAAAGACAATAGAGGAAGACTAACCTTTTGGAGGACAAGATAAAACTAAGAAAGCATACTGAGGAATATCAATAGACAAAAACCCGTAAGAAATCAGAGTTCCCATCAATTGAGATCATAGCAGCAAACAATAGGCCTGCTCAACTTTTTAGCACAGTGGAAATTATTTGCAAGCCACATTGCCTGCAGCCTGATGAAACACTCTCCCAGGCAGGATGTAATGAGTTCGAAAAAAAAAATTCAGATAAAATACTGTGTCCGCCATCAGGGCTGGAATCCCAACAGTGCCATCAGATGAGTGTCAAACTACCAAGGCTGACACTGTAAGCCACCTATCCTCATGGACCAGCCTGGACCCAATAGATGTAAAAGACATTGCTGAAATTGCCAAATTTTGTGTCAGACTTCCTGTGATCTGGACCCTGCCCCAACCAAGCTCCTAATAGTGTATATGGATAAAATTGGTCCCTTCTTTGCAAAAATTGTTCAATACTCTTTGCAGACAGGGATTTTTCCTCAACCCTTAAAGGAAGCATTTGTTAGACCTCTTCTTATAAAGTCTAATTTATATCCAGAATTCATGACCAACTACAGACTGGTGTCAAACCTTCCTTTTCTAGGAAAAGTAATTGAAAAAGTGGTCGCAAATCACCTGAAACCCGCCTGACAACTCAGGATATGTATGATCCATTCCAATCAAGATTCAGGAGAAGACATAGCACTGAAACAGAAGGACCTTATAGTGTAGTAGGTCTCATAATCAAATAAAGTTCAATAGTACATAAAAAGTTCTTAATGAATGGAATCCCCTATGGTCTATGGATTCTTGATGTGTAGCTTCTATGGATTCCATACACATCATGAATCCATAGACCATAGAGGATTACATCCTTTAAGAACTTTAAGGTCCTTCTGTATATATTTTTTTATTTCATGTATGAGAAAATTGCATTACGTCATCAAAAGATCGTCAGTTTTTGGATTCTGAAATTGCACATATGTATACTTGATACATTTAGCCACATAGTCGGCAAAATCTTAGGTGGTTCTACTATTTTTGATTTGTGTATTAATTTGATGTGTTTGCTGATACATCTTGTATTTCCACCATAGTTGCAACCCACGGCACAATGTTTTCTGTTTTATTCTGTATTATAGCACTGAAACAGCCCTGGTATATGTGCTAAATGATCTAATGGCAAGACACAGAGGTGACTGTGCAATCTTAATCATTCTGCATCTCACTGCAGCATTTTATACTGTGGACCATTGATTGAGTGCCTGAAAAATTTCTGTGGACTGGATGGCACAGTACTAAGATGGTTCAAATATTTTCTCACTGGCAGGTCACAGAGAGTGTCATCTCGAGTTTACTTATCTTCATCAGTACCACCATGTTGGGTTCCACAAGGTTCTATATTATCCCCCATGCTTTTTGCAGTGTTAATGCTGCCACTGGGTGAAATATTAGGCTCTATGGCCTAGTCTACCACTACTATGAAGATGATACACAACTGTACTTGTCATTTGCTCCATGCACTGAAAACCCAATAACAACCATAATTGGCTGCATATCTGAGCTCCAGGAATAGATGAGTGCCAGTTGGCTGGGACTGCATTCCTATAAAACAGAGGTCCTTATGTTAGAGCGTCAACATCAAAGGAAAAGAATGCAGCATAGCCACCCAACTGGACTGACAGTTGGGGGTACAGAATTACAAAGCTCTGATCATGTGAAGAATATTGGCATAGTATTGGATGGTGGCTTTACACTTAAACATCAGCCACAATCAAATCTGCATTCTTTCATCTGAGGAACATAGCCAGAATCAACCATTTAATACCCTCTCAAGATCGGCAAAAGTTACACATGCATTTGAATCATCTAATTTGAATTACTGCAATGCCCTCTAACTTGGTCTCCCAGCAAAGAACTGTACTGATTACAGCTGGTACAAACACAGCTGCCAGGCTGTTAACCAACCAGCCCATTCCAGCCACATAACTCCTATTCTCTACTCTCTTCACTGGCTGCACATAAAATGGCGAATCATTTTCAAGATCAACTTATTGAGTTTCAAAGCCCTACAGACTTAAGCATTGGCAAACTGTTTGTAACATCAACACAGCATGAAACTCAGCACCAGACCCTATGTGGAATTGTAGTGCCCCAATTTATAAAGATTGAATGGCATATGACAAAACATCGGCGATTCACCAGAGTGCATCCAGTATGCCCAGTTTCTTCGAAAGAGGGAAGATGAGATGGGATTATGATAACTAAACTGTCAAAGGTATTTTCTTTTAGAGAAACATACACTGAGAAAATTGCACAATATTTTACTGATTTGAGTATTGGATACAACTATATTAGAGTTCTGTGTATTAATGTTGTTAAATTATACTCTTGATCAATTAAATGAGTGCTTTGGGCTTTGCTCGCATCTATATTGTAATATATAAAGCAGTCTATTAAGTAGGAAGAAATAGCAAGAAAAAGTGCCTTTTAGATGTAGTATGTAATCATGTTTAAATTGAAATAAAATCCCCCAAATTGCTTGCATACTGAAAATAAATTCTTCAGTCGTCTCTTTTTCACTGTAAAGTGACATAGTGGCTCCATTGAAAAGTAAAGTACATTATGTAATTCTGTTAAACGATTTTTAAAGCACTCTTTTATCAAATCAACTATGTAAAATAAAAAAAAATTGGTACTTGTGTAGTTTCACAAGCAGCTTATGCTATGTTTGAAGCTACGTAGACACACCACGAGGGGTAAATCAAATGACTGATAATCTAGGTAAACTTGAGAATTGGTCAAGAGCATGGCAACTACAGTCTAATGCAAAAAAATGCAAAATTATGCACTTGGGACTCAAAAACCCAAAGACTCAATATAGTTTCAAGGGTACTATAATGGAAACTACTGAGGAGAAACAGATATGTGGACCAGTCGCACAGGATTCGATGTTTAATTGAATCTACTGTATATTTATAACTCGGCCCTCTGTCTATAGTAATCAGAGTTTAATACAGTACTTTAGCAAGCATCAGGGGTGTGCTGCCGCGGACACAAAAATATTAAGGACTGAAAAAGTGTATCTAATGTGCGGTGCACCACAAAAAGAATAATTACACAATAAGAAGTAACTTTTATTATTTAATGATTAAAACTAGCGAAATATATTTAAAAAACATACAGACATGGACAAACAAGTGAAAAATGTGCATGTTAAAACAGCACATGTGGGGATGTCGTGTGTGTAATAAGCTTCTCTTTCGTACTTATTGATAATTAGCATCTGATATATGCTTGCGAGGTCTCTATAGCCAAAGAAAATATCCTGTTTAAGTTATAATATATTTGTCCTTAATAGGATTCAGGTTAGTGATTTGCCTCATTGGGTAACCACTTAATAAGCTGGTAACAGTGTTATATTTAATTATACTTAAAGTAAGACAATGTTGCAAGATTGCAATGGTTGGACACACTGTATTATTTGATATCCTGCAGTGAGCACGAAACAGATTTTTGCAGCAAACTTTGGGGCAGATGTATTAAGCCTTAACAAGAGATAAATGCAGGGGTGATAAAGAGAGATAAACGTCCAGCCAATCAGCTCCTTACTGACTTTTTTCAAACACAGCCTGTAACATGGCAGTTAGCAGGTGATTGGCTGGACGTTTATCTCTCCTTATCACCCTTGGATTTATCTCTTGTTAACGCTCAATACATCTGCCCCACAGTTGGTCGTGCACTCTCAGACATAAGAATGTGTCTTGGGTATAACAACTTTAATAAACAGGATAGGACTTTGGTCTTAAATCATTGATTCATGTACAGTACTGTATTCTGCCACATGCAGTTAATATAATTCTGGCTATTGCTGCAAGACTTAAGTTAAGTAAACTGGTAAAGAACATATAGTATCGCATTTATGTGGTGCGGCTGCAACCACTTTTTATATGCGTGCAACAATCACAGAATGACAGAGACAGACCGAGCGGTGTTGGTTAAGTGCCGATATGAGCTGAAACTTTCAGCGTGAACATAAACACCACTCTGGACCTGAACCCGCAGCATTTAGTTAGGTTAATACATTACAACCCCTATAAGGGCTAAATACAATTCAGAAAGGGTTGTTGGGGTATCGCTTTCTGGCTGGACCAGAGAGAGAGTCCCCATAGGGGCGCAATAAACAAAAGCTGTCTCACTGAGTAGCAGCTGCAAATGACGAGGTGTGTCAATCCTGGAGCAGAAAATTCAAAGAAACAGAAGGGCAGGTATGCAGCGCTGGTTTTGAAAAAAAAAATATACATATTATGTTGGATTGACTTTACAAATTTTTATAATCCTAAATGTATGAAAATTTAATACATACTGGTAAGGGATATATCACATGAAAAAAAAAAAAATAAAATAAAACATAATTTAAAAAGACATTGCAAATCTCTTCTAAAAACGTAGTGGGTGGACTCATTAAGTGGATAATTTGTAAGTCCTCACTGGCCGTTCCTATTAATGCCTGGATGATCCGTGGACCACCTCTATAGTAATTTAGAGTGGTTATATTTACCGTACACCTGTAGGATTGGGAGCATGGATCCAAATGATGGTAAGGTAGTCCCTTTGGTTGGTCCAAAAGTCCCTTTTTGTATCCAATTACGGTATGGCTTGAACCTTTGCTGTTATTTGGTGGGTGATAGAAATATGGGCCATCCAGGCTGGTTCGGGCAGCTGGCTTGAGGTTTGTGGTTCCACTGAGACTTGTAGTCCTCCTCCACTGTGGCTGAGATACCACCTACTAACGCGTTTCACTCGTAGAGCTTTCTCAAAGGCAATAAGGGTGATATGAGAAAGCTCTACGAGTGAAACGCATTAGGAGGTGGTATCTCAGCCACAGTGACCGAGGACTACAAGTCTTAGTGGAACCACAAACCTCAAGCCAGCTGCCCGAACCAGCCTGGATGGCCCAGATTTCTATCACCCACCAAATAACAGCAAAGGTGCAAGCCACACCGTAATTGGATACAAAAAGGAACTTTTGGACCAACCAAAGGGACTACCTTACCATCATTTGGATCCATGCTCCCAATCCTACAGGTGTACGGTAAATATAACCACTCTAAATTACTATAGAGGTGGTCCACGGATCATCCAGGCATTAATAGGAACGGCCAGTGAGGACTTACAAATTATCCACTTAATGAGTCCACCCACTACGTTTTTAGAAGAGATTTGCAATGTCTTTTTAAATTATGTTTTATTGTTTTTTTTTTCATGTGATATATCCCTTACCAGTATGTATTAAATTTTCATGCATTTAGTATGATAAAAATTGGTAAAGTCAATCCAACGTAATCGGTATATTTTTTCAAAACCAGCGCTGCATACCTGCCCTTTTGTTTCTTTAAATACAATTCAGTGCTGATTTAATACAATTATTAGCACACACACATGGGTGAGACCCACACGGGTGGTGCACATAGCACTTGTTTGTCTATGGCCAGTATTCAATGAGAAAAATTCACCTTGTTTTATGGCGAGTTTGTGCTGTTTTTGCGTTGGAAGGAGCATTTTGCTCTCCAAAAGTGAACCACCCTATTCAATGTGTTATTTTCGCCGTCTTTTTAAGTGATTTTCGCCATATCTCTCCGTGTAGCAATTCTCCATCTTTTCATGGAGAACTGGAATGTGAACTATTAAACTAAAAGGTTTTTTTTGTTTTAATTATGGTGTCAAAAAATCTGGATTTTTTTCTGTGAAGGGGCATGTTATTTTTATTCATGTGCTTATAGCACATGAATATATATTTAATTTAAAAATATATATTTTTTTAATTTTTTTTTTTTTTTTTTTTTTACACAGAGCATCCAGCAGGGGGCCGGAGCTCTCGAGCTGCTCATTAGATATTCATATATTCACTGCATCCGATCATTACATATGCACGATCGGGTGCAGTGAATACTGGGTCCCCCGCTGGCTATGGGGGGCAGCTTGTGCTGCCTGGGTCCCGGGGAGCCCACCTCCCCTCCACATATGTTCTGGGGCAGCCAGGGAGACTTTAATCTCCCTGGCTGCCACCGTCCCCCGTCTCCCTGCCAGCTCCCTGCCGCGGACGCTCGTCCGCTGCAGGGGTTAAGACTCGCCGCGAGTGGTGGCGAGTCTTAACCACATTGAATAGTGGGAGCAGGAGTGGCAGCGAGCCCTCCGGAACAGGGCGAGTGCATGGTGAGAGAAAAAATCTATCGCCATGCACGGCAACTTTTTTTCATTGAATACTGCCCTATGTCTGTATGTTTTTTTTTTAAAATATATTTCACTAGTTTTAATCATTAAATAATAAAAGTTACTTCTTATTGTGCAATTATTCTTCTTGTGGTGCACCGCACGTTAGACACACTTTTTCTGTCCTAACGAAAAAACTACTGAGGAGCAAAGAGATCTAGGAGTCACTATTTCAAGTGACTTAAAGGCAGGAAAGCAATGTAGCAAAGCAATAAGGAAGGCTAGTCAGATGCTTGGTTGCATAGGGAGAGGAATCAGTAGCAGAAAAAAATAAGTAATAATGCAACTTTATAGGTCATTTGGACGGCCTTATCTGGAATACTGTGTCCAGTTCTGGAGACCATATCTTCAGAAGGATTTAAATACATTAGAGACTGTACAAATAAGGGCAACTAAAATGGTGCATGGCCTACATCACAAAACGTACCAGGAAAGACTAAAAGATCTTAATATGTACACTTTGGAGCAGAGAAGGGAAAGGGGGACATGACAGAAACTTTCAAATATATCAAGGGTTTTAACATAGTACAGAAGGGAAATTTTCTTCAAAGGAAAAGAAGTAAAAGAACACGAGGACATGCACTGAAACTGGAGGGAGGTAGGTTCAGGGGAAATGTTAGAAAAAATTACTTCACAGAAAGGGAAGTGGATAAGTGGAATAGCCTCCCATCAGAGGTGGTAGAGGCTAAGACAGTAGAACAATTTAAACACATGCCTGGGTTAGGCATATGAATCTCCTTACAAAGAAATAAGGATCAAAAAGGGTTGTGATTACCTGAATGATAAAAAAGGGGCAGACTAGATGGGCCAAATGGTTCTGCCGTCAAATTCTATGTTTCTATGTTACAGTATTAGCGTAGCCCAATGGCTGCCTTACGTAGTTTCACAGCGGCAGCCTAAGCTACGTTGTCTGCGTAGCCCAACGGCTGCCTAGTGTAGTAAGTGTAATGTCTCCGTGGCAGCCCTGCATTGTTAGCATAGTCACCATACAGTCCCTGGGAGCTGCAGCTCTGTCCCCGGTGTCCCTGGGAAGCCTACCGAGAGCCTCTCACACAGCGCCGGTGCCCGCATGATCCCCTCTCCGCTGGCGGGCGCCGGCAGAGAGGGGATCATGCAGGCGCCATCGGTGAGGCTCTCTGTCTGTCTGAGATGCAGGAGCGTCTAAGATGCTTGAGCGTCTCAGTATTGCAGCAGGGCACTGCAACCCTGCCGACAGGGTTAGGGGTTCAATAGCGTGTGCGTCTCCTACAAAAAGGGGGGGCGGTGTGGCCGCAATTTCATCTCATGCACAATAAAGGAGGTTGCCAGTGTTCCATGTTACATACTGGCAAATGCCTCCATTTCAAACCCCCACCTGATCGGGTCATATCCCCACTATCCACGTCGGTGTGGAGTTGGTTTTATAAAGTGTGGCGAGCGTAGCGTGCCACCGTGCCCGAAGCGTGGCGAGCGGACATGGATTACTTCACATGTATTCCGCGTCCGCTCGCCACACTTTGGGCTTGGTGGCTCACTTAATGACGGCAGTAGAGTGCAATGCCTTCCCTGTTAGGCCCCTTAAGCTTCTGGATAGAACCCACTGTGCCTACTATAGTTCCATCCCTGGTTTTCACCCCAAAATGTAAATTTTGATATATATTAAATGGGACTCGGGATTTCAAGCTCTTATCTAAAATAATGGCAACTAGGATACAGTCCTTTTTCTCGGAAATCATCTCACCTACCCAAATGGGATTTGTCGCGGGTCGACAATCCGTCAAAGGTATCCGTACGGCTATCGCCTCGGTAATTGCCTCCAATCTCCACCCCAATGCCCCACATATGTTACTGAGCTTAGATGCCCATAAAGCATTCGACACTGTTTCATGGCCCTTTTTATTCCTAACACTGTCAGCCTACTCCTTTGGACCCCATTTCATAAACTTGGTTAAATTTTTCTATGACACCCCTAGCACTTCCCTACTCATTAACGGAACTAAAAGTACACCTATCCAGATGCACAGGGGGACTAGACAGGGATGCCCCCTCTCCCCGATTCTATTTAACCTCTCCCTAGACCCCATCCTCAGACTAATTGACTCCTGGCCCACCCTACAGGGTATACATGTAGGCAATATGGAAATTAAAACAACTGCGTTCGCGGACGATGTCTTAATTTATATAGCAAACCCCAAAACTTCTTTACGCCCACTCTTAGACCTACTACATAATTCAGGCCGGCTATCCGGCTTCCAGATTAATTTGGAAAAGTCAGAAATCCTATATTTAAAGCAGGGGTTCACACGCCCCAAGTGGGCCTCACAGCTACCCATGAGATGGGCTAAGGGCCGCCTGACTTATTTAGGCATAACCCTGCCCAAAAACATACAAAACCTATACACCTATAACATAAGCAAAACTATTAAAAATCTCGCCAGAGACCTGGGTGGAATGAGTCACCTCCAGCTGTCCTACTTGGGAAGGGCGAACCTCCTGCGAATGATATACTTCCCTAAAATCCTATATCAAATTCAGGTTTTGCCCCTTCTTCTTACTAAATCCGATACCCTCGCTATCACAAAGCTGTTCCGAACTTTTATTTGGAACAAGGGGAGGGCAAGGATTGGAATGATAAAACTAACTCAACCTAAATGGAACGGCGGTATTAATTTCCCAGATATAACGGTATACAATCAGGCGGCGGTATTTAGATACCTCAAAGACTGGTTACTTTTGAACCATACCTATGCCAACACCACTTTAGAACAAAATTTCTTACCCCATATATCCCTAACTGCCTTCCTACATCTAGAAGACAGAGACATCCCTCCAGAAATACAAACTAATCCCCTCCTAATGTCGGTCCGCAAATTATGGTTAACCCTACGCCACACTTTTAAATTAAGCCATAATCACTCCACACATCTGCCTTTCATACAAAACCCCCAATTCCACGATGGTAATGCCCCACCCTTCTTCACGAACTGGAAAAATGCAGGACTTCGGAGAGTAGGGCAACTAATAGACACATACACTCATAAACCACTCACTTTCATGGAAGCCTCGAGAGATTACCCATTCATAACCACCCTCAACTTAAATTTTATTCAAGCCCAATCATACGCTGACAGAGTCTCAAAACTTATTCCGGAAAAAGACTGGAACAATGACCTTGACAATGTACTCTTGGCCCCCCCTCTACCTAAAAAAGCGATCTCTACCTATTACAAGTTCCTCCGAAAACCTATGGATTACACATCACAACGCACAGGCCTTAATCAATGGCTAGAGCACTTCCCCACCCTAACAACAGACACTTTGCTAAAAACCCTGCAAACCTCAATCACGATATTCCCAATGGCCAAATTCTCGGAAATGTACCTAAACATATTCCACAGATCATATATTTCTCCCTCACGAGGATACCAAATGCAAATTCTAGATTCTCCGAGATGCTCCAAATGTAATAACTCTCAAGCAGACCTATACCACTGCTTATGGGCCTGCCCGTTAGTTAAGAAATTCTGGACAGAGGTCCGCGACTATGCCAACGAACACTTGGTTAATTACACCCCACTCACCCCGGAATGGGCCATTTTTGGCATCCTACCTGAGGAAACTAGAGCCCCTAAACCCATCAAAAAATTAATGCTGGCAATCTCATCGGCAGCCCGCAAAACGATCCTTCAAGTATGGATCCAAACCTCCCCTCCAGCCCTGGCAATGTTTAAAGATAAATTGTTTTTTATTTTTCACATGGATTGGTTGGAGGCTTCCCTCCAAAAAGATTCACGTACCAAACTGTTTTTTGCCACATGGAACAGTTATATGGAAACCTTACCCGTGTCAACTAAACTAACCCTTCGACAATGTTTCCAGAATACCCGCTGGTACGAGGAAAGGATGTTACTTAACGATCCTCCGCTAATCCTAGAATAAGAGATTCCCCTCTTTTGTTAGGATAGACATCCTGTATACATATGATAATAACATGGCAATATATGTCTAAAATGTAACTCAACCCTACCTCATGTACTTGAACAATTTGTACCTGTATCAAATGCCTGAATGCTCAACAAAATATTTTGTTATTAATGATGCTTTGACCTAATAAAAAAGTTGTTAAAAAAAAAAAAAAAATGGGACTCGGTATGAAATCCCGAATGGGTCAAAATACCGACAAGGACAAAATCCCGACAAGGTCAAAATCCCGACATTTAAAATCCTGACAAGGACAAACACCCGACATTTAAAATCCCGACTAGGTCAAAATACCGACATATAGAATGTACAGGTGAAACAGTCAACATGACTTTCTGCCGACAGGTCGCGAGGTCGACATGGGTTTTTCACTGGTTTTTTACCCGAATGTCGACACGGTCGACATGGACACAGTTGGAAGTGAACCGCAGCCCATTGAAGCGCTCGCTTCGCTCGCAATGCTTCGGGCACGGAGCCTCACTGCGCTCAGCACACTATTTTATTCTCCCACCACGCCCAAGTGGATGGTAGGGCATGAAATATCACTTGTCAGCACATGTCGGGTCAAAAAAACAGTGAAAAAACCCATGTTGACCTCGCGACCTGTTGACAGACAGTCATGTTGACTGTTTCACCTGTACATTCTATATATCGGTATTTTGACCTTGTCGGGATTTTAAATGTCAGGATTTTGTCCTTGTCGGGATTTTAAATGTCAGGATTTTGACCTTGTTGGGATTTTGTCTTGTCTGTATTTTGACCCATTCAGGATTTTGACCCTGTCGGTATTTTGACCGTCGGGATTTTTAATGCATCCCATTATATGTTAAACCATACATGCTTTGCATTTGGTATTATTGTTGTATACAATTTTGGGATCGCAACATGATTCCACAGTATATTAAAGCTGCTGCTTCATAAATCTAGCCCATAGGGTCTGGGCCTACAGTATGTCCAAATTAGTCAATGTCATCATATTGTATATTCCATTTTAGAAGACATTGTATTAAGAGTTATGGTAGTGCATTTGAAAAATAAGTTGACATAAGTTGTACAGCTAAAGAGAAGAACAAACAAAAACTAAAATAAAAATGCGTGTAAATTTTGATAATGTCACATTTAATTCCAGGAGAGACAAGGTAATTTAGTTATTCAAACAACTAAATTGAACCGTAATTTACATTTCATCTGGGGCACTGAAGCAGCAATTAAATTAGCAATAGTAAGAAAAAAAACACTTACTTGATTACTAATGAAACTATTGGTTTGGGACTATAACATTCTGAAATGCAAGTTGTATTGTGTCAGTAGATAAAGAAAAATATTGCAAATGTTAGGTTTATAAATTATTATGGTGAATAAGATATTATGTCACTGCTTAATGACTCATCCAAATGTCAAGTTATAGAGAGATCTGCTAATAACATTTGCGAACATAAAGAACTAATTTGTTTCAAAATTAGAAGCTAACTTTTATAGAATTTTACTCATGGGTCTTTAGGTAGACCTCCTCCTCATTACCTACTCCAGACTGATCACCTGTATCTGGATATTTTTAGATATTTCATCTACATTTTCATCTTTCCTCTTCTAAGTTAAATTAAACTCCAGGTGGTTTTCATGCCAGTTGCTTGAGACACAGTGCGGAAGCATCGCCACCCAGAGATCATGGAGTCGCTTAACTTTGTAAGCATTATTCTTCTGGAGCTATTGAGAGGACTTCTGGTACTGTTTTGCACAAAACCTTAGCGCAGTAGCTAGACTATGAAGGAGATGAGTTCTTTGAATTAGAAACAGAGGAGTGAAAGTTGACCTCAATAAATAAATATATTATTAAAGTAAATAATATTTAGACCAGTTTAGGAGTGTGTAGCTAAAAAGTTCCCTATATCAAATATGGTATGAGCATGTAAACTATTCACAGCAGTAAATTATTGGATGCAATGGTAAGGACATATCTAGGGCCATCAAAAATATTAAACAATATGGGTTCATATAATCATGATGACAGATAATCTTTAGTGGTATATTTTACAGTGCTACACTGCTGACACTGGCCGACCCGGAAGATTTCTGTGCATGCCAGAGTTTCCTAGGTGTGTGCCAGGTGTGCCGTTAGTGGTGCACTATCTGGCAGTGCCAACCACATGGCTGCACCCACACATCGCTCACCGGCCATTCCCTCCACATATGCCTGAGCACCTGAACGTGCCAAAACCCCAAGGAGTGCCATGCTCCAGAAAAACCCCCACCAAAGAGGATTTTAAATAAAATGATTTTCTTAAGCACTAAAGTAATTGATTAACTACAGTATCTGTCATACAGTATACTGTACTTAAAGACAACTCCAATCAGGTAAGTTTAATTCCAGTGACAGAATCAGCATAAGAGCAGAATAACCATCCTGTTCTCAGACTATGACTTTATTATATTATTTCAATCTAATAGGGGACTAAATATTCTAGAGTGTTATCAGATGTATTTTAAGAGAATGGATGTCTGCGTGCATCCTTTATTTTAAGCACAGTTTTGTTATACGATTAAACACTCAACATTTGTGTCTTATTAAGTAAAATTAATATGTCAGAATGTTAATATTTATGTAGCTGATATGGTTGATATGGTAACATTTAACATGCTGACCTCTGGAAAATATCTAAATGGGTAAATATATTGACATTTGTCATGTCAACATAGACAAAATGGCATCATGGGGATTAGGGTTAAGTGAAGCATAAGGGCTCTTAGGGTAGGGCTAGATTTAGGGTAAGGCATTCCTCAAACTGAATTTTCAACTATATATTATCAATTATGACCATGTTGTTACTTCATCAGTGTTGACATGCAGAATTTCAACATGGCAAATATTTGCATGATGTATATATCATAGGTATTTTGATTAGTAGTCTAAACACAGCTATTGTGCTTTTCTTAGTTCAACACCCAATGTCTGAGTCACAAAACATACTGCAGTCTCTTGGTGGTGTCTTTCTACTCCATTCAGCTCCCATGTCTTATAAGCAGTGTGACCCTTCATTATCCGTTGCTGACATCTTCCCTCAAGCTTGTCAGTGCTTACCCAGAAAGGCACCAGTCTGGCGTCTACAATAACTAGGTGTCAGATTATACACTGACATACTGTATACTGTATGTGTACTACTGATATTTGTGTTCTGGACTGCCTCTAGATCTCTATACCAAAACCTCCTGCCCTTAGGTTCCACAGGTCCTGTATTTTCATGGTTAGCTTTGTTCATTGCTCGCTGTTTGTCTGGAATTTTACAGCTTTCAGGTAGCATAACTTGAATTTGATAGCAAAAAAGTACTTTATTAGATCCTCTTTTCTTGCAAACATGTGGCACAGTGATGGGTGTCATGTGTGCCCTACCACCCACCCAGATGTCTCCTCATACAATGTTCCAGCAGTTGCACCAAACAGTCCTTCTTGGTGTGCTACTGTAGGTCCCCCAACTCATCTTGTGCTGAGCTTGAATGTGCATTAAACCACTTCATGAGAATGCTTGATTAATCTCTAATCTAAAGAAAGTTTGGTACTTGTGTAATAGCACAGCGCCCGGCTACGCTACGTTTTCAGTGCAGGCTAAGCTACGCTGTCAGCATAGCCCAATGGCTGGCTAGTGTAGTCAGTGTAGTGACTCCGCAGCAGCCCAACGGCTGCCTAGCGTATTTAGCATAGTGACAGCCCAATGGCTGCCTAGGGTAGTTAGCGTAGTGACTCCACAGCAACCCGGCTCTGTCCCTGGATTCCATGGCTCTGTCCCCGGTGTCCATGGCAAGTCTAGTGAGCGCATCTCACACAGCACCAGTAATCGCCAGATGCCTTGTGCTGGTGGACCGGCAGAGAGGAGATCATGCGTCATTGTCGGAGAGGTGATTCATCTGTCTGAGACGCAGGAGCATCACAGAAGCTCTTGCATCTCAGTAATTATTGTGGCAGGGTATGGCAACCCTGCCCATGTCTGCTTCAGGGATACGGGGTTAGGGGGTTCGGTAGTACGTGCATCAAGTTCACAAAGGGGGTAGGCGGGCGCAAGTGCGTCTTATGCACAATAAAGGAGGCATTTGCCAGTGCTCATGTTACATACTGGCAAATGCCTCCTTTTCAAACCCCCACTATCCACGCCAGCCTGAAGCGTGGCATGTGCAGTGAGCCCCGCGAGGGGAAACACATTATGTGCCCCCCCGACCTGTTCATACCCCCACTATTTATGTCAGCGTGGAGTTGATTTTATAAAGTGTGGCAAGCAAAGCAAGCCACCGAGCTCAAAGCGTGGCGAGCGGACGTGAAATACATGTAAAGTAATCCGCGTCCACTCACGGGAATCGCTGCGATCGCTGTGCTCGCCACACTTTAAAAAATCAACTCCATGCCGACGTGGATAGCGGGGTATGAACAGGTCGGGGGGCGCGTAACGCTGCGCTTGCCACGCGTCGGGCTGGCGTGGCTAGTGGGGTGTTTCAGGAACACATTCACACCTGCCATATCATACGTCTGACTCAGTAATGACGACATGTGATAGCTGATAATTGGATTTTAGTGAATAATAAAGAAGAAGAAAAACGACTAAACAAAGTACAATAATATGAAATAACAAGACAAAGAAAATAATAAAATAGTTATTCTTCAGTTTCTGCATTCACGGAAACTGCAGCTGAAGTTGACGCAGTTGTGGCTGCATCTGTGTTGTCTGCTTTGTCAGCCTTTGTGAGCACAGTTAGGGTATATAGAATCCGCTGGAAAGCGTTTTCTGCGCCGTCAGTTTTTCGCCAAATAAATTCCTGAATATAGAAGTCCAGATTTTGGTGCGCAGTGCCCCTTTGCCTTTTGTTACACCACTTATAAGATCCCCAAAGGCATTCAATGTTTTGGGTATGAACCCCAGTCTCCGGATCAACAAAATTATACTGGTGGATTACCCGTGCATGGTGGTACCCTGCCTGCTCCAGCTGTTGAGTGTTATATGCACGCCAGCAATCCAAATATATAGTTGTCCCCGGTTCTATATATTTGATGATGGCGGCCATCAGGGTGCTGGCTTCAATTCTGTCAACAGGCGTAACAAAACACTCACCAGTGTCTCTGGATATGCCACCAAACAACCACTGTTGAGGCAGCCCGCGTTCAATGATACTTTTTCTCTGTACAAAGAGACTCTCGTCCACCTCAACTATTTTTCCCAGACCGCCAATCCGGCGTTGGGGCTGCAACATTAAATCCACGGTGCAGGCCTCACGCATAAGGTTATTATACAGCACAGTGGTTTTGTTCCACAACTTTAGTTGTCACTCACAAAAAGATGCTTGTGAGCTCCTCTGCCCAGGAAAACATGAAACAAATGAGGGTAATAAATGGGATACGACAGCACGGAAACCAATGTGCGGTGCGGAGTCTGACCTTTTTTCGGCAACATTTAATGTGGCAGTGCCACATTAACTCCTTCATATTCAAGCGCATTGGGTGGCCATTAAGACAGGTTTATGTCAGTGGCAGCAAATGGTGCTGTTGGAAAAATGCCACTGACTCCTACTCTGTGTTTGGCAGGTTAAACATCATGAGAGGTTCTGCAGCCATTCCTAATTAACAAGAAGCTTATACGAGCATCAGAATTAATACAGCTGCAGTCACTTCACCTTCACCTCTGACTGAATATGGTAACTGCGTAATGCTGACTTACTACGCAGGCCACGGGAACACTACGCTGAATCTGACAGGGACGTTGACTACGCTGGCTGTGGAAACACTACGCTACTTCTGATAGGGAGGCTAACTATGCTAAGTGGCAGCGGGAACACTACGCTACTTCTGACTGACTACGCTAACTACACTTGCCACGCGAACACTGCGCTGATTCTGACAGGGATCCTACGCTAACTATGAAATGGGTACCAAAAGTTTGATCTCTATAAACAGTGTTCAATTGAAGCAGTTGCTGCTTCTTTTCATATTAAGTTCCATTGTGATTTTTATGTGCCTTTGTACATACTATAAAATATTTTCTGGGTAGTTAAGTTGTAGTTTATTGACCCTTGTACAGATTGAGTAGTGTTTTGCTGCATTTGAGGTGAGAATAAAATACAAAAAACAAGTTGCTATGATACACCTCTCAACACAGCTCAATTACACTGCATGATATATTTAGGCTAGATGTAGGAGGACACATCTTTAAGGGAGAGATGTACTAAACTTTGAAAATTTATAAAACGGAAAGTGATAAACCATCTACCAATCAGCTCCTACCTGTCATTTTTCTACCACAACCTGTGACATGGTAGCAGATGATTGACTATCCATTCACTATCCATTTTTATCACTTTTCAAGCTAAGCATACAGTATCTGGCCCTAAATGTAATTAATTTACATTACAATAACAGTATCTTAGGGGTTCAGGTTCAGGTATCGAGAGTCCACAAATATACATGGCGCAGCATCATAGTCTGTGGAATAGTAAAGGAAACAAGTACTGTAGCAAGTTCGGGTAGCACAATGATGGTTTGTGGGAAGTTCCCGCCGGCAACCCATGAAAAACCACAGATTCAGAATGAAGCACTCTTTGTACAACTGGATAGCACTATATGATATCAGAATTGACCAGTAAAGATATTAGGAATGGGTACTTGTGTAATAACATGGTGCCCGTTACGTAGTTAGTGTAGCATCCCAGCCAGAATCAGCGTAGTGTTCGCGCGGCCAGCATAGTAGTATAGTCAGTCAGAAATAGCGTAGTGTTCCCGCGGCCGCTGAGCGTAGATGGCATAGTCAGCGTTCCTGTCAGAAGTAGCGTAGTGTTTCCGCAGCCAGCGTAGACAGCATCCCTGTCAGATTAAGCATAGTGTTCCCGCGGCCAGCGTAGTCAGTCAGTGTTACGCAGTTACCGTAGTCAGTCAGAGGTGAAGGTGAAGTCACTGCATTATTTCTGACACTGTTAATTAGGAATGGCTGCGGAACCTCTCAGCATGTTTAACCTGCCGCAGACAGAGGAGGAGTCAGTGGCTTTATATCAGCAGCACCATTTGTTGCCACTGATACAAAATTGTGATAATGGACACCCCATGTGCTTGAGTATGAAGGAGTGCATGTGGTGCTGCCGTAAGAAGGTCAGCCTCCGTGCATTTCATTGGTTCCCGGGGTGTCTTATACCATTTCTTACCCTCATCTGTTTTATTTATTCATGGGCGGAGGAGCTCACAAGCATATCTTTTTGTGAGCGACAACTAAAGTTGTTGAAGTACATTAACCTTATGCGGGATGCCTGCACCATGGACTTAGTGTCACAGCCTCAATGCCAGATTGGTGGTCTGGGAAAAATAGTGGAGGTGGATGAGAGTCTGCTTGTACAGAGGAAAAGTCATGTCGGACGAGTGCTGCCTCAACAGTGGCTGTTTGGAGGCATTTCCAGAGACACCAGTGACTGTTTCATAACGCCTGTGGAAAGACGTGATGCCAGCACCCTGATATCTGCCATCAACAAATATATAGAACAGGGGACAACTATATATTCGGATTGCTGGCATGCGTATAACACTGAAACTGTCTGCTGTATGGGGGCGGCCATTTTGTGGTGGTCCTCAGCAGAAGAACGGAGCCCCGGGACCAGCGTGATAGGTAAGGCTGTGGTGGATTTTGGGGGGGGGGAGGTTTGCATAGGCGGTGAGGTGGCGGGGCGGCAGGGCAGGGAAGTAGGGGTGCTTGGTGGGGCGGCGGCGAGGGGGGGTGCCCCCCCTAACGGCTGGGGGGCACCCAAAACGTAGCTACGCCACTGTCAGGACTCCTATCTCCAGGAAAACTGTTGGTGCAGAAAACCCTTTCCAGCGTATTCTTTATGTCCTTACTCTGCTCCCAAAGGCAGACAAAGCAGACGACACAGATGCAAACACAACTGCATCAAATTCAGCTGCAGTTTCTGTGAATGCAGAATCAGAAGAATAACTATTTAATTATTTTCTTTGGTCTTGATAATTTGATATTATTGTACTTTGTTAAGTTGCTTTTTTTCTTCTTTATTATTAACTAAAATCCAGTTACCAGTTAACACATGTCGTCATTACTCTCTCAAATGTATCATATGGCAGGTGTGAATGTGTTCCTGAAACACCCCCACTATCCATGCCAACCCGAAGTGTGGCAAGCGCAGCAAGCCCTGCGAGGGGACGCATTACGCATCCCCCCAACCTGTTCATACCCCCACTATCCACGTTGGCAACGCAAATTACTTTACATGTATTCCACTGCGCTCATTATGCTTTGGGCTAGGTGGCTCGCTGCGTTTGCCACACTTTATAAGATCAACTCCATGCCGACGTGGATAGTGGGGGTATGAACAGGTTGGGGAACGCGTAACGTGTCCGTTTGCCATGATTCGGGCTGGCGTGGATAGTAGGGGTTTGAAAAGGAGGCGTTTGTGCCAGTATGTAACATGGAGCACTGGCAAATGCCTCCTTTATTGTGCATAAGATGCACTTGCGCCCGCATAACCTCCTTTGTGCACGAGATGCATGTGCTATCGAACCCCTAACCCCATCTCCCTGAAGCGGACACAGGCAAAGTTGCCGTACCCTGCCGCAATAATTAATGAGATGCTGGAGCGTCTGAAATGCACCTCCGTCTCAGACAGCTGTAGCGCCTCTCCGCCAGTGCCCGCATGATCCCCTCTCCACCGGCGTCCACCAGCGCAGGGGATCTGGTGGTTAACCGGAGATATATGAGAGTCATGGACAGAGAAATGGATGCTAGGGACAAAGCCGGGCTGCTGTGGAGTCACTATGCTAAAAATGCTAGGCAGCCGTTGGGCTACGCTGACAGCATAGCTTAGCCTAGGAATGTACTCAATTACAAGATTGCACAATGCAGGTTAGCAGGATTGTCCAGCAGTTTATCAGTTTATCAGTCCAAATTAAGAGGATTGCACTGCAGATTTACAGTACTGCAAAATGCAGATACAGCATGATGACCCAGCAGGATATCAGGGTTGCACCATGCAATTAAACATCATTGTACAACAGAATTTCAAGGTTTCACAATGCAGATACAGCAGGCAGGTACTTAATGTGTGGCCTTTGAGCAGGGGTGGTTGACCCATCCTTTTCCAGGCAATCAATGTCTGACAGCAAGCTACTTGGTGGTTTGCTGGAGCTATCCACAAGAGTGCTGACAACCATTCACCCTAAGGAAGCACATTTGGTGAGATGGAACATGACTCCAGGAGAGGCATGTTATTTTTTTCCATTGTTCCCCTGAACCAGTGCAGGGGCCTGACAGTCCTGACAGCAGGATGTCCCAGCAGGATAAAAGGATATCACAAAAGAATAATATGATTTACTAAAGTAAATAGGAATCAGAAGTCAAAGTACTGAGGCCGTTAGAAGTTGTTATGAAAACTCAATGCCAGCAAAGGATGATTAAATAAGGTGCCCTTACCAGTGATAGTCCCAGCCAATCATGTGACCAAGCGCTGCTTTACAGGATTGCCTGTATGTCCAGGTGACTATCACAAGATATTGGTGCCCATGGACCAGAGGATCCATAAATGCTTAGGAGGTTGACAGGATCATAGAGCAGGACGCGAGCCATGCAGATAAGAGTGTGTGGATGGCAGCATCAGGCAATGCCAGACCAAATAACAGGGCCCATGGATCCAGGTTGTGACTTTTTTTTTCATACAGCAAAACAATATTTTTGTAAGTATCAAAATGTTGCTAAGGTCTAAAAACACAGTCACTTTTATTTATGTACATTCCCAAACCACTGAAGTTTAACTAAATTAAATAACAAATTATTTTAAGTCATTGACAACTTCCAGAAAACATAATTTATGTTCATTACAGTATATTATACATAAATATGTGAGAGATATGGTGTCCGGAACTTCAAAGAGACCAAAATCAAGAGAGTATTGACAGCACTGAAAATATTAACTGTATAACATGACATTTACTACTGAATAAAACATTTTTTATGTCAATTACAAGCGTTTTTCATATTATTTTAATGTTTCAAATATGCTCTTTTAGCATATTTCACATTTGCAAATGTACTTTGATTATATGTTATTTTCTTAGCAACATTCTCAGAAATAATTTCACAGCATAAGCTTTATTGAATTTTTTTTCTGTGTTACCAATAGCAAATTTAAATAAACCAGAACTATTCTGACTGCAAAAACCAAATATATAGTTTTCTTATTGCAAGTTTGATGAATCCTTATATAGATAAGCTGCTAACAGTATACTGCATAAAATATGCGTAAATGATCATGTAAATGATCAGGAAGGAAGATATTTAAGAAAACATAAGTGAAAATATGATTCCTATTCACAAATGACTTTATGGCAGTAACAATGCTACAGATGGCTCTTGTCAAAAAAAGATAACAGAGAAATGCAGCTTGCTAGAATATAAACTGCATAATTCCATTTAAATTATTGTAAAACAAGGTTAACACATGTTTTAGCATCAAGATTGTGGATAGTCCTTCGGGACTATACCAGGGGCTATCCTTTTAATATGAAACAACCATAAATAATATCACTATGTTTTCCAGATGTACAGTAGAAAGAACGAGTGAAAATTCATTGCACAGTGTTTCATACAGATATAGGAAACCTGTAAGGCACTTAGATGGGAGATATCTTGGAGAGATATAAAGTCTGGTAAAGTACCAACCAATTAACTTCTGTCATTTACAGATTGTGCTAAAAAATATGACATTGGCCCTTTTTTAGATCTGATTGCAGTACAAATTTGTTCTCAAAATGGGCAAAGCCATGTGCACTGCAGGTGGGGTAGATGTAACGTGCAAAGAGAGTTACATTTGGGTGGGGTGAGTTGAAACTGAAATCTAAATTGCATTGTAAAAATAATGCAGCCAGTATTTACCCTGCACAGAAACAATATAACTCACACAACTCTAACTCTTTCTATGCATGTTACATCAGCACCATCTGCAGTGCACATGGCTATGCCCATTTTGTGAACAAATTTGTACTGTGATAGAGATATATATATACACATGTAGTCGGGGTAGCCGGCACTCAGCTCCAGCAAGATCTTTGTGCCCCGTGCCTTCAGTAGAAACCCTGCAGCAGCTGGGTCAATAAACAAATACAGGAAGGACCGCGGCACTGGGGTCTGAAATAATGGAGACTAACGCTTGCCTTTGCAGGCAAGCGTTAGTCTCCATTATTTCAGACCCCAGTGCCGTGGTCCTTCCTGTATTTATATATATATATATATATATATATATATATATATATATATGTACCAGGGAAATTCGGCGGCACTCGCTCCAATAATAACTGACTCCAAAGAATCAATAGTATTCAGTATGACATGTTTCGGTTTCAAAAACAAACCACTTCTACTGATTACTTTTCACAGAAGAGATCAATAGTATTTTTAATATTATTTGTATTTAATACTATAATACAACTTGCTTGAAAAAGGAACTCAAGGATTTAGCTCTATGATAAACATTAATTTGCATTATCAAATAAAAGTAGCTACAGTAATTAATGTTATTAAAATTCTGTCCCTGAAAATGAATTCATCAATCTATGAAAAGCATATAAATCAACCTTTAAAAAAATGCAGTGGTCCAAGATAGCTACAGTATGTGGTTAGAAAGTGGATGAAAACTATTTCAATAGGTTTGAAATTAAAGGGAAGTAGGGAGATTGGTGGATAGAAGAACAGTTATGGTGAAGATAGAGGTATTTGTTATTATGGGGCAAAATACATGTTTATAAAAGAGTGCATGGTGAACAAGTTAAGGGCTTAATTGAGAAAACAGGTGAAGGAGATGGTATCGGCCAAAAAAAGAAAAGAACGGATAAGTTGGATGGGGTAGATGGAGATGGGAGAAGTGGAAAAAAGAGTTCTCCTATGGCGGGGGTGAAGAGAGTTAAGGAACAAAGCATTGAAGGAAAGATGACATACAGTACTGTACCGGTGAATATGCGTAACCTTCCTTAAAGGAACATAGATTACTCTAATACACCTTTAATTATTGACTGACCCGGGTAGTCTTAGTATAACTGTGCGCAGTTGGGTCCCTTTAGGGTATCAGTCTATTTATAATATTTGGATTAAGAAAGAAGTAGAAACTCCCTCAGTCCTGTAGTATTTAGCAAAACCTGTTATATAGTTGCTGTTCTTCTCCACTCCTGGGGTAATGGTCCAGCAGCAGCGGGGACAGACAAGGTGTGCAGAACTGGCCAGGGGATTAACAGTCTGACAGACTCTCTGTCAGCTGCTCTATTTATACCCCTCTTCTCAGCTAGCCACACTCACAACTTTTTCCCACCTTCTGCCTCCCTCGCTCTACAGCTGACTGGATGACTGACAGCCTCATAGTCAGCTGTGCGCATGAAGTATCTAGTACTTTCTCTCACTGTCATCAATGTACATAGTAATTGATTTAACTCTAAAGTAACTGCCTCTAATGTATATAGGTATTTATACACTGCAGCATCTCCCTAGGCAATAAATGTTCATACATATATATATACATACTGTAAAATCATATATTTACCCATGGATTTATTATTTAACCCCTTCATGGGGTTACAGTTCTGCCTATGTCAATTGAACCCTTTATCAGTGTTACATATGCAAGATGTTCGGTCGCATAGAGTGCTTGCACATACGCAAAAGCAAATATGCGCATGCGCAGGCCATCACCATCACTCCCCATTGCGAATTTGCAAGGAGAAAAATGAATTAGATTGACCTCCTAAGTTTACAGCTATTGCAAGTACAGATGTGTCCTCATGTATTCTGGCTGCAATGCTACAGTATTTGCATATGCTCCAATTATGCATTGACTTGAAAAGGTGCCCATTTATTCTAATGGGAGAAAGCTAGCGAACTGTATGGAGTTCCATGCTGCGTCTCATATGCATTGTGGTCCCGGTACAGTACACTGCGATATGCAGCAATAACATAGCAGGACACATCTATAATGTACTCACCAATGATACTAGCTGTAAACTTATGTATATGTCACTCAAGCAGTGTTGGGTACATACTGTATTAGAGGCATACCACTCAACATATATTTGAAAATCTGTAGTTTTTCTGTACATGCTATTTATGAGTAAGTAAAGCAAGACATTGATTCACCCAGCACACTGAATTGTATTAGTAACCAATCTTGAACACTACATGATAATAGAATTCAGAGATATTGGTTACATATACCAACGCGGGTGTATGATATGCTCCCAAGCCGCGTCAAGGCTTCTCTGTATATTGGGGGTCCCTAGCGCTATATCTAGGTGCAGGGTGCGGATAAAATAAAAAATGAAATGTAATAAAAATGAGAGAGATAGTGTTAGTGAGGGAAAAGTGTTAATAGAATGTAAGGGCGTGCAGCACTGAAGCCACACAACCCAACCAGTCCAGGGGCACCGCACCCCACACCACCGTTACCCTAAATTGGGTCTATGATTACCCAGCAAGGAGCCACATGATAATGGCTCCTTACTTGATATATTTGAACTAAGTGCTACCTACCTTGGAGCAACCCCAGACTACTCCATGTTGCATATCAGGACCCACAACTCCTCCTAATACAAGCTTCTCACTGCCTCTAACAATATACATACAGATAGTGGTAGATGCTCATATTAGTTCAGTAATACCATTCATGTGCATGCAAGGGAGGAGTTAATACTGAGTAAGTAAAGCAAGACATTGGTTCCCCCAGCACACTGAGCAATGCTAGTAACCAATCTAGAACACTACATGATAATAGAATTCAGAGATATTGGTTACATATACCTGCGCAGGTGTATGATATGCCCCCAAGCCACGTCAAGGGGTCCCTAGCGCTATATTTAGGTGCAGGGTGCGGCACCCCAAAAACTATCATAAGCTAGGAAGCCCAGTGCGGCACACCAGTGAGATACTATAGTGTTAATAATATCACTAATTAACACTATAGTATCTCACTTGGGGGCATATCATACACCTGCGCAGGTATATGTAACCAATATCTCTGAATTCTATTATCATGTAGTGTTCAAGATTGGTTACTAATACCATTCAGTGTGCTGGGGGAACCAATGTCTTGCCTTACTTACTCAGTATTAACTCCTCCCTTGCATGCACCTGAATGGTATTACTGAACTAATTTGAGCATCTACCACTATCTGCATGCTATTTATGAGCAATATTTTTACCGTACATATTTTTATTTTAGAAATCTATTATGTTTGCAACTTTTAATATTATGACTGCCTATGTCACAAAATAGTAAATGACAAAATAATAAATATTTGTTAACACCAATTAACATTTAATCTTAAATAAAATTAAAAATCAATATGGCTTTCTTAAACAAATTAAAGATGATTTTTTTTTCACCAAAATATATTAAGACAATATTATTCCACTAATAAGAAAATGTGTAATATTATTTTCCTTCTTCATCAATAAATAATGGTTGTTAATATGACTCCTCAGATAGTGTTGGAAAATCTATATCTATAAAGGCAGGAAGAATTTTTATTGGCAAACAGAAAATATGCAGAAAAAAATAAAATTCTTTAAGACAGTCAGTTATTTATCTAGATTTTTTTTTTCAAACAAAAATATGGGTACATATAGAAATTATACATACATGTAAGAATCCTGTACTAAGTAGATAGTGTACATTCTTACATATACAAGAATAAAAAGACACAGATACATTTTGATTGGAGTTTGATTTAACCTTATATGCCATGAAGCATAAATGATTGCACTGAAATTTAATTATTTGTACAAATTGAAATTGTAGATGGAAAATATGATCCTCTTTAGCTCAGAGAAGCATTGAAGCTTGTAGACTGATAAATTGAACAAAACAAATAAATAGCTCAGAGCCCAATAGGAAATTTGTAAAAAGTGCTGTAAATAAATACAGTTCCAAGTACATATTCTACATTAAAATACTGAATACTGTATTGCACCAAAATACATTGAAATGTATTTAATTTTTTTTTCATTTTCTTATACAGCACAGAAAGTTCTGTTGTGCTTTACAAATGGAAACACGGATAAAACAAGCTGGGTAGTTACAGACAGTCAAAATGGTAGGAAGGCCATGCTCGCAAGTTTACAATCTATAGTAAAACAAATATTGATACACAAGGATATTTGTTATCTATTGCATAATGGTCCACCAGATTGCAAAGGTTCTTATGTGGACTGTATGATATGGTAGCAGTGTTATCCAGGAGTCAAATTGATGAAAAGGGGAAAATAAGTGAGGATATGTTTGTACTGTACAGTGGGGATGTAATATGATAGGAAAGGGGATGTAATATGATAGGAAAGGTTTATGAAGGTCATGTGGGCATTTCAGTTCGGGAATATGATAATCTTACCTGAAGAAGTGCATTTTCAGGGAACCCTTGATGGTTTGGAGACTAGAAGATATTCTTATTGTGCATGGGAGGGAAAGCCACCGAGTGGGTGCAGCCTAAAGAAAGTCCTGCATTCATGATTAGGAGCAAATAATACAAGGGGTTGTGAGACATAGATCATGTGAACAGTAAAAAGTCAAGTTGGGAACTGTTATGAGACAAGCAAAGCAATGTAGCTTGATGTAGTTTGGTTTATGGCCATTTGTGTAAGTCAAAGTATTTTATATTGAATATGTCAGAATACTGATAACCAACGGAGAGACTGACAGAGCAGATACGCAGATGTTGAACATCTGGAGAGGAATTTAAGCCTTACAGTTGTCCATATGATGGATGTGATTGTATTGGGGAGGGCCAATAAGGAGATTATTGTAGAGATCATTGTGGCAGATGTATTAAGCCTTAACAAGAGATAAATGCAAGGGTGATAAAGAGAGATAAACGTCCAGCCAATCACCTGCTAACTGCCATGTTACAGGCAGTGTTTGAAAAAAGTCAGTAAGGAGCTGATTGGCTGGACATTTATCTCTCTTTATCACCCTTGCATTTATCTCTTGTTAAGGCTTAATACATCTGCCCCAATTTGGGAGATGTTGAGAGCATGGATTAGAGTTTTAGCAGTGTGTTGTGTTTTTAGATGTATTTAAAATGATTGTGAGGCATATTGAATAAGTGGAACAAAGGACAGTTCAGAGTCAAGGATGGCACCTAGGCAGTGAGTTTGAGTGGTAGGATTGAGTGTCATGTTCTCAAAAGATATCAAGTTGGAAACTACTATTGCTTGGTAGAAAGATAATTCTGTTTTGTTTTTTAATATTACAAAATATTCAGTTTGAGGTGTTCAGAAAGATCCAAAATGAAATGGCAGAAAAGCATTCAGTGGCGTAAATCAATACAGACCAATAAACCAGTGATCTTGGGCCAAGTCTCTAAATGCTGCTCTGCCATCTCATCCTGGATGTCTTCTCGCCTTCACGGATCACCAGCTCCCATTCACTATTACAGGACTTTCATTGGGCTGCTCCCACCCTATGGAATGCCTTCCAACACACAATAAGTCTCTCTACTAGCCTCCAAACTTTCAAGCGTTCCCTGAAAAGCCTATCTGGCAAGCCTATAATATTTAAGTACCACAGGCATAACCCTCTAAGGCACTTATGTATTATTCCTTTCTAGACTTGCCACTTGGTGGGACTGCAATGCTATCACTGGTGCCTTTCCTTGTGTTTCCCTCCAATTTCCCTCTAGATTGTCAGCTTGCAGCAGGGTCCTCTTACCTCCAAGTCTGTCTGTTGTTACCTAGTTTGTTTTATCACTGTCTACAATTGTAAATATAGATGATACTGAAATCTAACAGGCAACCAGTTGAGTCAAATAAAAATGTACTGATATAAGTTAAGGATAAAATTAAACATTTAAATCCTTGAAACTAGACACTGTATCTGGTTTTACTCCCTAAAGACAAGCTCTATTATTTCTGTAATAATGTGTATGGGATTTGAAGAGGTTAGATAAAGTGATCATTTTACTACTGTACAGCAATTATTTTCCTTTACTGGATTATCTTTTTGTATAGTTTTAACCTCACATATGAAAAATAGATCTAGTTAGATGGACCTAAAAGATGTTCAGATAACATTGAATATTTATAAATCTAGTATGCATTTTCAGGCATGCATATTGCATTTTTAGACTATACTGTGTCTCTGCAAATTCCAAGTGACTGAATGAATTTCATGAAGAGAGGTATGATATTGTGTTGAATACAAGTATACAAATCAGCCTTAATGGCAACCTCATTGTTTGCATACAGAAAATGTGGACAATATGCTAAGTTGTATTCATGTGCAGTATATAATGCCGCCCTTACATGGTGCGATGGACAGGTGTGATGCGCACTCGTATGCGCATCACATCGCACAGAACATAAAGTATCTGCTGCCCACACTTTTTTAACTAGATTGAATTGCATCTAGTTTAAAACACATGGTGCTTTAGCCCATTGCATGCGTTTTAAACTAGGGCCCTCATTCTGGTTGGCTCACAAAGCAGCTTGTGAGCCAATTATTGCCGTCCATACGAACACCTGCCCCACACAGGATGTGAATGGATCTTGGCCCAAAATCTTTCAATGATTGCCGACCAATGAATGATTTCTGAAGCGCTCGCTAATGTAAGTCACTCCCTGGTGACTTAGATTAGTGGTGCCTGCTCCGAGAACAGGGCGGGCAGCTTGTAAATCACAATAATAATCTGTAAGTATTTGTAAATATAAGAATTACTGTAAATTTACATCTTATAAAAGCATACATCTCAAACTGTCATTCGGCTGATAGAGTTATAGAAAGCTACTGTAAAAGCAAGTTCATTGCAATAAGTAAAGAATTAACATGCAGAGTTACTTGCTAGGTGCCCTTAATAGGCGGCTCCTCATGGAAGATGCATAAACAGAGATCCTAAAAGAATGTTTCCGCACTGATAATACCACTCATCACAGTCCAGCATGGAAGTCCTCATTTAAACAGAGGGTTTATGGCACTAGAGTCCAATGGTAAGACTGAAAGCGCCTTTCCATAATGTAAATAACCCAGAGTCCATGTGTGAAAATCTAGGTATAAGAGAAGTTGAAGGGGTGACCCATAGTGCATTAAAAGATTACTTTATTTACTAATCACAATTATAGACTCCTGGTATAATAATATAGTACCCATACTAAGTAATAGAACACTGTAGGGTGGCTACCACATGGCATGTTATCACAAATATCAGGCAAAACAGCTCCTCCAAATGTTCCAAAAACATCATCTTGGAGATCTAGTAGCACTGCATGCGGTAGATTGTGCTGCTGTGTTCAGGAAGCCGAGTTGAGGATGGCCGCTGTAGCTAGTGGAAGCTGGGTCACAGAAACAAGTGTCAGGCCATGCTCTGATGCATTTCGTCATAAGACTTCATCAGAGGGTGTGGCTATGGGAACACTCGTTTGAATTATAAAAAAGTGGAAACCAATCATGGATGTCAAGAGGTGGGGCTACAATTATAAACAAGCTGTCACAATATCAGCATTAGCATTCATACATGTATTACATATATCTTGTTTGGGAGGAAAATACTATATTAAATGAATAAAGCCATATTGTACTATATGCTGCATCTGTCTGGACTAGTGAAGAACAGCTAGTGATGAAGACAATAATACAGTAGTTTCATTTAAATGTTATTGATGGCAGGCATGCAGGTGGCTTTTGCCCAGGTGGCTTATGCTTGAACAATATTTAAAATAATTATTGTTTAATCTTTAAAATTAAGTTTTGAATGGGGGAAGGGGGGGGGGGGTGCTGATGTGGGCAGTAATCATTTGTTTTACTTTATCATACAAAAGATGTAAGTGCATTAAGACAGACATTTTCCAACTTTGATTTCACAAATTTTTATAATTACAAACAGGTATAAATAACATTTCTCAGATGAATACATGGGAAATTGTATAATTTTAATAAATCAACTGCCAATACTACATTATGAAAACAGTACTGCACAATGACTTCAATATTTTCCTGTAATACAGTTTGTAATATTTTAAATGCCAATTATAGTAGTTTCTTCAATATGCATAAATCTATATTGCATTACAAATTAATATTAAGTTATTTACTGTAAAATGTAAATTGTCATCCATATAATAAAATTACTACAAATTTTCTAACCAAATACAATTTAAAATACATTGTAAACCCAGGAGGTTACCATTGAAAAAATTAAACTATGCAAATACTATTTTTATTACCACTCCACGTGCTCCTAATCCTGTAAATAAAACTCCCTAATTTATAATTACAATTAGATAAATAGATGTAATATGTCATATAGCATAAAACCATATATGTTGGAGGGTGTCTTTTGGACATGTTCCTCACAAGGACTACCGGTTAATTATTTTGTTACCTTAGGTGACATTATTTATTATTACAGTGAGTTAAAAGGACCTTAGGTGAGGTTATGTGACAAAATATAGGAGTGATGAAACATTTAGCTAAAACACACTCCGAGGATAATTAAAGAGTACATATTGGGAGATGCATACAAGTTGTTAGGTGCATAGCAGATGTGAGCAAGGAAATAAGTGCATATGTTGATTCCAAACTAAAGCAGGTTTTATTGAAGTTTACAGTATACAGTTAAAGAAAAGCACCAGTTAATATGATAAGGTACAATATCAATCTCTCATGGGCTTATTACTGTACAGCTGTACAGCACTTCTCCAAAAACACAGTAACAGGCTTGGGCATATGCAGACCATTTTCCAAAGCTTAGTGAACAACATACACATGTGTGTTTTGAAGGGTTATGGTACTACTAGGATCCCTTGTATGTCATTTTTGTGCTTTTGGTGTGTAATTGTACCCTACAACATGACCAGTGCTTAATTAGCCTTGCTGACTCAGGTCCTATGTGTGTAAGGGTTCTAGTACTGTGGGCATTTTTGTAAGGGGCACTACTGTGAAGCATAATGTTATTAAAGGGCGCTAGGTGCTGTGCGGTGCCATAACTAGGTGTGTGCCAGTGGTGCCTTGACCACAGTGCATTTTCACTGTGAGCGCACCATCTGGCAGCACCACCTGCACAACCATTCATTGCCAATTGCCCACCGCCATTGCTTCCCGCTGCTCATCTCTGGCTGACAAGCATTTCAAATGTGATTGGCTGCCGGAACACAAGCTACAATTGGCTCACTAGCTGGCATCATATTTGAAAATTAATTCAGTGCCTCTGCAGACTCTGATCTCCTCCTTGTCTTCAGTAGCAGCAGTGGAAATGGTTGGATGCTAGATGCTGGGCTCAGGGCTTTACTGGACTGGATTACACAGTGAGCAGTACTGGTGTCATAATGCAAAAGGCGCTACTCTGGGCATTGTGTAAGGGGCACTACTAGTGGCTTTATGTTTATAAGCAGGAGTACTTGGGGCATTATGTGTAGCATAAAGAGTGGTAAAATTTGTAATGGGCATTAAGTTGTGTGACACATTGTGTAAGGGGCATTATGGTGTGCTTCATATTATGTAAGGGGCATCATGATGTGTGGCATTATGTATAATAGGCATTATGGTTTGATTGGTACTGTTATGTGGCCATGCCCCTTCCCAATGAAGCCACACCCCTATTTTTTCTGCTCTCCTTTGGTGCACACAGTCCCTGTTTTGTTTGTGGGAGTGGGGGGGGCACCAAAATGTCTAATATTAATATGCATTAGTCTGCATGACTCCAATGCAGAGACAGCAGTCTCTGTAGTGGAGTCATGCAGTAAGCACCTTCCCTCTGAACTCTAAAATTTGGAGGGTTTTCACACTGCTGAATCTATACAAGATTTATTTGAAGAAAACCATTGTTGTGCGTTGTTTTTGGATGCCCCATTTTCTGGATCTTATTGGAAATACGTGTCTGGTTATTACAATTGGATATACACATAGTTATATCGATTGTACTGTTGCCCCTGAGGAAGTCATTTTTATGACGAAACGCGTTGGGCCTCTTGCTTCAGACTGAACTTTCCAATCCACCAGAGATAACATTAAAATTCTTTATGTACTTGACAAAACATTATATGTACATTGATATGAAACTCCACTTTTCTCTCATATATATATATATATATATATATATATATATATATATATATATATATATATATATATATGGGAAGCAGAGACGGGCGGCACTTAGGTAAAGGTGAACAAAAACCAAGAGGGTTTATTGGTGCATACAGGCAACGTTTCGGGGCTGCGCCCCTTTCTCAAGCCAAACGACAACAAGGCAGTGCAGTGTGAAACAAAATGAAATAAATACCTGAACCAAAAGCTAAACGCCGCCCTGGCCACCTCCTCCTTGGTGCAGCATACTTCTTTCCCCCCCGGTGCGTCTTCCGCCCGCTCTCACCCGGCGGGTGACGTCAGCGGGGCTCGGGAAGTCAGCTGAGCCGCATCATGTGGCTGGAGGCGGGATGGTTGCCTAGGCGACACAACAATAACATAACATGAAACGCTGCTTGCACGGCCACTCAGGGGTGCGCACATCGCCTTCATCACTCGTGTCAAATGTAGTGAAAATGTGTGTATGAGTGTGGTGACGTGTTATGTGTGTGTGGGAAGTGACTGTGAATGTTGTGTGTTGGGGTCCCGTCGATGGTCGGGTACCTACAGTGTTGCCATACTACATGTCGACCATGGGGGTGCTGTGTTATAATAAAGAGTGTTATGTGTCCAAATGGGTGTATGACCAGAAGGTCATAAGATGAATACTGTGTCTACCGTAAACTATTGTTGACATGTGATTGCAGCATATAATCCTGTCAGTGATGTGTCCTCTGTTTATGTGTCGATTATGTCAACATGAAATGTGTGTGGAGTGCAGTGCATGATGATGGAAGACATGTGCACCATCCTGCGTGTGTGTGAGGCATATGCAAACAATGCTAAAAAAACTGTGCACATGTGCCAGACATGTATAAACATATGGAAAAACGTATACAGACCAATTGTAAAAACAATTGTGAAAAACAGTAAAAAATCACAAAATGTTAATTTAAAAAATATTGTGTGAAAAAATAGCATTGATAAAACTAAATGGCAATGTTACGTGTGCCCATATTTACGGGCACATGGTGTGAACTGAAAAGTCATTTGGGTGCACCTTTAAGGCTGTGCTGCGAATACCTGTAGGTACCCGACCATCGACGGGACCCCAACACACAACATTCACAGTCACTTCCCACACACACAAAACACGTCACCACACTCATACACACATTTTCACTACATTTGACACGAGTGATGAAGGCGATGTGCGCACCCCTAAGTGGCCGTGCAAGCAGCGTTTCATGTTATGTTATTGTTGTGTCGCCTAGGCAACCATCCCGCCTCCAGCCACATGATGCGGCTCAGCTGACTTCCCGAGCCCCGCTGACGTCACCCGCCGGGTGAGAGCGGGCGGAAGACGCACCGGGGGGGAAAGAAGTATGCTGCACCAAGGAGGAGGTGGCCAGGGCGGCGTTTAGCTTTTGGTTCAGGTATTTATTTCATTTTGTTTCACACTGCACTGTCTTGTTGTCGTTTGGCTTGAGAAAGGGGCGCAGCCCCGAAACGTTGCCTGTATGCACCAATAAACCCTCTTGGTTTTTGTTCACCTTTACCTGAGTGCCGCCCGTCTCTGCTTCCCATATTCCAGGGCAGGAGATATCCTGCTCATAGGAGGGCACCAGGGCAGCTTCACCCATCAGCAACAGGGAGTGCCGGATACAATTGTCATTTATATATATATATATATATATATATATATATATATATATATATATATATATATTGTTGCTGTATGCCCGGCACTCCTGTCTCTTATTCAGTTTCAGCTTAACCCGGTGCCTTCTCCAATCAATCGTGTAGTCAGGTAGTAATGAGCGGCACTCCAAGGTATAATAGAATTAATAATACACAAAACAAGTGCTGAATTCTACGTTTCGGTTTATTGCAACCTTCATCAGGAATACAAGTATAGTGCAGTACATGGTTTATATAGGTACAGACAAAGTGATCCCACTTTGTGAGCCCGCCCAAAGTGGTGATGACGTCATCAGCATCAATTACATGAATTACATCAATCAATCAATTACATCAATTACATGAAACAGTGCAGGTGAAGAAAAAAGAAAAAAACAGCGACATTTACATTTACTTTGTACAAATGAAGTGCTTTACAATAAATATATACAAAATACCCGTGCATACTGTTAAAAATAGCAGCAGATATAGTTTATGCCTTTAATATCAATATAAATATAATAGGTTATATATGCCGTTAGAGACAATCAAATTTATTTAACTAAATGTAGCAGGCTAACAATTAAGGAAAAAACCTACTACTAATCAGGCTAACAATTAAGGAAAAAAAAAAAAAAAACATACTACTAATCACAAGGCGAGTTATTCATTGCAGGAAACTTGTAAAGGATATGTATTCATTAAGACCTTTAGGGGAGATTGTGTTTAAACAAGAGATCCATTTGGTTTCTTTTTGCAACAATTGTCTATTTCTATCTCCACCTCTTAAACTGGCTGGGACATGGTCTATCATTTTGTATCTTAGTTGTGACAGATTGTGCCCCATCTCCTTAAAGTGTTTTGCTACAGGTTGGTCAATTGATTTGCCCATTAATGTTTGACGGATTGCGCTTCTGTGCTGGTTCATTCTTTCCTTAAATTGGCAGGAGGTTTTACCAATGTAAAGTTTAGAGCAGGGACATTTTATATAGTAGATCACGTGTGTACTGCTACATGTTAGCGTATGTTTAATTGCTATCTTAGCTCCACTGTGCGGGTGAAAAAAGTGATCCCCTGTCTCCAGATAAGTACATGTTGCACATCCTGTGCATTTATATACTCCTGCTTTTTTGGTAAGGAAGTGACCCTGTGTCTCCTTTTTAAAGGGGGTGATATCCGTGTGCATTATCATGTCCCTAATGTTTCTGCCTCTTTTGTGGCAAGAAAGCAGGGTTTTGTCTTTTAATGCAGAGAGACTTGGGTCTCTTTGAATGATTGGCCAGCATTTTTTCGCTGTCCTGTTTAGGTCAGCGCTAGCTGTGGAGTAGGTGTTGACCCAGACCACTGATTGTTGGCTTTTATCCTTATTCTCCTCAGGTAGAGTTCGGGGAGAAGCTAGTGCTTTCTCCATAGCTTGCGTCAGTAATTTATTGCTGTACCCTCTTTGCATGAATTTGTGCTTCATTTTATGCATTTGTTCTAATTCATCTATGGGGTCATTACAAATTCTGTGCACTCTCAAAAATTGAGAGTACGGCAAGCCTTTTTTGAGGGGAACTGGATGGAAGCTACTTGCTGCCAACAGCATGTTGCAGTCCGTAGGTTTAGTGTATACTGTTGTAAGTAATTTATTGCCAGTTTTTTTGATAAGCACATCTAAAAAATGGATTGTGCTACTGTCAATTTCAAAAGTGAATTTAATGTTGGGGTCCATTAAATTGATCGTTTCCATCATTTCAAGGAAATGCTCACGTGTTCCCAGCCAGAGAATGAAGATATCATCTATATATCTTGTAAACATATGTATCTTATTGAAATGCATCTCATTAGAAAAAAACAGGTATTTCTCTACTGCAAACATAAATGAATTAGCATATGCTGGAGCTACACAACTTCCCATTGCACACCCCTGTATTTGCTTATCGAATTTACCATCTAAGATAAAGTAGTTATTGTCCAGTGCCAAACGCAAAAGTCTTATAAAGAATGGAATAGGGGGGCCGTTGTAATGTTCAGACGATTCAAGTAGGGTACATACCGCTTCCGTGCCTCGTACTGTGGGAATGTTCGTGTGCAAGCTTGTGACGTCAGCTGTACAGAGTAGACAGTCTTCTGGTATTTCTCACAGGGCGTTGAGTTTATTTAAGAAAGTGTTCGTATCTTTCAAATAAGTAGTTTGTCTTTGTACAACCGGCTGCAAGTAATAGTCCAAGTATTTGGCAACATCATAAAAAAGAGAATTTCTAGCCGATATGATTGGCCTGCCCGGCGGGTTGCGATAGTTCTTGTGTAGTTTGGGAATAGTATAGAAGACAGGGACTTTGGGATTGGTTTTCAAAAGCGATAAGGCAATATCTTTGGTTATCCAATTATTGGATACCGCCTCCTTCAATAAACCATCAAGTTGCATTGTAAATTCACAAGTCGGGTCTTTTGCAAGTTACGTGTATACTTCAGTGTCACCCAATTGTCTCATTGCTTCATTTCTATAGTCCGAAATGTCCTGTATTACCAGTGCACCTCCTTTATCAGCTGGTCTGACAATTATGTCCTGGTACATGGATATTTTTTGCAACGCCAGGTATTCTGGTTTTGTGAGGTTGTTGATAATTGGTGGAGTTTCTTTGTAGTTTTTTATCTCCTCTGTAATGAGGTTGATGTAAGACTTGATTGCGTGGTTATTTGATGCCGGATCAAAGTTACTTCTTTTACGTACTGGTCCCATTGGTCCAGGGAGGTTTTCAGAGGCATTAAAGAATTCCTTCAGTCTGAGTTGTCTTGCAAACAGGTTGGTTTCTACTAGTGCGTCAAATTCACGGTGTTTATTGGTCGGGACAAAGCTGAGCCCCTTGCTGAGGACAGTCATTTCCTCTTGAGTAAATATTCTGCTTGATAAGTTGTGCACGTTTATTTCTTGTTTGTTCTCCGTTTTACTTTTTCTTTCGCACTGTTTGCCCCTCCGCGTCCTGGATCTTTTATTTGTGCTCTTGTGCGCACTCCTAAAGGGAACTGACCTGTGGAAGTACCCGATGCTGTATCTCGTTCGCTGCCAGATGAGATTCCACCACTAGATTGGTCTGTCTCCAGTGGGAATCTGACTCTGCGTCTGTTGTATCTTTGCCGTCCAGGGTTTGGAAAGCTTTTAGTATTGTTCACCCAGGAATAAACTCTGTTCTCCTGGTAATCCTTTGTTACTTTTTCAAATTTGTCCGTTTTGAACCTAATTAGGTCTTGTTTGTATTTTTCAGTTTGTATTTGCAGTTTGTTCAACCAGTCTCCCGGGGGTTCGGACGTGAATACAGTGGTTGTTTCCCTTTCTAATGTATTTATCTTCTCCTTTACTGCAATCAATTCTCTCTGTGATTCTTCTATGACCAGTAATATTAGATCAAATGAAGCTTTATTAAGCACAGCGGCCCATCTTCTACAGAAATCAGGATTATACCTTCCAATTGTAGGAACGTTATGTATCCTGAATCCTCTCGGGATCTTCTTGTCTCGATAATAGTCGGACAGCGATACACCATGCAGGTAAAAGTCGATCTCCTTCTTTTTAAGTTTGAGAAGTTTGAGGAATTGTTGCTCTGCAGTTTCGTTGGAGGTAGTTTGCGCCAATTTATCTTTGAACAGGATGCGGTCCGCGTCACTGTCTGATAATGTGAGTAGGTCTCCTCTGGGGAGGTCAGTATGCTGGAATCCAGGTATCTGCGCTTGGCTTTCGTCTGTCATTCCGTGCAGACTACTGTGTGCCGTGCTCCCTCGTGGTGATTCACTGATGTCCACAATAAATGCGGTGACGGTGCCTTGGCTTTGGGTTAGGTAACCCTATTTGATATTGTTGCTGTATGCCCGGCACTCCTGTCTCTTATTCAGTTTCAGCTTAACCCGGTGCCTTCTCCAATCAATCGTGTAGTCAGGTAGTAATGAGCGGCACTCCAAGGTATAATAGAATCAATAATACACAAAACAAGTGCTGAATTCTACGTTTCGGTTTATTTCAACCTTCATCAGGAATACAAGTATAGTGCAGTACATGGTTTATATAGGTACAGACAAAGTGATCCCACGTTTGTGAGCCCGCCCAAAGTGGTGATGACGTCATCAGCATCAATTACATGAATTACATCAATCAATCAATTACATCAATTACATGAAACAGTGCAGGTGAAGAAAAAAGAAAAAAACAGCGACATTTACATTTACTTTGTACAAATGAAGTGCTTTACAATAAATATATACAAAATACCCGTGCATACTGTTAAAAATAGCAGCAGATATAGTTTATGCCTTTAATATCAATATAAATATAATAGGTTATATATGCCGTTAGAGACAATTAAATTTATTTAACTAAATGTAGCAGGCTAACAATTAAGGAAAAAACCTACTACTAATCAGGCTAACAATTAAGGAAAAAAAAAACATACTACTAATCACAAGGCGAGTTATTCATTGCAGGAAACTTGTAAAGGATATGTATTCATTAAGACCTTTAGGGGAGATTGTGTATCAACAACCTCACAAAACCAGAATACCTGGCGTTGCAAAAAATATCCATGTACCAGGACATAATTGTCAGACCAGCTGATAAAGGAGGTGCACTGGTAATACAGGACATTTCGGACTATAGAAATGAAGCAATGAGACAATTGGGTGACACTGAAGTATACACGTAACTTGCAAAAGACCCGACTTGTGAATTTACAATGCAACTTGATGGTTTATTGAAGGAGGCGGTATCCAATAATTGGATAACCAAAGATATTGCCTTATCGCTTTTGAAAACCAATCCCAAAGTCCCTGTCTTCTATACTATTCCCAAACTACACAAGAACTATCGCAACCCGCCGGGCAGGCCAATCATATCGGCTAGAAATTCTCTTTTTTATGATGTTGCCAAATACTTGGACTATTACTTGCAGCCGGTTGTACAAAGACAAACTACTTATTTGAAAGATACGAACACTTTCTTAAATAAACTCAACGCCCTGTGAGAAATACCAGAAGACTGTCTACTCTGTACAGCTGACGTCACAAGCTTGCACACGAACATTCCCACAGTACGAGGCACGGAAGCGGTATGTACCCTACTTGAATCGTCTGAACATTACAACGGCCCCCCTATTCCATTCTTTATAAGACTTTTGCGTTTGGCACTGGACAATAACTACTTTATCTTAGATGGTAAATTCGATAAGCAAATACAGGGGTGTGCAATGGGAAGTTGTGTAGCTCCAGCATATGCTAATTCATTTATGTTTGCAGTAGAGAAATACCTGTTTTTTTCTAATGAGATGCATTTCAATAAGATACATATGTTTACAAGATATATAGATGATATCTTCATTCTCTGGCTGGGAACACGTGAGCATTTCCTTGAAATGATGGAAACGATCAATTTAATGGACCCCAACATTAAATTCACTTTTGAAATTGACAGTAGCACAATCCATTTTTTAGATGTGCTTATCAAAAAAACTGGCAATAAATTACTTACAACAGTATACACTAAACCTACGGACTGCAACATGCTGTTGGCAGCAAGTAGCTTCCATCCAGTTCCCCTCAAAAAAGGCTTGCCGTACTCTCAATTTTTGAGAGTGCACAGAATTTGTAATGACCCCATAGATGAATTAGAACAAATGCATAAAATGAAGCACAAATTCATGCAAAGAGGGTACAGCAATAAATTACTGACGCAAGCTATGGAGAAAGCACTAGCTTCTCCCCGAACTCTACCTGAGGAGAATAAGGATAAAAGCCAACAATCAGTGGTCTGGGTCAACACCTACTCCACAGCTAGCGCTGACCTAAACAGGACAGCGAAAAAATGCTGGCCAATCATTCAAAGAGACCCAAGTCTCTCTGCATTAAAAGACAAAACCCTGCTTTCTTGCCACAAAAGAGGCAGAAACATTAGGGACATGATAATGCACACGGATATCACCCCCTTTAAAAAGGAGACACAGGGTCACTTCCTTACCAAAAAAGCAGGAGTATATAAATGCACAGGATGTGCAACATGTACTTATCTGGAGACAGGGGATCACTTTTTTCACCCGCACAGTGGAGCTAAGATAGCAATTAAACATACGCTAACATGTAGCAGTACACACGTGATCTACTATATAAAATGTCCCTGCTCTAAACTTTACATTGGTAAAACCTCCTGCCAATTTAAGGAAAGAATGAACCAGCACAGAAGCGCAATCCGTCAAACATTAATGGGCAAATCAATTGACCAACCTGTAGCAAAACACTTTAAGGAGATGGGGCACAATCTGTCACAACTAAGATACAAAATGATAGACCATGTCCCAGCCAGTTTAAGAGGTGGAGATAGAAATAGACAATTGTTGCAAAAAGAAACCAAATGGATCTCTTGTTTAAACACAATCTCCCCTAAAGGTCTTAATGAATACATATCCTTTACAAGTTTCCTGCAATGAATAACTCGCCTTGTGATTAGTAGTATGTTTTTTTTTTTTTTTTTTTTTTCTTTAATTGTTAGCCTGATTAGTAGTAGGTTTTTTCCTTAATTGTTAGCCTGCTACATTTAGTTAAATAAATTTAATTGTCTCTAACGGCATATATAACCTATTATATTTATATTGATATTAAAGGCATAAACTATATCTGCTGCTATTTTTAACAGTATGCACAGGTATTTTGTATATATTTATTGTAAAGCACTTCATTTGTACAAAGTAAATGTAAATGTCGCTGTTTTTTTCTTTTTTCTTCACCTGCACTGTTTCATGTAATTGATGTAATTGATTGATTGATGTAATTCATGTAATTGATGCTGATGACGTCATCACCACTTTGGGCGGGCTCACAAACGTGGGATCACTTTGTCTGTACCTATATAAACCATGTACTGCACTATACTTGTATTCCTGATGAAGGTTGAAATAAACCGAAACGTAGAATTCAGCACTTGTTTTGTGTATTATTGATTCTATTATACCTTGGAGTGCCGCTCATTACTACCTGACTATATATATATATATGATGCAAATGGGTCCCGGAGGATTACCAAAGAAACGGCACTCACAGGTCTTTTCACTGCAGGGATTTAATGTACAACGTTTCGAGGGTCCACAGCCCCCGTCGTCAGGTAACAGTACAAACATTTTAAACCATCCACCTCACTTTTTATCTAAGTGTGCAGCCTGTCAGCTGGGTCCACGGCGTCCTCACAGCTTCCGGGCGAAAGTCGTCATCCAACGCACTTCCGGTCTGGTGTCCGCGTTGCCTGGATACCACAAGCCTGTGACGTGAACCACACTCCCGTGGCGTCACGTTACCAGGCAACTAGGGTTCTGGAGTTTGCAGAGATTGCGGCCTGACAGCGGCTGAAATTAAAAACAGAAAAATATGCTGTTACACAACTGCGATGGATATGCAGCACTTAGGAACATTTTCTGCTACAAACATGAAATTAGTAAAGAGAAAGACGAACTTCAATATGCAAACTACATAGAATAATAAAACAATAATGACCACCTAAAAAGAGGAAGAAGAGAGGTTATGGCATAATCAAAACTGGAGATATGTTATAACAAAGCATTCCAGGTTATACGCTCGTTGAGGCCATTAGGTGAAACAGTCCCCAATCGAAAAATCCAATTGGCCTCCAGCTCGAGGAGGATCTTCTGTCGGTCTCCACCCCGGAATAAGGGGGGGACATGATCCACAATCATATATCGGAGGGAGGATAGAGAATGGCCGCATTTTTTGAAGTGGGATGCAACAGGCTGGTCATTAGGCTTATCAGCCAAAGCCGCTTTGATGGCTGACCTATGCATCGCTGCTCTCTCTTTGAACTGCCTAGTCGACATGCCGACATAGTACAGTCCGCAGGGGCAGATGATAATGTATACAATGTATTTGGTACTGCAGGTAAGTACATGCTTGATCTGAAATTCCTTTTAAGCATATGGGTGTTTAAATGAGCTGCCAGTTATCAGGAATTGACATGTAACACATTTTCTGCATCGATGGCATCCCGGAGCTTTAACTTTGGTGTTTGGCCGTAGACTCGTCTCAAAACCAGTAATGTCGGAGTGGACCAATTTGTCCCTTAAGTTGCGTCCCCGGCGGTAGCATACCATGGACCTGGATGCTGAAAAGCATTTAAGATCTTTATTTGTGGCGATGATAGGCCCTAATGCTCGATTAGCTACTGCAAGTACGGGACTGTTTGCATCGTACGTCATGGTCCAAAGAAAGACATTCTTCTGCTGTCGGATGGTAGGTTTAAGAAGGGAATTTCTGTCCAATCATAGGACTTTATGTTTGGAATTCAACAGGTCCTTGATGGGGTACCCTCGATCCTGGAATTTGGAGATAATGATATTCAGCTGTTTTGGGAGATCGGTTCGGTTGCTGCAGATGTGTGCTGCTCTTAGCATTTGGGAATACGCCAAACCCTTCTTGAGGGGAGGCGGATGGTGGCTGCTTGACAACAACAATGTATTCCTGTCAGTACTCTTGTAGTAAATGTTAGTGGAAATGGCCCCATCTATTAAAGAGACAGTGACGTCTAGGAAATTGATGCTTTCCCTGCTCCAATTAAACGTCAGCTTATTCGGCCCCGGTTGTTGGTTAATGACTTGCATAAGACTAATGAATTGATCTGGGGTGCCCGACCACATCATGAACAAGTCATCGATGTATCGGCAGAGTAGAATGATATGCTTGCTGTACTCGCTGTTGGCAAAAAACAATTCTCTTGAGCCACAATTTCTGGTTAACACCAGTTCCAGGAGCCTTAGAAAAAGATTTTTATCGAAGGTGAAATTCTCGCCCAACTCTTCCAGGAACCTCTGCATCGCTAGTAATCCTTGTTGGTGAGGTATGGACGTATACAGAGCATTGACATCCATGCTGCACAGGATAGTATCAGGTGTGATGTTGGATACCTGGTCTAGCCTATTGAGGAAGCAGGTCGTGTCTTTCAGATGTGTTTCTTGTGTAACCACAAAAGGTTGGATGAGACAATCTAGCATCTGTGATATAGGCTGATACAGGCTATTCCTTGCCGATATAATCGGCCGTCCTGGAGGAGATTTGGTATCCTTATGGACTTTGGGCATGCTATACAGCACTGGAATCACTGGATGTTTGGTGGTTAGAGTATTCATGTTTTTTTGGTAAATTTTATTGTCGGTCAGCGCTTTCTGCAGGATATCCGTCAATTATTTTCTGTATCTCTCAGTGGGGTTGGTGCTGAGTTTCTGGTATACCTGAGTGTTGGAGAGTTGCCCGAGTAACTCCGATCTGTAGTCACTGAGGTTTTGGATGATGATAGCCCCGCCCTTATCTGCGGGGCGTCTGGTGATGCTTTTGTCTTCACTCAGTGTTTTGAGCGCACGATTCTCTTCTTTAGAGAGATTGGAGTGGTAGGGAGTAGGAGATGCTGTGAATATGCTTATAGATGTGTCCAGCAGACGAGTAAAAGTCTTTTTGGAGGCATTGCTGGAGGGGGGATCGAATGATGATTTACTATGAGACTGTAGAAAGCCACTGACTGGGTTGGATACATCTTGAGCTGGACGGTGCTGGAAGAACTCGCAAAGTCTAAGTTTGCGGTTCATGCGGTGAAGGTCTAATTGCCATTCAAAGGCGTAGTGATTATTGGTGGGGACGAATGATAAGGCCCTCTGCAGGACCTTATGCTCCATGGGTGTCAGTGGACGATCTGATAAGTTAAATATGTTGTTTATTTCTTGCTTGTTTGTTTTGTAGATCCTCTACCCTTGGCCCCCTCTGTGAGTTTTTTTGCGTTGCGACCCTTGCGGGTCGTAACCCCTAAAGGGGGTTTTTGTGCTGGATTGTCATCTGATTCATTGGGCGCAAAGTCACTGTCGAAAGCTGATGACTGTTGTGCTCTCTCTCGGCCCTGATGTCGACCACGCCAATTGCGTCTTGGCTGTGAATTGAAGCTTCTAGTGCCCGGCTCCGTACCTGTTAGCCAACGGTACACTTGGTTGGATTCATAGTCAGTTTTGACCGTTGCCAGCTTTTTTTTTTTTTAAACGTGCCAATTCCTGTCTGTACGTGTCACACTGAATTTTAAGCTTGGCCGACCAGGATTCAAACTCAGGGGCTTGTAAGAGGGTTGCACATTCAGTACGTAATGTCTCGAATTTTTCTTTGGTGTTTCTGAGCTCTTTGCCCGCCTCCTCCACCACCAGCAGCATCAAGTCCAGGCTGCATTTGTTTAGGATGGCTATCCAACGCCTGCAGAACTCTAGACTTGACCTGCCGATGGTGGGGACATTGCGGACGCGAAATCACCTAGGTATCAGGCGTTGTCTCCAGTAGTCAGATAATGACTGGCCGTGGAGTAAATAATCTATTTCCCGTTTCTGAAGTTTGAGTAAAGTGTGATATAAGTCCTCATTCTCTGGATTGCCAACAGGTTCCTGGGCGAATAGAATACCTGCTGCTTCATCCTCCGAGAAGGTCAAGATTGCCCCAACTGGGGCAATAAATCACTCCAGTTTGTGTATCTGGAAGTTCCATGTTGTAGTATAGGAAAGGTCAAATAGGTTGAAGGTGATCAAATCAAAAGCGGGTGCCGCGCTCCTTGATATCCTGAAGAGGATATCTGGATACAGTTGCTGTGAGCTGGCACTCCAGTTTAAAGGTGCCTTTGTCCGGATGAAAATGATGCAAATGGGTCCCGGAGGATTACCAAAGAAACGGCACTCACGGGTCTTTTCACTGCAGGGATTTAATGTACAACGTTTCAAGGGTCCACAGCCCCCGTCGTCAGGTAACAGTACAAACATTGAAAACCATCCACCTCACCTTTTATCTAAGTGTGCAGCCTGTCAGCCGGGTCCACGGCGTCCTCACAGCTTCCAGGCGGAAGTCGTCATCCGACGCACTTCCGGTCCGGCGTCCGCGTTGCCTGGATACCACAAGCCTGTGACGTGAACCACGCTCCCGTGGCATCGCGTTACCAGGCAACTAGGGTTCTGGAGTTTGCCGAGATTGTGGCCTGACAGCGGCTGGAATTAAAAACAGAAAAATATGCTGTTACACAACTGCGATGGATATGCAGCACTTAGGAACATTTTCTGCTACAAACATGAAATTAGTAAAGAGAAAGACGAACTTCAATATGCAAACTACATAGAATAATAATACAATAATGACCACCTAAAAAGAGGAAGAAGAGAGGTTATGGCATAATCAAAACTGGAGATATGTTATAACAAAGCATTCCAGGTTATACGCTCGTTGAGGCCGTTAGGTGAAACAGTCCCCAATCGAAAAATCCAATTGGCCTCCAGCTCGAGGAGGATCTTCTGTCGGTCTCCACCCCGGGATAAGGGGGGGACATAATCCACAATTATATATCGGAGGGAGGATAGAGAATGGGCACATTTTATGAAGTGGGATGCAACAGGCTGGTCATTAGGCTTATCAGCCAAAGCCGTTTTGATGGCTGACCTATGCATCGCCGCTCTCTCTTTGAACTGCCTAGTCAACATGCCGACATAGTACAGTCCACAGGGGCAGATTTATATATATATATATATATATAAAAGGGGGACTCGTACCCTGTAGACTTGTCTACTGTTTAACCCCTTCCCGACATTTGACGTACATTACATTTACGTCATGGTCGGGAAGTACTTCCCGACACATGGCATAAATGTACGTCATGACTTCTAACTGTCACCGCGTCTATAGACGTGGTGACAGTTAGGAGATGTCTGCTGTCCCTGACACAGCAGACATCCCCCCTCGCCGCCCAGGGGGGGCAGGGATGCCCCCCCCCGGTCGGCGATCGCTGTGATTGGCTGTTCAAATCTGAACAGCCATTCACAGCGTTTCCTGTGTTACCGGCGGCTAAGCCGCTCGGTAACACAGGGATCGGTGATGATCGGTGCTGTTAAGTACAGCACCGATCACCACCGATGAGCAGCACCCCGCTCCCACCCACCCGGCACTCACCCGGCAGCTCCGGCAGCTCCCCCAGCTCCCCCGTCAGCAGCAGCAGTAGGCAGCCTAAGCGCACGCAGCGCTTCCCCCCTCCCTCCCACCCCCCCCCCCGCAAGCCGCAGCAGCAGCAGCATGTACTGTATGAGATGTGTTAAAAAAAAAAAAAATGTACTGAAATATATATATATATATATATATATAAATATATATATATATATATATGTGTGTGTGTGTGTGTATGTGTATATATATATACACACATATATGTATGTGTATATATGTATATATATATATATACACATATATATATATGTATATATATATATATATACACATATATATGTGTATATATATGTGTATATATATATATATATATATATATATATATATTATATATATACACACACACACACACACACACATATATATATATATATATATATAGAAAGATATTCCCGACATATGACGTATATATACGTCATGGTCGGGAGGTACTTCCCGACCGAAGACGTATATATACGTCATGGTTTTAAACTGTCACCGCGTCTATAGACGCGGTGACAGTTTGGAGATGTCTGCTGTCCCTGACAGCAGACATCCCCCCCTCGCGGCGATCGCTGCGATTGGCTGTTCAAATGTGAACAGCCAATTGCAGCGTTTTCTGTGTTACCGGCGGCTAAGCCGCTCGGTAACACAGTGATCGGTGGTGATCGGTGCTGTTAAGTACAGCACCGATCACCACCGATCGCCAGCCCCCCCCCCTCCCACCCGGCAGCCCCCCCTCCCTCCCACCCACCCGGCTGCCGCAGCGCCAGCACCCCTCCCACCCCCCCACCAGCCGCAGCGCCAGCCCCCCTCCCAAAGCTGGTGACCAAAATGGGGTCACATGTGGGGGGGTTCCACTGTATTGGTGCTTCGGGGGTCTTGCTAATGCGACATAGCACCCACCATTCATTCCACCACCAAATATCACTCCTTCCCTTCTGAGTCCTGCCATGCACCCAACTGGTATTTTTTGGTCACATGTGAGGCATTGCCATACTCGGGAGAAATTTGGGCACAGATTTTGGGGTGCTTTGTCTCCTTCATTCCTTGTGAAAATGAAAAATTTTGAGCCAGATCTGCATTTTTGTGTAAAAAATTACATTTTTTTACACAAAAATGCAGATCTGGCTCAAAATTTTTCATTTTCACAAGGAATGAAGGAGACAAAGCACCCCAAAATCTGTGCCCCAATTTCTCCCGAGTATGGCAATGCCTCACATGTGACCAAAAAATACCAGTTGGGTGCATGGCAGGACTCAGAAGGGAAGGAGTGATTTTTGGATTTTGCAGCACAGATTCTGGTTGAATGACCCCTGAAGCACCCATACAGTGGAACCCCCCCACAAGTGACCCCATTTTGCAAACTACACCCTTCAGGGAATTCATCAGGGGGTATAGTGTACATTTCAAACCCCCAGGGGTTTCACCAATTTTGATACAACTGAGCTGTGAAAATGAAAAATTACATTTTTTCATTTTCACAGCCCAGTTGTATCAAAATTGGTGAAACCCCTGGGGGTTTGAAATGTACACTATACCCCTAAATGAATTCCCTGAAGGGTGTAGTTTGCAAAATGGGGTGACTTGTGGGGGAGGTTCCTAACTTTTAGCACTTATGGTGCCTAGAAACCTACATGGTGCCTAAAAAAAAATCTCATAAAAAGGAGGCTCCAAAATCAAGTAGGTGCTCCTTCTATTATGAAGCCTGTGGTTTGGTCAACGTGCACAATAGGGCCACATATAGGATATTTATGAAAACAAAAGAATTGGGGGAATCAATTTTTAGTCACAATTCTCTAGTAAAATCTACTGTATTTGTTAGAAAAATGTATTAAAATTGAAACTCTGCAAAAAAAAAAGAAATTTTGAAATTTCACCGACACTTTGTTTTAATTCCTGTGAAACACATAAAGGGTTAACAAACTTCCAAAATGCTGTTTTGAATACTGTGAGGGGTGCAGTTTTTGAAATGGCATCATTTATGGGGGTGTCTCACATACAAGTCCCTCAAAGTCACATCAGAACTGAACTGGTCCCTAAAAAAATCAGTGTTTGAAATTTTCTTGAAAATTTGAGAATTTGCTATTCATATTTGAAGCCTCCTAGTGTCCAAAAAAATGAAAAGGAGGTTGAAATAATGATTGCAACATAAAGTAGACATATGGTCTTTGTTAGTTATTAACTATTTTGAGTGGTATGTTTATTTGTCTCACAAGCAGAAAATGTGACATTTTGCAAATTGCAAAATTTTCCATTTTTTCACGACATTTTGGTATTTTTCACAAAAAAACACAGACTGTATCGACCCAAATTTACCACTAATTTGAAGTACAATGTGTCACGAGAAAACAATCTCAAAATCACTGGGATAAGTAAAAGCAAAAAAAAGTTATAACCACTTAAGTGAAACATGTCAGATTTGAAAAAAATGGCTCTGTCAGGAACGCAAAAACTGGCTGTGTCAGGAAGGGGTTAAGGTAGACTTAAATCACTTGTAGGCGTGCAATCACCATCAGATCACCCAGGTATCCAATTTCATTTGCAGTGTATGAAAGAAAATAAAGCTGGTATGGTGTAATACCGCTTTTTATTCACAACACACAATTTAAAACACAAACATGAGGATGATAAAACAGCAGACTCTCACTGAGTTTAAATGTCTACACAGCATATGTAGACAAATAAGGCAGATGGTACATATACAGTACCAGGCATCCCTGAAGCCTCTACCTGTTGAGTCCAGTGTTATCCACTCACTGCACCACGGCCAAAGCATTTCAAAACCACAATGGTTTCCTTTTCAAGGCATGTGGAAATGTAAAATCTGTTCCCCTACAGTATTTATAGCCCAACTGGGGGGAACCTATTTCCAGACAAGGATTTACCTAACCATTACTCCTAACCTTAACAAGAGTCTCTAATCCAGGAATTGAGTCCACAATTTGTCCAGTGTCAGTTGCAGCAGCTGATCCTAATCACGGCAACTCATGTCCGTGTCCCGCTCTCGCCGGGGTCGGAAGTTACATTTGCGTTCCAGCAGCTACAGTTTCCGGTAATATCGCCACTGTTATGCGTTCCACTTTGTGTTCCAGTTTTTGAATGTCTTTTCTTTTTATCAACGTCCCATCATAAAACATTTGTCTGGCTCTGACTGATGTCTTTTTATTGTATACAGGATCTCCATCCAGTGTTTTCGGCAGTGTTTTATGCAATGGAAAAATATGGATTAGAACACTTAAGTTGTGACAGTGGAAACTATATTACAGCAATTTAAAGTAACGAAGTAATAAATAAATAAATAAAATACATAATTTCTTGTATGAATGGAAAAAGTAGAATAGTAGTTGGAAACCTCACAATGAGTTTAAATATTTTTTTTCCCATTTTTTGCCATTGTTCATTGTTCAATGTTCAACAGCAAAACACCATTAACTATATTTATATAATTAAATAGCATTTATTGCAATTATTTCTACAAATGCTGGGGAAAATAAATGGTTCAAAATAGGACAATAATCAAAATCTCAGTGTTATATAACTGCAGATAATGAATGATTTAAAGCAAACCTTAGCCTCTTCTTTCCTGTAAAATGCCTTAGAGTGCAATTTATTACTTACATCAATTATTTTAAATCTTTAATTTAAATAGATAAATGGTTGTAATTGGCATTATTAATCATAATTAAAATGCCTCTCCTATGAAAAAAATTAAATGCAGAACATGGTAATACATTTACCTTATCTGTGGACACTTATAGGAAATAGCAGCAACTGGTACATTTCCACTGATTAAACTATTAAAGCAGCTATAATTAAGTCCATTTATCCTGTCAATGCATGGCATTTATAAATACATACTGTATGTGCTACAAAGTTTTAGTTTTTAAACATTTAAGGCAGCACATTAATTGTGTGAAACACAATTCTGCAAGCAGGTTTAACTACGGTCTTTTTAGGTCATATGGATACTTATTTCTGTTTTTCACATAATTAATCTATTAAAGTAAATATGTGTAGAAATATATCCTGCAGCATCATTTACCAGATATTCCATATCATCATCAGCATAATTTACCAAAATTCATTACTCCGGTAATAAAGCAGGTTACACAAAATATAATATCAATCTTTGATGGCTTTATTCCATGGTTGTCAAGACATGGTTGTCAAGATGGAATAAAGCTGGACTTCCATGGTCCAGCTGGCAGGTGATGTCAGTCCAGTCCAGTGCCAAGCAATCTGTAATGCTCTGCTAAGCCGATACCTGGAAAGAATGGTACATAAACAAGACTCTGGGCCACATGTATTAAAATGGAGAGCGATAAACAACCAGCTTCTTACTGCCATATGAAAGGCTGGGTTTGAAAAATAACAGGTAGGAGCTGATTGGTTGGCTGTTTATCACTCTTTAAAGCTTGGTACCTCTGCTACTAATACTTAAAGTGTACAAAGTGTACATGCATCTGATAGTAATACATGTACATCTCTCAAAAATGTATAGTAATAAAGATGATGATACATAATGTTATGTACCATTGCATAGGGTACATAACATTGCTGATACATAATGATGATGATACATAATGTTATGTACCATTGCATAGATCCTTTTGTATGCCAACAGATGGTTATAGAAAGAACTTCCATGTAATTGTTTCATATAAGCCCCAAGGGGCAACTGTATCTTATGTATGAATCCATATAATCTCACTCTGTAACATTTTTTTTATATTTCAGACTAGAAAGGGGATGAGCGCAATTTTTTAAGTGATGGGCCACTGGTTTATTTATGTATTTTCCCTGTAGACAAGATTTTATTGCTGATCAGTGTAAAACCATGCATTCGGGAAATGTTCTGGTTGTTTGCCCCATGTAATACAGTATAATCCACAGGGACAATCAGATACCATACAGACTGAGAAGCACACACCAAAACATGTTTAATCCTATATTTAAATCATGAGTTTGGAAGTTTAAAGTAACTTCCTGCTTCCATGAACACACAGGAAGTACATTTAAAACAACCTGTTTTTTTTTTAACTGAAAACCTAAGCTATTGGTGGACAACAAAGCTATTGGATTCAATGTCAGGCTGAATATTGGTTTTAATCAAAATAAATTAGATGTTTTTTCCTCTCGTGTAGCTAAGCATTAATGGGTACTTATGTATTATCTGGGCTTCCATGTTAAATGCACCCCATTTTTTCATACCCCTACTATCCAACTACGCATGGAGTTGACTTTATATAGTGTGGCGAGTGCAGCGAGCCACCGTGCCCGAAGCGTGGTGAGCGCAGCGAGCCCCGCGAGGGGACGCGGTCTCATAAGAAAAACGGGAGCCCAGATATTACATAAGTACCCATTAATGTTTTGCTGCAAAAACAGGATAAATCACTGTCCCTCAAAACAATAGTCCATAAAGCATTCAATGCTCTTGGTAAAGAGGCCATGCTGGTAGAGTAGAATTCTGTAACAAAAGAGTTTATTAAATTCCATTTTGTTTTTAAAACAATTGTGTCTAGAATACCTTCTTGCACTTGAAAAGTGTTCTATACTCATAGCCCCTTTCATAATTTCTTTTGTCCCCAGAAACCATTATTATTCTATAACAAAACTAGCAATTATAATACCAAAATAACATTAAATGGAACCCAACAAAAATTATCAATTTCTAAACCTAAAACATAAAAATATTATTCTTTAAATAGATAGTGCCATGTTTCTATTTAGGAATATGAGCATGAAAAGGACAGATTTTAATTTAATTGCAGAAGTGTATTATAGAATGCAATATTGATAATGATGTTTTTTCTTTTAGATACTGCGATTAAGGGGAGTATTTATCAAAGCTCAGATTGAGATAAAATTGTAGGAGATAAAGAACTAACTAATCAACTTCTGCTTGACATTTTATAGGCTGTTTTTGTAAAATGACAGCAATTGATTGCTTGGTACTTTTTCTTTCTTTTTTCTCTACCAGTTTTCATAAATACCCTAAATTATTAATGAGCATTAATAAATGCTCTAGCCAAAATATTTATTTTTATGTTACAAAAAGTCTATTAAAATACACAACTCCTTATAGGAATAGATTTAATGAAACGTCAATAATAATTAAATTAAAAAATGCTAAATATAGTTGGAAATACATTGGAGAAACTGTTAAGGTTAATCCAGGGGTACAATACTACAGTCAATGGTAATAACTCTAAGGAGCTACAGTTTCAGCATGACCAATGAGCAAATTATAGTATATAAGTAGGCAGTTATATATTACATTTGTTGACAATTTTGTGTCTGTTAAGATTATTATTATATTTTACTAGTCTTAAGGCAGTCCAAAGGATGAGCAAAAGTTTATGCTTATGCATTTCTTGTTCACATACCCTTCCCAACCACAGGGCAGAAGCTGCTGCAGCAGCCAGAGCAGGGCTCCTATTATCCACCTGTCCTACCCAACCACAGCAGAGCAGAACTTTTATATATTGCTGTTTTTGAGTCTGTACTCTGCGGCACTGAATCTAAGTATCTGCGGCACTAGTCACTTATAGTTACTCAAAGAGAAAAATATTAATCACTGCGCTGCTTCTCCTCTCATAAGTGAAAAGACAGTTTCAGTCTGGATTTTCACTGTGGTTCTTTGTCTGATGTTACTCCTTTGATATGTAATTTCTCTCCATATATGAAAAAGAAAAACAAATACAGAGTACAGACTGTCAGGTGGTGTTTTATGAACATAAAGTAAGATTCAAGCTAAAAAGGGAGGAAAGGAATCCCAAACTCCCCACGGCTTGATTGCTTACACTGCTTACACTATGAGACGTGTATGGAATCACATCTGGGTATCTTTTGTTATGGGACCACCAGAAACGTGCTCAAGATGGTGAAGACTCTTACATGTGCTTACATATAGAACGCTGGGAGAACACATATAACGGTATCTTTAGTGATCCAAAAAATGGAGCTCACACTATCTTACGTGGTATGAAGTATTGCAAATCTTGTAAAGGTATCTTTCCATCAGACGGTATATCATATATAAAAAACAAAAGAACTCCTCATGGTGCAAATATGATAAAATATCATGAGGCTTTAATAAACCTTTACAAGATTTGCAATACTTCATACCACGTAAGATAGTGTGAGCTCCATTTTTTGGACCACTTATAGTTACTCCCTTAGTAACTGAACGTGATTTGCTATGGAAATGGTAAGTGATTTTGTGCGCTGACACCTTCCCAGTAAGTAAGTGACCGTATTATAAAAGGTGAGAGATAAGTAGATAAAAAATAAAAATGTTACATCCCTTATCATATGTCTCTTCACCTCTAAAAGAGGCTCTCCAATAATATAAAATATAGGGACATATGAGAGATGAAAAGGCAAATAGTGTAATATTGCAAGGATAACAAATGTATTTATACCAATACACTAAAATGACAATAAAACATTTTACACAAAATGATTAAAATGGATCAATCTGTAAGGTCTCCTAAATATTATGGGTGGGGGTTTACCAGATATTGCACTGCCTGCCGAAGGGACAAGCAGTTACCGATGCGCGTTGCAGGAGGCTGGAGTGTTCAAGATCATGGAATATCCATACACACACACACAAAACATTGTCCAATTATACTTATGTAGATTATAGGTTGTATATGTTATCAACATATAAATTTGGTAGCAAAACAATACCATATACTTTGCTGCCATCTCATCAGTGGCATTAGAGGGCATAGGCGGCAGCAATGTGTGCTGGCCAGGGACATGAATTCACAATTGCATCATTGTTGCCCCACCCCTGCTATTCAATAGTGAAAAAGCATTACAATTAGATGATTCCTTTTTATATGTAAATTCCCATGGTAAAACACTGATTGTTTTGCTGTTACCACTTGCTCTTGTCGGTATAAAATTCCCCCTATGTCTTATTGTCTTTGTTGTTACTGTATTGTTTTCAAAGTAAGAATTACCTTAGATGGGTGTGCTCTCATTATTGTATCACTGTGTTTAGGCTAATTCTTCCTGTATATGACACTGCACACCTACAGTAGGTGTGTCTAGTCTTGGAGTAGTGAACCCCAATATTTTAAAAGAAACTTAAGACTGTTCTGTTTTTCGGTTTTCCATTCATGTTTTGTATCACCATACCAACTTTAATCAATTGTAATTTAAATGTTGTTGATATTATGTAAACCAATGCTTACTAAGCTGAATGTCTAGGTGCCATAAAGCCCTTGCAGGAATGCCTTGGTTTAGTGGTGCTTACTGGTGTTGTGTCCAGCGGCAGCATGGGAAGGCAATGCGAGCTCTGATTGGCTTGCGGCCCAGTTGGCAATCAGGAGCCTGCCCATGAGTTCTAATTGGCTGATGGCCCAGTCACAGGCACATAGTGAGGGGAAGGAGAGTTGCGCAATGCGCTCTCCAACCCTCCGGAGGTGACAGACACCAGGGCAGAAGGCAGAGGTCCCCGAATGCCATTCCTGATTACATCATTTTGTAAAAGAGCACCTTGAATGACATTCTGGCTCAAAAATAGCCCTGGGTTCTGGGATACGCACAGACTGAAACATGCTGGAAAAATCATTTGATGGTGAGCAGCTGCTCACTGTCACATTATTTTTCCTGTGTATGAATTTTCTGCTAATCACAAGGCGGCAATATTTTTTTTAAAGCTTTTTGCAGGCCTGCACACAGCATTTATCTCTGGCTTGTTGGTGATTACCTGATCACAAGGCTCTGCAATCAGCAGCTGTGTGATCAGATCTGAATAACCGCCTATGATATGTATAAACATTGCATCTATCATGAAATCGTCAAATTCCTTGAGAGAAATTTATTAAGATGGGAGTTCTATTTCACATGGGATGTTGCTATGAGCAACCAATCAGAATCCACTTCTTAAGATAATAGATAGTATCTGATTGGTTGACCATAGCAATCTCCCATGTGAAATAGAACTCCCATTTTAGTACATTTCCTCCTATGTTTCAGTGTCCCAGAATTGGAGATGTATGCAAATCAAAATTAGAGAACCCACAGCAGCTTCTTTCATGTGTTATTTTTGGAGCAACAGAAATAAATGTGGAAGATATTTTCAATTTTGTTACGGATTTTATAGGTAATTTTTAAATGGCCATCCTAAACTGAACACAAAATCAACTGTCAAAACAAAACAAAACCACATCAAACTTTTTTTTTTCATTTGAATGCAAAAACAAATATTAATGAATGTAGTATTTAATGATTGAAAAAGAAGTCTGATTTCATTCATACAATCAAATCCAAATTGAACATTAGTGTATGAAAATTATTTGTAATGGGAATTGGTACTTGTTTCCTAGCACGGCGCCCACAATTTGAATCTTAAGCCATGGTTTTGATCGCATTGCATGCGACCAGATCGCATGCGATGCGATCAAAACAATCTTTTAATTGTACAGGGACCCTGATGGGTGATTACTACGCTATATGCACCCCCATTGTTAACGCCACCCCCACTATGAACGGCAACCCGAAGTGTGGCGAGCGCAGCGAGCCTGCGAGGGGCAGCAGTCTGTGTCCTTCAACCTTTTCATACCCCCACTATCCACGTCGGCGTGGAGTTGATTTTATATAGTGTGGCGAGCGCAGCGAGCCACCGACCCCCAAGTGTGGCGAGGGGACGCGGATTACTTCACATGTATTCCGCGTGCGCTCGCCACGCTTTGGGCTCGGTGGCTCGCTATGCTCGCCACACTATATAAGATCAACTCCACGCCTACATAGATAGTGGGGTTATGAAAAGGTCAGAGGACGCGTATCGCTGCGCTCGCCACGCTTCGGGTTGGCATTGATAGTGGGGGTGGCATTAACAATGGGGGTGCATTTAACATAGTAATCACCCATCAGGTTGCCTGTACAATTACAAATCGCATAGCATCACATGCCATTGTAATGGCATGCGATGCGACATTAAAATTGTACAGTGCGGTTCTTAGGTTTCATCGCATACCGTTGCATACCTTAATTAGTGGTATGAGATGGCATAAGATGGGTACCATGCTAGGAAACAAGTACCTGGGAATTTAATTTATATCTCAGTAGTGACAGAGTTGAGAACAACCTCAAAGACACTTATTAAAGGACACATAGTAAAACAAGCTTGCTTGTAAATCCCAGCAGAGGGAGAAAAACAAATCTCACATCAAACATAAGTACCATTGTGATTTAGTAGTCTTTTCAAATACATTTTCAGTAACATCAAAATAACATTTCTTTGCATGGTCTCCAACACTCAGATTTTGCCTCTGCTTTTCTATTCATACACAAACGGTTATTATGGTAGCTTGTTATCAAGTACAGTACATGTTGAAGTGACAGATCCATTCTGTAGGATTTGGAAGGATATTAACAATGATGTATTCAAAACATATTCAGTCAAAAAATAATATGTTACACAAGAAAGAAACAAAGAAAATAACTGACCTCGGGTGATGCATTTAATAATTTTTAGACACAAATCATATTTGAAAACACAAGAAAATATTCACAAACAAATTTTAATTTCCTTCCATCACCTGCTGTCTGGACATTTCACCTCAGATGGTATTCCATATGCATAAATTTTTAAGGAGTGGCAAAATAACTAATTTAAAAGTATTTCAAATTATGGACATACTTATCACATTTTAACATACAAATGATACAGTTTGTCATCTACCCAGTTCAAAAATATTCCAATCTCTAAATGCTTTCCATAACTTTGTCGAGATCAAAAATTTCTTGCACCTGCATGACATGGGTCTGATGCACGGTCATGGTCATGGTCATGACATGGGTCTGATGTGTGATGCATGGTCAACCAAAAAATATAACCACATATATTTGCCACCAATAATTGCAACCATAGAAGTTAGTTCAGGAAGAGCACATTAATAGCAGGACGTTTTTAATCTCACTACTCAATTATAATTTTGTTTCAGCCTTAAGTCTTAGATTATGTCTTACAGATATGTAACATGGATTAGTCAAATCCTCTGGCAAAATGGATATGATAATCAGAGAGACCAATCTTATTAAATAAATTTTAATATGAGAAAGACACTAACAATTCTTAAATAAGATACAGAAACAATTAAACCAAGTGACATATAAACAGTTTATCAGTTATTACACTTTTTCCCTGACATGAGAGTCCATTATCATCAACATATTCAAAACTTTCTCTGTGCTGTCTAGTAAAGTTATAGTGTTGAAGGTTTTATTTCCATCTATGTAGATTTACTTTATCTCCAGGTACACTGTTCATCCAACTAATGCTGGCCATACACGCTGCGATACGGGCGTGCATTCGGTGCTTAACTAGCATGCATCACATTGCATTGCATTGCCTGTGCATGCGTTGTGCATGCAATTCGATGCAATGTGATGAAAACTTAGTACAAAAAGTATGTGCAAGCACATACTTTTTGTACTGTGCGTTAAGGTGCCGAGGTAGCGCGCACCTCAAAGCACATAACGCACAGCCCGCATCGCAGCGTGTATGGGCTACAATGAAGTCTTGCCGATACACACATTTTCGTAATTTGAGGAGGAATGTACACTATGGTTAAACAATTCTTAACCACTACTTACCCCTTTGCTCAGTTATCTGGTTGAGCATAGTTTCCTGACCATAGCTGAACATGAAATACATGGGTATCCAGCAGTTCCAAACAAAGATATGATCTATTTTTTAGCTTTGAGTAGACAACCAATAAATTCTATCGTCTAGTGATTGTTGACCTTTTCCATGTGTCACCATTTTTTTTTTTGTCAAGTAGAATCCAAAGGGTACCTGGTACAAAAAAGTATGTGTTGAACTAATGTAGTGTAGATCGGTCCTCTTAATTTCCAGTAGGCATCCAAGGATTAAAAAAAAAATAGTAAGTCCCACAAGGTACTGGTATATACAGGAGCCCCATTGCTGGTTTAAAAAAATATATAGGGCTCCCCTATGCCATTTCCTTCCATATTTTTGGAAGCAGAACCAGTCCAGGAGCCCAGTGCCAGTTTTTGAATACAGGGGAAACCTACTTATTTTTTTCATCTGTATTTTTAGAAGAAGCCCTGGATCAAAAAGCCTGAGGCCAGTTATGCTTAGGAGGGGGAACTCAACATGTTTTTTTTGGAAGCAGAACCAGTCCAGGAGCCCAGTGCCAGTTTTTGAATACAGGGGAAACCTACTTATTTTTTTCATCTGTATTTTTAGAAGAAGCCCTGGATCAAAAAGCCTGAGGCCAGTTATGCTTAGGAGGGGGAACTCAACATAGTTTAAAAAAAAAAACCTTTTCTTTTACTTGTACACAAAGAAGCATGGCACATATCTACGTGATCCATGCATGCTTCATATTCAGCAGTGTATGGCCAAATATGAATGAGTTCACCATTGGAAAACACCAATCCTGTGAATGCAAGAGATTAGTAAAATATCAGGTTTAGTATATTCATAACCAGCCAACCTGCAACTCAGCTAATTCATGGGAGCTTAGTAAATATACCCCCTTGTCTGCCCATATGGAGGAGAGGACCAAAGCTTACAGATAACTGATAACATAGTGTGCAACTGTCAGAATGTATATTACCTGACCTACTGGAAATGAATAGAAGCCTCACAATATCTACATCAACCCATACAAAGCAATCTGCTATGATGGGCAGGGGTATGATATGAGCATTACCTACAGTACATCTCCAAGCTTTCCCACCATCAGACAAAAATGACAGTAGGTACAGTTGTAGATATGTCAGTTAGCACTTCATTTGAGTAAATTGTGTTCTAAGCAAGACTTAATTTTATTTATGCCCACATTTCCTGTCAAGGGGACTTCATGAGCTACTCCCAACAATTTTTCATAAGCCTGGGGTCATAAGCCTACATACTATCACTCATAAGCCTACATACTATCACTCATAAGCCTACATACTATAGCTCTAATAGCCCTAATATCTTGCAGTCTTCTCTCTTCCTTCATTCTCTTAATCAGACTCAGTGGGAGTTTACTATCAGTAAGTAGAGAAATCCTAGTTATCTACAGTATGCATGACATTCATGCACAAACATTTTTCACAATCAGTCTCTAGAACTTGTAAACTGACATGATTATTGTCTGAATGAATGAACAACGTTATTATTAGATACAGTTTAACACATCTTTCTCTGATCAACCTGGGGTAGTTCGCCTCACTGTGTCATCAATGAATTCTGCCTTTAAAAGTTTAAAATAAACATTATAGCTATTTTACTTAAAGTACCAACTTCTATCACACCGCATCATGATCCCTAAGGCCAGTTAAATGCTTGCCACCTCTAAGCAATAAGCAACCAAACCATTCCTTGTATACTGTCCACTGGACTCATTAGTGCAATATGCAAAAGAGTAACATCTGTCCCTCTGTTTCTGTAACCCACAGATAACTGGTCATCGACAATAACTGATTGCAAATTATCTCTGGGGGTACTTCTGGATTGCATCATCAAGCAGGATATCTGGAGAAGGTACTGCCATAGATGAAAGTATAGATTTTTTCTTCTGACACAATTTTTTCTTCTGAGAGCTGACACTGGTATGCCCAACTTTGTGGTAATACCAGTGGGTATTTTCTAAAACTACCTTTGTCCCCATATAAAGAAACAGCAGTTACAGTGGATAAAAGAGTTGATCTTCCAGGTTGCTTTCATGTTGCTTCTCTTTCCAAACATATTGTTTTAGCATTATGCATTTACTCTTTGATGCAGGAGCCCTGACGATGGCGCATATGTTTGCCGAGCTGGATATTTCTGGATGATTTATGGTTATGATGAAGAAACACAGTTTTAAATCAGCTGAAACAGGAGACACTGCAACATAGTCCATCACTTTCAAGTCCTCAATCTACTGATAGAAAACTGGACAATTACATTATGAATCCAGAAATTATATTAGAGGCCCTGTGCTTTAAATCTGAATTTCTCATTAATTGTTTTGTTTGAAGGCTAAAGAAGAAGGAATAATCCCCAATATCAGATTGGCATCCAAGAATTGTCCAAAGTTTCAGTGTTCTCATCATATTTTTTGCCTATCTCTGCTGTCACACAGAAGCCCTTCTGTTGGCTCACTAGCGTGTATAGATGATAATTAGGTTTTATAGCCCTTTGTCCTCAAAATGGTGTCACTCGGGTATGGAGAGGTTAAACTCCCGAGGTAAGGGGGTGACAGTCCCTGACAAAGTCCGATCCTGTGATGAAATGAGTTGTGAATATATATATATATATATATATATATATATATATATATATATATATATATTGCGTACAAAGAATAGTGGCACTTGTAGGTCTTTTATAAAAAAAATCATGTATTATCACAACAAGTCATGTTTCAGGGTTTGACGCCCTTTGTCAAGGTGTACAGTGATACATGTGTAAGGGTACAGAACTTACCTAAATAGGAGAAGCAGTGTGATCCCAACGTGCTCCCCACCACGTCTGCCCGCTCGCTGGGACCTGGTGTTGCGACCCCTTCCGGTGATGTCACCATGCTACATAGCGTCTACTTCCGGGGAAGCTCCTGTCCGGCCTGGTTGGTAACCAAGGTTACACGGGTACACTGGGGGACTGCTAAGGGGAATCGCTTGCTGGATCAATACCGCACTAATTGAAAAACAAAAGTGCACAATAATAAAAGTGAACAATAAAAGTGATATGTCTAAAGCAAAATAACATTCTTAACATCTAAGGCTGCATTAATGGCACTGATAAATCCGGTAACAGTAATCACATATTACAGGGCACTTTCAAATGGAGTCTTCCTCATAATCCAATAGAGAAACAATACCATAGTTCCAGGTACATAGTGCCCGTGTGAAGGATGCTTTTCCCTTAAACTATCTGGGGAGTCAACATACAGATAAAGTGCCTGAGCTTAGATCAACCCAAAAGGTGGTTGATCTAGGGGTTAGGGATAAACTCCTACCAGCAACTATGGGGTTATGAATTCACTTAAGACAGGGACCTTCACCAGTCGAGAGAATGGGTACGGATTTACCTGTAACAATATACTACTATAATGGTAGTAGTGGGACAGGCTGCTGACACTGGGATTATGGAGTCACACATCAGCATTAGTATGGGGGGGGAGGGGGAATGGGTGAGGGGGATATGCTGTACAAGGAGGAGGTTGGGTGGCTTGTAATTTAATTGAATACATTGAGAGGTAGCCATTGATTCCGTGTGGCTTATTCAATCAGTGGATCCAAGTTCTTTCCAAACGGAATAGTCGATTGGCCCTGTCACCACGACTAATAGATAAGGGGACATGGTCGCAGTCAACCATATCAATGGAGTGCCGGACCTACAACTGCACTATATATATATATATATATATATATATATATATATATATATATATATATATATAAAAATGGGGTACCCCTTCAATGCGCTAATACCTATAAGATAAGGCAGCAACTCAATTTGTCCTCCCTGTTAGTGGAGGAAAGAAAGAGAAATGGAAAAAGCAGAAAAAGAGTGCGCCACAGATGTATGTTTTCCACCACCACAATCACTGCAATGTTACAGAGTCATGTTGTAAAACAATAGTTTTAATACAAAATTACATAAAAACAATGGATAAAAGACTTTATCTTGCAGTTCATTGGTTTCGTATGACAGAAATATCTTGTATTGATTTTCAAAAGGACAAAAAAACACCCAACGCGTTTCGTCAACAAGTGACTTCCTCAGGGGCAATAGTTCACAGTGTAGATCAGAATACTGGATGCGTGATTCGCATTTACTAGTGTCTTTTTCAAAAGCAATAAGTAGAGGGATCTCCGTTGGATCTTATTTAGATGTGCTTGATAGGCAGCATCACTAAGTGGATCAGAACACTTGATGCCCAGTTGGCATATACTAGTATCTTTACCAAAATCAGCAAGTAGAGGGGGGATCCTCGTTGGATCCTGTTTAGATGTGCTGTATACACAGCATCCAATATAAAAAAGTCAAATTCTCCGGCAGAAACAGAAAGCGATATTCTCCCAAACACCTTTTGTAATAAAACGAAGGAGCGCCTGTCTGTCATCCACTGCCGATCGGCAGTGGATGACAGACAGGCGCTCCTTCGTTTTATTACAAAAGGTGTTTGGGAGAATATCGCTTTCTGTTTCTGCCGGAGAATTTGACTTTTTTATATTGGATGCTGTGTATACAGCACATCTAAACAGGATCCAACGAGGATCCCCCCTCTACTTGCTGATTTTGGTAAAGATACTAGTATATGCCAACTGGGCATCAAGTGTTCTGATCCACTTAGTGATGCTGCCTATCAAGCACATCTAAATAAGATCCAACGGAGATCCCTCTACTTATTGCTTTTGAAAAAGACACTAGTAAATGCGAATCACGCATCCAGTATTCTGATCTACACTGTGAACTATTGCCCCTGAGGAAGTCACTTGTTGACGAAACGCGTTGGGTGTTTTTTTGTCCTTTTGAAAATCAATACAAGATATTTCTGTCATACGAAACCAATGAACTGCAAGATAAAGTCTTTTATCCATTGTTTTTATGTAATTTTGTATTAAAACTATTGTTTTACAACATGACTCTGTAACATTGCAGTGATTGTGGTGGTGGAAAACATACATCTGTGGCGCACTCTTTTTCTGCTTTTTCCATATATATATATATATATATATATATAGACAAGAGTAAGTAGCCGGCACTCCTAAACTCCAAAACAGCAGTACAGCAGTTGCGGTGCCTTCCGAAATTCAAATGAATAAACAGCAACAGATCAACCAGCGGCACTCGCATACAATAAATACACTGACTCAAAGAGCTCAGTTGAATGACATGTTTCGGTTTTTAATAACCGTCCTCAGATACAACAAAGTGACAAAGAAAGCTTACCTTTATAGCTGTGCACAAAACCATCACCACCCACACCGTGCTGGATACCGGAAGTTCACTGTGTCTCAGCAGAAACCTTCCAGACATTCCAGGGAAACACCAGGTCATAGCATATACATTCCATCGGGCTGTGTGTTAAAGTGACAGGATGTATCAATAAATGCATAAACGTCAGGACATAAATGGCAACTCAATACTGATACAATAAGATATAATTATATAGCAATGCATCAATTATAGTAATCAGAAGAAGCAGTTCAAAAGAAACAGTTGTAGTTCACATACTCATTAAGACCAAATGGTGCTACTGTTTTTAACCGGTGAATCCACCTTACTTCCTTCTGTAGAAGGAGCCTATCACGGTCACCACCTCGCCTGGTTTCACTCACTTGATCTTTAATAAGATATCGCAAGCTAGCTAAATTATGCTTGCAGGATACAAAGTGTTTTGCAACGGGCTGGTCGACCACCTTACCCTCCAGGGCTAATTTAATGGCACTCCTGTGCTGTGCCATCCGTTCATGGAGCTGGCAGATTGTCTTGCCAATATAATTCAAGCTGCACGGGCAAATTATGCAATATATCACGTATTTACTCGTACATGTATAAACTTGTGTTAATTTAATCCTATGGCCAAGGTGCGGGTGGAAAATGTAGTCTTGGGTAAGCAGGTGGTTGCAGGTTGTGCATCCCAGGCATTTATAATTTCCTGGTTTTTTAGTTAAGAAGTGGCTCGCAGTGGGTGTCACAAAGTCTGATACATCCGTGTGTACCAATAAGTCACGGAGATTGCGGCCCCTGGTATAACAGGGGAGCAATTTAAGTTGACTAAACCCTTGCTGGTCAGGATCAGAAGTTATTACAGGCCAAACCTATTTGGCCATTGATGTTATAGTGGATGATTCAGTTGAGTAGTTATTAATCCAAATAATGGCATCCTTATTCTGTTCCGACAATCTCCTGATTCCCTGCTTCGGTTGTAGCAAGGCTTTGTTTCTGGCAGCTTGCAGCATCTTTTTCGAGTAACCCTTTTCTAGAAATTTGTGTTCCATCAGATCGAGTTGCTTGCTCTCTTCAGCTGGATCACTACAGATGCGGTGTACCCTAAGGTATTGAGAATAGGGCAATCCCTTTTTAAGTGGTACTGGGTGATGACTGGAGTACGCCAACAGGCTGTTACAGTCCGTTGGTTTGTTGTACATTGTCGTCACAAATTGACCCTGTGATATTGATACCTGTACGTCCAAAAATTACATCTTCTCTGCAGAACATTTTTCTGCAAACTCTGCGGTTACACTCAAATACGTTCCGGTGGTTAGTGGACTGCAATATTGTGTTTATTCTTTATACAGAGGAACGCTTACAGGCAGCGGGCTATTTACACCCAGATAAATGGCAAATTTGACTTACAAGAGAAATTATCCTTGCGGCTACAATTGCCAGAAATACTACTCATAAGAGAAACTACCCGTGCGGCTACACCTTGGAGAAATACTTCTCACAAGAACAAAGGTAACCAGGGTGACCCATATTTCTTGACCAATACATTAAGGGTCAACACTTTATCTTCTTTCTGGTATTGAACCAAGCTATATTAGAGCCGCTCATTCCCTACCTCTGCCTGTTGGCAAGTGGGGGGAAGTAGCGCTCTTTTTGAGGGGAGTTCTGTAAATCTATCCTATACATTCTACTTTTAGGATACACCCATCCAGACTATCTGACTAAGCAGCTCCCTGCACTGGACCCAGTCTATCAGGGGATTGTGTGTCAAGACTCTGGACAGGAGATATCCTCTAAAACTCCACCCAGGCAATTATATCACTACCACTCGCTCACTTGCTTAGAAGTAAACAGTGCCAGGCAAGAAGCAGCGGTGAGTAAGGTATAGTGGAGATTTCACCGCTTACCTCATCTTTGTTGGGTCACCGTGGCTGATTAATATTACCCTCATACATCCATTATTATATTGGGTCAATAAATATAATTGTATACAACAGAAAAGGGGTGAAGAGCTGCGCTAATAAAAATATCAAGTACCATGGAAGAATACACTTACACAAAGGGGGTGTTTTTTGTATTTTTACTGAATATATTAAATCGTATTTTAATTTTAAGAAAAAACAATTGTACATAAAAAATATATATAAAAATTCATATACTTTCCAGGTGGCCACCTAAAGACATATATCAATATACATTAGTACATAAAAATGCAATTGGATGAATTATAAACGTATACGTTTTATAGTAAAATAGGTGTTCCATGGTACTTGATATTTTTATTAGCGCAGCTCTTCACCCCTTTTCTGTTGTATACATTTTTCCTCTGATTCTCAGCTGGTTATACTATATTTCCAGCTAGAGATCAGTTGCAGTGTACCCACACTTGTACACTCAGAGGGCTGCAGCTCTTATAGTATATATTATTTATATATCACCATTTACTGTTTAAAAACACTTTTTTCTGTGCTATAAATTGCATATAGCGCCCTAATTTCGACACTCTATAGTGTCGACCATTCTGTCAATAAATATAATTAGCCAGCAAGCATTTTTGAGGTACTCTATTTCATAGCATTGTGTGCAGCAAGATAATTTTCCCTGTCTCCTCGATAAAGTAGACAACGGTTAAAAAATAAATTGCTGGCAATTTTAATACAAGTTTATCTAATTGTCTCACCACTATATCTATCTGTTAAAAATCTTTAGGAACAGATCTCAATAGTAAAGTGTAGTCAAAACTTATTTACAAAACCATTTTTTGACACAGTAGATTTATAGTTGTTTGATACATATGTGAATTGAAGGTCACACTATAGACCTTGCCAACATATTGTATCACCTTTTGCAGACTCTCTTATGAGTGATGGTTTCAAGTGATCACACTTGTCACACTTCAGCCGATTGCGGTAGTGACTGAGAACCGTACCTCACTATTGTATCTTCTACACACTGTACGATATAGTGTTTTTATAATTTGTATATTTTCGTGTGCTGTTAACTCCTGAGTGACATTATATATAAAAAAGTCACACATTTAGAAAGGTCAGACAGTACAATCTTTACGTGCATGTTCTTTGTTGTGTTGTCCGTCATGTAGTTTTGTGACATTCCTTTTTTCTTATATAATAATATTAAAAGTTAAGTTTTATACTAAATATTAAGCGTGCCCCCAAAAAGAGAGAGTACTTTTTACTTTCTTGTTCTAACCAATTATTACTCTCTGGGGAGCACCTCCACTACAGTGATACTTATACCTAAGTCGTAATTCATCAGTACAGTGGATCATAAGAATATAATTTTGTTTTTCATTAAATTTGCTACCTGTGCGGCAGTAACTCCCACCTTCCCCCTTTTCCTTTTAGAATCAAGTGAAAGTGCAACAGTAACAATCAGTGAAAAGCGACAACATCTGTGGAGACAAAATGGCATAGGTTATGGAAAGAAGGAGCAGGTTACTACGGCATTTTACATGAACATATTATACGTAAGCTGTTCATTGAGACCTTTCAGTCTAACTGTATCTAAGTGGAAGATCCACTTAGTCTCAAGCTGCAGTAACCTCCGGTTAACAACCGGTGCCCATCCAAAGATAAATATATATTTCCATAGGGGGATGTCACTCAGAAACAATAATGCTCAGAAGCAATAATACACTGACTGCAGTATTTTCAGATCAATGTTTCAGCGTTTTACCTCTTTTATCAAGACCTGTCAAAATGATGCAATATCACACATATAAATAGGAAAATACTTACAGTTAATGCACCCAACCCCTGGCGTGCTGCCCGTTCGCGGTACGGTGACATCACTGGTGTGCGTCCACAGTGAGTTCCGGCACCCCCCGGAGGGCGCGACTTCACCCAGGGTCTGATTCCCATGGCAACGAGCAATGTATACAAAGACACAATACGTACTGACTGTGAAGCCTTTGGAAATATATATATATATATATATATATATAATTTCAAAATTTCCTATTTTTTATGTTTTTATCCACCACTTTTTGTGCTATAATCACTGCACTTTAATGAGAATGCATACAATGTGTTATGTTTTTGTAAAGCACACTGCACTTTGTCAGTGCCTGTCATCTCTGCATCTGACCCCCTCAGGTTCCCAGACCAGTCTGGACGCTGTTGTATAACATCAGAGACGGCTGCCATGGTTACAGGCAGCATGCATTCCATTCAGCTCCATTCAGATATACTCTATACAGTACGTAAAATCCGGCCAGGAGGGGCTTCCGGTTTCCCCTCCTTTGCAAATCATGTGCTTGCCCCTGAATGAGTATACATATTATAAAGCGAAAATCAATTTAACATATTGTCATGAATACCTGTAGGTCGTTGAATTTTAGATATATTGTGTAGTTTATTACCATGTTGCCATATGAAAATAATAATAATAATAATAATAATAATAATAATAATAATAAAAACAGTTAATTTAAATTATGTTGTTTTGTTAAATGAGAAAAATACAAAAAGTGGGGCATTTGTTAGTCTATAATTTTGTTTATATTACTATACAGCAAATGCATTAGCAGTTTAGGCTTTAAGCTGCTATACTTTATTAATCATTAGTCTCAAGTTTCTTCTGCAAAGAGAAAATAAATGTTAACAATATAGCTAAAAAAAAAAACAATATAGCTATATTGAAAAATACACAATTAAATGTAAATTAAGTCACCCATTAGCTATTTATAAACATTATAAACACAGATTTTTTTATTTATCTGTTTATAAATTAAAAAAAAGTTTTACTATTCATTTTGTTTCTAAGAAGACAAACATCCATTCTTAGGCAAAACCAAAAACAGAAATATTTCTTCAGTAAATCTACAATTAAATAAGCATGTCCCAATCTGCTGTAAACTGCACTATCTACTTTAGCAGGTATAGTAATATTTAACTATAAAGATCCACATAGATCTATTATAAAACTATTCACCCCTGATGGAGTCTCACAAAGAGACGAAACGTGTCGGGTAACCGTTGGTAACCATTGTGATCCATAATCTAAAGAATACACCTTTGTTACAAAATCCTATTTCAAGCAAAAGTTTGATTTATTTGTTTTAAATGTTTTAAATAAATGTTTTGTTAGTTGTGGATAATCACGGCTCCCACAATGTGCATCGCATAGCAAAAAAATCGCATGCGATCGCATCGCATGCAATTTGATCGACTGCCATCGCATGCGTTTTTTAACAGAAAAGCATCAAAATGCATTGAAATTATTATCAAACATGTTCAATGGCCCCCAAATGTCATTTTTGAGGCTGTACCACCCCCACTATCAACGCGAACCCGAAGCGTGGTGAGCGCAGCGAGCCCGCGAGGGACAGCGGTACGCATCCTACGACCTTTTCATACCCCCACTATACACGTCGGCGTGGAGTTGAGAATAGAAAGTGTGGCGAGCGCAGCGAGCCACCGAGGCCGAAGCGTGGCGAGCGGACATGGATACCTTCACAGGCACTTTCTATTCTCAACTCCACGCCTACGTGGATAGTGGGGGTATGAAAAGGTCATAGGACGCGTACCGCCGCCCCTCGTGGGCTCGCTGCGCTCGCCACGCTTCGGGTTCGCGTTGATAGTGGGGGTGGTACAGCCTCAAAAATGACATTTGGGGGCCATTGAACATGTTTGATAATAATTTCAATGCATTTTGATGCTTTTCTGTAAAAAAAAGCGTGGCGAGCGGCGGCGGTACACATCCTACGACCTTTTCATACCCCCACTATACACGTCAGCGTGGAGTTGAGAATAGAAAGTGTGGCGAGCGTAGTGAGCCACCGAGCCCGAAGCGTGGCGAGCGGACACGGATACCTTCACAGGTATACGCGTCCCCTCGCGGGCTTCACAGGTGTCTGCGTCCGCTCGCCATGCTTTGGGCTCGGTGGCTCGCTGCGCTCGCCACACTTTCTATTCTCAACTCCACGCCGACGTGGATAGTGGGGGTATGAAAAGGTCGTAGGACGCGTACCGCCGCCCCTCGCGGGCTCGCTGTGCTCGCCACGCTTCAGGTTCGCGTTGATAGTGGGGGTGGTACAGCCTCAAAAATGACATTTGGGGGCCATTGAACATGTTTGATATTAATTTCAATGCAAAACGCATGCGGTCGCATGCGATGCGATCGCATGCGATTTTGTAAAAATGGTAAAAACTGCAAAAATCGCATCCAATCTTTATGCTGATTTTGGTACTATAAAACAAAGGAAAGTCAGGAAGTATCCTGAGAATTGCACAGGGCGCTACATAACACTATTGGTTTGGATTTTGGTTTTTGGATCTCTCTAGTAGGGGTTTTAGTGTTATTAAGCAACCTATTCAGCTTAGCGCAAATTCTAGAGATATTGTACATTGTATTTGTGGGTTCTACTAGTCATCTCTAGACTGCAGCTTGCTTAAAAATGACCATTTTTAGGGATCGGTCCAATAGGAACCAAAATGTAGAACAATATTTTGAGATTAAGATTGGAGAACAGATGGAGGGAACAGAGGAAGAATACTATGATCTTCTCAACCAAATGGAGAAATTAACATCCAAAGAAATGTATTAATAAAGGACACAAGTGTGATCATGAATGAGAGATCATTTATATTGGATGAAATCTCTTCCGTGCTTAATCAAAATCACTTTGAATTCAATAAGGTCCATTATGTCCAGAAACAAGGAACAGCGATGTGCACGAAATTTGCGCCATCGTACGCAAACATTTTTATGAACAGTTGGGAACAAACTATACTATATGATGGTGATCGCTATAAAATTAATAACATTAAATTATATTTTGATGATTTAATAGTTGTATGGGAAGGCGATACAATCAGCCTTGAAACATTCATCCTGAACTTACAGAGTAATGATCACAACCTGAGATTTACACATAAGGAACATAAGGTTGAAATCGAATTTCTTGATATTGTATTAACTGTCGATTTGGAAAATAAGATCTGTACTAAACCATTTTTTTTTAAACTGATGCTAACAGCTACATACCAGCTAATAGTAGTCATTTGGATAAATGGAAAACCAATGTACATTGGTTTTCCATTTATCCAAATGACTATTATTATGACTACTATTAACAATCATAAAAAGATGCATTGACAAACACTGGCATTTGTTAAAAATGGATCCTATCCTGGGTCCACACCTCCCTGTTAGACCTGATATAGTCTACAGAAGAGCAAAAAATCTAAAAAGCATTTTAGCCCCCAGTCAATTAAAGCAAGTAGAAGTTTTGAACACAAACGTACAAAAAAATATTTTTGACCGTAGGGGTTTATATCCTTGCAACAAATGCATTTGCTGTAGACACATTGAAAAACAAGGCCCAAATATACCAGACCACTTAAAAAAGGAATACAAAATGAACAGTGTGGTAACATGTAATTCATCATATGTGGTGTATATTGTAAAGTGTGGCTGTGGCATGTCGTATGTGGGAAAAACGTTTTTTTTTAAAAAGATTAGGATCCAAGAACCTCTGCGTAATATTAAAAGAAAAGTTCAAACACACAGCCTCCACAGGCACTTTGAACAAAAGCATAGTTCAGATATCAGTACGTTCAAATTTTGAGTACTTGAACACGTCAAGGAAAACCCTAGGGGAGGTGATAGAGAAAAACAGCTAACTATGAGAGAATCATTTTGGATTTTCTCTTTGGACAAGTTGGCCCCCAAAGGCCTTAATGAGAATATTGAAATTACTCCATTCTTGTAAATTAAGAGAATATACACTACCCTAAGTGAATCATCAGAGTATTAAAATGTCCCAAAGTGCGACATACTACAGCCACGCTAGGAATACACTAATAATCTAGATATGTAAAAGTTTGATTATATAAATTATTGTGTATGAAAATTGGGTCTAATTATGTCCTTCATATTGTGATCAAGGTGGCGACATTATTTCAACTAATTCATCCATACTGTGGTAATACCGGTTTATCACTTACTTCTTCATCCATTGCTTATGTACAATTTATATATATAAAAAATGTTTCTATGTTTCTCTGTATAATATATTTGTATACAATCAATATGGTGATATTATGTCAACCTATTTGTCCATATTGGGGTATAAAAAAACCATGTATTACTCATGTTCGAAATTTATAATATGTTTGTATGTAATTCATATTAATAATGGAGCTAATGTATATCCGAAAAAATTAAGACACTGCACCCATTGCTTATCCTTAAGACATAAAATATGTATTATACAGCAGCAAGGTTATTCAAGTATTATTGTTACTTATAAAGAAACTCATTTGTACCTAAGAAATTAGGCTTTAATAAAAGATCAATGATTAATAAGGAATGGAATGTATTGATGTTTTTACATGGTCACTGGGTATTAGCTCTAACCTGTATTCCAAAGAATAATATAGTGAAGAACATAGGGGTTATAAATATATATATAAAAAACGGCGGTGCGTTCCACCATTGGATGAGCACACACAGAGACACATTAAGTAAAATGGAGTTAATATTGTGACTAACAACAAAGGTCTAATGACAGTGGGTTGTTCCACCATTAATATGAATAATACTTAGTCTGAACTAGTTAAACGTATAGCCCTTGATAAGGGAAAATTTACATTAAATGTCCGCCCCCTGGAACACTAAAGAAGTGCGTTCCACTCTTAATAGGGTGGAATGCACATTATACCTATCGCCACCCGATTTAAGATGGCGGTGCGTTCCACCTATTATAAGGTGGAACGTATAGGAGCTATCTTCCGCATCCCACTCTCTATAGAGTGTAGCGCGCAAATCGTCACCCAGTCCAAGATGGCGGTGCTTTCCACCCATTATGAGGGGGAACGCATAAGAACTACTCTTCCACAAAACGGAAGCCTGATAATGGCTGTGCGTTCCACCATCGGGCAGGTGGAACGCAAGCCATATAATTAAAACATTTAGGGTACTACCAGAGGGATTTTAATCCCCTTATAGCGGCTAAGAGGTTTAGTATATTTAGAATAAGAGGTACCAAAAAATAAAAAGAACTTAGAGCCTATTATTATGATAAATGACCACATGTTTTAAAGATAAAAAAAAAAATAGTAAACACACAGTCAGCACTTTGAAATATAGATAATAATTTTATATAACGGAAATTAGCACTTTTAATTCAACTTAAATATAAAAAATTGACAAATAAACACTAATTAGTAGAACATGTCCAACAGGAAGTGATGTCACAGGTCACTCCCTATAAATATCCCAGCTGGGACATCTAGTAGTTCACTTGGGGCCTTATTTTGGTTCACTCTTTCTGACAAAATCCTTCTTAGATGGACAAAACCATGTGCACTGCAGGGGAGCATATGCAAAATGTGCAGAGAGAGTTAGATTTGGGTGGGGTTTTACTTCAAAGTGAGATCTATATTGAAGTGTAAAAATAAAGCAGCCAGTATTTTCCCTGCACAGAAACAAAATTACTCACCCAAATCTAATTCTCTCTGCACATGTTACATCTGCCCCCCTGCAGTGCACATGGTTTTGTCCATCTAAGAAGTATTTTGTCAGAAAGAGTGAACCAAAATAAGGCCCTTGGTGTTTGGACACAGGAGAGCACACACCTTCAGGAGCCAGCAAGGTAATATATATATATATATATATATATATATATATATATATATGTATCTAAACTAAATACTAAAATGGAGACACTGAGAATAATTTGTATACTATTCGGTAGGTCATATACTGGACCGTATCTTTACTCCTGTGATTCACAAGGGGATTTTCTACTCAGTTGTATAGGTATGTTAGTAAAATATCCAATTTCAAATGATCACACTGCATTTATATGTAGAAAAAGACTTAAAATATATTTTTTATCACTATTTATTTGTTCACAGTTCACTCCCTAACGTTGTTTAGGTGTAATGCACCTTAAAAAACTAAATTAGGAGACGAGATTACAATCTATCCACTAATGGTATGTACATGTGGATATGTATTTATAATATAATCTAATTTGAACGAGTATTATATTTTTGGGGCCATTAAAAGACCTCTATATTTGGGTCTTATATTATTAGGTACCTACAAAACCAGAAGAAAATTTAACTGAGGTAGCATTCAAGTATTAATTACAGGTAATTGCCCACCACCACCAACCTTAATTGGATCAGGAATGTACTCAAGTATTAATTACAGGTAATTGCCCACCACCATCAACCTTAATTGAATTAGGAATATACTCAGACCCATGTGTTTACATCTGTGTATTTCATTTCTAGCAAAAGGCTTGAGCCTATAATCGGACCAGTGTTACAGAAATTTGTTAAAAAGTATTATTGATAAAAGATCCTTAAAGGTATAGTACTGATTTATTAAATCTTATATATAAAAAATGCTGTTTAAAGTATCAGCTTTGGGTGCGGAATCTTCCTCCCTTAACCTTAATTTTAAAGTATACGGTATGTTACCGTCAGTCAAATGAAATATTATATGTCCTCTTCAGTTCTCCTCCTCTTTCCGTTAATTCAATATGTAACTATGCACATAATTATGATTGTCTTTCCTATGTTGTGTAATATATTCACAATGATGTTCTACTTATGTAGATCTATTATAAAACTATTCACCACTGATGAAGTCTCACAAAGAGACGAAACGCGTTGGATAACCGTTTCTAACCATTGTGATCCATAATCTAAAGAATACACCTTTGCTACAAAATCCTATTTCAAGAAAAAGTTTGATTTATTTGTTTTAAATGTTTTAAATAAATGTTTTATATTTGAAAACGTTTTATGCTGATTATGGTACAATAAAACAAAGGAAAGACAGGAAGTATCCTGAGAATTGCACAGGGCGCTACATAACACTATTGGTTTGGATTAATATTTAACTATATTCACAAAAAAAGGAATGATGATAAAATGAAGTGTCCAATACAGGAAAGATTCTCAATGTATTTACAGTGAATAAAAATGATGCAAAAACGTGGACGTATATATTTCTGAAATAGTAAATAATGATTTGCTAAATAATTCCAGATTATGTTGTGGTCCTTTATATATTTTACAAATGATTTATTAAACTGAAAAATGTTTTTTTTTTTTTTTTATCATTTTAGATAACTTTATAAAAATAACCTTAAAAAAAAAAAAAAAAAAAAACATTTGCCAGTTATGTGGTTAAATGCAGGTCATATCTATCCTTATACAAAGGTCATTTCTACCTACTTATATGAATCCAGAGCATCTTCCTCCTGTCATGGATTATCTCAGCACTTAAGCCTTCACCTCTCTCTCTAAATAGCTCCAGCCACGAATTGCTGTTTTGTACATGACTGAGGGGGGTATATTTGGTGCTATAATTCTACGGCATTTCAGAACCTTGGGCAATCCACTGCTGCTGTACCTTCCCCAATCGCCAGTGCAAATAATAATGTCACAAGCATTACATGGTTGAGGCCAAGAGCAAAAACATATATATAGGTTGTCTGTACCTGATGAAGGGGTTCACACCCCGAAAGCTAGTCTTTTAATACAGAATGTTTTTTCACCTTACAACCGCCTCTCGAGTGCTGCCTCCTTTGGATCAGTATATATATATATATATATATATATATATATATATATATGTATATATATATATATATATATATATATATATATATATTAAAGAAAAAGGTACCCAGACCGCGCTAACGTTTGCTAGTGGCAGCAACTCTGAGGGATCCTCTGTTAGACAGGAACCAAAGTAATAGAAATGAGATAGAAGGGAGTTCAGAGTGCGCCTCAAATTACAATCACAAATAATACTTCAATGAGTTACAATAAAATGTTTTTAAAAAAACAACTTTTATTCAAAAGTGTCTTCTGCAAGATGTCGGTAGCCCAACGCGTTTCGTCAAAAACTTGACTTCCTCAGGGGCATTATAGCAGATTTGTACAGACAGATTTCACACGAAAGCAAATTTCGTGGATAGGATTCTTGCAATTAAGGGACCAGATTTCCCAAATGAAGAATCAACTCGCAATCCCCTGATGATCAGGTATAGCAATAAATACTGGCTGTTCAGTGTATTCCAAGTCAGGTGAGTTGGTTTTAGGGGGAATTGATTATCCCAAGTTTCCACAAAACAGGGTAACAGGAAAATCAGGCAAGCAGGAGCTAAACCGGATGTGGATACCAGGATTCCAAAGTGCTGAATCAGCACTTTGGAATCCTGGTATCCACATCCGGTTTAGCTCCTGCTTGCCTGATTTTCCTGTTACCCTGTTTTGTGGAAACTTGGGGTAATCAATTCCCCCTAAAACCAACTCACCTGACTTGGAATACACTGAACAGCCAGTATTTATTGCTATACCTGATCATCAGGGGATTGCGAGTTGATTCTTCATTTGGGAAATCTGGTCCCTTAATTGCAAGAATCCTATCCACGAAATTTGCTTTCGTGTGAAATCTGTCTGTACAAATCTGCTATAATGCCCCTGAGGAAGTCAAGTTTTTGACGAAACGCGTTGGGCTACCGACATCTTGCAGAAGACACTTTTGAATAAAAGTTGTTTTTTTAAAAACATTTTATTGTAACTCATTGAAGTATTATTTGTGATTGTAATTTGAGGCGCACTCTGAACTCCCTTCTATCTCATATATATATATATATATATGTATATATATATATATATATATATATATATATATATATATATATATATATATATATATGTTTAAGGCAAGGTGGCACACAAGGTTACAATAATAGATGTGGTGCAAGGTCCATATATTAGTTACAGCAGCACTTTTCTCCTAGGAAGGAAAGAAAAACCAGCACTCACGTTTAGGTGAAAAAAACGAGTAGTTGTATTTCAAACAGACATGTTAGTCAGCCAGCCTGTCAGCAGTCCCGACAGCTGTTTCGACCGGCAGCATGCCAGTCTTCTTCAGGGGTACACGCTGGACATCCCCGCAGGGTTTAAATACATGTAGGCAATCAAAATATGGCGCCAAACCCGCCCCTTCAGGAGCGGAGCTGTCAGTCAGCACCTCCCGTGTGGTGCGCGCAGCTCCAGCAGGGAGAGCTGGGGGTGTGTGTGGACGCGTCATGGGGAATCCCTGACGTAGCGTCTGGGGATGTCAAGCGGTGCTTATGTCGGCTGAGGATACTGGACATATACATGGTGAGGGAGCTAAGGTGAAGGGAGGAATAGCGGGTGGCTGTACTTAAGCTGAATGGCTAAGCGGGTTTCAGGAAGGTGCGTGACTGTCAGCTTCGTTTGGCGGTGGTTGAAATAATACAATGCGACATGTAAAATGACAGTCATTATGAAGCCCGCAGTCTCTGTACGGCACCCATAACATTCACACGGGGGTTGGTGAGGATAAAGGGGATAAAGAGATGTGCCCAACTGGTATGCAAAGGAATGGTAATAAATACTAGAATCCACACCTGATGGAAACGGGGATGTGGTATACTAAGATACCGTTAGTGGGATGCAACCCTCTAGTGCGACGGCACAGTGGGAGTATCCTCCAAGATGCAAACGTGTCTGCCTCTGATAACAATTGTGTAAAGGCAAGTGACAGTCTGTTCCAGAGTACAAAGAGGGGGCACCCCACAGATGTGAAACATATAGACAGAATTATGCAAATAAATATGTTACATAATGAAAGGTACACTGCAGGTACCGTATGTGGAGTAAGACACAGTAGTGTTGGCAACACTATGTCAACTTGAACGAAAGTTTATCGTATATGTAAAGCACACGGCGGTGCTGAGGGGTTCTGGTGCATTCAGGTACCATACGTGATGTTGTACACTTTAGGGACGACAAGGTGTCAACAATTGTGTAAAGGCAAGTGACAGTCCGTTCGTTCCAGAGTACAAAGAGGGGGCACCCCACAAATGTATAACATATAGACAGAATTAAATCTGTTACATAATGAAAGGTACACTGCAGGTACCGTATGTGGAGTAAGACACAGTAGTGTTGGTAACACTATGTCAACTCGAACGAAAGTTTATCATATATGTAAAGCACACGGCGGTGCTGGGGGGTTCTGGTGCACTCAGGTACCGTACGTGATGTTGTACACTTTAGGGACGACAAGGTGTCAACACTGGTAGGAATGGGGAGTCTAAATGATGGTAAGAGTTCAGATGAAACACCCCATTTTGAAATCCTCGTTCAGTCCTTCGGGTGCCAGGCAGTTCAATCTATAGATCCACTGTAATTCTCTTTGCAGTAATAGTTTAACTCTATCACCACCTCTGTGTAGTGGTGGTATGTGGTCAATCGGTGAACACTTGAGTTCACTCACTTTGTGTTGCAATTCTTTAAAATGTCTTCCGTTGGACCACGACCCCACCTGGCGATACAAGAGGGAAATTGACGGCATAATACAGCTGGGACTCTCCAATCGCTATATAAATAAAGAAACGGCTGACTTCCTGACCCAAAAACATCCCAAAATCCCCATCTTATACACTTTACCGAAAGTGCATAAGTCACTAACGGCACCACCTGGACGTCCAATAATCAGTGCCAGAGGCTCCCTATGTCAGCCACTCTCACAACTGGTGGACTACTGCCTCCAGCCAGTTGTCAGGAGCACCTCCAGCTTTATCGAGGATACAACACACTTTCTGAGGAAACTTAGTCAAATCACCAACATCTTGCCAGGGACATTGTTGGTCACCCTCGATGTGGCAAGCCTATATACCAACATCCCTCATGCGGGTGGTATAGAAGCTTGCAAGACAGCAATCAGCAACAACCAGGCTTACACCGGCCTTCCAACTGAATACCTCACACTCCTAATGGATGTAATTTTGAACAAGAACTACTTCTTATTCCAAAACAGGTTCTACCTGCAGAAACAGGGCACAGCCATGGGGTCGAATATGGCCCCGGCATATGCCAACCTGTATATGGCAGCGTACGAGGAGCAACATTTCTACAAAAATGCTAACTATTCAAAATACATCACATTCTACGTCCGATACATCGACGACTTGTTCTTACTATGGAGTGGAGGTGAGGCCAAACTGCTACAGTTCTTCGATTACCTTAACTCACTAGAGGGTACGATTAAATTCACCCTAAACTTGAGTGACAAGCAGATCAATTTCCTAGACGTAACGGTTATCCTGAAAGATCACAGATTGTCCACGCAAATCTATTCGAAATCAACGGATAAAAATACGCTACTGCATCAAGAGAGCTTCCATCCCACAGCGCTCAAAAGGGGCCTCCCATACTTACAGATGGTGAGAGTCTGCAGGATAAATTCGGATCCCCACAGCCTACCAGAGGCCCTCTCTGCAATGGGTCAACGCTTTAAAGACCGTGGTTATCATCAAGATGATATTAATGAGGCTTACCGGAAAGCATTACTTCTCAAAAGAAATGATCTGCTCCAAACCAAAGGACAAACAAATGGCGATACAGCTCGCCTGAATTTCTGCAGCACATATACCGTGGCCTCTAAGCATATCAAAGACAAAATTCTGGAACACTGGCATCTGATAGCCAGTGACCCCACACTGGCACCGGTGCTTGAAACACCACCACGTTTTGCCTATAGGAGGGGTCCTAACCTAAAGGACATGTTGGTTGTCACAGATTTCGCTCATACCAAAACTCCTAAAACAAACTGGCTATCTAAGAAGAACGGCATCTTTAAGTGTACAGGGTGCTCTAATTGCCCATTCCTGAAGACTGGAGACCGTTTCACCAACCCCAAAGACGGCAAAGTATACAAGATCAGGCACAGAATTGACTGCAATAGCAAGTTCATAATTTATGCCCTGGTCTGCCCATGCAATCTTGTCTATGTTGGCAAAACCTCTAGGATGATTAAAGAAAGAATTAGCCAACATAGATCATCAATTAAGAAAAGCCTATCAACGGATGCTGGTGATCTGGATCTGAAGTCCTTGCCTGTTGCCAGACATTTTAAAGAATTGCAACACAAAGTGAGTGAACTCAAGTGTTCACCGATTGACCACATACCACCACTACACAGAGGTGGTGATAGAGATAAACTATTACTGCAAAGAGAATTACAGTGGATCTATAGATTGAACTGCCTGGCACCCGAAGGACTGAACGAGGATTTCAAAATGGGGTGTTTCATCTGAACTCTTACCATCATTTAGACTCCCCATTCCTACCAGTGTTGACACCTTGTCGTCCCTAAAGTGTACAACATCACGTACGGTACCTGAGTGCACCAGAACCCCCCAGCACCGCCGTGTGCTTTACATATATGATAAACTTTCGTTCGAGTTGACATAGTGTTACCAACACTACTGTGTCTTACTCCACATACGGTACCTGCAGTGTACCTTTCATTATGTAACAGATTTAATTCTGTCTATATGTTATACATTTGTGGGGTGCCCCCTCTTTGTACTCTGGAACGGACTGTCACTTGCCTTTACACAATTGTTGACACCTTGTCGTCCCTAAAGTGTACAACATCACGTATGGTACCTGAATGCACCAGAACCCCTCAGCACCGCCGTGTGCTTTACATATACGATAAACTTTCGTTCGAGTTGACATAGTGTTGCCAACACTACTGTGTCTTACTCCACATACGGTACCTGCAGTGTACCTTTCATTATGTAACATATTTATTTGCATAATTCTGTCTATATGTTTCACATCTGTGGGGTGCCCCCTCTTTGTACTCTGGAACAGACTGTCACTTGCCTTTACACAATTGTTATCAGAGGCAGACACGTTTGCATCTTGGAGGATACTCCCACTGTGCTGTCGCACTAGAGGGTTGCATCCCACTAACGGTATCTTAGTATACCACATCCCCGTTTCCATCAGGTGTGGATTCTAGTATTTATTACCATTCCTTTGCATACCAGTTGGGCACATCTCTTTATCCCCTTTATCCTCACCAACCCCCGTGTGAATGTTATGGGTGCCGTACAGAGACTGCGGGCTTCATAATGACTGTCATTTTACATGTCGCATTGTATTATTTCAACCACCGCCAAACGAAGCTGACAGTCACGCACCTTCCTGAAACCCGCTTAGCCATTCAGCTTAAGTACAGCCACCCGCTATTCCTCCCTTCACCTTAGCTCCCTCACCATGTATATGTCCAGTATCCTCAGCCGACATAAGCACCGCTTGACATCCCCAGACGCTACGTCAGGGATTCCCCATGACGCGTCCACACACACCCCCAGCTCTCCCTGCTGGAGCCGCGCGCACCACACGGGAGGTGCTGACTGACAGCTCCGCTCCTGAAGGGGCGGGTTTGGCGCCATATTTTGATTGCCTACATGTATTTAAACCCTGCGGGGATGTCCAGCGTGTACCCCTGAAGAAGACTGGCATGCTGCCGGTCGAAACAGCTGTCGGGACTGCTGACAGGCTGGCTGACTAACATGTCTGTTTGAAATACAACTACTCGTTTTTTTCACCTAAACGTGAGTGCTGGTTTTTCTTTCCTTCCTAGGAGAAAAGTGCTGCTATATATATATATATATATATATATATATATATATATATATATATATATATATATATACACTTTTCCGACCCGGCACCCGATGTGATGAAGTGAAAGTACCTACAGATGGGTCTTTTCCCATCTTTGCAGGGGATGGCGCTGGCGTCGCCAGCCGCCATCCCCCGCCAGCGCCATGGCGATCGTGAGAAGGGGACGCGTGCGCACGAGAGGCGCGCGCGTCCCCTTCCGACGGCGCTTCCATACGTTTCCCCGGGTCCCCGCCGGCTTGCCGGCGGTAACCCGGGGTCCCCGCCGACTGCCCGCACCCCCCACTAACCCCCCCTAACCCTGTCCGTCTCCCTGAGGCGGAGACGGACAGGGTTTCCGTCGCGCTAGCGACGGAGACTGAGACGCGCGTGCACGTGAGACGCACGCGCGTCTCAGTTTTCTCGCTGGCGAGGCTGCTGGCGGGTCGCCAGCGCGTACGTTCTGGCGACCCGCCAGCAAGGATGAAAAACGTAACATACTGTAGGTGCCTTTGCCAGCCGTAGATATTTGTAGTTAGGATAAACCCCCGCAAGGTGATCATCCGCACGGCACTCCAGGATTTGAAAAAAGTGTTTTTATTGTGCAACAGTTTCGGGGTTCTAAACCCCTTCGTCAGGCATACAGCAGATGATCACCTTGCGGGGGTTTATCCTAACTACAAATATATATATATATATATATATATATATATATATATGCTGGCGATGCTCAGCACTCTGGTTGTAGTGGTAGGTAAGGTGTGCCCTCTCCAAAGAATTTGGATATATGTAGAACGATGGGCGGCACTCTCGGTCTTTAAATAGCTAGTGGGGTGTGTCCAATAATGACCCCCGCAGCCAAGTTGTGATACAACGTTTCGATTTATTATCTTCCTCAGGTACAACCTGACAGGCTGACAGTATCTGAATTTATACATACAGGTATCACCTCGTGCAAAGGTCACATGGAGAAATTGAATGCGTCATCTCTGGCTGCCCCTGCCAGCACCAATGACGTCAGATAGTAAACAATACGTCAAAACATAAACATGGTGTAAAAAATTAGCGGGTACTAACATATACAGTGATATGTACAATGATTAACATTACAATTTCATCCCAGTAGGTCACCAGGGGGTTCTCAGTGTAGTGGAACTCCCGTGGCATGGAATAAAGTAATAGAGCACGAGCAACGTAATGGCTTATATCTCAGCTTCGGGATGGGGTAGGTCAACCTAAGGTTAGGGGTCCAGACTGCTTATAGATAGCAGTTATACGTGAGACTTTCATTCTGTCCCCTAGGTGATACTGTGTCTAATTCATTAATCCACTTTGTTTCCAAGCGTAATAGCCTGTTAGCCCGGTCTCCTCCCCGTTTGTCCTCCTGTACCATGTTGATCATTTTATAGCGGAGTGATGTGAGGCTGTGTTTAAATGTCACAAAGTGCTGGGCTACGGGTTGTTCAACTTTAGTGCCTTCTAGAGCCTTCTTAATTGCACTGCGGTGCTGTGCCATTCTTTCTTTGAACTGGCATACAGTCTTTCGTATGTAGTAAAGACCGCACGGACATCTAAGCATGTATACCACGAATTTGCTGCTGCAATTGAACGTGTGCTTTATTTTATAAATTTTACCCGTGTGGGGATGCGCAAAGGTATCGCCTGTCTCTAAATATGAGCAGGTGGCACAGCCCAAGCATTTGTAATTGCCTGCTTTTTTTGTTATAAAGTGGGAGGTTGTGGGGGATTTGTCGGCTACGTCAGTGTGCACCAGGTAGTCTTTTATATTCCTGCCTCGTCTGTAGCAGGGTAGTAGCGATTTGTCGGACAGACTGCTCAGACCTCTATCTGCTTGGATGACCGGCCATGTCCTTTTGCCTGTACTGACAAGTGCCTTACTGCCCGTGGAAAACGTGTTGACCCAGATTACCGCTTGTGAGGTTTTGTCGGGTTTAACGTTTGGGGTGGGGGCGTCTGTTAAGTCTGTGGCTTTCTGTCGGGCGATATGCAGTTCTGCACTTCTATAGCCCTTCTTCAAGAATTTTTGCGTCATTAGGTCCAGTTGTCTGGATCTGTCCTGCGGGTCGCTACAAATCCTGGCTACCCTTAAGTATTGTGAATAAGGGAGCCCTTTGATGAGGGGCTGTGGGTGGTGACTTGAGGCTTGTAAAAAGTTGTTACAGTCTGTCGGTTTGGTGTAGACTGAAGTGGCTATTTTGTTGGATTCATTGGCAATTTTGACATCTAGGAAGTGAATTTCACTGTGTTGTATATCATAAGTGAATTTGATGTCTGGGTCCCTTTGGTTGGCCTGTTCCATCATCCAAAATTGCCAATAAATCCAACAAAATAGCCACTTCAGTCTACACCAAACCGACAGACTGTAACAACTTGTTACAAGCCTCAAGTCACTACCCACAGCCCCTCATCAAAGGGCTCCCTTATTCACAATACTTAAGGGTAGCCAGGATTTGTAGCGACCCGCAGGACAGATCCAGACAACTGGACCTAATGACGCAAAAATTCTTGCAGAAGTGCTATAGAAGTGCAGAACTGCATATCGCCCGACAGAAAGCCACAGACTTAACGGATGCCCCCACCCCAAACGTTAAACCCGACAAAACCTCACAAGCGGTAATCTGGGTCAACACATTTTCCACGGGCAGTAAGGCACTTGTCAGTACAGGCAAAAGGACATGGCCGGTCATCCAAGCAGATAGAGGTCTGAGCAGTCTGTCCGACAAATCGCTACTACCCTGCTACAAACGAGGCAGGAATATAAAAGACTACCTGGTGCACACTGACGTAGCCGACAAATCCCCCACAACCTCCCACTTTCTAACCAAAAAAGCAGGCAATTACAAATGCTTGGGCTGTGCCACCTGCTCATATTTAGAGACAGGCGATGCCTTTGCGCATCCCCACATGGGTAAAATTTATAAAATAAAGCACACGTTCAATTGCAGCAGCAAATTCGTGGTATACATGCTTAGATGTCCGTGCGGTCTTTACTACATAGGAAAGACTGTATGCCAGTTCAAAGAAAGAATGGCACAGCACCGCAGTGCAATTAAGAAGGCTCTAGAAGGCACTAAAGTTGAACAACCCGTAGCCCAGCACATTGTGATATTTAAACACAGCCTCACATCACTCCGCTATAAAATGATCGACATGGTACAGGAGGACAAACGGGGAGGAGACCGGGCTAACAGGCTATTACGCTTGGAAACAAAGTGGATTAATGAATTAGACACAGTATCACCTAGGGGACTGAATGAAAGTCTCACGTATAACTGCTATCTATAAGCAGTCTGGACCCCTAACCTTAGGTTGACCTACCCCATCCCGAAGCTGAGATATAAGCCATTACGTAGCTCGTGCTCTATTACTTTATTCCATGCCACTGGAGTTCCACAACACTGAGAACCCCCTGGTGACCTACTGGGATGAAATTGTAATGTTAATCATTGTACATATCACTGTATATATTAGTACCCGCTCATTTTTTACATAATGTTTATGTTTTGACGTATTGTTTACTATCTGACGTCATTGGTGCTGGCAGGGGCAGCCAGAGATGACGCATTCACTTTCTCCATGTGACCTTTGCACGAGGTGATACCTGTATGTATAAATTCAGATACTGTCAGCCTGTCAGGTTGTACCTGAGGAAGATAATAAATCGAAACGTTGTATCACAACTTGGCTGCGGGGGTCATTATTGGACATACCCCACTAGCTATTTAAAGACCGAGAGTGCCGCCCGTCGTTCTACATATATATATATATATATATATATATATATATATATATATATATATATATAATAAAAAAATGTGGGTGCTCCAATGGTGTTTTATCACTTTAAAATAGTTTTTTTTTTATAAAAATCTGAAAAAACAGATGGGGTCACGTACCGCAATCTGTGGCTGTTAGAGCATAGAACAAGTACTCCGTACTCCGTACCCAGAAACTGTGGGAGAGGTTACACTCTTCACAATTACAGCTCCAAAGGCACACGATCACAGAAATGCTAGGCCACGCCCCTGGGACACCTGATCTTTGTTGCATATGGGAATATATCCCTGTGGACTGGTATTTCTTAACTATATATACATTTCTTTACCTCTGCGCATTTTCATTTTGTATATATATATATATATAGGAAGGAAAAGACTGGCACTCAAGGGTCTTTGTAGAAAGCAGTGTATTCACACAAAAAACATCCAACGTTTCGGGGCTGCGCCCCTTTGTCAAGGTTATCACATACACCTTGACAAAGGGGCGCAGCCCCGAAACGTTGGATGTTTTTTGTGTGAATACACTGCTTTCTACAAAGACCCTTGAGTGCCAGTCTTTTCCTTCCTATATCCCATTGTTTGTATGGGCACCGGGGCAGCTGACCTACTGGAGTGAGTGCCGGACCGTATCACCCTATATATATATATATATATATATATATATATATATATATATAAATACATATATATATATATACAGAAGGGGCCAATCTCTCCATGTCCGCCTGCACGCCATCCGCTGGTGTCTGGCAGAAGGCGATCCAACGGATATGGAATGCGAGTGTCTCACATGCTTGCACATCCATTCAGTGGCATTCTAGTGTATCATCCAAGAAGGCCAAGCTAAAATCATGATGTTTCTGCCTTAGCTTGTGTTTAACCAAACCTGTTTAATAGCATACTACAGAAGAGTAAAATTAAATGTGTGTGTAACATGGAAAAGCTTGTATTTAGGGAGAAGCTGGTTGTTGAAAGAGGAGTGTGATGCTGCTCAGACTCCAATCTTTCTGTTCTCGGGTGAGACTTCATGCCTTATCCCAAAGTAGATTTCTGCTGAGCATGAGCAGGCGTAATCTTGAGACTGAGTTAGACTATGGCCCTTATTCAGATCTGATCCCAGTACAAATATGTTCTCAAAATGGGCAAAACCATGTGCACTGCAGGTGGGGCAAATGTAACACTTGCAGAGAGTTAAATTTGGGTGTGGTGTGTTGAAACTGAAATCTAAATTGCAGTGTAAAAATAATTGCGCCAGTATTTACCCTGCACAGAAATAAAATAACTCACCCAAATCTTACTCTCTCTATAGATAGTTACATCTACCCCACCTGCAGTGCACATGGTTTTGCGCATTTTCTGAATAAGGGCCTATGTAGGCTGGAATGGTGCAAAACAAAAGTGGCCTTCATTTACAAGGCAAAGCCATGAAATAACCACCAAATTTGGCCTTCATCTTGCGCCTCCGGTGAACTCAGACTGTATTACATCCCGCCACTGGTTATTTCCTGCATATGAAGCTATTCCTGCAACCCTGCACTGCTAAACATTTTCATCATAACCTCAGCCTGTATGAAACCCAGCTCCGATCCATAACCAGTGTATATTTCACAGTGATTTTGGTTGTACCTGTTATCTATCAATAAACCAACACCACTGCTTAAGTAATTAAGCTGTTCATAGCTCATCATCCACTGGTGTGTACCTCCATAACTCTGCAATACCAACTCCTGCAAATATATCAATTCTAACAGCAAAACTTCCCCAAAGATAATTATTTTCGCCCAAGAGGCACGCTTCTGAATAAGAATCCTTTCCGGACACATAAATGCTCAGGTGAAGCTTACTGCGTATAGTGCAAATACTGAATGTAGAATACAAATAACTTTTCATGTTTATTGTAGCGAGCCTAGATTTTCAATTATTCTAGACATCGTATATGTGTAGAGGTAATTAGCATTAGTCATTTACAATGACAAGATAAGGTCAAAATGTGAGTAACTTTAATTTGTTTTGTATGTCAGAAAAAATATATATTTTCCTTTTAAAATTGTTCTAGAATGAACACAGCAGATTAAACAAATGCAGTTCAAAAAGTGACCGTGATGTCCAAAATAATGAATATCAGGAGCTAAATTGTTGAGTAGAACAAAACATCTCCTTCCCCATTTCTCTTTATTAGCATGACCAGCAGGCACACCTCCTTCTAGCTACACATTTGCAAGGTAATGAGTTTCATTTATACACATATCAATAGCCCCTTTCCAATTCATTAGCGGGGGATATTGGAATTGATTAATTGCAATTTTAATCATTCTGGATCACAATACATGTAGTGATATCTGCAGCAGAGCTGAAACTCTGTCTGCCTTCATCTGCCAGTTGAAAGTTACACAGTAAAATACTTTGAAGTAAAGCTTTCCACAGATCTAATTTATTTCTAATTTGATTTTAAGCAGTAAACATAACCAGCGTTGTCCAAAGCAACCACAGAAAATGTTAGTAAAACAAACAGGTTTGTAGCAATATTATACTTTCTAAATAATAATTTACTCTGAAAATGTATCAGAATGGAAGGACAAAATAATCTTTCCCAATTTCAAAGCACCGAAGGTCAAGTTTCTGGTGAATCTGGATTAAAAGAAAGACAAAATAGGTTTGTGGCACACTCTTGATGTCTATATGATATATTGCATTGAAATTAAAATATCCCTTTAATTTCACCTCTAAAAAACGTTACATCACAAAGGAGACAGCAAAAGTGCTACTGGGGTGCAGAGCCTGTGTGCACTAGATTGCCAATACCTGTGTTGGTCGTGCCAGATGGCGAAACACATGTCCCTGCACCCCCTGCGCTAGATACAGCATCCTGCCGTGTATTTAGCCTCTATGCTATTTCACACACTGCAGATTTTACCGGATGGCAAAAATCTGGACACACTTTGTCTGGTTTTTTTTGCCGGACAGCAGTGCCTTTCACATGCACCATTCACCTGTTTCTGCCATGGTTGTCACATTCATTCTGTAGCCAGGGTTTATATATAATGATTGAGGCTTGAGAAAGCTGAACCTGCACACCAAAAATCTATATCCTATGTAACATAATTGACCCATCTATACCCTACACTGCATCCCTGATTCCTACATACCGTATACTAAATCACTGACCCCCCTATACCCTACACTACCTCACTGACCCCTCATTTCCCTACACTACATAACTGACAGTGCTACATAATTTACTGCTGCTGCTGAATGAGATACACCCACCCAGTGACGTCATATCATGTATTCTTCAGTTTGACTAGAACCACTTTTCCACATATCTTCTGGTAAGTATACAATATATACATTGGCATTTTGGGGGCCAAATATTCAGTTTTCTTAGTCTACTGGTACAGGCAAGGAATTGCTGTTTTGGTAAAATGGTACTTAGATGGTATTTGGCAGCAGGGACACAGTACCACACTTAGCTGTCTAAAACTAAAAGCATTAATGAAAGGTATTGGGCAAAGATCTAGTACTAGCATAGCGGGCATAATCATACTTTCTTCCTCATGCAAAAGGAATGTTTTACAGCCAAATGCTGTATAAAACTATTAGTAATCTTCTTGCTCCCCTTCTGGGATGAATGCATTCGGACCCAGCGGTTGGGTAAAGCAGTTGTTCTACTAGGTGCCCATGATTAACCTTTCTGGTGGTATGCCCAGAAATTTTCCAGGATCAACTGTGCTGCCAAATTGGGCTGTCTCGGAACATTTCCTGGCATAACACTATACAGTTGGTACGTGCCAATGGTGCCTTCAGCTGTGCACCACTGGCGCACCACCTCTAGGGCCCCAACCATTGCTCCCCCCTCCTGTCACCCCCCCATCACCTCTGCTCCAGCGATCATATGCCAGAGCTCCCCTGCCGCTTCCACAGCTGCCAGCTGCCATTTACAGCAGTGACAAAGGTGGCAGATTCGGGGATGTTCGGGGCTGGTCATGGGGACTTGGTAGCACTCAGGAGTTCAGACCGCCCGAGTCCTCCAAAGCCAGCGTGAACATCCCCGAGCCTGCCATCTGTGGTCATTGCTGTGACTGGTGGCTGGGGCAGCGGCAGCGGCAGGGGAGCGCTGGCGTACAAACGCAGAAGCGGAGGTGAGGGGGGTACCCTATGTTCTGTGGTGGGTTTTTCTGGATCAGAACTAACATACCCTGGTACATTTGTCCTGCCCCAGCAAAACCCACCACTCAAAGGGTTGATGCAAACAATCCGGATGGGCACTTCATACATCTTTCTATAATATAAGGAGACTACAGTAATATCGGAACACATTTAAGGTGTGACTATTCACTGTATTGATACAGGTACATAATCCTGTTGGACTCATATTAAATAAAATGCTAAAACCTTTTTTTCCCCCATAGTATGACAATCACTAGTATATGCTATTCTTTTAATATAAATTTTAATATACAATGATGCTTTATGATAAAATATAGGTGGTTGCCTATTATGTTATTGATTTATTAATATATCATTTTTCTCTTTCATCCAGCAGGGGCCACTGGCATTCACAATGGGTAATAGAGCTTGGCTTGCTGGGAGCTAGCACACTAAAAGAAACTTTAGAAAATACTGGCTCCTCCCCTCTATTACCCAGCAACCCCCAGTTAGATTTTTGTGCCCAAGGGAGCTAGTCACAGTGGAGCACTGCTCCACATAACTTGCACATATTTTTTTTTATTATTATTATTTTTTATATTTTATTTTTTATTTTTTCACTTTAAAGACCCTTCCCAGCTTCTTCAAAAGTTTGGGTCCGGGTCTGAAGCGCCCTGGCAGTAGCCAGACGTCGGTCAGGACCTCTCTAAAGGTGCCTGCCGGGACGTGCTCAGTGTGCCTGCGGCCCCTGGACAAAGGGGCCGTCATACACCAGGAGAAGCAGCCAGCCTCAGCGGTAAGTACCGCATTGCGCCCCCGTGACTGCCCCCGCTCCAGCTCCGGCGCCTCTCACCGCTAATGTATGGCGTCTCCCCCTCTGATGCGGCGCACGTGCTCCCCGGCGGGCGGAATGATCAGCGCTACTAAGCGCTTTGATGTCCGCCTGCAGGAGTCGGCGTGGGGAGAGGGAGACGCTAGGGCAGGTGCCTGCGCGCGGGGAAGGGAGTGGGGTTGAGCACGCTGCGGGCGCCATCTTGGAGGTGGCAGGCTAGGCGCAGCCACGTTATTGGTACTGTAATTCAAATACACAGTACATGGATTTTAAAACTATGCTGTTTTTTCCTAAACAGAGGATCACACAGCTGCAGGTCAAGACCTTGCTGCAGTAACCCCTTCCTTGCTGATTGTAGTGGGGAGTTTTAGGGGTTTCCTTATTGTGGGTTTAGGCAGATTCCCTCTGGTGCCCAGCAGCCCCTGGTCTCCCTGCTTTGTTCACTATACTGTGGTGTGTGTGTCTGAAGTGTCAATAACTGGTACTTCTGTAGCTGGAAAAGAAAAAAAGAGAAGAAGTGGTGTGCTCTGCGCTGCTAACTATAAATTGGTCTGTAGAAATACAGATATTCAGTAACCAACGTGCAAAGATGAAGCGGACACACTGCTTTAGAAAAGTATAAATTTTATAATTAAATACATTAGATAAAAAACAGACAATTCATAAAAATAAGCATAAAAATAAAAAAAATAATAAATTTAAAAAATAATAAGATATAGAAAATACAGTACACTATACAACTAATGAACAAATAGTAATTAGCAATCCTAATTAGGATCAAGACTAGGCGTTAGTGGCTTAGGGGTGCACCGCTGTAGGTAGGTATTAAACGTAGTTTGGAGTTGAATAATAAATGCTGTTTATATTATTGTTAGAAGGGTGGTTAGTAAAGCTCAGTCCAATGCAGGTTATTGTAATGAAGATGAGATTAGCAGTAATCAACAGTCATTTATGACGATGAGATGAATGAGGTAAAAGTCAGATGCGACTAATTTCCACACCAATATGAATGTATATACCAGCGACAGTCTGATAAGCAGCACTGGGGTGCAGGGGATTTTAAGTTGGTTATCTCACCCTGTTTCGATAGTGGCTTTGAATGGTCTGTTGGTTGCTCCGTGTACGGGGGCGGGCGGCTGCCGGTAGTTGTCCTCTGTGGGTCACCTTCGAATAGGTGCCGGCGGGCATCGGCTTCTCCTCCCGATAAATGGAGCGTCCAAGGTAAGCAGACTGCGGTGATGTGAAAGAAAGGCGCTGGTTGGTAGTGGAGACGCTGTAAAGCTGTAGTCAGCGTAGTTACACCTGGGTCAGCGGTCAGCCTCTAACGTCAGTATACAATGACGTCATTGTATACTGACGTTAGAGGCTGACCGCTGACCCAGGTGTAACTACGCTGACTACAGCTTTACAGCGTCTCCACTACCAACCAGCGCCTTTCTTTCACATCACCGCAGTCTGCTTACCTTGGACGCTCCATTTATCGGGAGGAGAAGCCGATGCCCGCCGGCACCTATTCGAAGGTGACCCACAGAGGACAACTACCGGCGGCCGCCCGCCCCCGTACACGGAGCAACCAACAGACCATTCAAAGCCACTATCGAAACAGGGTGAGATAACCAACTTAAAATCCCCTGCACCCCAGTGCTGCTTATCAGACTGTCGCTGGTATATACATTCATATTGGTGTGGAAATTAGTCGCATCTGACTTTTACCTCATTCATCTCATCGTCATAAATGACTGTTGATTACTGCTAATCTCATCTTCATTACAATAACCTGCATTGGACTGAGCTTTACTAACCACCCTTCTAACAATAATATAAACAGCATTTATTATTCAACTCCAAACTACGTTTAATACCTACCTACAGCGGTGCACCCCTAAGCCACTAACCCCTAGTCTTGATCCTAATTAGGATTGCTAATTACTATTTGTTCATTAGTTGTATAGTGTACTGTATTTTCTATATCTTATTATTTTTTTAATTTATTATTTTTTTTATTTTTATGCTTATTTTTATGAATTGTCTGTTTTTTATCTAATGTATTTAATTATAAAATTTATACTTTTCTAAAGCAGTGTGTCCGCTTCATCTTTGCACGTTGGTTACTGAATATCTGTATTTCTACCGACCAATTTATAGTTAGCAGCGCAGAGCACACCACTTCTTCTCTTTTTTTCTTTTTTAGTAGTAAACTTTGTGGGTATAGGCAATCCCCACAGGTGTGAACTGCAGCAGCTACTACTAATTGATTCCACTAGAGTTATATTAAAGAGCGCTGGGGTTCCTGCAGACTGTGTTTTTGGTTTATCCCCAAACTCACAGCCTGTAAGGTTATACCTACATTACTTCTGTAGCTGGAGCAATGACGGGCAGGTCTTCTACAAAAGCAGCCCAGAAGGCATTTGCTTGTTCCTCGTGTGGGGACAAGTTTACTCAGTCCTCATCAGAGGCTAGAAGCACCGTATGTACAAATTGTTCCTCATTGTCCACAGAAGGGGAACCTAGCACAGCCCCATCGTGGGCCTCTCTTTTGACAGGCGCTATGACTAACCTGTCATCTGAGTTAGCAGAAAGCCGTCGGGCTGAGCCGGCTTGGGCGGCCTCCCTTACAAGGTCAGTTGATCATTTAATGACAACTCTCACTTCGGCCCCTAAGACACCGGTAGTGAGGGCCAAACGGCCCCTCCCACTTATCACCTCCGACGACGAGGATTGTCCTCAGGAGGAGGCTGAGGAAGAGGAAGATGAGGAGAGGGAGGAGCTACCCGAGGAAATTCCCGAAAAGCCAGAGCCAACACACTCTGGGGTAGATTCCCTTATCCTGGCAGTACGCCAGGTTTTAAATATCCCTCAGGATCCCATACAGGAACCTCTGGAGTTTGACTTGTTTGGTAAGGAACCTTCCCCTAGGGCAGTTTTTCCTTTCCCAGGACAAGATCAGTTGGCAGCGCCCTGGAAAACCCCAGACAAACGTTTCATTACCCCTAAACGTTTTTCAACAATATATCCTTTCCAGGCTTCTGCATTCACCAGATGGGAGACTCCACCTCCAGTAGATGCCTCGGTATCCCGTCTGTCATAGAAGACCACGCTGCCGGTCCCTGGAGCTGCTTCGTTAAAGGACCCATCACACAGAAAGGCGGAGGCGACACTGAAGGCAGTTTACACTGCAGCAGGTACTCAATTAAGACCAGCTATAGTTTCTGCCTGGGTAAATAAAGCAGTTCTTAAATGGGCGGAACAGCTTAGAGATGGGTTAGAGGCAGGCACCTCCAGAGAAGAACTTAAACTTTTGGCCGAGCATATCCAGGAAGCAGCTTCCTTTTTGGGGGAAACCTCAAGGGATGTCACCCAGATTTCGGCCAAGATCTCACGTGGTTCCTGCATTTCAGGAAGGATCTGGGGGAACTGCACTGCTGGATGTCGTCCGTGCATTAAAGATCTATGTGACCAGAACGACATCCGTGCGGAAGACGGACTGCCTGTTTGTCCTTCATGACGCAGTCAAGAGAGGTTGGCCTGCATCCAAGCAGACCCTAGCCAGGTGGATCTGTTCTACAATTCGTATGGCTTATACGCAGGTAGGTAAGCATCCACCTTCTTCTTTGTCAGCCCATTCTACTAGAGCAGTGGGCGCCTCATGGGCAGCGCACAGAGGGGCATCCATTTCGCAGCTTTGCAGGGCTGCAACTTGGTCCTCGGTAAATACCTTCATTAGGTTTTACAAATTTGACACCTTTGCCTCAGCTTCCTCTGCTGTAGGTCGTTTGGTGTTACAGGATCCGTCGAGCTTTCCCTCCCAGGGGATTGACTTTGGAACCTCCCCATTGTGAATGCCAGTGGCCCCTGCTGGATGAAAGAGAAAATGGGATTTTGGTACCTACCGGTAAATCCTTTTCTCTGAATCCGCAGGGGCCACTGGCCTCCCGCCCTGCTCGAAGGATCTGTCCGTTGTGGTTCTGGTTTAGGGTTGTATCAGTTGTTTGAATGTTGTTTCATTGTTAATTTCTGTTTCTATCTCCTCTCGTTCCCAAAAATCCTAACTGGGGGTTGCTGGGTAATAGAGGGGAGGAGCCAGTCTTTTCTAAAGTTTCTTTTAGTGTGCTAGCTCCCAGCAAGCCAAGCTCTATTATCCATTGTGAATGCCAGTGGCCCCTGCGGATTCAGAGAAAAGGATTTACCGGTAGGTACCAAAATCCCATTATATATGTTGTAATAAAACCTGTTATATTATATATATATAAAATATTTTTTTGTGATTCATTGTAGCAGGTGCAACTATAGCCATTTTACACTGTAATTATTTAGCGTAGAACCACCTCTTTTTTCTGTACCCCTGGTACAATGTACCTGCTGGACCAATGGAAGTTCTGCCTTTGTAATGCATTTTTACTATATTAATTTGAAGATTCACGGTGGCCCACTTCTGTGTCTGGGCCTGGAACCCCAGTCCAGGTCGCTTCGCCACTGACAGTGGGCCTGTGTGCTAGTCATGTTCTGAAGCAATTTCTCTGTAGTCTAACATTACAAAATGCACCAGAAAGCCTAACTGTGCAAGCACTGGATATGTTTTCATTTAAGTTCAGCAATATCTGCACACTCCCCCAAAACAAAACTTTAGTTCAATGTCTGTCCAGAGTGAAATAACCTAACAATAAGTATAAAGTATAATGTGATAACTTGTAGTGAATATTAAGTTGTTTTTACTAAATAGAGCTCTTAGCAGGTTTGATTTAAGGTTACAATGCCATCAATGTCCACCTTTCAGCCCCTTAATTGAAAGTGCGATGTGATGTCTTAGACGTATCACAGCGATCTCCTCATAGACATCCTTCATTTTGTCACATGCAGACTTTGGCCTGATTTTAGTTATTTTACAAGAGCAAGTTCTCTCTCTAAAGCCCCGTACACACGTGGGAGATATATTGCTCAGGCATATATTGCTCAGTTTCTCCTTTTCATCAGCGACCAGAGATGGTCGCTGATGAAAGGGAACCTCTGCCGGCGGTGCCACAGAGGTAATCAGCTGGTCGCACCAGCGATTAGAATGGGGCTGAAAACGGGAGCGCGCTCCCGGCGATTTATCGCCGGGGCACACTCCCATCACTGGCAATATGGTCGCCTGCGACCATATTTCCAGCGATTTCAGCCCCTATCAGCCCCGTGTGTACACAGCTTAAGGGCCAGATGCACTAAGCTTCAAAAGTGATAAAATGGAGAGTGATAAACAGCCAGCCAATCAGATCCCACCTGCCTTGACACAGACAGTCAGCCATCCCTGGCTCTTAGGGCCTTATTCTAGTTCACTCTTAGAGGCAAATTCCTTCTCAGATGGACAAAACCATGTGCAATGCAGGGGGGCAGAGGTAACAGGTGCAGATAGAATTAGATTTGGGTGAGTTATTTTGTTTCTGTGCAGGGAAAATACTGACTGCTTTATTTAAAAACTGCAATATGGATCTCACTTTGAAGAAAAAACCCACCCAAATCTAATCCTCTCTGCACAAGTGACATCTGCCCCACCTGCAGTGCACATGGTTTTGTCCATTTGAGAAGGAATTTGCCTCTAAGAGTGAACTAGAATAAGGCCCTTAGTGTTATAGGCATAATCTTTGTTACTTTTAAGTCATTTACTTTTCAGAATTGTTTGTCCTCTGGCATTGCATTGCACATTACAAAAGAGGTTGAGTGATGTTTAAATTAGGAAATACCCAGAGAGGAAATTAGGACTGTTTGGAGAATATTGCATAATAGAAAATGATAGACAGAATTTGATTGGTTGCTATGAGCATCATCAGTAGGACAGTTTATAGGGGCAGTATCTGCATGTCCTATCCATTTACACTATATTTAATATGGAATATAGTACAGTACAGTGGATATTTTGCACTTACTGGTACATTTTGGGCTGACAGTACTATCACAGGCATCCAGGTGCCGCCCCCAAACATGTGCCGCCCTAGGCCGGTGCTTCACGTGCCTAATGGGAAATTCGGCTCTGTGTATACTCGAGTATAAGCTGACTTTTTCAGCACATTTTTTATGCTGAAAAAGCACCCCCTTGGCTTATACTCGAGTGTATATGGCAGTGGTCCCTGCAGTCAGAGCCAGGGCCTGGCGGAGGTTGATGATGTTGCAGCAGTGAGGAGGCCACTGTGCTGCTGTGGCACTGGCGGGAAACTAGCGTGGAGGTGGAAATGGAGGTCACACTGCCGGGCAGGAGAGTAAGGAGCAGCCGGTATCGGGGAACAAGGGCACTGGGGATCATGAGCTGCCATGGTGAGTGCTCTGCAGCCATCACGCAGCCCCTGGGACCCACTCATCTCTTACTGATTAGTGCCTCCCTTTATATGGACTGTAATTACACATTACAGCTTCCCTCCATGTTACACTCTGTACTTGACTGCAGTCCATTATATCGCTACTATGCTTACTTATTGTTCTACAGTGTATACAGTATCTCCTTCTGGATGTCAGCATTGTGGCAGCTGCAATTATGGGATCATGGGATAAAGGGGGAGGGGGACTTGGCAGTTCCCACCTTCATCTCCCCAGCTCCACTCCCCCTCTGTCAGTGTGCCCCTGTACCTTGTTTAGTGTGTGTGTCAGTGTGCCCCTAGACCCTGTACAGTGTACACATTTTTTTGTGGTAAAATTAGGTGCTCGGCTTATATTCAGGTTAACTTATACTCGAGTATATACGGTACCATTCAGCACTATAATATAAAGCATGTCTCGATAGCTAAAACCATATTTACATTTTTATAATATTTTAGAATTTTTTATTTAAATTATATTTTTTCAGGTAAAAATAGTCAAATAAAGCACACATGCAAAAAATATGTTTCTCCTTTAAGGAAACAAAAAGATTTCCCAGCCAAAGGCTGGAAAACAACAGTCACCTCAAGGGGACGTAGAGTTAAGCAGCTCACACTAGGGGGTGTCTAGTCCCCAAAACAATATACAAAAAGAGAACACACAAAAAGTGTGGAGGAGCGCTACTAAAAACAAGTAGAGAATCAATTGGGTAGTACAATGATAAAGTTATTGTTTTTAATTTGTATTTAAAAAAATCTTAATGACAATATAAACTGACAAGTGAAGTAAAATTAAAAAGTTGAATAAGAATATTCTAACGGAATAATCGTAAAAAACGGACAAATGAGGTTATATACTTATTCTAACGGAGTCCAAATTATTAGATGGTACAGAGTCCCTGGTGGATATCAAAATTGCGAGTTAGTATTTCATGGGAGTCCATATACCTCAGGGTTGCCGACCCTCCAGGAATTTACGGGAGTCTCCCGAAAATCGGGTCCTTCCTCCCGGCCCCCGGAAGGGTGGGCAACCCTCCCGGAATCAGGGGGACCCCCACTGAGCCCCCCGATCACGGCATTTATATAAATGCCACAATCCGTGGGTCTCAGGGGAGGGGGCGGAGCTAAAACGGCACAATCGTGACGTTTTAGCCCCGCCCCCTCCATGGATATCAGTTAATTCAGCTATTTGCCGTAATGGGGGTGGGGCTTAATGATGTCTTCCTCTCCGGGCTTCTGCCGGAGAGGATTTTTTGAAAGTCGGCAACCCTGATATACCTTGCAGGAGTAGGGTACGCTGGAGGGAAGGTTGTAATGCTCAGTCATAGAGGTATCCACACGATTATGCGATCCTTACATCCAATATTTAGGCAGGTGGTGGTGTCCCAATTTATGCAGTTGTCAATGCAAATTTTAGGGGATTGAACCAGGAACCAAGTTTGAGAGCCGGCTTGGATTGTAGCTGGGAACTCCAGTATATCCTCACAAAGTCCAACAAGTTGTAAAATCAGCAGGTGCTTCCTAACATGTTTTGTTGCTATCTAGCAACTTTATCAAAGGTAAATACAAATTAAAAACAATAACTTATCATTGTACTACCCAATTGATTCTCTAATTGTTTTTAGTAGCGCTCCTCCACACTTTTTGTGTGTTTCTCCTTTAAGCACTATCAAATGCAACCTTGTAACCAAAGGTAGTTGGTAGAAGTGGTACAGTAAATAAAAATACTGCATGGCTAATATATTTTTTCAGGTTTAAGTTGCTTTGCAAAGTCCTTAGAGAAGTCTTAACATTTGATTAATACATTAAAAATGCTCTGAAAATAGCTGGGAAATTTTAGACAGCTATTGACATATCTAAAGTGAACATCAAGAAATGTTGACACAAGCTTAACAATGATGGATGAACAGTCGATTAAAACAAAAATCATTATATTCACCTGTAATTAATTAGTAAAGCAGACATAATCTTTTGATGCACATTTTGTTACTACAGTGATAATTAAACCAATTTTAAAAAAGCTGACCACAGTAATGTCATCTTTAAGTAATCTTGTATTTTATCCTCATTATCAAATAAACATGCTTACTGCTATATAGAGATATTTCCATAGTGTTGTTAGTAAATTACTTTTATATAAAAAAAAACCACTTTCATCAAGCAGACTAGAAATAAGCTAGTGTGACAAAGATCACATACACTCGATACCAGAAGTCTGTTTTTTTATTTGGTAGCAGACAGACAGCATACAAAGCTGACAGTTTTGCAAATCACAGTTTACAGCATGGCAGGTTTTCAGCAGACAATATAAAGGCTTCACAATGTTAGTACAACTCTCGAGGGTCCTCAGCATATTACCCACATCCCAAGCCTATTGCCCAGCCACAAACTGGCATTGTGAACTCTGCTCTGAGCAGACTTTTAATAGGAAACCACAGGTGACGTTAATTAGCCAAACCATGAGTCAGCCAGATCTTTAGGAAAATCTGGACTGGATTTAATTAATCCTGTTGCTGCTGCTCCTTTAAGGGCCTTATTCTGGTTCACTTTCAGAGGTAAATTCCTTCTCAAATGGACAAAACCATGTGCACTGCAGGTGGGGCAGATATAAAATGTGCAGATAGAATTAAATTTGGGTGGGGTTTTTATTGATATATATTGCAGTGTAGAAAAAAAGCAGTCAGTATTTTCCCTGCACAGAAACAAAATAACCCACTCAAATCTAATTCTCTCTGCACATGTTACATCTGCCCCACCTGCAATGCACATGGTTTTGTCCATTTGAGAAGATATTTGCCTCTGAGAGTGAACCAGAATAAGGCCCTAAGTCCTGATCCTGTATTTTCACATTCAGTTCATATGGACTGTACTGTCCCTGACACACTAGATCATACTTGCCTACTTTTGAAAACTAGTTTCAGGGAGATTATAGTTGATAGTAGAATTCTGCAAAGCGCCCCATTGAGGGGGGAGTGATATGCTCCTCCCAAAGGGTGTGTCTATTTCCATATATGGAGAGATTGTGGACGTGGCACCTAGAAGTGTGGGTGTTTACTGCTACATCTGAGAGGAATCTTATAAATTTACTTATATCCAAATGTACATGAGCCCCAAAGCAGTTAGTAAGAGCTACTATACTTGCTAAAGAAAAGTTACTGATACAAGTCAGGGATTGTTCATCTATTGGGCCAGATGTATCAAGCTTCAAAAATTTATAAAATGTAGAGTGAAAAACAGCCAGCCAATCAGCTCCTACCTGTAATGCTACATGGGTTTGAAAAATGACAGTTAGTAGCTGATTTGCGGGATGTTTATCTCTCTCCACTTTATCACTTTATGAAGCTGGCCCATTGTGCCTTACACATGGTTCCATATAAATGGCCACAAGAAAAGGCATGTAGCCATAGGGATAATTTTGTTTTATCACCAATGCTGGGAAATGGTGCTGGTGATTCAATGTAAATGTATCTATCTCTGATTCCTTTTGTTTCCCAAAAATGAAACAGCTACATAATGTGGTTAGGTGAAATGAGGGAGATTGTTAGACTAATGAGGGAGAGAGGGAGATTGGTGCAGGGAGTCTCCTGCAGAATGCAGCAGGGTAGGCAACAATGCACTATATTTGAAAACTTATGAAACCACAGCTGTGGGATAGGTGCATTGATGCAATTGGAATATGTACCTTAACTTAAATTATTAGTTTTGGTTTTATAAAATGAGATAATGCACCATCATTAAGTACAATATGACTTCATATATAGACTAGAACCATCATTTGCAGAAGGCTGAATGCTGAATAAGCCTGAAGTTAAAGCACATGTCAGTTAAATGCAGGCCATCTGTGTTTATAGAGGCCTGAAATATGTATGGGTACATATGGTGGTTGGTTTGCAAAAGCAAATTCCTTATTTAATGGACAAAACCATGTGCAGTGCAGGTGGGGCAGATGTAACAGGTGCAGAAAGCGTTACATTTGGGTGAGTTATTTTGTTTCTGTGCTGGGTAAATACTGGCTGCTTTATTCTTAGACTGCAATTTAGATTTCAGTTTGAACACACCCCACGTAAATGTAACTCTCTCTTGCACATGTTACTACAGCCCCACCTTCATTGCACATGGTTTTGTCCATTATAGAAGGAGTTTGCTTTTGCAATCCAACCAAAATCACCCCCATGGCCCATAGTCTCATTTGGAATGTCTGTTCAGCTGGGGCTGATCAAGATGGCCATGCATAAGCAATCTCATGTCATGGGCAACTAGGGTTACCAACCCATCCCTTTAATCAGGGACACATATTAATTACACAGGTTCTGTGGCAGTTTAAAACCAGGTGAAATGGAGTCTTGAGGTGTGGCAGTTTAAAACCAGGTGAAAGCCAGCCACAGAACATGTGTAATTAATATGTGTCCCGGATTAAAGGGATGAGTTGGTCACCCTATGGGCAACCCGAATGTATGAACTTTATTGGCACAATAGATTAGCAGGTTTTGTCTAACTTTCATCAAATTCTGGATTAAATGGGTCATGGGCAGTGCACTTAGCCAAATTGGTGTGAAGGGAAATATTAAAAACAATAAATAGTAATTAGATATCAGTAAAAAGTATAAATAGATAACTAGTATAATAACTATTCCAATAAGCTCTAGTAACTAAGATGCTGCCCAGGATAGTCACACGTCAACAGAAAAGGACAATGGAAATTATATATAGCACAGTGGACTGTAATTATATAATCAATATCATATAAAATAAAATATGTCAATTGAATGTAGCTACCATATGGCAGGCTATGGATGCCCTGTTTTGGACTTCTGCGGCTGCTGGCATTGAGCGAGTTGTTTCACATGCAGTACTTTAGGGCCCATCATGCCAAGGAACTGTTGCCTCCTCCTAAGGTTCATGACCTTCCTTAATCCATCATTGTTGCATATTTATTTGAGCTGAAGGTGACAGAGCTTCTATTAGTGGATTCATATTTTGCTTGTTTCGAGAAATATCTTCCTAAAATGACACATGGCATACTTTGCAAGCTACTAAATGACATTACCTTCAGTTTATGAGTAGTGAAATCCAGACTTTCACCAGTGAATGTGACATCTCACAGACCATAAGTAGTCCTCACTATCCACTGTGCAATGGATTTGCAGAAAGGGCAGTATGATCTGCAAAGCACCTGTCAGAACATTATAGAGATGGTTCTGATGTGTTTATACCACTCCTTAATTTGAGAAATACTGTAAGAGATGGGGTTTCCTCTCCAGCTTGTCATCTATCCAGGAGCACATGCACCATCACTCCCATGACCAAAATCAAACTCAGACCACAAGTACTCTTCAGAACTCCATGGATGGTTCTTAGAACACCATCCACATCCAGACCCCTTACAAATAAGGACTGAGCAGGATATTTCAAACAGGCTAAACAGCTATAGTATGTGTTGTAACCTTATAATGTTTTGTATTTGCACAACAAGCACCATTTTCTAGGTGTCTGAGATACTTCCCCCTCCCTTTACACCGCTGATGGTGTCAGACCAGGATGCAGTCAAAATCCCGATGGTCAAAATCCCGACAGTCAAAATACCGACAACCATTGACCGATGGTCAAAATCCCGACAAGGTCAAAATACCAACATTTAAAATCCCACATGGTCAACATCCCGACAAGGTCAAAATACCGACATTTAAAATCCCAACAAGGTCAAAATACCAACATATAGAATGTAGACAGGAGAAAAAGTCAACATGTCTTTCGGTCGACAGGTTGCGAGGTCGACATGGGTTTTTTCACTGTTTTTTTAACCGAAATGTGCCGACAGGCGGTATTTCATGCCCTACCATCCACTAGGGCATGGTGGGAGAATAACATAGTGTGCCCGAAGCATTGCGAGTAAAGCGAGCAAAGTTAGTGACTGCAGTTGACTTCTAACTGTGTCCATGTCGACTGTGTCAACATTCGGGTAAAAAAACTGAAAAACCCATGTCAACCTCGCAACCTGTCGACCGAAAGTCATGTTGACTTTTTCACCTGTCTACATTCTATACAGTATGTCGGTATTTTGAACTTGTCGGGATTTTAAATGTTGGTATATTGACCTTGTCGGTATTTTGACCTTGTCGGGATTTTAAATGTCGGTATTGTGACCATGTCGAGATTTTGACCGTCTGTCAATAGCTGATTTTGACCGTCGGGATTTCATACCGAATCCATCAGATCACCCATTATTATGAAAAATCAGTCATCTGAAGAAACTTATTGGGGTCTAGGGCAGGCTGATGACCTTGTCCAAATTTGAACCTATTCAGAAACTGGCCACACTCCTAGCCCCATTATTTGACACTCGTTCTGGAAGAATTTTCATGTCTAATGCAAAATTCCAGGACTATGGGGGTAATCTAGGCTTGATCTCACAGCTGAGAATGTGCAGCGGCCAGCAATCAGGTAGATGCCGCCCTTTATAGTGAAATCCCACATTGCAAATTACTTTGTTTTATAATGTATTATAATTTATTGGGTGGATGCGAATGGATGTGTATGGCTAGCGAAGTCTCTTTGTGTGTAGGTGTGTATCTAAATTATTTCATTGAATGATATTTCACTGGTCACCACTCATCGAAGGCTCATAGTAGCCAGAGATTTACTTGGTGGCTATGATGAAATCAGGCTGGAGCCTGAATTTGCATCATTACTATCCCTTTGTTAGTTATATAAGAAGTGTATGTTATACAGGAAGTGCTTTTGCAATCATAGTTTAGCATGATTGCAGCTAGCAAAATCATATTTCTGCAGTCCTGTATTGATTTCTAAACTCACACCACTTTACAGATAACATGTAGTACACTATATATATATATATGATTAATAGTACAGGTACAGTATGTTAATCCATTAATTAATTAAAATGAATAAAATGGTCTCAGAAAAGTTTGATCATGTTTACCTGGTGCCCATAGCTAGCGGGACATAATAATAGGTTTACTTATCTCTCTTATTATTACTATTATCTTTTATTTATATTGTACTGTACCAAAAGGGTTCAGCAGTGTTTAACAAAGTACATAAACAAATGAGAAAGTAGTTGGGAAATTGATAGTAACACTCTTAAAAGAAAGAGTTGTCAATTGTATCACATCTAGCAATTTACAGGATCCCAAACAGCATAGATTTACTCAGAGGAGATCATGTCAAAAAAACCTTATTGACTTTTTTGACTGGGTGTCTAAAGTAATAAATAAAGAAGAGTCCATAGATATAGCTTATCTAGACTTTAGTAAGGCTTGGACACTGTCCAACATTGAAGACTGCTAAAATTGAAAGCTTGGGATTGCATATTACAATGCTTGAATGGATAATATCTTAGTTGCATGATATAAAACAGAAAATTGTAGTAAATGGGGTGCATTCACAGGAGGGTAATGTTATGTGTGTAGTAGTCAGGGATCTGTACTTGGAACAATGGTTTTTAATTGATTTATTGCTGGCATTGCAAAAGGTATTGAAGAGAAAGTATACCTTTTTGCAGATGGCATAAACATATACAACAGGGTAGACTCACCAGCAATGCAATGAGGAAGGCAAGTCAGATGCTTGGTTGCATAGGGAGAGGAATTAGCAGAAGAAAAATAAGTAACAATCTACTGTATAGGTCATTGGTACGACTCTATTTAGAATACTGTGTCCAGTTCTAGAGGCCATAATATCAGAAGCATATAAATGTGTTAGAAACATTACAAAGAAGGGCAACTAAAATGGTACATGGCATATATCATAAAACTTACTCAGAAAGACTAAAAAAAAAACTCAAAACAGGTACAGTATGTACAGTTTGGAGCAGAGAAGGGAAAGGGGGTGTCACGGACCCACCGGTCTCCTGTTCAGATACTTCAATCTGAGCAGCTCCGGCTGTGACTGGGGTTCACTTTGGACACTCGGGTCCCCTCTTTGAGGTACACTGCCACCAGCCAAAGCCTGATTTTAGCGCTTTGAAACTGCGCAAGGAGTGGCTTGGCTCGCACCTGACCACACAATACAGTATAAAAATGGTAACATTGTAGTTTTTCTTTTCTTTGGCTTAAAAGGTCCTAAGAATCACAAAATCAGAACTGGGAATATGTATTATTTATTCCTAGAAATACTACAGAGCTTTAAGTGATAAAAACGGTTACAAGATATTACAATGATTTTAAAAGCACACACAAGATAAGTACATCTCAGAAATAAAAGGGAATTAAAAATATGACAGAACGTTATCTTACACCCAAGAACTCATTGTGTAGTGGGGTGGAGTTCCACCTGAATCAAACGGGACCCTTCCAGCTAGCTTGCTGATCCCCCAAGAAGTGACGACAGGTATAGGGAGAAGTGTTCAGTTATACTTGCAGGCTCCTTCATCCCTCCCACCCTTGGGATTTTTAACCATTACCTTGTGGAACATAGGAAATGTCCATAGATATTGGATCTTTCACATGAAGAATTTGTCTGCTGTTTTCAAAGGGATTGATAACTGGCAGGCTTCACTGATAAGAGGTCTAAACTGGATGGGTGATACAAGCTCTATCCTCTCTTCTGGACCATGGTTTATGAGGGGTCTCAGATCTTTATCTGACAGCCTACCTTCAAAGGATTTCTACAGATGGTCAATCTGAGGGAATACAGACTTCAAACTCCCAGGGTCACCTACAGTTTACACAAAAAATACAAGACATGCCCTGATTCCACACATAATAATCACAGGAGACATTACTTTACAGCAATATCAGAAATACATTGATCTCACATATAATAATAATAGGAGGCATGCTTTATTCAGCATACCACCTGATCTGATCATTACAGGGGGCATGATAGAAACTTTCTAATACTGTACATCAAGGGATTTAACAAGGTCAAAGAGGTAAAAATTCTTCAAATGAAGAGAAGAATTAGAACACACAGACAGGTACTGAAACTGGAGGGAAGTACTGTAGGATCAGGGGAAATCAGAGGAAAAATTACTTCACAGAAAGGGTAGTGGACAAATGGAATAGCCTCCCATCAGAGGTGGTAGGGGCTAAGACAGTAGAAAAATGTAAACATGCATGGGATAGACATAAGGACATCCTTGCAAGGAAATAAGGAGAAGTAAAACAAGACATAGTTTCCCCCAGCTCACTGAATGGTATTAGTAACCAATCTTGAACACTACATGATAATAGAATTTAGAGATATTGGTTACATATACCTGCGCAGGTGTATGATATGCAAACAAGCTAGAAAACCCAGTGCGGAACACCAGTAGAAAAACTATAGTGTTAATAAATATTAGTGGTAAGAAGCCGAAGCTATGTATATAGAGAGAAAAAAAAAATGAAATGCAATTAAAATATTAAAGAAATAGTGTTAGTGAGGAAAATAAAAAAAAGTGTTAATACAGTACGAGCAAGTTTCATCTTTGCTCCTTTGGCCATGGCTAGCCATGGCTATTCTATTGTTCTCAGCTGCAATACGTATTGTATGGCTAGCCATGACCAAAGGAGCAAAGATGAAACTTGCTTCTACTGTAGAATGTAAGGGTGTGTCGCACTAGATCCACCCAGCCACTAGTCCAGGGGCACCGCACCCCACACCACTGTTACCCTAAATTGGGTCTACGATTAACCAGCAAGAAGCCACATGATAATGGCTCCTTACTTGATGTATCCAAACTAAGAAATACCTACCTTGGAGCAACCCCAGACTACTCCATGTGGAATATCAGAACCCACATCTCCTCCTAATTCCAGAGGTAGGGAGCACCATAGCAAAATATTGTAAGCAGGAATAGAAGTATGTAATCAGTTGGCAGGGGAGGTGGCATGTATGTGTGCAGAGAAGAGGGTGGGTGGGAATGTAAAGGGAGGTGAGGTCAGATATGTACAGTAAATAAGAGAGGAATGGGTGAGGGCTTTGTAAGTGAATGTGACTAACTTGAACTGGATTCAGACAGAGGAATGGGAGCCAGTGTACGGCTTGCAAGCCCTGCACTGGCTCCCATTCTCCTTCTGAATCCAATTAAAAATTCTCACATTTACTTACAAAGCCCTCATAAATTAATTTGTATAATAGAATAGAGAGAGTGAAGGAGATTAGAGTAGTCCAATCTGGAGATAGCCAGTGAGGGTCTGAGATGTACTGAGTGTGTGGCTTGAAGGATGTTATCAACTGTAGCTGTATATTACCAACATGATAATGCATGCCTGTTTTGCAACATTTTACTGTATTTTTACATTTTTGTTCTTAAACCAACTCTAACTGATTACTTACGGATTTAATTAACATACACTACATTTGCAAAATAAGTTTTTAAAGCTATTTGAAAACCATTTTATAAAGTAACTTTAGGAAACTTACACAAAAGAAATTAAAGTGTAGTCACATTACATATGAAACAGTAGGACTTGATAAATATGAATGCTGTAAGAAAACACAAGACATTAAGAAACTAGGGTTTTTAGAACAACTGCCTTCTAGCAGGCGTATTACTGCTTATGCTGAGTATCTGAAAAATCAGTAGTGATATTGATTTTCATTATTCATCCAAACAATGCTTCCAAGTTTGTGTAACCTCTAATATCTCTTACTCAAACAGAACAGTGAGACTTATTTAAATTTAAACTGTTGCCACAATGGCTAAAAGGAGATGCAATTTTTATGTGCAAGAAGAAAATAAACATGTGTAAGTTTGAACAATGCACAATTTATAATTTTTGCAGGTATCTTTCTTTGTAGGTATATATATATATATATATATATATGTATATATATATATATATATACATATATATATATATATATATATATATATATATAAATAAAGTCTTAATAAAGGTTTAATGCACTGTGAGCTTAGAGGCCAAATAAAGAATTCAAAAAAAATTCTCAAAACCCTTTAAGCATCTCCATGAGTCCACTCAATCTCCTCCTTCCCTTGGCCTGTTCCACTTGCTTAAGACGCACTAGCTGCATCTTACAGAAGTGCCACCTTTGATGACAAGGGAGATTCCATTCCCCTACCAGCAGAGCCGCCACTAGAATTGTGGGGGCCCGGGACTGACCTACAGTCTGGGCCCCCAGCGGCACAGCGCCCTACATTACTGTCTGCACACCCCCCCGCACACCCCCCGCCCGTGCCTGCCAGCACCCCGCCTCCCCCTACTCCATCAGTTACCATCACGCGGCATCACTCCTTCAGCCTCCCTCCACCGTCGGTCAGGTCAGGTCTGGACTCCGGAGCATCAGTGCGTACACTGCACAGTGAATATATATATATATATATATATATATATATATATATATATATATATATATATATAAAATATCTATATCTAAATATATATATATGTTTTAATATCTAAAAAAAACATACAGTAATGTCAGGCTTCAATTTCTTTCTTAGAATATTACTTTGATAAATTTTCAGTTCTGAAAATGGAGCATCACACATGTGAGGCCGAAAGTTTGAGGAAAAATAACTCTGTTGAATTTAAGATCCTCCTGTGACCTTTCAGTAGTCATTAAAACCATTGTAGGCACTAACCTTTTGCTCAGCAGTGATGGCTCTTCTTGGCTTCCTGTCATGTTTTTTTTACATATTGTAACAACTCCAGTATACTGTACTGCCATCATCCATTCTGAGGAAATTCCTGAAATAATCAGGATTATTGTCACAAATTTCCTGCAGCAAAGACATGAGTGACAAAAAAAGAAATCTTTAGCAACCATTCCTTGGCCCCTCAGCACCCCTAATTCTTATTTTCCTACTTATGTCATGTAAAACAGATACATTGACGTGGAATGCGGCAGTGGGGGGGACGGATGACATTATTGACAATATAATTTACCGATATCGTTCAGTGTGTATGCACAGTATCGTTTGTCTGGGACACTGGGGAACTTCAAGGGTACTGTACATCACTGACAATATCGATCATTGAGCAAATCATCTATTGTTTACAGGAGTTTGTAGCACCGATAAAGGGATTTTCCACTGGTAGTAAAATCATCCTGTTTATCAGAGCAGTAGGAAAATCACTTCAGTGTGTTGCCATCTTAAAATTCACAAACATAAATTTAAACCCAGCAACATATTCAATGATATTGATTGATAAAGGAACAAAAAAAGTATAACATTATAATATATATTAGCAACTGTAATATAATATAAAGCTAATAGGTTTGTTTACTAGTATACTGTACCTTTTGTTTATTGCTCAGACTGAACTTTTCAGTGCTCATAAAACTTTGCCTTAGTACATGACATTTTGCAAACTAACCCGCAGGGTGCATTTTAAGCCTTGGCCTGGAGAAAATCTCTATTTCTGGAGCCATATAATCTAATTGTTTTTTCCTAAGAAATAGGTAAAAGAAATTGACAAAGCTAAATGACTTGTATCTGATTCAAAGCCCAGTTTTCCTATTACAATCATAAACACTTGTAATGTGTTTCAAAATGCCCTTGTTTAGAAGAGTTTATTATCTCAATTCGCTTTGTACTTGTTATTTTTATCCCAGCTAGGAAATATTTTTATTTTAATGCCACAAGGCATTTTGTTTTACTATTTTTATATATGTGATGCTAAGGCAAAGTAGAAGCATGGCATTTATTTTTTTGATCACTGATGTGCTAAAACACCTGTAGAACATTGGCATTTAGTGCTGCCATTTCTCTCATTTATTTCAATAATCAGAATCAGGGAAAAATATTAATTCATACCATTTTTCAGCTGGGAAATGTCAGTTGAGTATCTGTCACAAATCGACATTATTGCCTCAAGGAATTTGTTTTACTGCAATAATTAAATCAACCTACAGTTCCTTCTGCTTAACACATAATTCAGTTATTTTTTAGGAAAAAGTCTTCCTAAAAATCAGGTATGCAGAACAATAAATTCTGCAATGTGTAATAAAACATTACACTTTATTAAACTTATATCCTTTGGATTATTCCCCTGTCATTCCTTCTTGCTTACAGATGATTTAAGAACAGAAGCATAGTGATGGTGATAGATAGATAGACAGACAGACAGACAGACAGACAGACAGACAGACAGACAGACAGATAGATAGATAGATAGATAGAGATATATCTATATTAGCTATATTAGCAGAAGACCCGTGATTCTCTATGGGATAAGGATGGTAAAATAGAATTATAATTGTCTGTTAATTTATGTTGGTGGGAGATAAAAATGGGATATGTAAATATCAGTACAAATCTGTCAAGTGAAAATATAACAGTTTGTCTAAATAACATTAGAAACTTCACAAATATTTTTTTTTTGTTCAGTAGCGCATTGAGAATGACAATGATGATGTTTCCCCAAGCCTGAACTGAAAGTGAAAGAGCAAATTGTGTAGCCCAGCCAGGCACACCTGAAGTGAAACTAAACTGTGCAGGAATACCATTGTAAGTGGACAGTGGATGGTCAGTGTTGAGAGGCAGGCATATGCAGCGCAGGCTCAGGTGGTGGAGGCAGCAGGCGGTGAGCGAGGTGCAGGACAGAGGAGGGGCCCCTCTAGAGCTGCAATCTGACCACTTTTTGTTGTTAAACCCAATGTCCTCTACCCCCTCTATGCTATGGCATATCTTGCTTTCCTGACCCAATTTGTGTAGTGGCCAGACCGTTTTTTGGGCCCCACAAGGGACCCTGCTCTTCCCACTATACAACTCTCAGTCTGTTGCTTCCTGCTGTCTTGTTTCCCCTTCTCACATCATGTCAGTGCCCCTGTGAAATCACAGAACATTGCGCATCTCCTGATATACTCGGTGCTGCTGGGGGACCCTGATACTGCCACTATATGTCTCTAAGTGTGAGGTTTCGTGTTAGAGGTTTCCCCTCTCACATCATGTCACTGTCCTTGTCACATTCAGTCCTGTCATCACTGATATGCATGCCCTGATATAGTCTGTGCTGCTGTCCCACCACTAGGGTTGGTAGGGGTGTGTTACCCCCACAGTGTTTGTTTCCAGATTGTAAGTCATATGTGTAACCATTTTGGTGTAAATTTCTCCTGCCATTCCAGAGTTATGCGGTCTCCTGATATACTCTGTGCTGCTGTCCCAATGCTTATGATACTAGGGGTGTGTTACCCCCCCCCCTTCCCCCAGTATTTGTTCACAAATTGTAATTGATATGTGTACAGTGGCGCACACAGGGGGGGGGGGGTTCTGAGTACATAGAAACACCCCAGGAGTCTAAGGGCCCTAGGCTGAAAGCTGAGGGTCCCCCATTTCCATGGGTACAAGAATTTTAAAAATCGGCCTTTGGGAACCGGAGATATCTGACTTCAAAGCAGTGGTCCCCATCTAAGCCTGTTAATTGCTATTCCCAGCAAAGAAGGAGGAAAGACTCTCTTTTTTGGGGGCACCAGTCTACTCCCCCATTCCCCCATTCCCCATTCCCCTTGCCCTTAAACTTCACAATTGCTATTCCCAGTCAGATATTTCAGGTTTTGTCTGACTTAGAGTTTTTCTGAGGATATATTCCAAAAGCTGGGACTCTCCCCCTTTGATGGACACTGACGCTCCCTCCTCCGGTGTCAACATGAGCTTCTTCCCATCCGGTAAACAAGAAACCCTTCTCCTCCAGTGCACACGATGCCCTTTTCCGGGCGCCGTGATGTGAGCTCCCAGGGTGGAAGACGGGTGCTCACATGTATGCGACCATCCCCGGCCCCCACCGGATGTCTGATTCTTCCATCCAAAGGTTTTAATCCATATCCAATGTAGAACACAGGACACTCACCAATTATTGAAGCAGTTAACGTAATCCTTTTATTGTTTAAAGTTCCATGGACTTTATTCAAGGCAAACATTTTGTACAGGTTGCTGTCTGCTGCTGTGGAGAATGGATGGAATGGACCCAGAGATTTACCACTAGTAGCGAAGCACATATGCAATCGGCCAAAAACATATGGCCTGTTATCACCACAGATGTACCCTCTTTCAAAGGCTCCAGAATTCTACCCTCTTACCGAAGAGGACAAAATATAAAAGACAAGGTGGTCCACACCGATATAGTATATAGGACACCAGCCCCAAAAATCTATTTTTTTTTAGTTGCAAGAAGGGTAATTACAAATGCCTAGGCCGCACCACTTGCTCAAGCCTTGAAGTGGGAGCTCATTTCTTTCACCCCAGATCAAGAGAAAAAAAATCATGATACAATACCCCTTGATGTATAGTAGCCGCTATGCCATCTACTACATCAAAAGCCCTTGCGGCTTACTCTACGTAGGCAAAACCATAAGACAGTTTAAGGAGAGAATATCAATGCATAGAAGTAGCACTAGAGCAGCCCTGAAAGGCAAGTGTTTCGACCAACCCGTTGCACGCCATTTCAAATGGCTTCAACACCCTTTACCCACACTGAGATATAAAATTATCGACTGTGTATCCACAAATTCAAGAGGTGGTTACAGGGGCCGTCGCCTCTTACAACTTGAGGCTAGATGGATTTACAGGCTACAAACAGTACAACCCCTGGCCTCAATGAACTACTTTCCTATACCTGCTTCTTGTAAACTAGTTGACACGATGTCGACCATGCAGTCCAAGATGCATCAGCTATCTAGCACCATTAAAACATTTACTCAGGTCTGTTCAGCTCTGCATTACTACGCGAGTGCCAACCTTATGTGCACCCCTAAGGATTGATTAATTACACAATTGTTTCCTTTTCCTCATAGACTCATGCCAACCAACTTTCAACCAGTTCGCTCACAGTCTGTGCCACGTTATGTTTTAATAACATGTTGTTTATGCCAGTCTTACGATTCCACATTTGCAGCTGTTAATATGTTGCCTTGTTTATCCAGTCCAAATGCTAGATATTTTGTTAAAATTCAGTACCATTATGAATTCTTCTCATCCTGTTCAGCCGGCTCTAGCTGGGATTGGTCCCAGCCTCGCAGCGCGTCCCGTTGCTGGGGGAACCTGAAAGAGGCATACAAAATGTGTTAAATGTGATACATAAATGTGATCCAAAGTGGTGCAGAGATACAGTGCCTGCAAACAATAAGTGGGTTGCTTATATAGATAAACAGCCCATTACGTGCAGTATTCAATTATCTTATAAACACACAGACAAGAAATATAACAGTATGTGTAGATCAGCTGGGGAAAGAGATAGGACTAATTCAGAACATATAAAATGTTAGCTGTTCATTAAATCCACGGGGACTGACAGTGTCAAGTCTGTGAATCCATTTTGTCTCAACTTTAATCAGTTTTTCCCCCGATCTCCTCCTCGGATGTCCAATGGAATTTGATCTATAATTATTGGGCAATGGCTGTGCGAATCGCATATCGATGTGCAGCCATTCTTTCTTTAAAAGTCCTGATAGTTTTGCCCACATAACACAGTCCATAGGGACATTTAATAAGATAGATGGCATGTGAACTAGTACAGGTTACATGATGCTTTATGTTGATTTTTGCTCCGGAATGTGGGTAAGTGAAGAATTTGCCGGGTTTCAAATAACGGCAGGTTGTACAATCCAAACATCGATTACAACCCCCTGGTCTTTTCATTTGGTCTGTTGTTATTTTCTTCGAGATGTCTGTTTTTACCAGCATGTCACGGATGTTTCTGCCTCTTGTGTAACAAGGCATGATACTGGCATTTTTCAGAATGTTTAGATCTTTATCCAATTCCATGGGCCATAAATTGTTTGCAGTTGTCTTAATGATGGGGTCGGCTGAATTATAGCCCCGTACCCAGTTGATTTTTTCTTTTTGCTCAGTGGTGTTTTTATGTTCACTCATCTTGAGCATCTCATTTCTGGAGACCGTCTCTAGTTTGGCCATGGATTGATCTATAGTCTCGTGTGTAGCCTCTAGCCAGAAACCTAGCTCCCATATTTTGAAGATTGTTTGACAATCTGTCTGTTTCACTTGTAATGCATTTAGCGCGTAGTAGTTGTGAATATGGTAAACTATTCTTGGTTGAGGCAGGGTGATGGCTGTCTGCTGCCAGCAGTGTGTTTCGATCTGTCGGCTTGTAGAAGATGCCGGTCTCAATTTGCCTGCTCGTTTGTAAATGTTTATGTCTAAGTAGTTGATGGACTCCTGGTTCATTTGGTAAGTGAATTTTATGGGGCAGTCAAGATGGTTAATTCTATCCATATGTTGATGAAACATGATCTCTGTGCCCTGCCATAATAGTAAGACATCGTCTATATACCGACAGTAGAAATAGATGTGCTCTTTCATTTCTGAAGTTAAGAACAACTTTTGTTCAAGATGGTACATGTATGTATTCGCGTACGAGGGTGGGAAGGGCGAACCCATCGCACACCCCTTGCCTTGTTGAACATTGAACATGAAGAAGTTGGTGTGAGGTTAGCAGACTGACAGTAAGACTGTAATTATGATATTTTATTATTTGTAGTGATGAATGTACACTTTAATCAGTCTGTACCCTCTCGTACTCTATAGATATGTCTGTTCCCCATATATGTGTGTGTGTATTTCCAGATCATATAGTATTAGGCTGTAGAACTCCACAGTAATTAATGTACATTTTAGCCCTCTTGTTCTCTGCAGATGTTTCTATTCCCCATATCTGTGTGTACCATAGTATTAGATGCTGTTACCCAAATATGGTCAGACAGGAAATACCCATGAAAGAACAGTGTATGATTTCACCAAAATGTTATGTCCAATTACCATACTATTGTTCCTGCTATTTACAGGAGGGTGATAGCTGAGGGACAATCTTCACGGGGGTGATCAGCACACAACGTAATCAGCTGGTGTTTGTTCCTTGTATTTACACTCCTCTGTGCCTTTCTGGACTCTAGTAGACTGTTTGGAGCCTGACCCAGCAGGGGGGCAGCAGCAGCTTGAGGGGGGGGGGGATATACCTGACTCTTAAATCCACCAATCAAGATCCACTGCAAGCCCACTTTTGGTTTGTGCACCGTGGGAATTTCGAAGGTTTTAAAATGACTTGTACACATGCCAGCTCCTTATGTTAGTCGCAATCCTGTCTCAGGGGTTATACCCTCCACTGGATCTTGTGGAACCCATCGTTTGCCCGGGAAGGGGGCATCCTACTAAGCTCTGGTGTGGAGCGTCCGGTGCTGTGTGGATTTACACAGGTTTTGGCTATCACTGCTGTGTGGAATAAGTGATAGTTTTGTGATTGGAAACTGCTGCTACAAGGACTGCCATTTTGGACTGCTACCCGATAACGTTTATATGCTACATTTTGCCTCTTGCTCCTGTCTTTATCTACGTCTGTGTGCTGTGATAAAAATAAACCATATTTTGGTTTCATCTGCTCAGTGTCTGAGTGATTGAAGAACCCGTATCTTCACAGTTGGGATGTAGTATAAGTTTTAGGAGCTTCATCATGATTTCTGGCTGCAGAGCCTGGTATAGTATGTTACAGTATTTTCCATCAATGATCTCATGGCCTCCATGCCACCATCGTGGGGTATGCTGGTGTATAAACTTGAAATGTCAAGAGAGCATAGCCATATCTAGCACTGACACATTGGATTCTAAGTAGTCACGATTCGCCACCTCAAATTTTTTCTTTTTGAAATTTGTGAGTTCTTTTTTGTAAGTCCCTACTTGTTTGGTTAATTTCTCCAGCCAGTTACCAGCTGTATCCTGTGCTCGGGTTTTATGATGGTTGTATTCAAAGGTTGTGATCTTATCCCTTATCAGTTCAAGTTCCTGGGCAGACTGCTCAATGACCAAAGTCATGAGGTCAAATGAACTGTTATTAAGAACTGCTACCCAGCTACGACAAAAGTCGTTGTTGTATTGACCTATCGTCGGGCTGTTTTTCATGCAAAATCCTCTGGGGATTTTTTCTCCTGCATGTATTCAGACAAAGTTACCCCATGCATAAGGTAATCGATCTCTCTCTTTCTCAATTTGAAGAGACCATTAAACAACTCTTCAGCCGGTAGATCCTCCGTTATCTCCGCCAACCTTTTTTTGAACAGAACGGATTCAGTTTCGCTGTCAGAAAAGCGTAGTGTTTCTCCTAATGAGAGTTTAAGCCTATTATAGGCCGCTGCTGTGTCCTGACGTCTCTCTTCATGGTTCGCTATGTTTTTGTGTACAAAATATGTGCTGCACACAGAGACTCTAGTATTAGGACAAGTCAGCTGATTGGAGGGTGCCAAAACAGTGATTTGAAAAGTTCTCCCACTGTGCCTTCTACTCCCTATTAGGGGAAACAGTGGGTGTTCACACTTATGAGCTCGTATTATTATGTCATAGTAATTCATATTAGCGGCACATATATATGGCCGCTAATACAGGTTGAGTATCCCCTATCCGAAATGCTCGGGACCACGAGCATTCCGGATAGGGGAATTTTCCGGTTTTTGGAATATATTTTTGTAGCCATACTTACCTGTCCCCTGATGGTGTCCGGTGGTCCCTCGGCCTCCGCGCAGTCCCCAGGCATCCACAGCAGGCCTCCGGCATCTTCTCCTGGTCTCCAGCGGTCCCAGGAATGCATTGCGCGAGTGCGCGTGCGCACCGGTGACGTCACCGGTGCGCGCGCACACTCGCGCAATGCATTCCTGGGACCGCTGGAGACCGTGGAGAAGATGCCGGAGGCCTGCTGTGGACGCCCGGGGACCTGGTAAGTATGAAAAGAGGGTTAGGGGGTTAAAAAAAAAAAATTTGAATGATTCCAAAAACCACGGTTTTTGGAATAATTCGGATAAGGGATGTCCGGATACCGGATACTCAACCTGTACAAATTTTTCAGGCAGTCTGCACAGGTCAGTCAGATCCGTGCAGGCTGCAGTGTGTAAAAAAAAATTGGAAAAAAATAAAAATGAATAAAAAAAACAGCGTGGTGTCCCCCCCCCCCCCCACAGCTGTAACCAGCACCAGGCTGAAAGAGCCGGTAATAAAAAATCAGGAAACCCGACAAATAAGGGTTCCCCGATTTTTTTTAAACCAGCCCCAGGCTCCAGGTCCGGGGCTGGTTCCCAAAATACGGGGACAAAATGACTAGAGGTCCCCCGTATTTTAAGAACCAGCCCCAGGCCAAACCAGCCAGCACTGTAATGTCACATCCGGGGGACACTTATTATATAAGTTCCCGCGGCCAAAACATCACCCTACTGACCAGTCAGCCTGGTCAAGGGCCCTGGGGGAGTGGGGACCCCCCCAATAAAGGCCCCCCTCCAGGACTTACCTGACCAGGCTAAAGCCTGGTGCTGTCCCCGGTGGCCCTGGAGCGGTGGCCACCGGGCTGATTGAGTGTAAAAAAAATAGAATAAAAAACTATTGTTTTTAACTGTGGAACTATGAGTCCCAGCAAGCCTCCCCCGCAAGCTGGGACTTGGAGGACCACAAGTCCCAGCCTGCGGGGCATTAAAGGGCCCGCTGGCACTTGTAGTTCCACAGTAAAAAAAATTGTGAAATAAACACACACTGACACACAATAAAAATAAAACTTTAATACATCCAAAGCCCATACATAGTATGAGCTTTGGATGTAGTCCCAGGGACCTACCTACGGGCTTAAGATAGATAAGTATCAGTATGTATGGGCTTTGGATGTATTAAAGCTTTATTTTTATTGTGTGTCAGAGTGTGTTTATTTCACTATTTTTTTACTGTGGAACTACAAGTGCCAGCGGGCCCTTTAATGCCCCGAAGGCTGGGACTTGTGGTTCTCCAAGTCCCAGCTTGCGGAGGAGGCTTGCTGGGACTCATAGTTCCACAGTAAAAAACAATAGTTTATTATTCTATTTTTTTACACTCAATCAGCCCGGTGGCCATGGCTCCAGGGCCACCAGGGACAGCACCAGGCTTCGGCCTGGTCAGGTAAGTCCTGGAGGGGGGGGGACCCCTTTATTGGGGGGGTCCCCACTCCCCCAGGGCACCTGGCCAGGCTGACTGGTCAGTAGGATGATGTTTTGGCCTCGGGAAGTTATATAATAAGTGTCCCCCGGCTGTGACATTACCCTGCTGGCTGGTTTGGCCTGGGGCTGGTTCTTAAAATACGGGGGACCCATAGTAATTTTGTCCCCCATATTTTGGGAACCAGCCCCGGACCTGGAGCCTGGGGCTGGTTGTAAAAAATCGGGGAACCCCTATTTGTCGGGTTTCCTGATTTGTATTACCGGCCCCGGCTCCATTAGCCTGGTGCTGGTTTCAGCTGTGGGGGGGACCCCACGCTGATTTTTTTTCATTTAATTATTTAATTGTATATTTTTAATCACTGCAGCCTGCATGGATCTGACTGATCCATGCAGGCTAAAGCCAAATACGACAGGAAAATAAAGTGTTTTTTCCTGCCGTTTATTCGTGGCCGTTTCACGCCAATTAGCAGACTATTTTCAATACGGCTGCTTAGTAAATCAGGAGTCACCATTCTTTTGAATAGTGATTCCTGTCGTATTCTAACGATGATGTATGCATTCGTATTTGTAAATTTTTGGCATAGTAAATACCAAAATACGAATACACCCCAAAAATTCGTATTTTCCTAGGAAAATAGTAATTTTTTCTACGAATTCATATTAGTAAATTTCCCCCATAGTGTCCTGGTGTGTGGACCGGCACTCAGGTGTCTTAAATGCAGCTGCCTGGGTGCTTGCTCCAATAGAAATAATATGCTGGCAAGATGGAGAAAGCACTCCCCCAGACTTCATGGCAAAAGAAACAGCCAAACACACAAAACTTTCATGAACAGCCTGTAGCGAAGCATTTCGCACAAGCTAAACACAGTCTTAAAATATATGATTATGGATCAAATTCCATTGGACATCTGAGGAGGAGATCGGGGAAAAAACTGATTCAATTTGAGACAAAATGGATTCACAGACTTGACACTATCAGTCCCCGTGGATTGAATGAACAGCTAACATTTAATATGTTCTTCTGAATTAGTCCTATCTCTTTCCCCAGCTGATCTACACATACTGTTATATTTCTTGTCTGTGTGTTTATAAAGATAATTGAATACTGCACGTAATGGGCTGTTTATCTATATAAGCAACCCACTTATTGTTTGCAGGCACTGTATTTCTGCACCACTTTGGATCACATTTATGTATCACATTTTATCACGTTTTGTATGCCTCTTTCAGGTTCCCCCAGTAACGGGACGCGCTGCGAGTCTGGAACCAATCCCAGCTAGAGCCGGCTGAACAGGATGAGGAACGGAAGTGGCGGAGTGCTGAAAGGGCCGAACTTCCGGGTACCGTCAGTGCGGCGGCGCTGGCCGCGAGCAGCCAGTCTATGGCACGTTCCTGTGCAGGGTGGACCCCAGATAACACTACATAGGTAAGACTGATCTGCCTTCTTATTTCATGCACGTATTTTTGCTTTAATAAAGGGGGTCAAACCCCAAAACGTTAGCACAAAGTTTTGTGTGTTTGGCTGTTTCTTTTGTCGTGAAGTCCGGGTGAGTGCTTTCTCCATCTTGCCAGTATATATATATATATATATATATATATATATATATATATATATATATATTAATCAACCCCCTGCAGTTACCCATTTACCAAGTTGATACTGCCTTTACTCTGTGTTTTGACAGTGTATTATTCTCCTGTGCAGTTTGCGGCCAGTAATGACAAGTGGGAGGGGGCCCCCTGTCTAAAGTTACCCGTGCCCCCCAGAGCCTTATTCTGCCCCCAATTAAAGGTCTCTTGGTGACTCAATACAATAGCATCCCATTAATTGACAATTGGACACCCAAGTATACAGTTCAAAGTGTATGTATTAATGTTATTTCTTCAGGTATCTATATGTTTTCATTGGTGGTCAGTGGGTTTGTGTTTTCCGGGAGAGAGTACTTACAGTGCCCCCGTGCTGATGGTCTGAGACTTTGGAACCCCACAGCGGTTCCGCTCGCAGGAGCTGTGTAGATGACACTGCTCCCTGTGCTGTGGATACAAGTCTGTATGTCTCCCAGTCTGTTAGAGGTTTGCGGTACACTACTGCGTGTTCTGAATAGGCCCGTCACCATGTCTGCTCACCTCCTTACAGGTCCTTCAGCACAGGACCCATGTTCCTCTCCCCGTACTCATCTCTGCTGCTCCCAGCTCCTGTCTCACAATGATCTTTGGCATCCTCTGTTCTGTGCACACGCCGTCTACAAGTGTCTGGGTGCAGTTTTTCCCAGTGATCACTTTGTTGAAGCACAGGAGGTCTCTGAGTAGATGTTTTTATGTCATGTCCGTTCCCCAACGCGTTTCAGCTATAATAGCCTTCTTCGAGGGAGATGTCTGTGACCATCGCTCTAACGCTGGCATCTAACTTCCATTACTGTCATTCTAGATCGGTTTGACTAAACGTGGTCGACCATAACATGGGCAATCTAGACATCGTAGACCCGTTGACCGGATACCAGGGTGACCTTGCCCTGTACTGTGCGGCCCACCTTTATGCTAGTGAAGGCAATACTTCAAATGTACACAGAATTGAATCTGCATACCTCAATAACACTTTTTATTTATTCAGTTTACCAGCTGAGACACTATTTTGTTAATAATTTATAGGCTTCTTCTGTTGCCAAATAAACCTTTATTTTAGCATCAGTTTGTGTGACATACAAGATTTGTTGTAATTTCAAAGTGACTTCAAATCAATCTGTCTAAGAGCAGTTACAACCCTTGGGAAATTACATTTTTTGTGTTTGTAATTTCATGAAAGCTAAAATTTGGAAGCTGAGACTTTTGCAATAGAAGAAATATAAATTGTAACAAAGAGCAATAGGAAATAGCTCTTGAGCATAAACATTATGTTTAATAATATGTTTACTGTTGTTACAACATTCAAAATATGTTATTATAAATAAGTCCAATTTTGCTTAAGTTTTACCCTGAATTCTGCTTGCTGAATGCTGTGTAGCCTGTTCATTTCTATAGTTTTACAAACCAGTGTAGGATTAGAATAAGTACTGTGTAACCCTCATTTGGATATGTCTGGGTAATTAACCCCTTGAGTGGTGGGTTTTGCTGGGGCAGGACAAACCTGGCAGGTTTGTCCTGCCCCAGCGAAATCCACCACAGGACGTTGGAAGCCCCCCCCCCAACTCTGCTCTGACGAAGCTTCCCTGCCGCTGCTGCTCCCACTGTCCCTGCCGCCCATCACAGTCAGCAGTGAGGTCAGCGGCAGGCTCAGGGATGTTCGCAGCGGCACGGGAGGACTTGGGCACCTGAGCACACCCGAGTTCCCCGAGCCGCGCCGAACATACCCGAGCCTGTCGCCGACATCACTGTTGTGATGGCTGAGTGACGGCTGGCGGCTGGGTCAGGGGAGCTCCGGCATACGATCGCCGGAGCAAAGATGATGGGGGGGGGGGTCTGGACACCACTGGTTCAGGAAGAGTGAACCAAAATAACCCCCTAGATCCCTTATGAAGTTTAGACATTAATCACACAAAATGCATTGGATAGTGACATGTATTGGAAAACACACTCTCAGTGAAAATGGCTCTAACATGCCCAATCCATGAAAAAAAAGGTTATTACAAGTGCACAAACAGAACATTACCAACGTACCTTTCAATAACAAAATTGATAAAACCACAACTGCCTCAACACCATCGATAAGAAGCATATTAAGTGTCAGGCAAGTAAGGCAAGTAGACTGGAAAGCAAATATTTTCAACTCAACATCAACAGGTTGCACTTTACATCCAGCATTCATTTTGATTAACATCCAGTTTTATTAAGCACAAAAATTAACTACAGCAGGGGTCCTCAAACTATTTTGCTCTGGGACCTCATCAGACGATAACAATTATTACAGGACCCCAGCAAGTTACTACACAAGGTCATCACATGACATGTGTAGTCAGCAGACAGCAGATAAATGGCAGCATTGTGGAGACACAAAATGATGGGAGGATTCCTAAATAACAGACAATTCAACAGATTTTTCAGACTCCTTGTCATCAGCCTGATGTTCAGCAACAAGGAGTCACGACCCATGCTGAGAAGGTCGGGACCCACTTTGGGGTCAGGACCCACAGTTTGAGAACCACTGAACGATAGCATTGGTGAAAATCAATGACACAAACATATCTTGTCACACTTGTACAGTGATAAGAATGCTACATAATGTCCAATGATACATTAGCCCAGTCATTGCCAGAATTTCCATACTGAACTTAGATATGTGACAAATGTTATAAACGTAATTCTGTTTATGTTGACTAAATATTCTAGCCAACCCTGTTGAACTACTTCTATTGCCACAAAAATTTAATATGCCACTACTGCCAAGAAGTTCACACTAGCTAATTATCATAATGAATTCTGTGCCATACAAATATTTTTAATATAATTCATACTCATCAGCAATATTACAAATCTAACTGATTGGCATAAACCACAAAATGTTTCAGTTGAGGCATTCTAATGTTTTTTTGCTACTATATAACAAATTGGAGTATTCTTGTATACATGGGTCCTAAATGAATATTTTGTTTTATTAAAAGACTCGATTTATTTCTTATTTTATTTTATGTATTTCTCTTTGTCTCTTCATGTATGTTTACTCCATGTTCTTCTTTTATCTGGGGGATGTGGCTACATCCCCTCAATAAATTGAAAAAGGCAACTGAGGTAGTCCTCCATGTTCATGGACTCAAGAATATTCTGGATCCTGAAATTATTCATCCTCCTTTGGATACCAAGGTCCTCCTGTATATCTAAGAGGAGGAGTACATCTTGGCAGATTGTTGTCGTTCTGATATCTGATATAACAGTTCATCTTCCTCCTTTCCTAGGCATTGACATGTGTGCCCAAATTATAAACTTTGGTTTACAGACCCAATAATGCTTAAGGACTTCATCGCAAATAGCATGTCTGAAGTTTCATATTTCAACAAGGATGGTTGCTATTTACTTAAAGTAGTAGAGACATCTTCCATGTCAGACACTTAATCAGAAACACATCCAGGGGAGTTGATGTATACCATTGGGAATAAGTGGCATAGGCCATCTTAAAGTATTAGACAAGTTCTTGGGATCTGGATTTCTCTCTCTTGGGCATCTCTTTTAACTGAAATCAAGGGCTACAATGGAGTAGGATGTGTGAGAGCAGCTCTGTGAGAAGGTGATCTGTTGTTACTGATCTTATTGGTGGTAATAAACAGAACTCGTTGAAGAATACAGAATCAAATAAATTCAAATACTTTCTAGAATTATCTCTAAATTATAGAAACCTTGGTGTTGTAGTTTAGAAAAGTAGTTCAACATGAATCCAGCAAGTTCATGAAAACCAACATAGTGGTGTTCCAGGAATGACAGCAATAGGCATCACTGAGCAACAGAAAATGACAGCCATCACAACATTATATACAAACCACACTGTTTCCAGTTGGCTGTAGCACAGTACAGTAGCTTGTAAAAGATTCACAGCACTTAGTACTGGAAAGGTGCCATCACATGCAGTTTCAGAGCAGAAGTGGGTAGTGGAGGAGAGAAAGTCATTTGGAGGCAAGTGTGCTTAACTGTGCATCTATCTATTGAGTCTGCTAGAGCAGGCAACATTGGTTATTCCCTAACATCCAGCCTACATAGAAGGGAAATGCAGGCCACTAAACTTTATCTGTGCATCAGGTTACAAGAGGGCCACAAGGCTCAGTTCACAAAATATCCCCCTTGGCTCTCCTGATGCAGTGTAGTGCCAGAAGGGCATTCTCTTGATGCATGGAGTCCTACATGTACTTTTCTATCACTACAACTCACTGCTTTAAATGAGGAAGCAGGCCATAATCCGTAGAACCGGGTGCAGCAGTTTGGAGAGCTGAAGACAGAGGGTATCACATGGAGGAACAGATTAGTTACAATAGAAGGTAATCCAACCTGAGGGGTCCACATAGGGCAATTTATGAAGGGTAAAGCAGCCGTAGGCCCAACAACATGCGATCAGCTTGCACAATGACCAAGCCATGCTCACATGGAATTTTTTTATGCTAGGCTGAATGGAATATTTACCAACAGTTTATTTAATTGGTTAGTGTTATTGACAGAAATTATGAAGAACAATAGCCAATTTTTCTATAAATAGTTGGTTTATTATAAACTTTTGCATCTTTCAAGCCCATTTTGTGAGTAATATATCATACACATACATGACATGACTTTCAAGATTTAACTGCTTGGTAACAGGTTGGTTCTAGCTAACTGGTAAATTAATCCATGTCTTTATAAAAGGAGATGAGTGTGCAGAGATTTTTTCAAAAGACAATTCTTTCATGTTGACATTTGCTTGTTTTTCGTTAAGCAGCAAATTTTCAGTAACCCATTTGTATTGATACTGTTATGACGGAAACAAATTAAGTATGTCAATCTAAATTATAAATAATTTCAAAATACAGTATATTTTATTATTAAATCTGACTTGTGTAATAGCACAGCGCCCAGCTGCACTGTTTTAAGCATTGGCTAAGCTATGCTGTAAGCGTAGCCCAACGGCTGCCTAGCGTACATAGTAAAGTGACTCCATGACAGCCCAACGGCTGCCTTGCGTTGTTAGCGTAGTGACTCCGCGGCAGCCCGGTCCTGTCCCCGGCATCAATGGCTCTGTCCCCGGCATCCATGGTGCCGCGGAGAGGCGCTCCAGCTCTCTGAGACACAGGTGCATCTCAGATGCTCCTGTGTCTCAGTAATTATTGCGGCAGGTTCGAGCAACCCTGCCCATGTCTGCTTCAGGGAGACCCTCCTTTTCAAACCCCCACTGTCCACACCAGAACAAAGCGTGGCGAGTGAACGCGTTATGTGTCCCCCCGACCTGCTCATACCCGCACTATCCACGTCGGCATGAAGTTGGCGAGCGCAGGGAGCCCTGCGAGGGGACACGGATTACTTTCCATGTATTCTGCCTGCGCTTGCCACGCTTCAGGCTGGCATGGATAGTGGGGGGTTTTCAGGAACACATATCAGACAGGGACACTGACTACGCTGGCCGCAGGAACACAACGCTACTTCTGACAGGGATGCTGACTACGCTTACTACGCTAGCGAGAACACTACGCTACTTCTGACTGACTATGCTAACTACGCTGGCCGTGTGAACACTACGCTGATTCTGACAGGCCTGCTATGCTAACTACGTAACGGGCACCGTGCTATTACACAAGTACCAAAAAAATATGTACTGGATGCTGAACGTTTACTAATTTCTGGATTACATAAAAAAAATTGTGTCAATGCCAGGTGTTTTGTGTCACTAAAGTAATATCAGATAACATATTTAAAGTTGTGAGTACCAAACCGACACCCAAACCTGCAAAACCTGAAATACAGTTACATCATTGCTAAACTGGAATGCTGTACTTCCCTGGAAAGTGGTCTAGACCAATAAATAATTTATGTCCAGGCAGCATGGATCTTTCTACTCTACCAGTACCAGAGCCAAAAGCAGTGGTAGTATTATGTTATGGGTTATAATAATGGCCGTTAATGGTACATTTCTTAAGTTTTTTTTTATTTTCATTACTACAGAACACTGTTCACATTCCAGTAATCTTTTAATATACTAATTAAATAAATAGAGGAAATATGTAGTAAATTACCATTTGGTTTACATTGTGACAGGTAGATGTTGTACACGTTTACTGTGATCTGTATGCATGCACAGTTATTTTTTATTCAGTTAGCGTATGAATTTCTTACAGCAGTGATCAGGTCTGAAAAACTATTAAGTTTGGTCATTGTGAGTTGCACGGTTGTGGGAGACAACCGAGTTTTCATGTTCTTGCACTCTTTTACATTGTACAAGTGCCAAGGTATGTGAGTTTTGCGGTAAACTTGAACATTTACCAAACTCGGACCCTATTAAATTGAGCTCCTGTTGTAAATATTCACTTACCCTGTTAGGGTACTGAACTATAGATAGGAGCTCAAAATAAGGAATAGTATAAGCTTAATTTCAGTTTTTTATTTCTCAGAATTAAAGATAAATAATCAGCATCTAATTTCCAAATACAATCAAGTTTCTCCTTTGTCATCCTACTCAATTTTAAATCAAATAATTTTCGTGAGTTGGGTCACATGCATATTGGTTGTAAGAGAAAATCAGCCATTATACGGTGTAATTATTGTATTTATGAAACATATTATCAGCATTTTATTTTAAACGAACATACTTCATTGTAGTCACAGGTTGCTGCTTATATTAGTGAAACAGAGTCAGGACTATGAACTGTCACTAGTTGACTTCATGGGTGACATTCTATGGGATGAGATTTGTGTTTTTTGGCGAAATTTGCGCAAAAAACGTCAGAAATCCCATTTTCGCATATTTAATGAGATGCGAAAAACTGCAAAAATCGCAGATTTTGCAGCGAAATCGCACTTTTACAAAGTGTGATTTTAACTCGTGCCGGAACTCGCATCCAGATGTTTTCCCACTGAAAAGTATACAAATCGCATATTTAATGAGATGCGAATTTGGGAAATGTGTCTTAAATTCTGCAAAAAATCAGACCAGGTTCTGATATGCAAGTTGGCCAGAACCCTGCACAGATCATTGAGATTTGTACTTGGTTCTGTGGTAAAAAATGTGTTTTTTTTTTTTTTTTTTTTAAGAAAAAAATTGCGTGGGGTCCCACCTCCTGAGCATAACCAGCCCCGGGCTCATTGAGCCGGACCTGGTTCCAAAAATACTGGGGACAAAAAGCGTAGGGGTCCCCCGTATTTCTGAAACCAGCCCCGGACTCTTGGACCGGTCCTGGTTCCAAAATTACGGGGGACAAAAAGCGTAGGGGTCCCCCGTATTTCTGAAACCAGCCCCGGACTCTTGGACCGGTCCTGGTTCCAAAAATACGGGGGACAAAAAATCTGGGGGTCCCCGTATTTTGAATCCAGCACCGGGCTCCAACAGCCCGCAGTGTCATGCCACAGCCGGGGGACACTTTTTACATAAGGTCCCCCGGCCGTACCATGAGCACCGTGGCTGGTCAGCCTTGGACGGGGTACCTGGCGGAGTGGGGATCCCCCCAATAAAGGGGTCCCCCCCCCAGGCTTCACCCGTCCAGGGCTGAAGCTCGGGGCTGTCACCGGCGTCCCTGGCCAATGGACGCCGGCCTGATGGGGTTAAATCTTTCAATCCTAACATTGCTTTATACAGGAGGACTACAAGTACCAGCAGACCTCAAGCACAGGCTGGGACTTGGAGAACCACAAGTCCCAACATGCGGAGCATTAATGGGCCCGCTGGGACTTGTAGTCCACCTGTAAAAAGAATGTTAAAAGAAAACACACATACAGAAAAGTAAAACTTTATTACATACACACACACACACACATCTCACTTTTACACCCACATACTCACCGATCCAGGATCCAGTGCTGGTCTCCCTTCTGCAGAGCCGGCTACCCCCGCACTGACAGCGGGGACAACCGGCTTTCTCCGATGGAGCTAACAGCTTCAGGTCGCGCTGTCCCAGCGCGACACAGGCTGAGAGCATGATTGGGCGATGCGTCTCCTTGGAGACGCATAGCTCAGCCCTGATTGGCTGAGCTATGCGTCTCCATGGAGACGCATAAGCCGAAGACGCTCTCATACTCTGTTGCGCTGGGACAATGCGACAGAAGCTGTTAGCTCCATCGGAGAAAGCCGGTTGTCCCCACTGTCAGTGCAGGGGTAGCCGGCTCTGCAGAAGGGAGACCAGCGCTGGATCCTGGATCGGTGAGTATGTGGGTGTAAAAGTGAGATGTGTGTGTGTGTGTATGTAATAAAGTTTTACTTTTCTGTGTGTGTGTTTTCTTTTAACATTCTTTTTACAGGTGGACTACAAGTCCCAGCGAACCCATTAATGCCCCGCATGCTGGGACTTGTGGTTCTCCAAGTCCCAGCCTGTGGGGGAGGTCTACTGGTACTTGTAGTCCTCCTGTATAAAGCAATGTTAGGATTGAAAGATTTAACCCCATCAGGCCGGCGTCCACTGGCCAGGGACGCCGATGACAGCCCCGTGCTTCAGCCCTGGATGGGTGAGGCCTGGGGGGGGACCCCTTTATTGGGGGGGTCCCCACTCCTCCAGGTACCCCGTCCAAGGCTGACCAGCCACGGTGCTCATGGTACGGCCGGGGGACCTTATGTAAAAAGGTTCCTCCGGCTGTGACATGACACTGCGGCTGTTGGAGCCCGGTGCTGGTTTCAAAATAAGGGGGACCCCCAGATTTTTTGTCCCCCAGATTTTTGGAACCAGGACCGGTCCAAGAGTCCAGGGCTGGTTTCAGAAATACGGGGGACCCCTACGCTTTTTGTCCCCCGTATTTTTGGACCCAGGTCCGGCTCAATGAGCCCGGGGCTGGTTATGCTCAGGAGGGGGGACCCCATGCAATTTATTTATTTATTTATATATATTTTTTTTATACAAACCCTAAATCGCACATAAGCTCAAATTCGCACATTTTCATGCCCAAAATTCGCCCATTACAATCGCACTTTTCTTGCCGGAACACGCACCTCATTAAATATGCGAATCCAAGGCAAAAATGCGATAAAAAAAAAGTGCGATAATGGGCGAAAAACTGACGTGCGAAAAACTCTCATCCCATAGAATGTCACCTATTATGTCAATTCCACAAATCTGGGGCAGAGGTACATAATAAAGCAAGTTTTAATTAACACAACCATAAAGCTTTTGCTTGTATATTATTCATGAGATTAGCAGACAATATGGCTTCTAGTTCTCCAAATGTTCCCATACAACAAATCAAGTGTTGCTAGGTAATATAAGGACAGCTGCAATCCTTCATATATCAGTACTGATGGCAAAGAGAACACGATTAAAGCAAATATAAAGTAGGGGCATGTTTTTATCTTTCTTCATGCTAGTAAGATTCAATATCCACTTTTTAGTACAGTACTTTAATAAAACCTTTTATAAGCTATGTTATATTTATTACTTGAAAGTTACAGTTGTAAAAGATATATATGTTTTTTGTTTGGTTCCATAAATATACTGAGCATTATTAAGACCTATTAGTAAGGCTGCAATATTTGCTGTTGGATAAAACCATGTTGCATTGCATGTGGGGAATATGTAACAAATGCAATGAGAGTTAGATTTGGGGGAGTTACTGTGTTTATGTGAAGAGTAAATATTGGCTGCTTAATTCTTATACTGCCATTTAGATTTCAGTTTGAACACCCAAATCGAAAGGCACTAGGCCGATTTACATGCAATTTGGGCAAATTACATGCAATTTCAGTGATAAATCAAATGTACAGTGCCCAGATTGCATGTACATGAGAAGAGGTGCAACTCAAAGTGTGTTCCTCATTGCATTGCACCTCCTAGGCCATACCTGCTGCAGAAGAAAGTTGTTGCCGGGTCACTGCTCCTTAGACGCCCGGCACTTGGCCGTGCAAGATGTCGCGCTGCCAGGTCTCCAGTCGCCCCAGCACCTGCCTTCTGTCTTCGGCTACCTCCCCATTCAGCACCACCACTCCCTCCACTAACTCTGCAACAGCAGCCTCGTACACAGGATAAAATCCTCACAAGGCTGCTGTTTCCACTGGCCACCAATGCTTTATTCTTTTTATTACAGCATCTGCCCACCACCTACAGCCCAGGAGGGTTGGGGACAGCCCGGGGCTTAATCTCTCAGTGACCCGACTCGGGCTGACCAGCCAGGGTGATCATGCTTTGGCCGGGGACCTGATGTAAAAAGTGTCCCCTGGCTGTGACATGACACTGCTGGCTGTTTGAGCATGGTGCTGGTTTTCAAAATACATGGGACGCCTTTTGTCCCCCGTATTTTGGTAATCGGGACTCGGCTCAAGAGTCTGATGCTGGTTATAGAAATACAGGGGGACCCCAGCTCCCCCCTCCCCCCTGTATTTCTGTAACCAGAACCGGCTTGATGAGCCCGGGGCTGGTTATAGCTGGACGGGGGGCAGATGTTTTTTTTTTTTATTATTTCATAACACAGAGAAGACTGCATTGATCTGACAGATCCATGCAGGCTTCAGCCAAATACTCCTGGAAAATTAGTATTTTCCATTTGTATTTTTTGCTGACTTACTGGCCAAATACAACAGTACTATATAGGCCAGCCCCCTTAGCACCCTGTAGATAAAGTGTATACAAGAAGATAATTTGCATGCGCTTAGTCAGAGGTTGATAAGTTGCATGCAATATATTTGATGTGAAATAACACAAAAGTACAGAATCTGACATGCAGGACTCTCATGCAATTTCAAGCGTCAGATAAATTGCCCTAGTGTATGGCCAGCCTAACTTTCTGCATGTTACATCTGCCCCACCTGCAGTGCATTATGGCTTTGTCCATCTGCAAAAATTGCAGCCTTGCTAACTGGTCTGAATCAGGCCCACTGCACAGCAAGTTCATTTGGATCAGATCAATGCAGTCTTCTCTGTGTTATGAAAATAAGCACTTATTTCTTTATATTTGGAATAAGGTCAAATACACTAACACTATGGCGATACAAATATATAGTATATGATGATACATATGATGTATATTTCACTTGGAAAATGTTATATTTTAGGTTTAGTACTTCTATTGGGCTCCAGGCTCTGGTTACTGGACATGTCTGATAAAACTAGAGTGAATGAATGGGTGAACGTGTGACGCTTCCAAACTCAGTTCTACCCCCCTGAACACTGAACAGGAAACATGTCACAATAAGAAAGTCAAAACACACCAGAGATATGCACCGCATTCTTGGTATAACACAATGGAAGCCTTCAAGCCATACATAAGGATGATATTTTTTAAACCAGACAATTAGTTGGCTGTTGGAATGATTATCTGGCAGTATGTGGGAGCAAATGATAATCACCTATTTGCTCCTGCTCAACAAAAAATATTTGGTTTCCCCCTACACCTGAACAATTACTTGGAAAAAACGAAACAGGTTTGATATTGGTGGGAAAAATTAAACAGGTTGAAATAAGGATCCCTGTCAGTAGCAGAGCAGGATAGAATCACCCCTGTGATCCCCACTTGTAGCATGCCTGCTAAATCCCCCTCAGCAAATGTCCCCTCAGCAGCTCCTATAATGTCCCCTGCCTGCATCCAACTGCACCTGGTTGTGATCACCACCAACAGTAATTTATTTAGTCTTTCATGCCGAATCCAGCAAAGCCCTCCCTCAGGAGAGACCCCTGTATATTCCTGTTTAATACAAACCATCAGTTCCCCTCTCCATGCTCACCTAGTGGGAGCATTACAACAGCCACTGCCCACACCCAGTGCTCTCAATGGTCCTGGGTGAGGGGACCATGACCAATGCTGGCACCAGAGGCAGTAGCCCAGAGCTGTGAGTGGCAGGTGTGCTCTACTCTTCTGCTCTCCAAAGCTCCTGAACTCTACTATATTTGTAGCCATGAATCAGGAGCGCTGCACAGGTACATTCTGCCCAGGACCCATGTGACAGAGGCAGATGCAGGAATGGAAAGCACAACAGACAGACACTGAGATCATGTTAAAAAACGAAACTGTGCTGGACCACGGAATGGGGGGGGGGGGGGTGTTCCATTCAGGCTGGAAGCCTGTGACCGCTTTCATCTGGAAGATGGGGAAGGAGAGATTAAAGTCTTTTGACTGATACAGTTCCAGTTTATACCCATCCCCCTTGAATATGTAGTGGGCACACAGGACATGCAGTCCATGGATCAGCCATCATTGCCAACAATAGCTACAGCCATGCCAATGTTATTCCCTCATTCATAGACATTGCCTCCAGCTATGTGTCTGACACTGTGTGTGTTTATGTGTTGCTGGAGGGCTTTATGTGTGAGTGAAAGTGCTTGTGTGTGTGTGTGTGTGTGTGTGTGTGTGTCACTGGAGGGGTCTTCATTGTGTGTCTCACTCAAAGGGTTTGGACTGTGTGTGTGTGAAACACTGAAGGGGTTTGTTCAGTGTGCATTTAACTAGAATAAGTAATTACTGTTATACCCCTTTCACAATGCAGCTCTTAACCGGTATATTGCCGATTTTTTAGCCTTTTAAAATGGTTAGAGCTGCAGTCTGAAAGCGCCAGTCTGCATTTACCGGTTACAAATAACTGCCTGAACCCTACACAGTTCAGAGCCATTTTTTATGTAGTGTGAATGGCTCCAAACTGGTTTTTAAGACTCAGGCAGCAGTGAGCACTGAACTGGTCCTGCTCTGTGCATATATAATAAGTAGGACGAGCGCAGTGCATATTTAATGAGTGGGACCCACTCATTATATATGCACATATATGTCTCATAGCTACTGTGTGTCCTGTTCTAGCTGCTTTCACACCGCAAACCTGCTTGAGACCTGGTATTTACCTGCGGTGTTAAAGGGGTTTTACTTGCTCTGACCCGTTTTAAGACATTTTTTAAATACTGGGTCTAAGGAAGTTTTGCGGTGTGAAAGCAGCATTACTGAGAACATCTTAGGAGCACACAGGAGACTGTGGAGCCAAGCTTCGGTGTGCAGTTTGCAGTGCTGTAACTAGACATTTTGGTGCCCTGTGCCAGAAAGGCAACTGGTGTGCACCCAAAACTTAAAAAGAGGGACAGTGCTTGCTGAAGGGTGCCATCATGAACATGCTTGTACCCCTCACGTTCATGTTTGCCATCCGGAGGTCCTCTTAGGAACAGTATTTTTTAAGGCTACAAATAGTAGTGGCCAAAATAGTGGAAACCTTTTCGAAAAGGTGTATTATTTGATGGCTCATAACACCACTTTTTTATAAGTAAGACCACGCAGGACCGATGTTGCGCGTCTGAGCATGCGCAGGTGGGTTTCTGTGCATGTTCAGACAGTTCGCCGGGTGCACGCACCCATGGTGGCGTGCGGGGGGGCGGAGATGGGCGGGGGGCGGCGGGCTGCCCCATTACCATATGCCCAGCGTTTTCATGGTAATGAGGCAGTGACGCTGGTGCGGGTAGCTGACATCACTGGATGTCAGCTGCCCGGCCATATCCACGCCAGCGTGCACGCATATATATATATATGTGTGCACTCTACACATCATTTGATGGTTGGAGACCATCGAAAGATGTGGGCAGTTACCCGAGGCATGCGAATTAATGTTTATGCAAAACATCCATTCGCAGCCTGTGCGGGTGAACCCGCACTTTGAGAGGGCGGCAGATGGGTGTCCATTCGCCAGGCGGGGTTTGGTGGACTCACAAGGCTGCGAAATCGCAGCCTTGCAAATCAACCAGAGTAACCCACCAAGTCTTTTACTGTAGTTCTGCAGCTGTTATAATGTGAAAGAATTATGTCATACAACCCCATATCATAACACTAACTGGGGTGTTTCACAGTATGTGTCATGCAGTCAGGATGCTAATTATTCTCCTTACGTATTTTTTGCCATCTACTGTATATGAAACAGGGAGATTTTGATCTCATCGAACCAAATGACCCTGTTCCATTGTTCCATTGTCTAGTTAACATTGGCTTTAGCCCAGTTTAATTTTTTCATCCTTTGTTAGATGGAAGAAAATGTTTTTTTTTTTTTTTTTGTGGAATTCTAGCATTAAGACCAAATCCCTGCAATTTTCACCAACAGTCCTTGCAATAAATTTCAATGGCTTGCACTTTTTCACCTTGTATACACCCAGATGATTTTCTTCTGTCACCTATGCACAGTCTCTTCATTACTTTATCATCCCTTGCTGTTTGTTGTGAACCGTTTTCTGCCTTTATCCATTTGGTTTTAAAGTGAATGACTCTTCTACCTCTTCAAACATGTATAAGCTGTGTTTTTTCTTACATTGATTCTAAAGGGGGAAATTGGCAAGATGGGAGTTCTATTTCGCATGGGATGTTGCTATTGGCAACCAATCAGAATCTACTTCTTATTTATTTAGCACCCTCTAGAAGATAATAGATAGTAGCTGATTGGTTGCCCATAGCAACTTCCCATCTGGAATGTAACTCCCATCTTAGTAAATTCCCCCCTAAAAGACTCACTAAACTCTCTCTTAACAACAGAAATTAGAACTCTGTTTAGGAATACTTCCCCATTTTTTTTTTTACTTTTTGAACCCATCAACCTAAAGAACTGTCTACATTTTACATGTTGACATTTTGACCATGTCAATCATGTGTACCTGACATCCTAATACATGTGGACCATATGGAGATGACCTATTAACTGTAGATCTATCATCCGGTAGCCTTGGAAAACAGGGGCAGATTTATTAAGCTTGTAGAAGAGATAAACTGGAGATAAAGCGGAGAAGAGGTAAAAGGAGATAAAGCACCAGCCAATCAGCTGTGTTTGAAAAAGACAGTTGGGAGTTGATTGGCTGGTGCTTTATCTCCTTTTACCTTTTCTCCGCTTTATCTCCTGTTTATCTCTTCTCCAAGGTTAATAAATCTGCCCGACAGTTCTTTACTCTATGTACAAAAAAAATTCACAGAATAAAGAGAGATATAACGCCACTCATCTATAAAAATCTGAATAAAGACTACAGAAATAGAGAAAGCTAATTGGAAACTAAAACTATTACATAAGTAGCAAACAATTTTTTATACTTCATTTAGCATACTGAAACCTAATTTTTTCTTAATACGAATAATTTTATAAAAATATGAAACAGGAAACTTGCCTTTCTAATCATCATTAGAAATTCCATTTTCATTAAAAAAAAAGTTTAAATGATAACAATTCACACTAAAGGCATATATAAACCACAATATTGTATAGAATTAAGTGATTAGAAAATCATTTTAAGAAATCACTAAAATCATTTAAAAAAAAATAGTTCATAACTGGATTCTTATACAGGATCAATCTGAAGTTTTCTTCCTTTTGAAATGTTTTAAGAACTACAGATATGCTTCTACTGTAGGTGATCATAAGAAAGTAGAGTTCTGAGATTCCGTTTTAGTTCATTGTTTGACAGAATGAGGCAGGATGAGATTTGAACAAAATGATTAGATAACTAGATGTTGTTTGCAGGAGTTCTTTGTTCAATTCAAATAAATTACTTTGTGTGCTTTTTCTAAATGTATTTGTATTTTTTATCTTTGAATGTCGTTTATAAAATTGCAGTTAATAGCCTAGGTCTGCAATTTCAATAGATGAAACTGTCAGTTAATTAAGGAATGGCCAAGAAGAGTACATTTTCGATTGTGAATAGAAGCATCTAAGAAAGCACATGATAGACTCTACTATTGACTGTTTAAGGTGTTTCTATGTATTCCAACATACTGTATTGTATATGCACCAATTTTCCTTTATGTACATATGTGGTAAAAGTACTTATATCTACAGGAAGATTGTATGTACTGTGGCCTTAGATATACCTGCCCATTGTTCCACTCTTCTTAGAGAGGTAACAAAGGATGAAAGGGATGGGATATAATAGTCTGTAGTAGCATGCCACACTCCTTACAATGTATAGGTGGAAAAAAGGTGCACTCAGTTATGCCTATTGCGGGGCATATTTGTTGTTTTTGATTCCCACTTAGTGCATTATACACACACACACCATTTACATTTATCTGATGTGTATACATTTTTACAAAGTATTTTATACAAATTGGTGTATTTCCAACTTGGCAGACTGTTCCTCCCACCTAACACACTAATGGACTGCAGACTGTCTTCCCTTACACAAAAAAAAACACTTACTGCCCACCCACATAGACTGGGTGCCGGACGGGATCCCAACAGTCGGGATCCCGACAGTCATTAACCCGACGTCGGGATCCCAACTGTTAAAACACCGACGGCCGGGTTCCCGACGGCCGTCGGATATTTTCCCTCGTGGGGGTCCACGACCCCCATAGAGGGAGAATAGAATAGGTGACTCACATAGTGAGCCACCGTGCCCGCAGCGTGGTGAGCGCAGCGAGCCCACAAGGGGCTTTGTTGCGCTGGCCATGCTGTCTGAGTCTGGGCAGTCAGGATCCCGACGTCGGGATAATGACTGTCGGGATCCCGACTGTCGGAGAAACATACCACACCCCATAGACTACACACTTACCAACTTGAATTACGGATTGACTCACAACTGACGAGATACGTGAGGTTGCTACACCAATATAGTGTACTAGGCACATTGGCATGGGAGGAGTTTCTGTAACTGGACTGTGCAGCAGCAACCCCTCAGTCATCTTAGATTTATTCAGTATAAAGAGAGCTGTAAACATCAAAAGAGCTTAAATGCATGTGTGGTAACTTTGCTTAATGAACTAAAGATGCCTCTGGGTACAGTGGACATCCTTCCCCCTATGTGTGTCACTGCTAGAAATGGCAAAGTGCTCTTATTTTTTATGCTGGTAAGAAGTTTTGCCTCTTTTGGCCAACATAATCTTCTTGAATTTAACAAATTCCTTTTATTCCAACATAATTACTATTAACATCCTCACTAGTATGAGATACATAATAGTTTTGCTCATCCTGTTGAACTTCCACAGTAGCATCCTCAATTTCTATGTAAAAAACAAAAAACATCGAAATAATTAGTTATACTACTACTCAACCTCAGATATGCAGATTGATCAGAAATAGTGGATGTACAGTACATAGGCTACTCCATGATGAGTGTTAGAATCATAGCTATAGAAACATGGAATTTATTGGCAGATAAGAAAACCTTGGTTCATGTACTCTGCCCATTGTTATGTCCACACTTACACACTTGGGATAATTTTTTCTAGAAGCCAATTTAACTACCAGTATGATTTTATTATTGTTGGTTGAAACAATTACCCGAAGAAACCAAATCAAGTATGGGGATTTGTTTGTGTCACATTTTTTTTTCTTTTTTAATGTTCTTTATTATGTGCACTGTTGCTATTTTTTTTAAAGTGTCACAACTAGGTTCAAAATGAAAAGGTAGTGCATTCAATGTGATGGAATATGCCTGACTCTGCTTGGCCCTGTTTTTCAAAATATTTGAACCCTTTTTATGCATAAAAATGCAATAGCAGAACTACAACTGTATAAAGGCCATGGCCTGAGCTGTATGATATTTTGTCAGTTGACTTTGTTTTTCTAGTAACTTTTACATATATTTTACACTTTTACATATTCTTTCAGGATAGTAAATACTCTTACCCCGGATACACATATTAATGATGTGTATTTCATGCAACAACATTGCTGATGTGTAGGGCTGATATGGCATACAGATCCATATCAGATTATACAATTTTGGCCAATATACTATATAATCTGTTGTATATCCGGCCTTAGATATAAGGTGTCCTTTATACCGAGTTTCCACTTTTACCACATTAGAACTAGTTGCTGAAAAATTACTATGACTGCCAGCACTAGTACTTGCGTTGCCCCTATCGTGGTGATTGGGGACCCCTACATACAGGACCATTGGAGAGGTATGTGCACTGAGGATCTGTGCTAACTCCATTCAAGCGCTGGGAAGCTGAACTATCTATCCAGTCTCCATCCACTCTTGTGTTGATCTGATCTGACCTAGCATTCAAGTTTCCATCCACTCCAGTGATGCTGTGCTTATGTATCTGTCTAGTGACCATTCATCCACTTCACTGCTGAGCTGAACTTTCTTTCCAGTGTCCATCCAGTAACACATAAATGCTGCGGTGCCTGCAGTCCATGAAGCAGCGCTGAGCTGGCAGAAATGCTTCACATTGGAAGCCGTACCTGACAATCACATCATATGCTTAGCAGATAGTGTTTCCAATAGGAAGCCTCTGCAATAACTCTGCTTTTGGTGATGGCGTATTTTTACTGGCGGAACTGCAGCCCCTAGGTAAAAACTGCCAATGACATAGAGAGAGAGAGGCCCGGGCTGGCTCTTTGTGCAGGCTGTATAAACATTAAGTGCTCATTTTGTGTGTGCTGTAACTAACATTAAATATTAAATGCCTTCCAGGAGCATTGGAATGGAGGGGCAAAGGGCAGCTAGCCTGCCCCACCCAAATAGAGAGGTGCAGAGGAGCCGTGGGGAACAGGCAGTGGCAGGCAGGGGACAGAAGTGGCATAATTTAAATCACTATTGTCCCATTGAAATCAATTGGTGTCTGCTGATTGGCTGATAGTGCCATCTATCATGGCTCTTAGCCGATCAGCAGTTCTCTATTGACTGCAATAGGACAAACCACAGAAGATGATGCCACCCTCTTCCTCACACTTAGATTAATGCCACCCATGCAGCCAACCCTGTCAGCACCACCGTGCTGCTGAACCCGCCGGCACTATAATAGGGCCACAAATGTGTGTGCATATAGTTTGGGGACACATATATTGAAAATTATGAATTTGAATTGATCACATGTCTGCACACTTTGTATGCATTTGTGTTTAAACAGCGTGTACAAGAAACTATTTTTGTAACTTACAGTATGTTTTGCCTGAATTAAATCTAAAACAAGTAAATCTGACATCTTTATACTGTCATTTTACTGTGTTTTAAAGAATATTGACACACATTCAAGTCCATATGTTCTGACATGTTGACATTGTATTTGAGTTCAGCCATCCAGAGATTTTAAATTGCAGTGTTATGAAATAGAGTAATACAACATTTCTGGCTTTAAATTTATTTTCTTATCATGTTCTAATAATTCAGCTACATATTTCTTTAAATCAATTTGTGGCTCTTAGAATTCACTTTTCTGTTGACTGCACAATGATTAGTAAACAAGTAGGTGGTGTTTCTTCTTATGTCAGATTTCTGTTGACTAATTGGTTTGTTGTCCTTGTTTTCCTAGTCTTGTTCATCTGTTAAAGTTCAAACAAACTGCTTCAAACCCCATCGCAAACATGAGCCAAGAACAAGCACAAATTGTTTAACAAAGCTCTTAAGCTGATTAAAATATTACACAGGCTAAGGTGGAAAAAGACAGCCAAACTCAGCAAGATGTTAGATTTCCAAAACTGCTGACATGGTTTGGGCATGAACTGTCCTTAATCATACCACAAAGAAAACACCCCACAGGGGAGATTAATAGAGCAGCTGCCTAATGATTGAGAACAAGTGAGTAGAATAACAGGTAAAAAAATAAAAAAAATAAGACATTTTAAATGAACTGGAAAGAGAAAAGGGAATCTTAAAAAAACCTACATACAGTATCTGATAGAAAATTAAATAAAAAGTTAACAAACATAATAATATAGAGTATACTGTAGATGCATACTTACAAAAATTATATCTTTATAAAGGTACAAAAAAAGTAAATGTATATATTTAGATTCTGAAAATATAACTAAAAGTGGATGATGAAATTAGGCCATGTTGCTTTCTAGTAGACAATTTCTAATTCAAAAATATGTATCATTTAGATTTTTGATTTTCAAACTTGAAGTAAAGCACATTGATTGCACACAAAGAGCCTCACTTTGATAAATTCTAAAGTTAGCATTTTGCATAAGATGCTATTTCTATGTATTTCACAAGTAGTTCAATTTAGCTATGTAATCTTCCATGTATTAAGACATTTTTGAATTCATACTGAAGTTATAGATATCCTATGTCCAACAAAGTTTGTGCAACTATTTAATAGAATACAAAGTACCACCAATAACATAATCAAATTTACAGTTGGCACCAAAACAAGGCTTCAATCACTTACATCCAATGACCAGTGCAACATAGTTTATAATGTTACAATGTATGAAATTATTGTTTGAAGGCAGTGAGCCAGAAACATTTGATATAAGGGGGTTATTCTAGTTTAGTCCTTTTGGCAAATTCCTTCTTAGATGGACAAAACCATGCGCACTGCAGGTGGGGTAGATGTAAAATGTGCAGAGAGAGTTAGATTTGAGTGGTGTTTTACTTTAAAGTGAGATCTATATTACAGTGCAAAATTAAATCAGTCAGTATCCCCCCCCCCCCCCCCCTGCAGTGTACATGGTTTTGACATCTAAGAAGGAATTTTCTAAATCTACCTGGAGTAGTGAAACCCGTCAGGAGACTCACCACTCCCTACAGCTAAGAAGCTTTGGATTGCAGACCCGACTACACACCACCAGATCCCCTCCAACTCTCCATTTGAATACAAACTTTCTTCCACCTTCCATCTGGATACAAAGTAAAAACATCTTCTTTGGAACAAAGAGCTTGAGGAGACCACCCGCTCTATCCACTCAGCGTCCTGGCCACGTTTCAATACACTGCCTGGTGTGGTGAGACCTTTTTATTCAGCTTTTAAAGTCATGTCAATCACATGTATAGACATCCATGTGTACTATTGATATCACTGGCTCAGCCCATTATTTTAGTTTATAAAATAAATTTCTGTACTAGATCTACCAATCTGCTTTCATTTTTATTTTTCAGCTTTTTATTTATATTTGTACTTGTAGCGCTGCTCACTTCTATTGTGTATTGTGTTTTGTATACAGGACCAACAATCCTGTTTTAGAGCAGCAGCTGGTAAACTCAGCTCCGGTCAGGCGCCCTTGGTCCACTATCACCTAGTGTGACTTGGACCCCATTCTACCTTTTGTATGTAACCCTGTTCCCCACACTCATAGTGGATGAACCGATTAGGATGGGCTCCCCTTTCCGGAGATAGGCGGCTATGAGGTTTTGGAACTGGCCGAGTCTCTCGATCTAAGGGCTTAGCCATTTCCCCCAGTGCAGCACATCCGAGTCTCATTCCACACCAGACGAGAAATTGTGACTTACAGTACATTTAGGTTTAGACCTAATGATGACTGCTTCTAGCTTACTAGGCTGAAGTTTAACCTGTCCTCTGCCTACAATGTAGCCCAAATAACTTGGCTTCTACCATACCAATGGCAAATTTCTCACGGTTGGCAGTAAACCCATGTGCCCATACAGACTTTAAAACAGCTTCTAACTTTGATAAGTGTGACTCCCAGTCAGAGCTGAAAATAACAATGTTGTCTAAGTATGCAGCTTTATATTCCCTGTGGGGCCACAGCAACTTATTCATAGCTCTCTGGAAGGTTGCTGGGGCACCATGTAAATCAAATTATACTGGAATAAGCATTCTGTGGTATAGAAGGCTGTTTTGCCTTAGCAGCTTTTGTATGGAATCTGTGCGGTGGTCACCAGGCTGATCTTTGTATAAAAATAAGAATAAACTATTGTTTAATACTGTGGAAATTTGAGTCCCAGCAAGCCTCCTCCACAAGCTGGGACTTGTAATTCCACAGTAATAAAAATAGTCAAATAAACACACACACTGACACAATAAAAATAAAACTTTAATACATCCAAAGCCCACACATACTGATACTTTCCTATCTTGAGCCCGTCGGTAGGTCCCTGGGTCTGAGGTCCGGTGCTCCTGGGTCCGGGCCTCCAGGGTCCAGGTCCGGGTTCCGTTGCTCCAGGGTCCGGCGTCCGGGGCTCCATGGTCCAGGGTCCGGTGCCTTAGTTCCTGGGTCCGGGGCTGCAGAGTCCGGGGCCTTGGTTTCAGGGCTGGTCCGGGGTCTGCGGCTCCAGGGCTGAAGAGTCCGGGGTCCTGGATCCGAAGAAATCCTACTCATTAAACTCCTCCTGCGAAGATTTGTTATCTTGATCCGACGTAGTCCTGGTCTTCTGCCAAATGCCGGTGATTCCGGAAGCTCCCCGCATCGGACTGAGGAGAGGTGCAGAGATGTTTCATCTTCCGTGCCTCTCCTCCAAATGATTCTATTGGCCGCCTAGCGGCCAATCAGGAGCCAACTTTCTCTTATTACTGTGGAACTATAAGTGCCAGCAGGCCCTTTAATGCCCCGCATGCTGGGACTTGTGGTTCTCCAAGTCCCAGCTTGCGGGGGAGGCTTGCTGGGACTCCTAGTTCCACAGTATTAAACAATAGTTTATTCTTATTTTTACACAAAGATCAGCCCGGTGACCACCACACAGGGTCACTGGGGACAGCACCAGGCTTCAGCCTGGTCAGGTAAGTCCTGGAGAGGATGGACCCCTGGCCAGGCTGACTGGTCAGTAGGGTTAATGTTTTGGCCGCGAGACCTTATATAATAATAGTCTCCCAGCTATGGCATTACCCTGCTGGCTGGTTTGGCTTGGTGCTGGTTCTTGAAATACGGGGGACCCCTATTCATTTTGTCCCCCGTATTTTGGGAACCAGCCCTGGACCTGGAGCCTGGAGTTGGTTGCAAAAATTTGGGGAACCCCTTTTTGTCGGGTTCCCTGATTTTTTATTACCAGCCCCAGGTCTTTCAGCCTGGTGCTGGTTACGGCTGTGGGGGGGACCCCACGCCATTTTTTTTTATTATTTTTTTTCCACCATGTTCCTGCTCATACTAAGTGCTTGTTTATACTATCTGCCGCAGTGGTCCTGTGCTGATCACACACAGTAGTGTGCTAGTGTCTATTGTTTGTCCTGTGTGCCTGGTCCTTCCTTTTGTGCCCGAGTCGGACTACAGTCCTGTATTTGCCTTGCTCAGCCTACCATAGCAGCCTTGTCCCTGTTTAAGACCTGGTGGCACCAGGGTGAGGGCAGACCTCATTTTCCCTCACACACGTGACTATTATAAGTGAAGCCTTAGCCTGCAGAAGGCTGGGCAAGTGCAACAGCACCACCTATGCAAACCTGGTGGCATCCATAACCAGTGTTTACCACTACACTATCTCGGCTTTTCCTATTTCTGACCATCACCTCATCTCCTTCTCCCTCACTGCTTCCCCCTCTCCCACCCCCCCTCCCAAGTGCATTGTCTCTCGGCATAACGTCAACACACTTGATCTTGCTGCCTTCTCAAACACGCTGTGTCCTCTTCTCGCCCCAATTGCCCTCATGTCCTGCCCGAACCTCGCCACCTCCCTCTATAATGACACCCTATCTTCGGCATTGGACTCTGCCTGCCCTCCCTCCTCTATCCCCCTTCGATGCTCCAACCCCCAACCGTGGCACTCGCCTATCACCCGATTCCTTAAAAAGTGCTCTCGCACTGCTGAGCGCTTCTGGAAGAAATCACGCTCCCTTGCGGATTATCTCCATTTCAAATTCATTCTTTGATCCTTCAGCTCTGCCCTTGTTCTGGCCAAGGAATCCTACTTTAAGTCCCTCATCCTTTCCCAATCATCCAATCCCCGCAGGCTCTTCGCCACCTTCAATTCCTTGCTCTCCCCCCCTCCTCCAGCTCCTCCGTCCTCCATCGTAGCCGCTGATTTTGCTACCTACTTTTCAACCAAAATCTCTTCTCTCAGGACTGCCATCACTGCTGCCATGACCTCACCATCTCCCTCCTCCCCTCCTACATCTCCACTCCCCTCCTTCCAACCCCTGTCCTCATTTTACCCCACCACTGCTGCTGAAGTCCACTCTATCCTTCAATCCGCTTCTCCCTCCACCTGCCCGCTCGATCCTATCCCCTCCAATATTATCCGTCGTCTCAGTCCGTCAGTCTGCTCTCACCTGGCTCACCTCTTTAATCTTTCCCTATCCTCTGGGATCTTCCCTTCCTCCTTCAAACACGCTCTTGTCTCCCCAATTCTCAAAAAAACAAATCTGGACCCCAACTCTCCATCCAACTACAGGCCCATCTCCCTCCTCCCTTTTGCCTCCAAGCTCCTAGAACTTCTGACCTATAATCGTCTTCTAAGCCACCTTACTGCTAACTACATTCTAGACCCCCTCCAATCCGGGTTCCGCCCTTTACATTCCACTGAAACTGCGCTGACCAAAGTCACTAACGATTTACTATCGGCTAAATCCAAAGGCCTCTTCTCTATCCTCATCCAGCTTGATCTGTCGGCAGCCTTTGACACTGTTGACCACCCTCTCCTGCTCAACACCCTCCGCTCCTTTGGCATCACTGGCACGGTCTTCTCCTGGTTCACCTCATACCTCTCCGATCGCTCCTTCTCCGTCTCCACTCCGAGCTCCTCCTCTCCTACTACCCCACAGCCAGTCGGTGTTCCCCAAGGGTCAGTCCTTGGCCCTCTCCTCTTCTCCCTCTACACCACCTCTCTGGGCACCCTCATCAGCTCCTATGGTTTTCATTACCACCTTTATGCTGATGATACCCTAATCTATCTCTCCTCCCCCGACCTATCCCCATCACTCCTGTCCAAGGTCTCCGAATGCCTCACGGCCATCTCAGCCTGGATGACCCAACGCTTCCTGAAACTAAACATGGCTAAAACTGAACTTCTAATCTTCCATCCCCCGAACATCCCCTCTTCTCCCACTATCTCCATCAGCATTGGTGAAACCGAGAACACCTCCACCGACCAAACGCACTGCCTCGGTGTCATCATTGACTCCTCCCTCTCTTTCACCCCCCACATTCGTGCTCTCTCACAGTCTTGCCGCTTTCACCTACGCAACATCTCACGCATCAGACCATTCCTCTCCACTGACGCGACCAAAACTCTCATTCACTCTCTTGTCATCTCCTACCTTGACTACTGCAACATCCTTCTCTCTGGGCTACCTCTCACCCGCCTTGCACCTCTCCAAACCATTCTTAACGCTGCTGCTAGGCTCATCTTCCTCTCCCGCCGCTCTACCTCCGCCTCCCCCTCTGTCTATCTCTTCACTGGCTCCCCATTCCTTTCCGAGTTCTCTTTAAACTCCTCACCACCACCTACAAGGCTCTCTCCTCCTCCACCGCTCCTTACCTCTCTTCACTGATCTCTATCCACACTCCCTCCCGTCCTCTTCGCTCCATCGCTGACCGCCGACTGACCTCTCACCTAATCACCTCCTCCCACTCCCGTGTCCAAGACTTCTCTCGTGCTGCCCCCCTGCACTGGAACAACCTCCCGCCACCCATCAGGCTTTCTGATTCCCTTACCTCCTTCAAGCGCTCCCTCAAAACCCACTTTTTTCGACTAGCCTATCCCTCCTCCTAACCTCTTTTGATCCTCCTATCCTGCCTCCATTCCCCTCCGTTCCTACTTATCCTGTTGTTTTTCGTTCGTTCGTCCACCCACCTATTTTTAGTATGTTAACTCTTATGAGTAGGGTCCTCCTGCCTCACGTACTCACCCTACCTCTTTACCTCACCTGTCCTCCTGTCCTGTTCTTCCCTTCCTCTACTTCATCTTCAGTCTCCTCGACAATTTTGACACCTACTTCTGAACTGATGCTGATTTTATTTCTACCAGCTATACCCCTATTTATACTGTATTTTTCAACACACCCTGTACGTTACCTTGTCATTTGTTTTTTGCTTTCTATGTACGGCGCTGCTGACACTTTGCGGCGCCTTATAAATAAATGTACTACTACTACTACTTTACCAAATGGATCTCTCCCAAAGTTCTGCAGTGATATCTTCTCACCAACTGGGCTCCATTGGGCCTCAGATTCAGTCTCTTGGGCTGGTTCTGGACTAGCAACAGCTCTCCCAGATGCCAAACTTTGGTAGTCTCTGGTCTCTTGCTCCTGAATTGCATCAGTGGCTGAAGGTATGTTGGTATCATGCCAGGTAACCAGCTTCTGCAGTAAAGGAAAGTCACGCCCTAGCGAATAAGGTGGTCTGAAGGTCACTGCTGGTACCACCTTTAATGAACAACCTTGAACAGTCAGGGGTAAGTAGACAGGTGGGCAATCCTCCACATTGCCATGGATGCACAACACCCTGACAGGAGGATGGACCTTATCAGCTCCTGGAGGAATCAAGTTGGCAGCAACAATGGTGAGCTCACTGCTGGTATCCACCAAGCCCCAAATCTCCCAGCTTTCCTCCTGTACCAGCACATGGAACAGGGAGAACTCTGCTTTGGATACCCCAACAGCTGCCATGCTGACCAATGGCTGAGTCATTTTTCCTGCACTGCAATCCATCGACTCACCCTGTTTTGGGCAGTCCCACCACACATGACCAGGCTTGTCACACTCAAAGCACACCAAGGGATGTGGAGCCTTTGGTTTAACCATTGGGACTGAGTTCTGGGCTTAGGTATTTTCACGCATACTGACCTGGCTTTAGTCAGTTTTTTTAAGCAGCAGTAGTGTGACTTTTGCAGAGTTCAATATGTTCCAACATGTGCTATACATACCACAATAAAACAAAGATGTATGTGGATATCTGTAGATCATGTTGTTAGATACACAAGACATTTTTCTCTTAACATCCCATGTCTTCATATTGATGTTATTATTATTTTTTATTAATAGTTTCTTATATAGTGCACACATATTCTGCAGTACTTTACAGAGAATATTTGAACATTCACATCAGTCCCTGCCTAAGTGGAGCTTTCAATCTATATTCCCTACCACATGTACACACACACTCATTCATTCTAGGGTTCATTTATTGGGAGCCAAATAATCTACCAGTATATTTTTGGAATGTGGGGGGAAACCAGTGTACCTGGAAGAAAACCCATGCAAGTACGGGGAGAATAAACAAACCCTTCACAGTTAGGGCCATGGTGGGCATCGAACCCATGGCCTCATTGCTGTGAGGCAGTTATGGTAACCATTGCACCATCCGTACTTCCCCAATCTTAGTTCTATCCTTACTGACATATTTGCAAATCTTGCATTTATTGCAAGGAAAAAAACCTTTAGTGGATGTTAACAAATTGAATGTTTCCAATAGAGTTTAGTTTATTGAGTGCAAGTATTGATTTTAATTTGTTAGCCTTTTTAAATACAACTTGTAGTCTATCAGGTAATACATCCCTCAGCAAGGGATCTAATTTAAGAATCCCCCAGTGTTTGCTGAGAATTTTCTTTATTTTACATCTAGATTGTTTTCTTATACTTCAGGAGATCTTGTTTATTAGTATACTTTGCCTTATTTCTATGCCTATCGACCAGGTCGACAAGGTATCCTTTCTCCATGAATTTGGAACTAAAGAGATCAGATTGTTTATTAAATTTGTCACCTGAGTTACCATTTTATCTTAAAAATGGACAATACATTTTTTTAGATGGCAGCTCTCATAGTGTACATAACTGTTACGATCAATTTTTGTTATATGTGTATAGGTGTCAATAGCACCCTTATTAGACCAAATGTTAGAATCAAGCACCAAATCTAGAAATTCTATTTTCATATTACTGCTGACATTTATTAGTTAACAATTCATATTAAGCTTAAGCATAAAAGTTTCAAATTAAGTCCTATCACCCTGCCACACCACCAAAAGATAATCTATATCTCTTAAAATATTTCATATTATCTTTAAATTCAATGTTAATCTCATGGTTGTTCTCCTCCCACTCCCCTAAATAAAAAATAGCTAGGCTAGGGGAAAAAAATCCCCATTGGAAAATAAAATAGTTCTTTTCCATGACTATTTTAATACAGTCAATTAAAAAATTATCTAAAATTATCTGTGAGTGTTGTATCTCTCATAAGAAAATATTTGATGGCGGTAAGACCCCCTCCTGTTTAACAAGATTAGAGAATGTATCAATATAATTACCTCTAGATTCAACAGGATAATAGACAATTTCAGCTTTAGTCCTATATCCATCCACCCAGAAGACGGTTCAGGTCCATCCCCGTCAAAACGTCCAGATCCGCAAGAAGCTTCTTTCCGTTAGCCATCCATCACCTGAACAATCCAATCAAAGCGAATGCAATCCCAATATCAACAGCCAACAACGTGTCCCTACTTGGCGACCTGACCACCATAGTCGTAGCTAGAAATTAAATGCTTGTAATGTCTTTATGTAATATATGTAATGTCTCCCTCCCCCCCTTTTCATCCCTGCTTGATGCTGCACTGTAATCCACAAAAAAATCCTAGTGTGCGCAAGCACACATGGCCAATAAAGTTGATTCTATTCTATTCTATATCATGGGGCTGGTCATTCACAATATCATCAGCAGGGTTAACTCCTAAATGATTTTAGAGAAATGTCTCTTCAGAGTCAACGCTCTGGAAAATTTGTTGGTCTCTATAAATAGGTCAAAACCACTGGCCTAACGTTGACTACATGAGTTTTAAAGCATGCTGCAGACATATGCTGTCCTTTATCACCTGATGCTGGCAATCTGTTTTAACGAGATCTTAATGTATGTGAGCATTTGTTATCAGTAAAGATTTTTTTTATTTGGCTGGTGCACTCTTTCTTCATTCTTTCAAGCTACCTCTGATTTGGACCTTGGTACAGTCCTGGATGAGAGATGCACGAGAGAGAGAGAGAGAGAGAGAGAGAGAGAGAGAGAGAGAGAGAGAGAGAGAGAGAGAGAGAGAGAGAGAGAGAGAGAGAGAGAGAGAGAGAGAGAGAGAGAGAGAGAGAGAGAGAGAGAGAGAGAGAGAGAGAGAGAGAGAGAGAGAGAGAGAGAGAGAGAGAGAGAGAGAGAGAGTGGAATTGCAGCACTCACAGGTTATAACAAAAAATAACATCAATATTTCAATTTAATTCAACCTTCCTTCTACTGTTATAACTTACAGATATTTCCATATTCAACTAACCTCAATATGTCATTAAGCTTTAGATGCTAGTGTAAGTTAGTAACAGATCATGTACAACTCTGCTAAAATTGTATTTTCCCCAAAATGCATCTTATTTGCATCACTATGTGAAAAGGACACACAAGCAAACTGTATGGGCCAGATGGAATGGCCGTGTGCGATGTTGGCCAAACTCTAATATATTTAAAGGGGCCGTCATTTACAAGGCACAACCATGCCTTATATAAAACTGCCCCTTTTAAAAAAGAGTCCAAGTTTGGCTGGCATCTTGCATGGCTACTAATCTTAAATGCCTGTCTCCCTGAATCTGGTGATTACCTGGGCTGTCTAAGAGGCCTTACATCTGTATCTCTTGAGTTCTGTGTTTGTTAATTTCTCCATATAGTTTAGATAACGATAACAGTTTAATTAATTTCCATCAGTTTATACTAAATGATCATCCTCTACAAATATAGATTACATTTTTGAGAACTTTTTGACTTATTTTTCAATGCAGGCTTAATAAGCAGAAATTAGAGGCAACTACCAGAAAACAATTTACTGTACACAAAAATGCCCTTATCTTGTGATGAAACTAAACTATATCCGAAGCTCTCACTAAACCCCTGCTAGATAGGGTCAAAAAAAAAAAACTGTGACAATGTTATTTACGCTATTTGTTCAAAATGTTCACATACAGTATAAATAATATAAAAAAAATCTCAAAATTGTATCCATTTTCACGGTGTAAAATCGTTAAAACACAGTGTTACAAAAACATAAGATATCAATAAAAATATACACAGTTGAATCCTATATACAGTAGCACAAACTAATCTCACAAGACATCTGGCAAAAACTGTGGCTTCTGTGGACAGCCAAATATGTACTTTATTAAAAATAATATACACTGAATTATGAATCAAAGATATGAGCGTAAACTTTGACAATAAGCATTCAACATTAGCCACCAATAATTAACAGTATAAATATACTGGATGCTAATAAAGAGATAAAAAGTGACTTTTTGAACAAGAGGATCAAAGTTTAAGAAAACGAATTGTGCAGATCTGATGTGAGTTGCCCCTGAAATGCATTATTATGCTTAATCTGCAAATACGGGCTATATTCATACAATATATGTAAATTAAGGGGATATTGAGACCTGGTTGCACAACTGCAAATTCACAGGCTGGGTAATTATAGATAGACTGTGCATGCATATGGATCATAGTACGCATACGCAATGCCTTCCTGTGATGAAATCCTGCTACTTTTTGATCGCTGGTCATACGTAAGTTGATTGAAAGAAAGCCAGCATTTTGGGGTGGTAACAGGGTATTTCTTGAGGAAGTTATTTGATGTCTGCTCTGGACTCCGACTGTTTCTATTGCAGCCATCGAGTAAGTCCTGGGCAACGCACAGACTGCGCGCAGTGGAAGAATCATCTGATAATGAGCATGAATTACCCCCAAAGACATAAGAATAAGGAAAAAAAAACATTAGTAGGAATATGTAGCAAGGCTGAGAAAAATGTAGTCAAGTATACACAACACGTCCAATGCAAGCGATTTAGCAGTGCAGCAATGGGCTTAACCTTTTTATGTTTGTGTGTTAGTGTGTGACTATCTATATATTTATACCCATATACAGTAGTATATTTCATTCTAATTCCCAACAGAGCACATACTGTAAATAACGGCTTTTCCTCATGTAAATTACACTGAAACTCATATAAGTTATTCTGCCCCAACATCTCTCAGGAGAGTGTAATTAAGTTTAAATGATCAGCAGCTTTATTAGTAACATCAAATAAAACTTTAGCCACATAGATAAGGAAAATATAAGTACAGTAAAGTAGTTATGGAAAAGGATCATGGGACAGGATTCATGTTAGCATATAGCCATTGCATGACTACCCTTTCCAATAGTTCCTGCAAAAGTTAAGAGAACTTATCATTCTGTAGGTCAAGAAATCAATGTATTAAATTGAAATAGCAAATAGTACAACACCTAACCAGAAAGTGATCGTTTCACCTGCTAAGACTTGATCACTTATTGCCCACAATCACAACTGAACTTTGCAATCTCAACTATCGATATTGAGAAAGTATTTATATGAATTTACTACATACAGTATATTCACTGAGAAAGATCGTAATGGCAAAAATAAAAGCTGGACATCATGAGCACAAAGCAACAGAACGTTTGTAGATGAATTGAGCTGTACACATCATTATACAGTATGCATCAGAAACAATACGTACACTTCATTTTACATTGGTTGCACAAATGCCTCACTCTAAATTAGCCTTTGAGTCTCCATTAAAAATATGATACTATAAAACATAGGAACTATAGTTTGCATATGCATTCCCATGAGAACTGAACAAGAGATGTTCGAGCTTGGTAGATACATATTAGGAATTGTGTTGCTGATAAATTATTCAGAACACAGAAGAAAACAAGAAGTGGTTATCTTGTTATAGGTCTCTGTTGGATATATTAAACAATAAGGAAACTATACTTTGTTGTTCGCATTAAAAACACCTCACTTTGTGTCTCCAAGTTACAGTAATCATTGATTATGAAACTAGCAAACTAAAATAACTGATAGAATAAAGTGAACAAAATAATTAATAAATTTCCCCTTCAATATTTAAAAAATTCTCTAATTTAAAAATCAATTAAATAAGTGTAAGATTACTAATGAACCCAGTAACTTAAATATACTGTACTACCCGCAATGGATTCCTTTGTAATTTGAGCCTCTGTGCTTCTTTTAATGTTGTTGTAGATACATTTACAGTATTGGTACTTATGTAGTACCAGGGCGCCCACTAAGCAATTTGCAATTTGCTTAGTGGGCTATTCTGCGTAAGGAAATCTCATCGCATCGCCTGTCCCGTTTTAGTGCCATACGATGCGTGCAATGTGATGCGATCTTCCTAAGTAATTTATTCACTGCACTCTCGCCCCAGGCTTATCGCATCACATGCAATTCCACCTGATGCAAGATTGCATGCGATTGCATGCGATTTTATAGGGTGTGATGCCATTAACTTTACTACACTGCATGCAATGCGAAGCGATGCAATTTTCTTGTGCAAGCGTACGTATGTTAATTGGGCGCCCTGGTACTACATAAGTACCACAGTATCATATGTGACTTTTTTACATACAGCAGAACAGTGTGTGTATTGATGTAAACATTGTAACTACTGTATAAAAAATAGTATAAAACTCTATGGGAGTGCATTCAATGTTGGACAATATTTTCAAAATTTCAGCCTACAGTATTTGATTCCACCCATTTTTGTCCGGGATTTCTCTCATGCATATCCAACTTTGGTTAAAGTCCAATCTGTATTGTCAAAAACAGCCTCTGGATTGTCAAATTTGCTTCCATTTATGACTATTGGAATCCATTTTTGCCGATCCACAGAGTTTATGACTGGCAGAATCTATCCCAACAGTTGGAAAAAGGGACCTATCATTAATAAAGTCAAAATGTAATTTCAACCTAATCTCAGAATCGAACGATATATCCGCCTGGTGGAAATATCGTCTGGGATTGAAAACTCCCTATGACCACTCTACTTTCATGAAAAATATTTGCACGACTGCTATACATAAATGTATAAGCCTTATAAAGGAACACATGTTTTACTGAAATGGTTATTAGGAAGTTTGTAATGTAATTTATCAGATTAAATTAAATATATTAAAATATATATTTTTTTACAAATACTGTCTCTCATTGTGTATAAATAATATTTACTTTATTATCAGCGGCAAGGTGTTGCTATGTAGTTAAATAATGTATGACAATAATAAAGGAAAACGATATTGATAGCAGAAAACAAAATCACAGCATGTTCCATGTTAGTTCGAAACACCAGCAGAGAAACTAATTGTGCTGATTTATATAACAGTGTGAAAACTTTTACAGACTTCTAATAAAACTTGTTTCTAGTATTTTCTGTGATCTAGAGACCCTGCTTTTGCCATTAATCAATAGATATTCTGTCTTTTCTCACCTGATTAAGCCACAACTTATTCATGGAGCACTAATAATTGCTCCAAAAGCAGACATAACAGACTACATTTTCAGAAATAATCAGTTTAGAAAAGAAGGAATTTAAAGAGAACTTCAAAACAAAACTTATGATGTCATACTTACTGAGGTTCAGAAACTGGGTCCTGCTAGTTCCTGAGGAAATATAACACTGACAAAAACACAGCATGGGAAAGTATGGCAAATATGTAATGCTGCTTTCCCACCGCAGACCAGTTTAAAGTTCTGGTAATCTTAAATGGTATTTAAAACGGTATTAGCATTCCCACTGCAGCAGATTACCGTTTTAAATACCATTTAAGTACCATTCCCATTGCAGTGAACCGTGTATAATGTAGAGTGCCTAACCCCCCCTTCCCCCAGTGTAAAGAGTGCCTAATCCCCCCCCCAGTGTAAATAGCGCCTAACCCCCCCCCCGTACCTGCCCTGTGCCCCCACCTCCCCTCCCCTTGTACTTACCTGTGGGCAGTGGGGAGGCAGCGGGGGTCATTGCAGGGTCCATGCAGGATACAGGCAGTCCCAGTGCCTGATGAGACCTAGTAGTTCTCACTTTGCGCATATGTAATGAGTGCACGTGCATACTAATGAGCCACTCATTACATATTCGCATATGTAATTAGGACTGCCTGGAGGCTAAATAACGTTTAAGAGGCATTCCCACTGCCTCTTAAACGTTATTTAGCCGTGTAGGACTCTACTTTGAAAACGGGTTGAATTACCGTTTAACTCTAAACGGTATTTCAACTCTGGCGCTTTCCCACTGCAGCCTTAAACGGTATTTTGCCCTCAAAAATCGGCAATATACCGTTTTAAGGCTGCAGTGGGAAAGGGGCATAACTGTATTGCCAATACAGTGTATAAAGTTATAACCGCAATCTCTAGACGTCTAAACACCAATTTGCTTTTTGCTATATGCATATTCAGGGCAAAGACCAATAGGAATATCTACACTAGGGCAGATTGTCAAATCCATCAATCATCTGTGACAGTGACCAGAATCTACTGTATTTAACTGTAAATCACTGTTTTGATTTTTCTTATAGGTACACTGTAATTGAGCACTGTGAATCCCTTGTGGTACCATATAAATAAAGGATAATTATAATAATAATAATAATAATAATAATAATAATAATAATAATAATAATAAGTGAATAAAATATTAAGGATAAAACATGTGATCATTTTGGTAGTGTTTCTTATAATGCAAAGGCTGTTGTATAGTATAGAAAGAGGAACCATAGAAAATGTGTTCAGTTGACTAACGAAAAACATGGATAATCACACTGATTATTTAGATGGTCATATAATCATTCAATTTGATAATTGGATAAAAAGTTGGATAGTGTATGGAAAGATTTAAAAACAGGGATTTTGTACTTACCGTAAATCATTTTCTCTGACTCCACAGGTGTCACTAGAGTTACAATGGGGAGTAGAAGGACAACTACAGGGAGCATTGGCACTTTAAATTGAAATGAGTGTGGCCAACTCCACCTCCCCCCCCCCCCTTCTACTTCCCCTTCCAGGCAGGCATAAGGATTGTGCCTGGAGGGAGCTGGAAGAGAAAAACACACTTCCAAAGAGGAGGTTAAGCAAAACATATATATAACAAATAACATTTGAAAGTAGTGAAAACCAATAAGAAACAACACTGAGTAATGAACAACCACACAGAAGAACACAAGGGAGTTCCAACAGTCATAACTGGAACCTAAGAAGAGAAGGGATACGAATATCCACAAAAAAGGCGCTGGTGTATGAGTGGGTTTGGCTAATGAAGCAGCAGTCTAAAAAATGGGGGAGTCAACCCCAATACAGTAGTGAACAGAAAAGGAAGTGGTTGACTGCGCTAAATGATAAGAACAGGATAAATAATTATAATGAATAAATCGGTGAAAATGGTCAGGTGTGTAGTGAAAAAAGATGGAACAATTTATTATAACTCAATTAGCATGAATAAAAGACAAAATAAAACAACAATAAAATAGTTAAAAATGACACTGATCTTATAGTCACCCTCAGATGAATATGAACAGTCCAGTCCAATTGGTCGGTCTTGGATTTACAATCCTATTTATGGAATTGGATGGGTGGATCCACACCTGGAGATATTGGATTCTCCTGTAGAATTGTAGCAAAGTGAGGGGCCAGTTCACTTTGTAATGGATGATTAGCAACCAACCACGGTTGCTAATCATCCATTACAAAGTGAACTGGCCCCTCACTTTGCTACAATTCTACAGGAGAATCCAATATCTCCAGGTGTGGATCCACCCATCCAATTCCATCAATAGGATTGTAAATCCAAGACCGACCAATTGGACTGGACTATTCATATTCATCTGAGGGTGACTATAAGATCAGTGTCATTTTTAACTATTTTATTGTTGTTTTATTTTGTCTTTTATTCATGCTAATTGAGTTATAATAAATTGTTCCATCTTTTTTCACTACATAACTGGAACCTACCTTGGCAGGAAAAAACTTCAAAGGATTCTAGGTCAGGATTCATAAGATAACAAAGGTAACAGCACCAAGATTGGCATCCAGTGACACCTGTGGATTTATGGTAAGTACAAAATCCCTGTTTTCTTCTTCATCCATTTGGTGTCACTGGAGTTACAGTGGGAATGTCCCAGAGCTCCCGACATGAGTCCCCAGCGCTGAAAACCCCTCAAAACGAGCAGCCAATTTGAGATGCTGGAGCCTCAAAGGTATCAAACCGATCTAAAGAAGGTGTGCCTGAAGCAAGGCATAATACACTGCTCTGAGTTCCAACATATTGATAGACAGGAGGGCTTCCAATGAATTCCGAAGACCCTAGAACTGATAGTCCAACATAACCACTCCCCACCTCTAGAGACTAGCATCCGTGGTGAGGAGCGTTCAGTCCCAAATGCTGAACCTCTTGTATCCAGGTACTCATATGGCCAGGCCTGGAAATAGAGGTGTTGCCAGGCATTAAATACTGCTGTAAGCTCAATAACTTTGATTGAGAGAAGACCTCCTGTGATGCCCTGGAGTTGGAGAGCGGAAGTTATCAACAATGTAGGGTAAGGAGCCCAACCATCAATTGGAATCTGGTGCCACAGGACTTCTCAACTGTACCTGGAAAGAAAAACCCCTTTAGGCAGAGTTTTCTTCCTTTTACAAAGGGTGAACTCTGCAATCCATATATGGATTCAGAGAATGTTTAGATTAACAGACTCTAAGAATCTATCAGGAAGTACAGGCAGTACACACATACTGGTATAACTTCCTATAGACAAATCTGATGCCTATGAAAGCTAGGGCAATAGCAGGTAAGAAAATGGCAGTGATGGCAACACAGGGGAATCTGTTGCACACTTATGTCAGAGTAGCTTTCCCTCAGTGGAAGGTGTAAATCTGGTCATACACTTCCTAAAAGCAACCTTTTTGGAGCTTCCTAATGCCATGATGTTATTCAGAACTATATATACTTATAACCTACACACACAAGAGCAGGTATAGTAAAAACAAGAGTTAGAAACACTAGACAGGAGAGACGGTACAAAACGAGGAGCTGCCACATGCCAGTAACAATGCTATGGTATATAACACAGGAGCACTATGGCCTAATTTGCATACAGCCCAATACTGTCCCACCTTGCTCAAAACAACACTGTCTGAAAACCATTGATCCTGGGCCAGTTTGTGGGTTTCATGCACCAGGAGACTTGCAAAATGCTGTACTTTAAGTCAGCAGACTGTCAGTAAGGGGCTCAGGTAATACTGACAGAACTGCCGTAAGCTGGCCGGTGGTTGTGGGGCTAGGGGTGGATCGTGATGTGCAACGCACACGGCAGTGTCCATTTCATCTCCAGAGACACAGATCCCCCATACGTTCCATGGATGCAGGCAGGTAGTGATGGAACTACCTGCCTGTCCTCATTGCTATAACTTGCAGCTTTTCCTAACTAATTACATTGCCCTAAGGAGCAAGCCCAAGTGTGACCCACTCCCACAGGGCACAATCTAAGACTCATTGGGAGGGGAAGTAGAAGGGGAGGAGTTGGCCACACTAATTTAAATGTAAAGTGCCCATGCTCCCTGTAGTCACCCTTCTATTCCCCACTGTAACTCTAGTGACAATTAGTGGATGAAAGAGAAAAGAAAGAAGTCAGATATAGAAATCCAAATACAACACATCAAATAGAAAACAAAACATATAAATACATTTATATACCCTGAAAAATCCATTACAGGATAGGAGTGCAATTATACACAAAACATCAAATAGAGGAGGATAAGAAAAGGAGTATATGAAGGGGAGAGAGGGAATTTGCAGCCCAACAATTTAATCACATGTATTTATTATGTGAAGAGATGAGACACAGTAGTATGGCTTAACCCAGGGCTAGTCAACACCGGCCCTCCAGATGTTGATGAACTACACATCCCAGCATGCCTTGCATCAGTTTCAGCATGGCCACACAGCAAAACTAATGCAAAGCATCCTGGGATGTGTAGTTCATTAACATCTGGAGGGGAGGTGTTGCCCAGCCCTGGCTTAACCAATGATTGTGGAATAAGATAAGGATAAGGTGGGAACAAATTTGAAGAGAAATCCTGATCCTTCTCTGGCCACATACAAAGATCCTCCATATGAATACAGTATGCCATGCTCAGTTTGATCCACACTGGTACTAGCTGCACGGTAATAGAATGTCATATACAGTAAGGGGTCAATTAGATTATGATTCATATTCTGTCTATCATTTTCTAGGATGCAATACAGAAATTATATTCAGAATTGATTGATTGATTGATTGATTGAATGCTATGGACAAGTGCCTCTTCATTTTTAGAAACTTTAGTAAATGTATCCCTTTTGTTTTTAACTCAATAATAATCAATAATATAGAGCAAAGTTTTGTGTCGCTAGCAAATGAAAGCACTAGGACTGGTATTATGGTAAAAATTTGTTCTCAAAATGGACAAATCCATTTGCACTGTAGATGGGGCAAATATAACATGTGCAGAGAGAGTTACATTTGGGTGAGTTTTTGTGTTTCTATGCAGTGTAAATACTGGCTGCTTTATTTTTACACTGCAATTTAGATTTCAGTTTCATCACACCCCACCCAAATCTAACTCTCTGTGCACATGTTACAATTTTCCTACCTGCAGTGCACATGGTATTTCTGATTTTGAGAACAATTCTGCCTATACATACTGTGATGGCATTATTATTACCACACAGCTTGTAGTACAGTATACTGTACTAAAGTATACTGTATACAATATGGGTTAAACTGAGTCCATAAGTAACAAGGATGTGGCATTAAAAGTAAGTACCAATCTTACTACTGCAATCCTATTTTAGGATTACAATTACAGTAAAGAATTCATGAAAACATATTATTAGTTTTTCATTTTTCAATACAATACTAAGGATGTTATTGCTTTTTAATAGTCTTTTTTGAAATTTTAAAACTTGAGTTCTTTTTTATTATTGAATCCAAGTTTAGACTTCAACTTCTGCTATGCCTGTGTCACATGACTAGCCAAGTAATTCATGAGCTTATTTCACCAGACATATTAAAGCTGTAAATTAAGCTTTAACACTATAGGCCAGTATTGCTGTGGAAAATGTGTATTGCTCAACTTTCACGAAAATCCGGTAAGATTTGCTAAAATGTGCCAGTTATCTCTGTCTTCTATGACAGTATCAGATATTTTTTTTTCAAATGACAGAAATTACATTTAAATCACAACCATATTCATCTTTAGCGGTTTTCTGATAGCTGCCATAAATCTTTCTACGAGGCTTCCCCAAAGACTTGCCATGAAGTTTGCCTGAAGATGTTGTAGCTGACGAAGCAGACCATCTGCATCATTCCATGTTTCAAGTTTTTCAGTGTTGTTTTCTACCATTACCAATAATTCCTTAATTATTTGCTCAAAGCCCTGGTTTTGTCTGCAACAGACTCCCTTGATAATTGACCAGCAGGTCTCCAACGATTGGTTTATAATTAATATATCACAAAGTGATGACGTGTTTCTTTAAGATGTCCCTCTGGCTTGTGGATGCTATGAAAAAAAAATATATAGTTACTTTAAAAGAGTGAAGAAAGCAGAAGCTTTTTTACAGCTCTCAGGTGCACGTTTCCACTAAGCTCAGAGAATATGTGAAGCATGGAATATAGATGACAAGTAAGTTTATTTGTCCCTGGTCACTCATACTGTAGTGACCAGGGACATTATTGGCAGAGTCCTAGACAGTTATTGATGTTCAAGTCATACTGTTTAAGCGTATCAAGAATAGATTCAGCTAGCTGCTCAGATCTGTGACCAGAAATTGGCATATAAAGTGCTTGAGCGGTGGATGGAGGGCGGTGGTAGCCTTTGTAAAGTTTAATCTCAGACACATTTTTGTATTTTTGTGCTGGTACAGAAATAACATTTCTATTTGTAAAAGTATGACAGTCAATCCTATATTTTTTTGCAACAAATATATCTTTCAGTTAATAGTTTTTTTTTTAAATTAGAAGTATTCTTTTTATTTAAAATTAAAAATACTTGTTTAGATAAAATTAGTAAAATAAACTACTACTTATACTCATGATGATCTAATAGCAATGAATGGCTAAACCCGTGTTGGTTGCGACTGGCTTCCAAACTGCAGCGACAATTTGCAATTGACTTAGTAACAGCAATTGCACTTGAAGGGCAGCAGTTATCTGAGACGCAATATGTGCCTTAATTACAGTAAAATATTGCTTTAACCAAATGGCCCTCAAGATTCTTATTATTTTTTTTTTAAATTAAGTTAAACAGATTTTTTTTTTAAATAATTAAATTATATATATATATATATATATATATATATATATATATATATATATATATATATATATATATATGAACGGATCTACCCGGCACTCTGCTTGTGTAATCAAATAACTTGCTGCGGTGCCATCCACGGAGCATAGAAGATCCAATATAACATGGGAAGAAGGCGGCACTCTCACAGGCTTGGTTCAAAGATTAAAAGTCCTTTATTGCAGCGGTCCTACGCCGTTACGGAGTTACCTCCGTCATCAGGGACACAATGGCATGCACAGAATTCAAACAATAAATACAGCAAAGAAAACATTTATCCCACCCCCCATGTCACACCCGATTGGCTACACACTCACCCTCCCCCGTCAGCATCCCGCCGCACACCTGTCAGCCCATGCCGCGATCAGCCCGCAGTAACACACCGGGCGGGGAGCACGTCACTCTCACTGACCTGCTCTTCCGCACCACGTGACCGGACAGGCCGCATCGCGCCATTGGACAATCCACATGCGCGTCATCAGTGCTAGACGGAGACTGGACAGGCACAGTGTATGACCTAATCGGTTTCTATGGAAACAATAAACAAACATAAGTAAACCACATAAAATAACGATCATCAGCGATCGACAGTATAAAATTAATAAAATATGGTAATAACATTTGCACAACAATACATTTAATGTGAAAATATCCCTAATCTTATAGGATTTGGCATCTAATGCAAATATTTACGTATAATATAAGCCAGCATAATGGTGAGGCAATGGCTGAACGACATAAATACATTAATTAAGTATATTCCTCAAATGTTACAAACACAGGCATGCAATACAGCAAGGTGGAAGCTAAATGAAACACTGGAGCCCCAGAGTCTCATTCAGCCCACCAGGGGACATTGTCCCCAGAGAGAAAATCCAACGGCTCTCCCTCCGGAGTAGAATTTTATTCCTATTCCCCCCTCTGATAGATAATGGCACATGATCAATGATCATAGTGCGTATGGAAGCTACACTATGTTTAAATAGTAGACAGTGGCGGGCCACGGGTTGGTCACTGTGTCCACTGGATTGGGCTTGATGAATGGAAGACCTATGTAGGGCCATGCGCTCCTTGAATGTGCGCTGAGTTTTCCCCACATAGGTCAAACCACACGGGCAGGTCAAGGTATAAATAACATACGATGAAGAACAGGTAAGGGGAAACTTAATGTAGATTTTATAACCTTTATGAGGTGTGTAAAAAAGCTCCCAACCGCCATTGACCTGCACGTGGTGCACCCGAGGCACCGAAAGCATCCATTTTTTCTGGACAAAAAATGCTGACCAGGATTTTTCTTATCCCAACCCGTGATGTCATATTTGACAATTCTATCCTTGATGCTACTTCCCCTGGTGTAACTGGGGAGCACCCTGGAATTATGTAAAAGTGGTAGGTCACCATCAGTTGAGAGCATTGGCCATAACTGCTTGACCTTTTTGGTTTTATGCTCTGAACCAATGGAATATCGATTAACCCAGGGAACACGTTTTAACATGTTATCAGCTGGCGGCTCTGAATTGGATTTCAAAAGTTGTTCACTGGGCATAGCTAACACTTTTTCTTTTAAAATGTTTAATTCACATCTAGAATACCCTCTTGTTACAAATTTTTCCACCATGGCTTGTAGTGCAATGGGGACCTCCTCGGGGTTCGATGTTATCCTTTTAACCCGTAATAACTGTGAATAGGGGAGCCCTTTACGGAGGGGGGTAGGATGGAAACTTTCATTTCTTAACAATGTATTTCTGTCGGTCGCCTTCACGAACAGAGAAGTACTGATTACAGCATCCCTCTTCGATATGGCGACATCCAGAAATTGTACATTATCAGTATTCATGGTGTAAGTGAACCCGACCACACTGCCACTGTGGGCGTGGTCCACAAACACCTGCTCCAAACTTTCTTTATCTTGATTCCAAAAGATCAAGAGATCGTCAATGTAACGTTTGTACAACAACACTTCAGATCTCAAAATGCCGCCCCTAAAAAGCATGTTCTGTTCAACGTGATGCATGAAGGCGTTGGCATATGCCGGGGCCACTGCTGACCCCATGGCACAGCCTGCCACCTGTAAATAAAATTTACCTTCAAAGAGGAAATAATTCCTTGTTAACACAAAAGTCAACAAAATCATGAAAAACTCAATGGGGGGACCCATGTATTCTGTGTCACTAGAAATCAGCAACCGCACCGCCTCCACACCTGCATCATGAGGGATACAGGTGTAGAGGCTGGTAACGTCCGCCGTACACATGACACATTCCTTATCCAGTACATTTGATCTTGAAAGATTATCAAGGATAGATAAAAGGGCAGTGGTATCTCTTAAATAAGACTTTAACCTCTGGACACAAGGATTCAAAATTGTGTCCAGATACACAGCCACCGGGTGCATCAAGGACCCCCTGGACGAGATAATAGGTCGTCCTGGAGGATGCAGAGGGTCCTTGTGCACCTTCGGTAGAGTGTAAAACAATGGTACCACCGGGTACTCAACCGACAGAGCCTGTTTAAAATCCACATCAAGGTACCCATCTCTAACAGCAGTATTCAGAATCATATCTAACTCCTGTTTAAATACAACGGTAGGATTTTTAGCAAGAAGCTTATAAGTCTTGGTATCACCCAACTGTCTGAGGCATTCAGACCTATAGTCCTGGAAGTCCTGAACAATTACAGCACCCCCCTTGTCAGCATTACGCACAATTATATCTCTCCTTTTAGCCAGACTGTTTAAAGCCAGTTGTTGTGGCATGGACAGATTATACCTGGTATGTGTGCGGACCGACTCCACCGCACCCAGCTGGTCCATCATCCTGGTAAAAGTCCTCACCGAGGGATTAATTGAAGGGGGGTCGAACCTCGACCGAGGGGCGATCTTTTTTAATTGTTCAGGTAAGATCACTTTTTCCACAGTGGATGCAGAGGGGGTAGTTTTGCTAAAATGTTCTTTTAAACGTAATGTCCGATGGAGTTTATACGTATCCACCTTCCACTGGAATGCGTCTGCTTTGACGGTGGGGACAAACGATAGACCCTTAGCCAAGACTTCAATCTCCGTTGTAGTTAGTGGTACTTTGGACAGGTTAAAAACTAAATTCTGGCTTTCCTCGGTGGACGAGTGCTTACTTTGGCGGCGGTTTTGCCCTGCCCTCCTCGTCCTCTTCCTTTGTGTCCAGTTGCTGCGGTCCCAGTTAGTACCCCTAAAGGGACACCTGCAGCATTGGAGGTGGAACAGGAGGACTCACTTTCGCTCTGGGAGGTACTCGATCCTTGATTAAAGTGCTGGAATCTCTGTGGCTTGCGTCGGCCATAATTCGGGCGTCCGCCCTCTTAGAAGTTGCCAGCATTAAGCCACGGATACACCCTCCGTTGATCATAATCAAGTTGAACCTTTTTTACCTTTTCTTTCTTAAAGGCTATAAGGTCATGCCTGTATTTGTCCATCTGGATTTGAAGTTTATCAAGCCAATTGGTATGGCTATCCTGAGTGAGTGTAATAAAGTGAGCTGTCTCGAATGTAGTTATTTGTTGCTGCAGGTCTTTTTGCTCCCTGGTGGCTTCTTCAATAACCAGCAGGAGCAAATCTTGGGAGCATTTATTCAAAACACCAATCCAACGTCGGCAGAAGGCGATGTTATACCTGCCAATCGTTGGTGTGTTTTTAACCCTAAATCCCCTGGGAATCTGTTTTCTGCGGTAATAGTCAGATAAACTGACACTGTGGCACATAAAGTCACATTCCTTTTGTTTCAAACGCAGTAATTGATTGTACAGAACTTCAGGGGTTAAGGGCAAAGAGACATCCTCAAATTGCTGCTTTGATAATATAGCTTCAGCATCAGCATCACTTAAACTCACCGCTTCACTCAGGTCTAGTCTCATAAAGTCCAAGGCCTCATCCAGATGCTGGCTTGCAGCCATTGTTGTGTGCAAACGATATTACAAACCAGAAACAAGAAGGTGTTTTATATAGGCAAACACTCACTTCAGATTTCCATAAAACAGTCCCGGACACAAAGGGGAAATTTTATCCATACAAGACTTCAGATATAGGTGCCATGGAAAGACTAGTGCAACATAAAGGAGCCATAATAGTCATACAGGAACAGATCTACCCGGCACTCTGCTTGTGTAATCAAATAACTTGCTGCGGTGCCATCCACGGAGCATAGAAGATCCAATATAACATGGGAAGAAGGCGGCACTCTCACAGGCTAGGTTCAAAGATTAAAAGTCCTTTATTGCAGCGGTCCTACGCCGTTACGGAGTTACCTCCGTCATCAGGGACACAATGGCATGCACAGAATTCAAACAATAAAAACAATAAATACAGCAAAGAAAGAGTGACGCGCTCCCCGCCCGGTGTGTTACTGCGGGCTGATCGCGGCATGGGCTGACAGGTGTGCGGCGGGATGCTGACGGGGGAGGGTGAGTGTGTAGCCAATCGGGTGTGACATGGGGGGTGGGATAAATGTTTTCTTTGCTGTATTTATTGTTTGAATTCTGTGCATGCCATTGTGTCCCTGATGACGGAGGTAACTCCGTAACGGCGTAGGACCGCTGCAATAAAGGACTTTTAATCTTTGAACCAAGCCTGTGAGAGTGCCGCCTTCTTCCCATGTTATATTGGATCTTCTATGCTCCGTGGATGGCACCGCAGCAAGTTATTTGATTACACAAGCAGAGTGCCGGGTAGATCCGTTCCTGTATGACTATTATGGCTCCTTTATGCTGCACTAGTCTTTCCATGGCACCTATATCTGAAGTCTTGTATGGATAAAATTTCCCCTTTGTGTCCGGGACTGTTTTATGGAAATCTGAAGTGAGTGTTTGCCTATATAAAACACCTTCTTGTTTCTGGTTTGTAATATCGTTTGCACACAACAATGGCTGCAAGCCAGCATCTGGATGAGGCCTTGGACTTTATGAGACTAGACCTGAGTGAAGCGGTGAGTTTAAGTGATGCTGATGCTAAAGCTATATTATCAAAGCAGCAATTTGAGGATGTCTCTTTGCCCTTAACCCCTGAAGTTCTGTAAAATCAATTACTGCGTTTGAAACAAAAGGAATGTGACTTTATGTGCCACAGTGTCAGTTTATCTGACTATTACCGCAGAAAACAGATTCCCAGGGGATTTAGGGTTAAAAACACACCAACGATTGGCAGGTATAACATCGCCTTCTGCCGACGTTGGATTGGTGTTTTGAATAAATGCTCCCAAGATTTGCTCCTGCTGGTTATTGAAGAAGCCACCAGGGAGCAAAAAGACCTGCAGCAACAAATAACTACATTCCAGACAGCTCACTTTATTACACTCACTCAGGATAGCCATACCAATTGGCTTGATAAACTTCAAATCCAGATGGACAAATACAGGCATGACCTTATAGCCTTTAAGAAAGAAAAGGTAAAAAAGGTTCAACTTGATTATGATCAACAGAGGGTGTATCCGTGGCTTAATGCTGGCAACTTCCAAGAGGGCGGACGCCCGAATTATGGCCGACGCAAGCCACAGAGATTCCAGCACTTTAATCAAGGATCGAGTACCTCCCAGAGCGAAAGTGAGTCCTCCTGTTCCACCTCCAATGCTGCAGGTGTCCCTTTAGGGGTACTAACTGGGACTGCAGCAACTGGACACAAAGGAAGAGGACGAGGAGGGCAGGGCAAAACCGCCGCCAAAGTAAGCACTCGTCCACCGAGGAAAGCCAGAATTTAGTTTTTAACCTGTCCAAAGTACCACTAACTACAACGGAGATTGAAGTCTTGGCTAAGGGTCTATCGTTTGTCCCCACCGTCAAAGCAGACGCATTCCAGTGGAAGGTGGATACGTATAAACTCCATCGGACATTACGTTTAAAAGAACATTTTGGCAAAACCACCCCCTCTGCATCCACTGTGGAAAAAGTGATCTTACCTGAACAATTAAAAAAGATCGCCCCTCGGTCGAGGTTCGACCCCCCTTCAATTAATCCCTCGGTGAGGACTTTTACCAGGATGATGGACCAGCTGGGTGCGGTGGAGTCGGTCCGCACACATACCAGGTATAATCTGTCCATGCCACAACAACTGGCTTTAAACAGTCTGGCTAAAAGGAGAGATATAATTGTGCGTAATGCTGACAAGGGGGGTGCTGTAATTGTTCAGGACTTCCAGGACTATAGGTCTGAATGCCTCAGACAGTTGGGTGATACCAAGACTTATAAGCTTCTTGCTAAAAATCCTACCGTTGTATTTAAACAGGAGTTAGATATGATTCTGAATACTGCTGTTAGAGATGGGTACCTTGATGTGGATTTTAAACAGGCTCTGTCGGTTGAGTACCCGGTGGTACCATTGTTTTACACTCTACCGAAGGTGCACAAGGACCCTCTGCATCCTCCAGGATGACCTATTATCTCGTCCAGGGGGTCCTTGATGCACCCGGTGGCTGTGTATCTGGACACAATTTTGAATCCTTGTGTCCAGAGGTTAAAGTCTTATTTAAGAGATACCACTGCCCTTTTATCTATCCTTGATAATCTTTCAAGATCAAATGTACTGGATAAGGATTGTGTCATGTGTACGGCGGACGTTACCAGCCTCTACACCTGCATCCCTCATGATGCAGGTGTGGAGGCGGTGCGGTTGCTGATTTCTAGTGACACAGAATACATGGGTCCCCCCATTGAGTTTTTCATGATTTTGTTGACTTTTGTGTTAACAAGGAATTATTTCCTCTTTGAAGGTAAATTTTATTTACAGGTGGCAGGCTGTGCCATGGGGTCAGCAGTGGCCCCGGCATATGCCAACGCCTTCATGCATCACGTTGAACAGAACATGCTTTTTAGGGGCGGCATTTTGAGATCTGAAGTGTTGTTGTACAAACGTTACATTGACGATCTCTTGATCTTTTGGAATCAAGATAAAGAAAGTTTGGAGCAGGTGTTTGTGGACCACGCCCACAGTGGCAGTGTGGTCGGGTTCACTTACACCATGAATACTGATAATGTACAATTTCTGGATGTCGCCATATCGAAGAGGGATGCTGTAATCAGTACTTCTCTGTTCGTGAAGGCGACCGACAGAAATACATTGTTAAGAAATGAAAGTTTCCATCCTACCCCCCTCCGTAAACGGCTCCCCTATTCACAGTTATTACGGGTTAAAAGGATAACATCGAACCCCGAGGAGGTCCCCATTGCACTACAAGCCATGGTGGAAAAATTTGTAACAAGAGGGTATTCTAGATGTGAATTAAACATTTTGAAAGAAAAAGTTTTAGCTATGCCCCGTGAACAACTTTTGAAATCCAATTCAGAGCCGCCAGCTGATAACATGTTAAAACGTGTTCCCTGGGTTAATCGATATTCCATTGGTTCAGAGCATAAAACCAAAAAGGTCAAGCAGTTATGGCCAATGCTCTCAACTGATGGTGACCTACCACTTTTACATAATTCCAGGGTGCTCCCCAGTTACACCAGGGGGAGTAGCATCAAGGATAGAATTGTCAAATATGACATCACGGGTTGGGATAAGAAAAATCCTGGTCAGCATTTTTTGTCCAGAAAAAATGGATGCTTTCGGTGCCTCGGGTGCACCACGTGCAGGTCAATGGCGGTTGGGAGCTTTTTTACACACTCATAAAGGTTATAAAATCTACATTAAGTTTCCCCTTACCTGTTCTTCATCTTATGTTATTTATACCTTGACCTGCCCGTGTGGTTTGACCTATGTGGGGAAAACTCAGCGCACATTCAAGGAGCGCATGGCCCTACATAGGTCTTTCATTCATCAAGCCCAATCCAGTGGACACAGTGACCAACCCGTGGCCCGCCACTGTCTACTATTTAAACATAGTGTAGCTTCCATACGCACTATGATCATTGATCATGTGCCATTATCTATCAGAGGGGGGAATAGGAATAAAATTCTACTCCGGAGGGAGAGCCGTTGGATTTTCTCTCTGGGGACAATGTCCCCTGGTGGGCTGAATGAGACTCTGGGGCTCCAGTGTTTCATTTAGCTTCCACCTTGCTGTATTGCATGCCTGTGTTTGTAACATTTGAGGAATATACTTAATTAATGTATTTATGTCGTTCAGCCATTGCCTCACCATTATGCTGGCTTATATTATACGTAAATATTTGCATTAGATGCCAAATCCTATAAGATTAGGGATATTTTCACATTAAATGTATTGTTGTGCAAATGTTATTACCATATTTTATTCATTTTATACTGTCGATCACTGATGATCGTTATTTTATGTGGTTTACTTATGTTTGTTTATTGTTTCCATAGAAACCGATTAGGTCATACACTGTGCCTGTCCAGTCTCCGTCTAGCACTGATGACGCGCATGTGGATTGTTCAATGGCGCGATGCGGCCTGTCCGGTCACGTGGTGCGGAAGAGCAGGTCAGTGAGAGTGACGTGCTCCCCGCCCGGTGTGTTACTGCGGGCTGATCGCGGCATGGGCTGACAGGTGTGCGGCGGGATGCTGACGGGGGAGGGTGAGTGTGTAGCCAATCGGGTGTGACATGGGGGGTGGGATAAATGTTTTCTTTGCTGTATTTATTGTTTGAATTCTGTGCATGCCATTGTGTCCCTGATGACGGAGGTAACTCTGTAACGGCGTAGGACCGCTGCAATAAAGGACTTTTAATCTTTGAACCAAGCCTGTGAGAGTGCCGCCTTCTTCCCATGTTATATATATATATATATATATATATATATATAGGCCATCTTTCTAAAATTACCTCCCATCCCAGGAGGCCTATTGGTAATAGATCCCAGTGGCATAACACCCCTACCCCTGGTGGGCCATGTCTCCCACCCCCAATGCCAAGTGCAAATACTAATCCCTAAAGCAAATTACCCATGCTCCTTTGGGAAAAATTATCATCAGTCTCCCCTGATACTGCTGATCTCTGCAACAGCAGAGTGCCATTTGTATAGCATTCTGGGCATGAATTTGGAAGTAATGTTGGCAGTAAAAGACTACTTCATCTCTTCTGAAATCCCTAAGTGAGAAGGAGGAAATTCGTTCTGTGTACATCTAGAAAGTATTTTCTTATTATAGCTATGGCACACAACAGAATTACATTTTTGCATGGGATGTGGTTGTTTCAGTGAAAGTCCAGCTGGCTCCGGTCACAAGTTGATAAATAGCAGCATACTGAATACCCCAAGGTTTACACATCGCATACTGTACTGTATTTACACTCATATGTTTAACCATTTATTTTAATTGCAACAAACACCTTCATTATTGGCCATCAATGAATCTGATAAAAGCACTCTAATATATGATGTTTCTTTCTAAAGCTTACAATGAAAATATAATTTATGCTCAAGACAAATAAATCACTGGAGCATTCTCACAGTCACTCACAAGTAGTACAGTAGTGCTGTGGCTTGCAGCCATAATATATATGCACCTGCACTGACCAACCCTAACCAATACAATATGCCCTATACAGTATGGAAAAAAAGTATTAGGAAGCCTGATCATTACATCAACTGTAATCACATTGTAATCAAATGCATACAGTATATCTAAATATGGAGTTGGTCCCTCTTGCAGTTATAGCAACTTCTACTCTTCATGGAAGGCTTTCCACAGGATTTTGTAGTGTTTCTCTAAAGCATTTATGAGATCAACCACTGATGGTGGATGAGAAGTCCTGGCTCACAATCTCAGTTCCAGTTCATCCCAAAGGTACTGGATGGGGTTGACATCAGTGGCGTAACAATAGAGGGTGCAGGGGATGCAGTTGCTATGGGGCCCGGCGGCTGGGGGGGGCCCGGGGCCAAGCAAACATCCCCTGCACCCTTTAAATTTTTTAAGTAATGCTGCAGCGGCAGGCAGGCGGCGCCGCTGTCCCGTGTCCCAGGGACAGCGCAGCACTGTAGTCCAGACTCCAGCTAGTCTGTCATGGCACTTAACGTCACTCTCTAGTAGTGACCACTGACCAGCCCCAGCGCGACGTACAAAAGCGCCTGTTTCTGGCGCTGATGTGAGGACTCGGGAGTCGGGAGACCCAGCGTGGGTGCAGCTCCCGGCTCATGATACAGAGACCCGGCACAGCGGTGATCAGGTGGCGTGCTGGGAGGCCCCGACAGTACTAAGACCCGGCAGAGTGCTAAAAGAGGTACCGTCATCTGCCCTGGGGGTGGGTGGGGTATACACAGCGGCACCTGTAAGTAATGGGGGTTAAGTAGCAGTTATATGGCGCCATCTATAGGGGGGGTGCCAGTGTCAGTCTCAGTCCTGCTCTCTCCCCCTCTTTCTTCCCTGCTCTACTACCCAAACTGTCTCTCTGCCCCTAGTCCTCTCTCCTACCCATGCTTCCTCCCTCTCTTTCCTCCATCTCTCTCTCTCCCCCTCTCTCCCCTCTCTCCCCTTTCTTCTCTCTCTCCCCCCTCTCTCTCCCCCCTCTCTCTCTCCCCCCTCTCTCTCTCCCCCCTCTCTCTCCTCCCCCCTCTCTCTCCCCCCTCTCTCTCTCTCTCCCCCCCTCTCTCTCCCCCCCTCTCTCTCACCCCTCTCTCCCTCTCTCTCCCCCTCTCTCTCTCTCCCTCTCTCTCTCTCTCTCTCCCCCTCTCTCTCTCCCTCTCCCCCCTCTCTCTCTCTCTCTCTCTCTCTCTCTCCCCCTCTATCTCTCTCTCTCTCCCCCCCCCACTCTCTCTCTCTCTCCAAACCCTCTCTCTCTCCCCCCCCTCTCTCTCTCCCCCCCCCCTCTCGCTCTCTCTCTCCTACGCATGCGGGGGGGGGGGGTGGCGTCCAAGATTTTGCTATAGGGCCCACATCGTTCTAGTTACGCCTCTCGTTGAGATCATGTGTGAGACTTCCACACTGACTCATAAAACAATGTCTTTATAGTCCTTGTTTTGTACACTTGGGCAGAGTATTGTTGGAATAGCACAGGGCCTTTCCCAACTGTTGCCACAAAGTAGGAAGCATAGTATTGTTCTAAATGGCATGGAATCTGACATTTGTAAGATATTCCTTTACTGGAGATAAGAGGCTTAGGCCTAGTTCTGAAAAACTGCTGCATACCATTATCCCTCCTGCAACAAACTTCACAGTTGGCATAATGCAGTCAGGCAGGTACTACCAGCATCTGTCAAACAGAAAAGTATGATTTGTCCATCTGATGCAGCATTGGACTTGTTAATATGATACTTGCATGCAGCATGCACACAATTGTTGTGCTTTTTTATTAATGCCAGTATAATTTAAGAACTCTTCACTTTTATGCACCAGGAAAATTCACAAATTGTCTTATTGCAAAGGTGACATCCTATCACAGTAGCATGCTTGAAGTCATAGAGCTCTTCAGAAGGACCCATTATATACTGTATTACAAACATTTGCAAATGGGGACTGCATGGCTAGATGCTTTATTTTATACACCTGTGGCAAACGGCTTGATTGAAACATCTGAATTAAGAAAAATGAACAGATGTGGCCAAATTATTTTGTTCATATAGTGTAGCTTTTTTTTTCAGGACGTTCACCACCTAGCAACAGCCACAAGATAACACAGGAAAGGTAAATAAAAAAAAAAAATGTTCACTTACAGTACTTTTTCCACAGCTATGTGGAGCGGATCTGGCACGTGCCCCACGGTGTACATGCAAACAGGTCATGTGCATGTGCACGGTCATATGCATACTTGATCCCATGACCTATATTAATTTACACCTCCGTGCTGCAGGGATAGGGTTATGTGTCTATCTCTGTTACATACACCCTCTATACATCCCTATCCCTCAGCAATATGTCCCGAAAAGTCCAAAAACTGTATAGAGGTCCAGTACAAAATCTTGGCAATAGGATTCCTGATAGACATGATGCAGTGGCATCCCAACAGTGAAAATCCTAATGGATCCTGAAATGTATTTAAATCAGAGCCCTAGCCCATGCTTGCAGTCTAACCCTCCTCTCCTGCAGCCTAACTAAGTAACCCCCATAGCCTAACCCTAACCCCCAACCCTTTCAGCATTACCCTATGCCTCCCCCTAGTGCCTAACCCTAACCTCCAATACATACCAGCAGGATTATTCAGGGATCCAGACCACAACTGCTCTGAGGAACAATATTTAAAATAATGAAAAATGTTTGTGCATGTCAGCTGTCAATATGGCAGAAATAGTTAAGAGTCTGAGGGGTTGGCTCCCAGTGTTTCACTCTCTGCATTTCCACAGGTGAGGAAAAGTGTATGCAAAATGAAACATTTAGACAATGTTTCAAACATCTCCTTACCTGCTATTGCCCAATTGCCAGGGCCGGCACCACCACTAGGCAGCTTTAGCGATTTGCCTAGGGCACTGGCCACTGTAGGGTGGTAATGAGCCGCCGAGGAGAGAAGGAAGAAGCATCCTGCTTGTCAGCGGCAGTCTTCGGTTCCCTTAACCCCCCCCAAGTGACACCACCCCGTGGCAGGCACCTGCTTCCCCCCTGCTGGTGTTGCAGGGACGCAACCTGCGGGGAGTGCCTGCAGCCCCCCCCCCTGGAGCGCATTAATCTGCGGGTGGTTCGAGCGGGGGGTGCGCCTGGGGCGCTGACAGGGCTGGCACCGGCCCTGCCAATTGCTGGAATACCTCCATGGTATGTAGCAAACCACCACCACCTGATCATGTTTAGGTACAATTTCTTTACATCTGATCTGCAGCCCTTGCTGACCCCATATAAGGGGTCCAGCACACATTATTCATTACATCACTCACATTATAAAATCAAATCTAGTTTTCCATCTGTTGATAAAGATAAAAAGTACTGCAACATACAGTATAATGTGACTTTATGGATGTCGATTTACAACATGTAATTGACATTTTAATGTGTGGTAGTACAGGAAAAAAAATCTATATAATTTGAAAGGTGAAAACAACATATACAGTAATTGTATTTAATGACAATTAAATTTCCTTGTGTTTGCATTTAATTACAATTTATACCAATATACAAGTTTTACATTTATTAGTAGCATTCAAGACATTATTTTTGTGTATAGAGCACATTACATTATTATATTGTGTGCAAATAGGGTACTGTGGCTTTAGCATTTATGAGGGTTGTTTCATAATAAAAGGTAAAAAAAAACAAATACAGTAAAACACATATTTTTGGGAACACGGGTAGATTTATTAAGCTTGGTGCAGTGATAAAGTGTCTGGTTTTTATCACCGGCCAATCAGCTGAAGTGATAAAGTGTCTGGTTTTTATCACCGGTCAATAAATCTGCCCCTAAGTCACCTATATTTCTCGACATTATCTCCCTCAAGAGTGATACAATTGGTCCAGCAAATTTCTAATTTTTTTTTAATACCGTCGGAAAAGGGTGTCTCAAAGTCTTAAAAAATACTCATTGACGTTGGTGATAATTTGACAAGAATTTTTTCTCACCAAGCCAGATATTTACAGGAATAAGGTGCTCGGGACCAAATCTGGAGAATAGGGTGGATGGGGAATGAATTTAAAACCCAATCTACACAGAATTTGTTTTTATTAATATTCACGGAAAATGCTTAATCACTTGCTTCAAATGACTACAGCAAGCAAACAGCGCTTTCCTTCTGGCTGCAGTTTGGCTGGTGTGTGTGTGTGTGTGTGTGTGTGTGTGTGTGTGGGGGGGTATTTAGAGGAGTATAATCTTCCAGGTGTCATGTCAATGAACCCTTTATTATTAATACTGTAAAGACCATTTCTTCACTACCTCAGTCCACTAGTGTAATGTAAACAAACATGCATGCATGACACCTGTCTGTCACAATTTCTACTGTTTTAGATGATGCACATCTAGTGAGGTTTATGACTGATGCAAAATTATTAGCCCTTTTATGTGTGGCTTTGTAACATAGATGCTCCAGCTGGTAATGAGCGGCCGTCCACCCTGCAGCCATCCACTCTGCGGTGGCGATGATGCCGCAATGCCCCCCCGGTGACGAATGCAGTTCTCTCTGCTTGGAGATGGGCAGTGCCAGCTGACAGGATCCCTGCTGCAGCCCCCAGCAGTAGATGAGTCTCGTGGCCTGGATGATCCGCCAGCCTGGCGGGCGGAGGAATCATCCGACAGAGGACCCTGTGGGGGGAGCAGTAGCAGTGAGCCAGCAGTGGTCCCCCGGTGGGGAGAGCTAAGTGGTCAGTGGGTTCCAACTACAGCCATCCCCCCCCCGCACACCCCTCAGTGAATGGACGGAGGATGTCCCACTGACCTGGAGACCCCTTGACAACTCTCGGCCCACAGGCTGGGCCCGCAGGATCCCCTTGACAAATACAGCAGTGGCCCATGGGGAGAACCACAGGGGAGGAGGTAAAGCAATGGGCCTGCAACCCAAGGAAGGCCCAAGCTTTGCCCCGGGCCTAACCTCACCTCCCCCCACCTAACTCTGGCCCACCCCTCAGCCGCATCCCCAACCAAGGCTGCTTGACACGCTGGAAAAACCCTCTGATCCTAGTACAGTGATTTTCAACCTTTTTACCTTGTGGCACACTAAATAAGATTTTAAAATTGCCAAGGCACACCATGAGATCCACACAGGGAAAAATACATTGGCCCCCACAGGAAAAAAAACATACCTATTGCCCCCATATAAAAAAAACAATCACACTGGTCCCCACAGGTAACACAAATAAAATACATTGGCCTTTTAAATGAAAAGAAGAGACCAGTAAATAACACTTGAACTGGTGGTGGCTGTAAACTAGTTTGGGCATCTCTAGATCTGGGGGCACACTTGAGAACAGCTTAAGGCACACTAGTGTGCCACGGCACAGTGGTTGAAAAACACTGTCCTAGTAGATCAGGACTCAAAAAAAAAAAAACTCACTGAATATGGAAAATGGCATGCTCAGGCCCTGCTGCTAACCTGGAAGTAACTATGATGGCTGCCTAGGAACTGTGCACTCAGCCATATGTAACTCCCATGCTCCCCTGTCTAGTACATTGCACAGCAATCTGTACTGTATCTGTACTGTCTCTGCATATCTGTTACCTACCTGGCTGTTGCGGTGACCAGTGGCACCGCTGATGGCTGCCTAGGGGCTGTGCAGCTTGGCGGGTATATGTTCCCTGCGTCTATAATCCCCAAGGAACATCTAGCATATACCTGTGTATGTATATCTGTACTGTCACTGCCTAATTGTACCTAACTGGCTGTTGCACAGCAATCAAAATCAAATCCCTAGTATGCGCAAGTATACCTGGCCATTAATCTTTCTGATTCTGATTCTGATATGTCCAGAGCACAAGTATGGATTTCTAAATTATCACTAACATTCAAAATAAATAGATAGATGTTCATACAGTATCTAAACTTTTCTGACATCATGTTACAGAACTACAGTATAGACATGAAAATACCAGGCAATGTAACTGAGATAAAATAATTGAGGCAAAAAAAAATACAGTAAAGCACATATTTCTGGGGGAAAAATCACCTATATTTCTCAACATAATCTACCTCAAGGGTGATACACTTGGTCCAGCGAATTTCTAATTTTTTTTAATACTGTCAGAAAAGGGTGTCTCATTATCTGAAAAATACTCATTGACGTTGGCGATGACTTCCTCATTTGACAAGATTTTTTTCTCACGAAGCTAGATTTTTACATCCAAATCTGGAGAATAGGGTGGATGGAGAATAGGGTGGATGGGGAATGAATTCAAAACCCAATCTAAATTAAATAGATAGATGTTCATACAGAATCTAAACTTTTCTGACATCATGTTACAGAACTACAGTATAGACCTGAAAACAGCAGGCAATGTAACTGAGTTAACATTGATCTAATAAGACAAGTCGCCACCACAGAGCTGGGTCTGCAGCACAGTTTAATATTCAAATAGGGAATCCACACCATCTACCAGTGAGTCCCAGCCTGCAATATTTGACAGTGATAGAGGGGACAGTAGGTGTGGCTCCCCCTTGGTCGGCCTAAGCCTATTTTTTTCTAAACAAACATAGATTTTAAGGTACCTCACTGTGGATATTGTGAGTGGAGCTACAATGTGGTTGGAGCATCATTTGATACTTAAAAACAGGGACAGTGCATGTCAATAATTTAGGGTGTGGTCACATAATAGTTCTGATTCACTGATTACACCACACAGTAGTGTCACTTAGACACACTGCGCCATGATAACACACCGTAATGCCCATTGCACATAGTGCCACACACCGTATTGCCCATTACACATTGTGCCACACACTGTAATGCCCATTACACATTGTGCCACACACTGTGATGCCCATTACATGTTATGCCACATACTATTATGCCCATTACACATTATGCCTCACACCATGATGTCCAATACACATTATGCCAAACACCATAATGCCCATTACACATTGTGCCACACAGCGTGATACCCATTTAATATTATGCCACACACCATAATTCCAATTAAATATTATGCCACACAACATGATGCCTATTACATATTATACAACTCACCATAATGCCCATTACATATTATGCCACATAAGTGCAACTTACCTTCCTGCTCACTGCTACTGGTTTCTTTCTTAATGCCTTGATGCCAGAGGTTTAATGCTTGGTGCCAGGGGCATCATGCTCGATGCCAGGAGCGTCACGTTTGATGCCAAGGGGGATTCATGCTCATTGCCAAGGGGATTTCATGCTATTTGCCAAAGGGGTTTCATGCCTATTGCCAAGGCGGTTTCATGCTCCTTGCCAAGGGGTTTCATGCTCAATGCTAACAGGGTTTCATGCTCAATGCTACAGTATATGGGATTACATGCTCCTTGCCACTTGGGATTGAAACGATTGTTGTCAAGAGGAATTAAATGCTTATTGCTTCAGGGGAGTTAAATGCTCATTGAAGCCTGGCTGTATTCAAAGAACATCCACGGATAGTTTGAATTTCACAATAGCTTGCAAGAAAATCGGAGCTTACGGTCTGGCAGCCAATCAGGAGCAGCAGTGGTGGCTCCTGCGTGGCTGCCGGACTGCAACTTCTGATTTGACATGCGAGCCAGCACAACATTTGAAATCCACGAGGACATGCTCTAAATACAGCTGGGCTGCCCACCGCTCTCTGTCCGGCTGTCACCGCTTTCTGCCAGGCAAGCGGCTGTCCCTGTTCCCACGAACGGCAGTATACAGTAAGGCACCCTAGTAATCAGGGTGCTGACAGCAATGAAGAAAACACTGTCAGTTCCCTGATTACTATGGCATCTTTTCTCAGCTGCATAGTTCATGTAATGCGTGGGCCGGACATGGGATCCCCTATATTTATTATGGACTGTGCTACAGCCCCAACTCTGGATAAGAAACTGCATTTTAACTTTTATTTATCCTAATTTTTATGAGCATATATAATATTTTACATTTTGGTTGTCAATTATTAGAAAATGTTAGCTATTTATTTATTGTCTTGTGAGTTTGCAAATCCAATGATGATTCTTTCCAATGACTGACAATGTTTTCTAATTGTTAGCGAGCTAAGAGCTATATTTCAATTACCAGCTATATCTTTCCTGTGTTGACCTGTTTTTTTTTTTTCGAACCAAATTGTTCAGTAAATCCTTTGAGGATCATTAGAGCAAGAAAGTTTTTTGTTTGTGGCAGACATGGAAGCAATTCATATGCAAAGTAGAAACCTATGGAGACCATTGCCAGAAGGTAGTTCATTATGAATGCAAGTATCTTGTCTGGGTTTCTAAAAAGAATGTTACTTTTTTAATCTTTAAATGATGATAAAATGTAAATTTGCAAAAAAAAGTTACATATGTAAACAATGCATTCATTATTATAGTTTGTGCTGGGTCTTATCAAAACGTAACGGGGATATAAATAAGCATGTTCTAGTTTGAAAATAACAATATAGAAGTGTATACAAATAAGATAAAATCTTTAACCTAGAAATGTTTTAGTTCTACCATATAGCAGACTAAATTTATTTAAAAAAAGTATTTGTTTGGATCATGCAGAGTTGATAAATTGAGTCTTAATTATAAGTCAATACCACCACAGCCATCAGAGAGTATTTGTATCTGTCCTTATCTCGCCTGTACCTGGTCAATTTCTCACCTATTCTGCCTCTTCAAGTGCAAAGGTCTTTATTCAGATCTGATTACAGAACAAATTTGTTCTCAAAATGGGCAACACCATTGGCACTGCAGGTGGGGCAGGTGTTGCCCATTTTGAGAACAAATTTGTTCTGTAATCAGATCTGAAACAGAGATTAGATTCTGTAAACAGAGATTAGATTTGTGTGAGTTAATTTGTTTCTGTGCAGGGTAAATACCTGCTGCATCATTTTTACACTGCAATTTAGTTTTCAGTTTCAACACACCCACCCATATTTAGCTCTCTCTGCACGTTACATCTGCCCCACCTGCAGTGCACATGGTTTTGCCCATTTTCAGAACAAATGTGTACTGCGATCAGGTGTGGTATCAACTCTCAGATGTGTACTGGTCATCATTCACACATTGACTAAATTTGCTTTCTAAGCATGTGCAGGGTGAAATCACACACAAAGATCAAGCTTTACAAATTGGCATAGTACTCACTCTTGTTTCAATTTTCAGAGTTATGAATTACTAAACTTGTTTGTATTTCAAAATGATTTCAGATTGGATAAAACGATGTTTGTTAAAAATAACTTTTAGTGGGGAATTATAAATGCTGGTGTATCTGTGCTTCCTCTTCTTGATTTTTGCAGCCAAAAACTTAAATACATCTACGGTATCATATCACTTTAACGAAAATGGCATAATTTTCATTATTAAATATTCAATGGGTCAAAAATGTATACCTTGAATATTCTTAGTATGATGTTATCAGTTTTCAACATAGAAATAGGGTGACATTTATTAGAGATCGATGGTGGGTGTTTGGCAATTTTTATCGCAAAAACGGCCGTTTTTTCATTTTTTTCCCAAATCGATTTTTTAATGGGTGGCGATTTGCGGCATAAATCGCACTTTTTGACGCGAAATCGCACTTTCTAAAAGTGCGATTTTTTTTAACTCCGGAATTCGCATCCAGATGTTTTCCCCATTGAAAAAGATACAAATCGCATTTTTAATGAGATGCGAATTTGGAAATCGCCACAAAAAATGGTCTAAAGTTCCAAAAAAAAAAGACCTGATCCTGACTGCCGGTTTGGTCAGAAACATGGCGATTTTGTCAGAACCATGCACAGATCATTGTGATCTGTGTATGGTTCTTTGTTAAAATATGTGTAAAAGTTTTTTAAAAAAATGGCGTGAGGTCCCCCCTCCTGTACATAACCAGCCCCGGGCTCATTGAGCCGGACCTGGTTCCAAAAATACGGGAGACAAAAAGCGTAGGGGTCCCCCGTATTTCTGAAACCAGCCCCGGACTCTTGGACCGGTCCTGGTTCCAAAAATACGGGGGACAAAAAATCTGGGGGTCCCCCGTATTTTGAAACCAGCACCGGGCTCCAACAGCCCGCAGTGTCATGCCACAGCCGGGGGACACTTTTTACACAAGGTCCCCCGGCCGCACCATGAGCACCGTGGCTGGTCAGCCTTGGACGGGGTACCTGGAGGAGTGGGGACCCCCCCAATAAAGGGGTCCCCCCCCAGGCTTCACCCGTCCAGGGCTGAAGCCCGGGGCTGTCACCGGCGTCCCTGGCCATTGGACGCCGGCCTGATAGGGTTAAATTCTCATTCCTAACATTGCTTAATACAGGACAACTGCAAGTGCCAGCAGACCTCCCCCGCAGGCTGGGACTTGGAGAATCACAAGTCCCAGCATGCGGGGCATTAATGGGCCCGCTGGGACCTGTAGTCCACCTGTAAAAAGAATGTTAAAATAAAGCACACACACAGAAAAGTATAACTTTAATACACACATCCACAAACACCTCACTTTTACACCGCTATACATACCGATCCAGGATCCAGCGCTGGTCTCTCTGCAGCAGAGCCGGACAGACCGCACTGACAGTGGGCTGACCGGCTTTCTCCGATGCAGCGAACAGCTTCTGTCGCGCTGTCCCAGCGCGACACAGGCTGAGAGCGTCTCCAGCTTATGTGTCTCCATGGAGACGCATAGCTCAGCCAATCAGGACTGCATCGGAGAAAGCTGGTCAGCCCGCTGTCAGTGCGGGCTGTCCGGCTCTGCTGCAGAGAGACCAGCGCTGGATCCTGGATCGGTATGTATAGCGGTGTAAAAGTGAGGTGTTTGTGGATGTGTGTATTAAAGTTATACCAGCGGGCCCATTAATGCCCCACATGCTGGGACTTGTGGTTCTCCAAGTCCCAAGTCCCAGCCTGCGGGGGAGGTCTGCTGGCACTTGCAGTTCTCCTGTATTAAGCAATGTTAGGAATGAGAATTTAACCCTATCAGGCCGGCGTCCAATGGCCAGGGACGCCGGTGACAGCCCCGGGCTTCAGCCCTGAACGGGTGAAGCCTGGGGGGGGGACAGCTTTATTGGGGGGGTCCCCACTCCTCCAGGTACCCCGTCCAAGGCTGACCAGCCACAGTGCTCATAGTGCGGCCGGGGGACCTTGTGTAAAAAGTGTCCCCCGGCTGTGGCATGACACTGCGGGCTGTTGGAGCCCGGTGCTGGTTTCAAAATACGGGGGACCCCCAGATTTTTTGTCCCCCGTATTTTTGGAACCAGGACCGGTCCAAGAGTCCGGGGCTGGTTTCAGAAATACGGGGGACCCCTACGCTTTTTGTCCCCCGTATTTTTGGAACCAGGTCCGGCTCAATGAGCCCGGGGCTGGTTATGTACAGGAGGGAGGACCTCACGCCAATTTTATTTATTTTTTTTCAAACACAAAATCGCATATTTTACAAAAAAATTGCACCTTTTCATGACTAAAAAAATCGCACTTGTCATCCCGAAAATCGCCCTACATCGCACTTACTCACACTTTTCATGCCGGAATACACACCTCATTAAATATTCGCTTTTTGGAAAAAAATGCGATTTTAAAAAACGGCGATAAAGGGCGATTTGAGCAAAAATCGCATTTTCGGAAAAACGGTAAACACAATAAATCTCGCCCATAGAGTCTAGTGTGTGTATGAAATATAAATGTGTTCAAGTGTACATTCAAAGCTGGTGCAGTTCAGCCCATGTGCTAAAACACACAAAACCACAAGAGAAAAAAAATATGGTACTTGTCTAGTTTCACAGCGGCAGCTTGCGCTATGTTTGAAGCTACAATATTAGCATAGCCCAACGGCTGCCTTACTTGTGTAGTCTCACGGTAGCAGCATAAGCTACGTTGTCTGCGTAGCCCAATGGCTGCCTAGCGTAGTAAGTGTAGTGTCTCCACGGCAACCCTGCGTAGTTAGTGTAATCACCTTACTGTGCCTGGGAGCTGCAGCTTTGTCCACGGCATCCCTGGCAAGTCTACTGAGAACCTCTCACACAGTACCGGCGCCCGCATGATCCCCTCTCCGCTAGTGCAAGTGTCCCGGTACCCTATCGCAAACTAATAGGAGAGACGCTGAAGGTTCATCTTCAGCGCCTTTCCTCCAATTGATTCTATTGGCCGCCTAGTGGCCAATCAGGAGCCAAATTTCTCGGCTCCTGATTGGCCGCTCGGTGAATAGATACATTCGGAGGAGAGGCGCTGAAGATGAACCTTCAGCGTTTCTCCTATTAGTTTGCGAGAGGGTACCGGGACACTTTTGCTTTTTTGTTTACTGAAGACCCGAACTACTTCAGGTAATAAGAGGACCAGATCTTCACCGGAGGATACTTGTAACTATAATTTGCTTCCACAGGTCTCCTATGGATTTCTTCGGAAACTAGCCCCGGACCAGGATGCGGACACCGGACCAGGACGCCAACACTGGACCAGGACACCGGACTTGTACCGAGGGCTACCTACAGGCTCAAGATAGGTAAGTATGTATCATACCCCGTTCCTTCCATCTACAATAATTACCTCTCACAGCATAGCAGCACCGCAACCATTTGCTGGCAGAATGATTACATTTTCCGGCTGCTGCTTTGTGCTAAGCTACTGTTAGTTGATACATAATGTATGGACTATGTATGTATGTATTAAAGTTTTATTTTTCTTATGAGTCAGTGTGATTTTATTTAACTATTGGTTTTGCTGTGGAACTAAAAGTCCCAGCAAGCCCATTAATGGGCCGTATGCTGGGACTAGTTCTCAAAGTCCCAGTATGCGATCCAGGCTTGCTGGGACTCATAGATCCACAGCAAAACCCAATGGTTTATTCTATTTTTTTACACTTTAATCAGCCGGGTACCCACAGCACAAGGGTACTAGGGACAACACCAGGCCTGGGGCTGGTTCTTAAAATTTGGGGGACCCCTAGTCATTTTGTCCCCTGTATTTTGGGAACCAGCGAAGCCCCTATTTGGCCAGTTTCCTGATTTTTTTTATTCCCAGCCCGGCTCTTTCAGCCTGGTGCTGGTTACAACCTTGGGGGTGACCCCACGCCTTTTTTTTATTTTATTTATTTTTCTATTTTTTTAACACTGAAGCCTGCACAGATATGACTGATCTGTGCAGACTGCATATATAAATTTGTATTAACGGCCGTATATACGGCCGCTAATATGAATGGATACGCCATCGGAGGTTTACAAAGCAGTCATATCTGACTGCTTTGTTAATAACCCTCCGGAACACAAATTTGCATACGGCGGAAACAGCCGTATGCATTCGTATTCATTCGTATTAAGAATACGAAATATCATATTTGTATTCTTAGTAAATTTCCCCCTCAGTCTCACTGGATGCCCATTAGCACATGTCTTTGTCTCTGGGAGAAAGTGGTGACGCTGTAAAAAATTCACCGACTCCTTCTCTGTCTGCGGTAGGTTAAAGATAGTTAATTAGTCGGCAGCCATAACTGACACAATGTACTGCTGACTGACTACGATAACTGCGTACCGCTGACTACGCTGGCCGCTGGAACACTACGCTGGCTCTGATAGGGACGCTGGCTACGCTAAGCAGCCGCGGGAACACTATGCTACTTCTGACAGGGACGCTGACTACGCTAACTACGCTAAGTGGCCGCGGGAAGACTACATTACTTCTGACTGACTATGCTAACTACACTGGCCGTGTGTACACTACACTGATTCTGACATGGACGCTACGCTGACAACGTAACTACCGCCGTGAAACTACACAAGTACCAAACATATTTATATACTGATCTCCAAATATGTATTTCATTTATTCATAACCATAAAAAAAAATTTGAAATACATTTCATGTAAATATTTTCAATAATGGTGGACAAATATAAAAATGGGTAATCTATATTAATTGCATTCAGTTTGTGCAATTAACTGCGATTAATACCACTGATAGGCACATAAGTGCCGCTTACATAAAACTGCCAGGGGGGTTTACATGCTTGTTGCCAAGTCGGATTGCATGCTCGTTGCCAGGGGTTCCATTCTCATTGCAAATGGTTTCCTGCTTGTTGCCAGGGGTTACATTCTCATTGCCAGGGGGTTTATGTGCTTGTTGCCTAGTGGGTTAATGTGCACATTTCAGGGGGGGGGGGGGTTTATGTGCTCATTGCCTGGGGTCGTGGGGGGGGGGGTATGTACTTGTTACTAGGGGGGGGGGGGGGTTATGTGCTCCTTGCCAGAGGTATTTACATGCTCATTACCAGGGATTGCAGGGCTACAGTGCTCCCAGAATCCACACTTCCGGGTAGTGCTGGGCAATCTGCACTCCCCTGACAGACACTAGAGGTGATGGAGCACTTGTCTCCTTTACAGTGGCAGTTCATTTTTGAAGGGGTGCAGGGCCTCTGTCTGCAAGTGGACAGAGACTCTGCACCCCTGCGGCACAGTTTCCCTCGCATGTCCCATCTCCATTTTCCTGGTGGATGAGGTAGGAGAGGGGGCCGGCAGCATGCTGGGGGGGGGGTACAGGAGGGGCATTCAGCAGGTAGTGGGCTGGAAGCAATTGTCATGGATGGCACCCTGCTACCCTGGGTCTCTGTAATGCTGTCAGAGACTCTGCGCCTCCGTGATACTGCACCCCCCACCATGCACGGGTGTTTCCTATGCGATAATGGCTTTGAAAATTTTAATCACAGTAAAAGTGCTGCCACGTTAATGTGATATTAACATGTTAAAGCACCAGCACTCATTTTTATTCACTAAAAATGGAATAATTACACATGACATACATCATTTTTGAAAATGCTGGTGTGTTTGTCAGGTATCAGGAAAAGTCCACTCTGTCTCATGGAGTCCAGGGCTTTCATAGGTCACTAGAACCACTTTTGCACATGCACACTGTACTCAAAAACATATGAGAGGGCAGTTTTCTCCTTGCCCAAACAGATTCTATTCTCAAGGGTTGTCTCATCTGGTGGTTTTAATTAAATGCACAGAAGAAAGGTGATAAATGAATCACAGATTTTTTGCATCTAAAAATTAATAGTAGTTTTTTTGCAATCCATTTATAGGATTTCATAGGTTTTAAAAATTTCAGTTTAGGAATATATGTATTGCATAAAAATAAAACAAAGCCCTGCAAAATATCATTATGTTTGAAAGACTGCGGATGACATTTAATGGGATGAGATATCCTGACTTTTGCGATTTGTAGTAAAAAAAAAGCAGAATTTGCACAGTTTTCCAAAATCGCCAACAAAGATGCGAATTGCGGAAAAAAAATCACACTTTTTGCCGCAAAATCGCACATTCTGACCTGTCGAATTTTCAACACGCTTCAATTCAATATCCAGATGTTTTTCCGTCACAAATTTAATAGGATGCAGTTTTGGGAAAACGTTACCAAAAATCGCAACACAAATAGACCAGGTTCTGGCAGACAAGTTTGACAGGACCACGCACAGACCAGTGCGATATGTGCATGGTTCTGTCTGTTCCACAGGAACGCTGTACACACACTGTGATCTGTTTACATCTGTGGCTCCATCCACAGACCATCCAATCATGATTGGAGAAATTCCGATGCCTAATTATGATTGGCTGGTGGGTGGATGGAGCCACAGATGTAAACAGAAGATCGCAGTGTGTGTACAGCGTTCCTATGGAGCTGGAAAAGCACAGAAGGCATCGTATGAGTATGATTTCTTTCCACAGGAATCTAAATGGATTCTACATGGACAAGAGGACAGGCCATCGGTAGATCCATAGTAATGTTTGAGTGGATGATTGTAGTATATAATAAAGTTTTATTGTTCAAATGTGTTCTAATTCTATTTTTTACACAAACATCAGCCCAGTGCCAAAAACAAAGGGGCACTGGGACAGCCCAGTGCTTCAGCCTGGGCAGGTAAATTCTGGAGGGGGGATCCCTTTATTTGGGGTCCCCACTTCCCTAGGATCCCTGCCTAGGCTGACTTGTCAGGGGGTGAATGCTTATATAAAAAAAAGTCTACCCCCGGCTATGGCATTACCCTGCTGGCTGGTTGGGCCCGATGCTGGTTCTTAAAATACAGGGGACCCCAACTCATTTTGTCCCTGTATTTTGGGAACCAGGACTGGCCCCTTCTACAATTGGTGTTGCAACTGCTAAAAAATGGAATGTGGCTTTTCAGAGAGGGTTATGACATCATGGAAGGGACATGGCCAAGGGCCCCAAATCCCATTTCCTTCACTCCAGGGGTCCAGTGGATGTGGGCGGCCCCCAGAGACTTCCTTGTCTGCAGTTTTGGTTCCTACACATAAGCTGGGTGCTGCATATAATGTTAAAGTGCAGTATCTGTCAGTGAGTAGGAGCAGACACTTCAGTGCAACCCCTTGTTGGATGACACCTGGGTTCAGGAAGCACACCTCTTTTGATGTCACTGCAAATTTGTCCCATTACTACCTTGCATTATTTCCTCCTGCAATGCGCTTGCATTTTATGGAGTTATATGACGCTTTTTGTCCCCTGTGTCTTTGGAACCAGGTCCGGTTTAATGAGCCCGGAGCTGGTTATGCTCATGCTCATGGTTCTGTCAAATTCGCCCATCACAACCTGGTCTGCATGTGTGGTAATTTTTAGTTAAGTTTTCCTGAATTTGCATCTCATTAAATATGCGCTTTGTAGACTTTATAATAGGAAAACTTCTGGATATTCCGGCGTTACTAAAAACCGGGAGGACAATTGCTATCCACTTTATACCTGCCACTCACTTTGCCCAGATGTCTACAAACCAACAGTCTCTTTCCCTCGGGTGACGTGAACCTGCAAGTGGAAGGGCGACCTGCAGTGATCCCTGACTGCCTTGGCTAACAAGCGGGACCCCGAGAGGTACAGCCTGTATCGGGACGCACACCAGCGCTGTACGGCTGGAGCCCAGTCACTCCCGGCGTTGACTCTTTCAACGGGGTGTCACGCCGGTGGACAAGATGGCATCCATCTGTATCCTCCATCCGCATCGTTGTTTGTCATCGATGCGCTACCGGTAATTACAGCTCCACACCGGTTGAGACTTCTACATTATATCATCACAAGTGAGTTCTCCGTAACATCTACAGGCTACATTCATCATTTATCAATTGGAATACCATACATCACTCTTTGTCAGCAATAACCACATTGTCTTCTACAAGGACTTATTCTTTATTCATCATTCCATCACATATCATCATAAACAGGCTCCCCTCTTATAATTCGGACTTTCCATCTACCAACAATAAGTGGGTAAGAGCAACTGGACTTATCATCTATACATCATTAAGTCTGTGGTCTGTGACAGGTATAGGTGGTCGAAATTTGTGCATAATTATCTATAAATTTATATCCATTAATTTTATATGTATTTGAGTCTTTTTAATTGTTATTTTAATAAATACTATTATGTGTTTAATTCAGTGCGCTCTCTAAGTATTCTTGAATAATACTAGTCTGCTGTAAAAACAGTGTACACTACTGATCCTTAAATCAATATTTATCAAAATACCCCATTGGTGTGAGGTACATCACATTTAAGGCAGCACAGAACAAAGTAGAGCTTGTCATTTATATTAATTATAACACAAACTAGGATGGCAGTAACTGAGAATGGAGCACAGGGAAGGCAGGAACTATTAAATGGATACACAAGCAGAATCTGGGAAAGACTAGACTGAATGCTGGAGTAATGTATCATCTGACAGTCTCCTGTCCACAGTGATGATGCCCTTTTTCTAAAGAGGAGATTCAAATTTGAACATGGAATCATGTTTGGTGCATCTGTTGGCTGGAAGAACACTCATGGCGCCTGACGCAGTGACACGGAGTCAAGCACTATCAGTGTTGTTCTTCCAGCAAACAGTATCCTCCAAAGGAGGCACTCCAGTGACCCTCCATCAACAGTGAGGCAGCACGGACTCCTAGATTGCACCTTGGGACATTCTTTCCTTTCTTTTATATTTGGTTCATCTGTCCCTTTAAATTGACATAGTATCGGGAATCCCTATGGAAGCTGATGCCACCTGTGCACTGAGACACTGCAGCTGAAGTACAGGGAGCTGGCCTGTAAGAAACAAAAGTAATGGGCACTAGAAACTTCCTGCCTGCTGACCTCCTGTGGATCCCACAGACCAGCACTGCTGGACCTGGTAAGTAAGCAAGCACTAGGTTCTAGAGTGCTGTAAAAGATAAAAGGGAGGCCAGGATATGGCAATATCATGTAGACCAAGGGAGTAGAGGCGGTCACTGGTGACTTTTCTGAGGACAGTCTCATTCGAGTGGAGAGAAGGGTAGCTAGACTGATATTGGTCAAATAGGCAGTGGGTGAAAATAAATTTGTTAAGGTAGTTGCAGACAATTTGCTCAACGAGTTTATAGACAAATTGGAGGAGAGGGATGCAATAGTACAGTAGTTAGACAGAATTTAAAAGGGAGAGATTAAAGAGCTGGACAAGAACATGCTAAAGTAGAGAGGTGGAGGGAAGGAGGAAGGGAAGTGCCATAGCTTCCAGATACAAGGGAGAAAGAAGACAGAGTTGGTAAGATGGATAGAAGGTATATCGGAAAATTAGGGGTATGGTTGTGAGAGGACAGTGATGTTCCAACATCAATTTTAAATTTGAAAGTGGCTAGCAAAGTCAAGGGCAGAAAATGAAGGAGGGGGGAGTATGCATACATTTTTAGTACATGTCCTTATTTGATAATAAAAATGTCCATTGTGCTACAGCATGATTTCCTTGATGAGTACCATCATAGTTTATTTTTAACAAGTACATTACTTCCACAAGTCTTTGGTGGAATGGCCACAAATATAAGTCAATCTCCACTGGCCTATACTTGCATGGCCTGAAGAAATCATTCGATGTTCAGCAACCACCATCAATTGATTTCCCCAGGGCAGTGGAGACTGACTTATATTTGCAGACTTCCGGCCAACGATTGGGCCCTGCCCCCAGCACCCCATGTCTTTCCGCTGTTTGCATGGGAATTCCCAGCGTCAGCATGGAAACGCCCACAAAACACTGGGTGTTTCCATGCCCAAACCCGGCCACTGCCACTGTCCGCAAGCACCATGATTACAGTGCAGTTCAGTGAGGGCACTCGCACAGAAGGCCTGTATGTGCACATAAACCACTCTGAAAATGTTCCAAACATGCCTGTGTTGTCCAGACCACTACCACCCAACCATGAATCATTGCACCACATTGTCACTCAGAATGCAGTCTCTTCAGCCTGGGATGTGGCCACAGTTTGAGCCTTTTGTGCATGTGCACTGTGTGTGCGTGGGGGGGGGGATGCACATGCGCAGTTGTGTGGAAATCACCACATTGTAATTTTCATACAACTGGGGAGCAAGCTGAATAAGGCCCTTTATAAGTTGTATGTATTAGAGTGAAGAAAGCATTTTACACTATTACATAATCACTATAATTTACTAGTAACTCCTACATCTTTTATTGTGTTTGAAAATAATTTATAGACTTTCATTGCAATAGCATTAACCTTTTGAGTGCCAACATCTGTGTGAGAGATGTGCAAAAATATCCACTTAAAATGCCAACATCTGCACAAAACATGAGTGCCAACAGCTCTGTGAGAAATGTTCAAAATATCCGCTAAACATGCCAGCGTCACTTTCATTTGTTATATAAATTCAAAAAAAAAATGATGTGTAAAAAAAAAAAAAAACATATTGGGTGACATTCTATGCTTTGAGATAAATGCGCATGTTATTTTAGCGCACCACATCGCCGCAAATCGCACTTTTTCAAATCGCACTTTTCAGTAATAATTCGCGTATTTAATGTGATGCGTTTTGTAGGCTGAAAAGTGCGAAGTGGTGCGATTTGCGGCGAAGTGGTGCGATGTCTTTAGTCCTGAAAATGTGCGATTTTCATGTCTGAAAATCGCACGTTTGCAGGAAAGTGCAAATTTAAAAAAAAAAAAAAAAAAACGAGCGCGGGGTCCCCCGCCCGAGCATAACCAGCCCCGGGCTCATTGAGCCGGTGCTGGTGACATAAAATCAGGGTCCCCGACAAATAGGGGTCCCCTTGATTTCATGAAACCAGCACCAGTCTCAAGGTCCGGCGCTGGTTCCCAAAATACGGGGGACAAAATGACTAGGGGTCCCCCGTATTTTAAGAACCAGCACCGGACCCAACCAGCCAGCAAGGTAATGCCACAGCCGGGGGACACTTATTATATAAGGTCCCGCGGCCAAAGCATTAACCCCCTGGCTGGTCAGCATGGGCAGGGGTCCTGGGGAAGTGGGGACCCCCCCCCAATGAAGGGGTCCCCCCCTCCAGGACTTACCAGCCCATGCTGATAGTCCTGGGCTGTCCCCGATGCCCCTGGGCGGTGGGCATCGGGCTGATGGATTGTGTAAAAAAAAAAGAATATAAACTATTGTTTTCTACTGGCGAACTATGAGTCCCAGCAAGCCTACCCCGCATGCTGGAACTTGGAGAACCACAAGTCCCAGCATGCGGGGCATTAAAGGGCCCGCTGGCACTTGTAGTTCTACAGTACAAAAAATAGTTAAAGAAAACACACTGACACCCTGAAAAATAAAAGTTTAATACACACATAACACACACACACTGATACTTACCTACCTTGAGCCCGTAGGTCGGTCCCTGGATCCGGGGTCCGGGCTCCGGGGCTCCAGGGCAGAAGAGTCCGGTTCCGGGGCCTTGGTCCTGGTTCCGGGGCTGGTCCGGGGTTCCGGCGCTCCTGGGCTGAAGAATCCGGGGTCCAGGATCCGAGGTAGTCCCCAGGTGTACCTAAGGAAGGAAATCCTACTCACCTGGTCCCCGGCGACGACCTCGGCATCCTCTCCGGCAGTAGCGCTGCTCCCATCTGGTACCCGGCTTACAGGACTTTCACAGGCGCAGAGATGTTCCTTCCTCGGCGTCTCTAGTCAGAATGATTTCTGGCCAATCAGGAGCCGAGAAAGTCGGCTCCTGATTGGCCAGAAATCATTCTGAATACAGACGCCGAGGAAGGAACATCTCTGCTCTAGATGCGCAGAGATGTTTCTTCCTCGGCGTCTGTATTCAGAATGATTTCTGGCCAATCAGGAGCCGACTTTCTCGGCTCCTGATTGGCCAGAAATCATTCTGACTAGAGACGCCGAGGAAGGAACATCTCTGCGCCTGTGAAAGTCCTGTAAGCCGGGTACCAGATGGGAGCAGCGCTACTGCCGGAGAGGATGCCGAGATCGTCGCCGGGGAACAGGTGAGTAGGATTTCCTTCCTTAGGTACCCCTGGGGACTACCTCGGATCCTGGACCCCGGATTCTTCAGCCCAGGAGCCCCGGAACCCCGGACCAGCCCCGGAACCAGGACCAAGGCCCCGGAACCGGACTCTTCTGCCCTGGAGCCCCGGAGCCCGGACCCCGGATCCAGGGACCGACCTACGGGCTCAAGGTAGGTAAGTATCAGTGTGTGTGTGTTATGTGTGTATTAAACTTTTATTTTTCAGGGTGTCAGTGTGTTTTCTTTAACTATTTTTTGTACTGTAGAACTACAAGTGCCAGCGGGCCCTTTAATGCCCCGCATGCTGGGACTTGTGGTTCTCCAAGTCCCAGCATGCGGGGTAGGCTTGCTGGGACTCATAGTTCGCCAGTAGAAAACAATAGTTTATATTCTTTTTTTTTACACAATCCATCAGCCCGATGCCCACCGCCCAGGGGCATCGGGGACAGCCCCGGACTATCAGCATGGGCTGGTAAGTCCTGGAGGGGGGAGACCCCTTCATTGGGGGGGTCCCCACTTCCCCAGGACCCTTGCCCATGCTGACCAGCCAGGGGGTTAATGCTTTGGCCGCGGGACCTTATATAATAAGTGTCCCCCGGCTGTGGCATTACCCTGCTGGCTGGTTGGGTCCGGTGCTGGTTCTTAAAATACGGGGGACCCCTAGTCATTTTGTCCCCCGTATTTTGGGAACCAGCGCCGGACCTTGAGCATGGTGCTGGTTTCATGAAATCAAAGGGGCCCCTATTTGTCGGGGACCCTGATTTTATGTCACCAGCACCGGCTCAATGAGCCCGGGGCTGGTTATGCTCGGGCAGAGGACCCCGAGCTCGTTTTTTTTTTATTTTAACCGTTTTGTGTTTTTTTTAACACCAGAACCCTGCACAGAACATTGCGATCTGTGCAGGGTTCTGGCTATTTCGCCAAACAGAACCTGGTCTGAAATAAGTGCGCTAATTAGACACCTAAAAAGTGCGATTTGAAAATGCGCATTGCATTAAATAATCGAGTTGCATACTGTTCTGTACGAAAACATCTGGATGTGATAAAAATGCAAATTAATCTCGCACTTTTGGTCAGCATGCATTAACGCACATAATATGCGATTTCTGTACCTTAGCGCATCCTATTAAATATGCGTTTTGAAGGACAAATGCGATATCGCCATTTTTTTGACTAATTAACGCAAAAAAAAGCAAATCGCAGCACATAGAATGTCACCCTATATTTGTTATTATGATGATTAGAAATTTTGGCCTGGCAGTTCAGACCTGCTCGCTAGGCTGCATATGTTTGCAGCCTAGCAAACAGGTAAATGGTGCCCACCGCTTGGCTGAATGTCCACCCACCGAGTCTGATTCACGATGCTAGAAGGTGAGGGGATGTGTTCCCTAACACATCCCCTCGCATGTGACCGAACAGGAGGAAAATCTAATGAGTCAGTCTAATCTGACTTTTATTCCGGAGCAGATCGCTCAAAAGGGGGCAGGTGCAAGTTGTGATGTCATCCACCCGCCCCACAAAGGCATCCACATGCCTGCATTCACAGGGGAATGCACGAGGGGACTTAGTGATAGAAAATGCACATGGATAGTAAACATATTCCCCACACAATTTAACTGACATTTGGGGGTGCTCATTCATTTTTTTTTTAGGATGATCTGTAATGTCCAGCTTTTCTAAACTGCAGATTAGTGGAAGCCTTAGACCTACTCACATTTGCACAGATGGCAAAACTGCTCAAATGCTCAGGGACTGCTTTTGAATTTGAGGGTTTCTTCTCTTTCTGTTGCTTGATTAATCAATAGGCTGTTTAGGCTGCAGCCTAGGGTGCCAGTACTGGGGGATACATTGCAGGTGATAGCCTTGGAACTTAAGACCTACTGTATGTTGTTCCATGCTCCTTAGCTTTCAGCCAGGAGGCTGTTTCAATGTAACTTACCTGTGGAACCATTAATTTGTGCACATTGTGCTAAATTGCCAGCTTGGCAGCCTATAGCGAAAGTCTAGGAGCTCAGTAATCTGATTTGCATAGTGTGTATTGGGGACATAAGAAAATGCCTACTTGTCACCTTGGGGTGTGCATAACAAAAAGAAAACATAAAAAATAAACTATAATATTGGGTATTTAAAAAAGACAGTGGACCTGGGTTTCTCTAAACATTTTGGGTTTGACTTCAATCTACAGTTTCATTTCAGTTACTATCTGAATGTCCCTGGCAACAACCCTTACCATCTTACTGATTGATCAGTGTAATTAATAAAATATATCTGTTTTACACAATACTTCACTGAAATTCAATGTAAAATCCAAATGATAAAAATACTGAGGTTTTTCAAATGAGCATTAATTAAATATATTTATTTTATTTTCATTACATTTCTGTACAGATTTTTAAAAAGTCCAATTTCTATAATAGTAGCATTCACCTAAATGTAATTTATTCCCCATACTTTTACAATAACTAATGGATATAGTTTTATCACAGACAATAATGTTATTTCAGTCAAATATAATGTAATGGGACATTTAGTGGGACACACAATGTATTTGTGTCTTTAAATCTGTGGACTAGATAGAAAACCTTCATTGATGATTGTTCGCAATTTTGCTGTCACAGTTCATAAATCTAGTGTTTCAGTGCAGTATAAATCTCAGTGTAGAACTAGATCTCTGTAAACGGAAACTAAAAACAATTGTCTGAATTGACAAATTATTGATTTGAAAAGTTTTCATTTGTCAGGATACAAGTACTTTCAAAGAAAGTTAGCAGCTGGCGGTGGAGGCTTCTTACAGTACAGTAGTAGAAACTACAGGAAAATAATAAGAATAAAAGTTAACTTTACCTCAAGTGAAGGAAATTCAGGTAAAACAACTAAGGTGGCCGTATTGTATTCATTATTAATATATAACACATACTGTATATGTATTTTTTATATATAAAAAAAGCACACCAAAAAAAAGCCAATTCATTTGCACATTACTGTACTGTAAACAAGATTTCTGTGTGGTTGGTACTGCAAGGAGCAGGTGTGCATTACTGATGTGAATGTTCAAATATACTCTGTAAAGTGCTGCAGAAGATGTGTGCACTATTTAAGAAATTGTTAATAAATAAATAAAAATAAACTAACAATCACATGCTGTAGAAAGCATCTGTAGGGGAAAAAAATCCTGGTTCCTGCATGTATCTACAATTAGAGTGCTGCACAGTGGTGTAAGTTTGTCCCAGCTGCCCGGAGGCAAGATAAATATTGGTGCCCCCGCCACCTACATACACATATACCACCTAATACAACTATATATATTGATGTGTGTATGTATATTATGCACTGTATATTATGTTTAAAATAAAGAGAGTGTAACATCTATTTATCCTGCTAGACAAGCAATATCAATGGCTTTCAATTAACTGATTTAAACATCCAGGGGAGTAGAGGTGCCCTCTTGGAAGCAGGAGCCCGGCAGCAGATGACTCCATTGCCTCCCAGAGTTACGTCTCTGGTGCTGCATCAGTTCTACATTGCTGCACCTGACCAGTCTGCATAATATGAATCTTAAACAGGCCGCCCATTGGAACTACCTTGCCAGGTCCAGGAAGTCTGCTTCCATTGACTCAGACCCGAAGCTCATCACTTGGACAAAGAGGGATGTTGCCTTAATTTCATAAAATGTTTCCAGTTGCCACCCCTCTCTGCCACCAAACGCCACACTAATCACATACTAGTCAGAATCAAGCCTAGTTCAACAGTTGAGCAATGAGTTAACTTACATTGTTTTGTTCAGTTGAATAAAACATCCACTGAATATTTCAGTATGCTGAATTTAAGGGTCAGATTGTATCTCATGTGCATGTGTATCTGAGTGACAGAAGTTTGTGCCAAGATCATTCCAAGGCTTCTCACTACAGAACAGAAAGACAAAAGAAAGCACATTTATATGGACATTTTAAGTCAAAGCGGTACTCATTTTGCATCAGTTACTCATGTAAAGAAGAACATGACATAGCCATTGAGACTCCTGACTGCTCATAATATACAGCAATGCTTTGACTAATGGAAAAAAAGAATGCAGCGGTGTGTGGATGCAGAAAGGGAGTCCATAGGGGAACAAAGTTATGCACAGTAGTTAATACTAAGTAATGTACCTTTTTAAAATAAGTGAGTATTGGCAAAGCTCTGTTAACTGTAGTTACTGCAAAAACACTACTCTAGCCTTAATGAATAATACCCATAATGTCAGTAGTTAAATACATACTGTATGTCACTATTGCTTTTTGATGCAGGATAAATGCTCTCTGTGTTCTTTATTTAATATGGATCACATATGATAAGCTGCTCCTGACCCTGGCCCATTTGCATTTTGCTTTATCGCATATGGGTAGGTGGGATTCAATGTCCCGTCTGCCGATCAGCAAAAAGGGTGTATGTCCACATAAACGGCCGTTGACTGTCAAAAAATGTCCATGATCCACGGCCGTTCTTTTTTTTTTTTTAACTTTATTCACTTTTCCATACAAAAAGACAAATACATTTAACGTACTGAAAAACACATACATTGGAGTTACACTATTGGTTGTTTTTCATAAGATTGTAGATTCAAAATAAAGATTAGCTGCTGCGTCTGTTACTTATTCAATTATCAATATACCAACATCTGCAGGACTGGGGATTTTTCCAGAGTATAGGGGGATAAAATTTAAAATTCTATTCGAGCTTATTAACATTAATGCTTACTACAGTAGAACAATAATCGGAAGATATTGCATCTTCCTAAAATACAGGGATACTAGGCTGGAAATCTAACTGGGCTGATGATCTACCTATTGGTTCTTACACTTATTGCCAGTGTTGCTTACCCTCAATCCCAAAGTTGGCATCCACGGCCGTTCTTGGCAAAATGGGCCCAACAGCTTTAAAAGTTAGTCCCATTCTGTCGATCTGCCTATTCAATGCTGTTGGGAAAGACAGCATTAAACAGGCGTCCGCCGCTATTTCCCCTGTAGGAAATAGTGGAGGCTATTGAATGTCCCCCACAGTATTTGAATGTAATGAACATGAATTTGTCGAAATCATCACCTTAAATCTAGTGTCAGTACATTTTGCCATATGTTATTACTTATTAATTTTAGCAACTGTACCACATCTTCAACAATATGACAGTAGCCACCGGTACTCTGCAGTGCTACTTATTAAGCACTTTCTGAGGAACCTTTTGCCCTCCAGCTGTTGTTGAACTACGCATCCCAGCATGCCCTGCTACAGTTTTGCTATTTGGCCATGCTAAAACTGTTGCAAGGCATGCTGGGATGTGTAGTTTAACAACAGCTGGAGGGCCAATGGATGGTTCCCCATCCATGGTTTAGGATAATGTCTCTAAAACACTTTACAAACCTTTACTTATATTGGTCATTAACACTCTATCCACACAAGTATGTATGTGAAAAAATATATATTTATTTTCATTTATGTTGAGCCAATATATTAAACTGGGCTTTACAGTGAATGTGAAACAGAATTGAATAAATCCAAGTGATTTACTTAAAAAACAACAATAATCTTGGAAATAAATTACACATGTAAAAGTGCAATGTTGTGTAACAGTTTTAATTAAGGAATGTTGTGACAGTTTGTGCTCATTTCACTGTTTGAACATTAAAGCAACAGGAGTTGTTACAGTGGGTGGTAAATGTCTTAGTTATTGCCATTACCTGGTAGCATATGGAGTTGCATGAATGCAAATGAACTTGACAGAGCACATGTTACTGATGATTGACAAAATTGAGCTTTATGCTCTGCAGTTTAGAGATGAGAAAAATACAATAAAACTCCAACAAAATTAGTACAGCTATTATTGTATTAAACATAATTTGCACTGATATATTACTAACCTGGGGGAAAAAACACCTAATTGTTTATTTGGCACTTACTGATAAAAATAAAAATGTACCTAGTTTCTTACAGGGACATTTTTCTAAACCTTTATTTTGCCATGTACTGTATAGCAATGTTATGGGCCAGATTTAAGTAACAGTCCACCCATAGGCACAACATTGTGCCCCACCCCCTTCCTAGCCTGTACCTACTGATGTAGCCATCTCAGTCCCTGTTGCATGTCTGAGGCGCACTGCAGTCCTCTCCTCCTCCCCAGTGCTGGAGGTGTCGCTGCTGCCACTGCAGCTGGCGCTCACGGCTCACTTCCATAGCCGCTGCCATAGTGCTGCTGGAATATGGAGCAGCAGACAGCGGGAGCACGGAGGCAGTACCAAACTTCCCATTAGGCGACATAGACACTGAAACGTAGCACCGTGTTCCCTCGCATGGCTCGCTGGGCTCGCCATGCTTCGGGCATGGTGCTTCGCTACCCTCAGCACTCTATTTTATTCTCCCACCATGCCCTAGTGGATGGTAGGGCATTAAATACCACCTGTCTGCACATCTCAGCTCAAAAAACAGGGAAAAACCCCATGTTGACCTTTGGACTATCAACCTTGCCCATGTCGCCCTAATGCTTGTCGACCCAATGCTTTTTGACCTAATGACCATATCCCGTGTTATCCATTACATGGAGTAATGTGTTAAGTCAGTATTATACACATTATAGATTTCTGCACTCTGCATATATATAGTAATAGTATTAAATGAGGGAGATTTCAGGCTTTGTCAGGTACTACATGCTTGTATTTGCAGACTGCAGCTGAACCTTACACTGATATATACAGGCTGTAGCTGAAACTGCATGTTGGTATATGCAGGCTTAAACTGGAACTGCACACTGGTATTGGATGTGCATGTAGAAGGATGTGAGAGTTAATGAATGCAGGTACTCATAGTGCAGAGGATAAGCAGTCTGAAGACTGCTCTGGACAGAAGTGCATGACTTCAGTAAAGGCTAGAGTTAAAATTTAGCAGTTTGAAAGGTGGACTGGCTTAGCAAACAGGGGATACAGTTATTGCTAGTGTGGGACAACTCAATAAGAACCTCTTAAGGTGCACATACACAGGTCTGATTTGATCGATGTATGTTCCCGGGAACATCATATCGGAACTTGGAGATCTTGGGCCTTATTCTGGTTGGTGCGGCCGGGCCGTACGCGTACGTTCCGGGGTTTTTTATGATCTGCGCATGCGTTCATTCGCTAATGCGCAGGCGCGAACACTCCACAACGCTTACGGACGGGTCTCTACGTGCGAAAAAACCTGTACGCGAGTGTACGGGCATTGGGGGCGGCATAGGGGCGTGTTGAGGGGAGCGGCCGAAATAATGATGGAAAATGGGCGTAAACATGGGCGTACACGGGGGTGTGCACCAAAAATGAGCGGTGCTACTACCGCACGATCGACTAAAGCACCGTTCATTTCGGACACAAAACAGGCGGCCGCCAACCGCCATCTCAGACCACCCCTACAGATACGGCATGCCAGCGTGCGCCTGGGTTTGCTAATTTACGCTGATTACTACTCAAACACATACACCTGAATGTAATAACCAATGCTGCAGTCTATTAAGTCCAAACCATGATTTCACTACCTGCAAGCCACACACAGCACTCAAACACATTGGAAGCTTATCTTTCTATACTTCTCTACATTTAAAGGTTTGTTTAATTTAAGCTAAGAATCTTTTTAAGACCTGCTTATATATGCTAAGGTAGGTATTTGTTAAACAGTTATACACATTCACTACGTGCTTTCATAGACTTTACACAGTAGCACACTCAATCTACACAAGTCGACATGTGTCAACGTGTTCACTCTAATACAAACATAGGTTTTGTATTTATGATACAATAACATAAACCACATCTAACACCTACAAAGGATGTTTCAGCAATGTTTTAAGCCCATGCCCACTATTTTGCACATTAATTAATTCAATCAATTAATTAATTTTCATAATTATAGTTGAAAGGCAAGATTTGCAGGTCCATATATGTGAAGGGTATGTCAGCGTACACGGACGTACGCTCACTCTCACGAGCGGTGACATAAGCTGAGTTTTCTATTGAAAACAATAGGGACCCGTCCGTGCAAGCTGGCGTACGCTCAGATAGCCGCAAGACGGACGAGAGACGTCCGTAAACGGTGGTGTACGCTCAATTGTACGCCAGTTGTCGGAGTGTAAGGGCTGGCCCGTCCGTGTACGTTGGCGTACGCACAATTGTACGCCACTCCCCTTTGACGTTGTTTCTGGCCGTACGTATGCGGCTGAGTTGTGGGTGGACTTAACCCCAACGGCCGCGTACGGATAGCGTACGTTAATAGTGAACGTACGCACGTTTGGCCGCTACGATCAGAATAACCTCCCTTATGTGCAGTACATAAGAAAAATCAGAATCAGAACATCAGCGGCACATCGCGGGTGCTTTTTAGCATCTGTGATGTATTGCATCTGATTTTCCTTGAACTCCCACACCAGCCTTTTATATGCAATCAATTGCATGTGATTTATTGCATGTAAAAAATGTCAAGTGCCAAGTTTGTTTGAGCCCTTCCGGGGAGCTGTTGGGGAAGTTCAAGAGAAAACAGGTCCAACTTGTGCCTTAGGTGGACCTGTGTATGGGCACATTTACCATTGGATACTATGCTGAGGAAAGCATGTCTGTTTATGTCTGGATAAGACATGTAGGAAGTAAAATGGCCACCTCCAGTGACTTATCAAAACTGCCATGTGAAGCTTGCTAAGGTCACCCATGAGGTTCACAATTAAGCACTACATCTGTGCTGACCACTAGGTGGGACTGAAACATATATGACTGCAAATAGAAATAAGATGCACATAACAAACATATGCTGAAGGCATGGCAGTTCTGTGGGTTAGAAGGCTAGATGTATTAAGCTTGAAAAGTAATAATATAGAAAGTGATATTCCAGCTCCTAACAGCCATATCACAGGCTGTGTTTGGAAAATGACAGGCGAATGGCTGGTGGTTTATCACTCTCCATTGTATCACTTTTAAAGGCTCAGTACATCTGGCCCCTAGAAAGGATATTTTTTCCTTACTATGAGAAATTCAATGGGAATGATTTAATAGATTTGCCATGACAGTCATCCCTGCAAGAAATCAATACATACTGACCACAATATGGAAAAAAATTGAATGAACAGATCAAAGATTTACCTCAGAATCTGAGGAAAATGGATCAATAGGTATTCTGGATGAAGCTCTTGTCATTCTCACTGAGACATCCCTCAGATGAATGAAAAGTATAGTAGTGAACACTGTTTTAACTTTGGCCAAGATTTTTTTTTCTGTCCGTTTCATCAATATTCGGAAAAAAAAGTATTGCAGTCAAAGAGACTGCAACTGCATACTCCATCCTTCAACAATGAACACAATATTCAGTTAAGCTGTAGCATCACCAATTGCTAAATGCTTCTGATTTATACACAATCTAACCTGCTAGGCATGAACTGCTTCATTGTGTTGGCTGCTTAATGATGGAAAACTTTCACTCTTCTGCCTCGCAACAAAGAAATGGTATGTGTGTTACTGAATCCATCAGTAGTTGTTTAATGCCCCCCAAAAAATGTATGTCATACAGTAGCTTCATGCAAACTTGAATTCTTGCTGCAGTAGAGCAGCATAGTGCACCTAGAACTGACTTGCACACTGAAGGTATATTCACCAAAGTGTAGGTTTTATAGAAGTGATTTTGGTACTTGTTTCCTAGCACGGCCACAACGATCATAATCGCGGTCATCGGGGGTAAAATCGGGGCCATCGCGGGCAAAAAAATTGTGTGTGATGGGCCAGACGCGATGCCCGCGATTTTCCCATAGAGAACAATGTTAAATGCCTCAATTTACCCGCGATGACCCCGATTTCCCATAGGAAACAATATGAAATGGATCAATTTACCCAAATTATCATAGGAACAATGGTAAATGGGCCAAAAAGCACCCCTGAACATTGAAATGTCCCCCCAAAAGTAGTTTACGCCACCACGTGATCAACGTGAACCCGAAGCGTGGCGAGCGCAGCGAGCCCGCGAGGGGCGGCGGTACGCATCCTCCGACCTTTTCATACCCCTACTATCCACTAGGGCGTGGAGTTGAGAATAGAATAGTGTGGCGAGCGCAGCGAGCCACCGAGCCCCGCGAGGGGACGCGGATACCTGTGAAGCCCGCGAAGGGAAGCGTTTACCTGTGAAGGTATCCGCGTCCCCTTGCGGGGCTCGCTGCGCTCGCCACGCTTCGGGCTCGGTGGCTCACTGCGCTCGCCACACTATTCTATTCTCAACTCCACGCCCTAGTGGATAGTGGGGGTATGAAAAGGTCGGAGGACGCGTACCGCCGCCCCTCGCGGACTCGCTGCGCTCGCCACGCTTCGGGTTCACGTTCATCGCGGGGTGGCGTGAACTACTTTTGGGGGGACATGTCAATGTTCAGTGGTGTTTTTTGGGCTTTCTGGCCCATTTACCATTGTTCCCTATGATGATTTGGGTAAATTGACCCATTTAACATTGTTTCCTATGGAAAATCGCGGTCATCGGGGGTAAAGTTACCCATTTAACATTGTTCCCTATGGGGAAATCGCGGCCATCGCGCGTGGACCATTTAAGCATTTTTAGCCGCACACGACGCGACCGACCCGATTTTTCACTGTTTTCAATGCATTTCAATGGAAAAATCGGGGGCATCGCGTCGGTCGCGTCGCAGGCCACTAAAATTACCCCCGATGGCCAAGATTTGTGGCCGTGCTAGGAAACAAGTACCGTGATTTTGCCAAAAGACGCAAGGTAAATGCAGGTGAAAACTGACTGGTTGCTATGGTAAATCTCCTTTTGTATCAAGCCCACACTTTAATAAATATACCCATTAGAGAGAGAGAGAGAGAGAGAGAGAGAGAGAGGCATTTTGCTCATCCATATACAGAGTATTTGAGATGATATGTTAAACAAAATTAATTTGTTGTTAACAGTGACATTTTGTTAACTGATTTATTTATTAATTACACACAGTATTTATGATTCTATAGATATTAATGTATACAAAGGCAATATTAGCTTAAAGGTAAATAGCAACCTGCCTACTTTTATTTAAAAAAAAAAAAAAAAAACACTTAAAATAAAAAGTCATACTATCATGTAATATTTGAGCAGCCTTTTACTTCAGCTGGTTGGATGTGCCAAATGTCTTATTTGCTTGCATGCAAAGCGGAAGATTCTGTCTGGTCTAAGTTAGCAAGTGACAAAGATACAAATGAAGGCCGACAGCTAACATCACACTCAGGGCAGTGTGATCCATGGCAGGCACATTCTCACTTTTTATACTCAACAATAGAGTTCTCAGCAGTGCTCTATTCAACTGGAAGTAAAAAGAAAACAAGATTTATTACTCATAAGACACATCGCTAGGATATCTTACGTTATGATTGATTATTCCTTTAAACACTTACAAGGAATTATTTTAATAATTCAAATCACGCCTGTGTTGACTGAAAGGTAATTCTATTGCCTCACTTTCTTTAGTCTCTCATTTGTAAAATCCCTACAGTGTCTCCCAATGATCACTTATTTAATTACACTGAGAAACAGCAAGGACAGTGTGTTTATAAGCAATTGAGTTTTTTTATTCACTTCGAAACATTGAAAGACTGAGCTAATAAAGTTGAAAAAGATATGATTGTATAAATTAGAGGCCGGAATCTACTGTATCCCACCGTGTTGGAATCAAACAGTTTAAATTATGATTACAGTAATGGTCTCTTTACCGCATGCTTAGCAGTAAGTTGAAAAATTCGGAAATGGTTTCTTATAACACATTTGTAAAATGAAAAAGGAAATGCAAAACTAAAATGTAAAAGGTATAAAAAAAATTATAAATAGGTTTTGACAAAGTCAGTTCTAGAAATTACATTTCAGTTTTTCTCTGCTGAGCACAAAAAAGAAACAATGTATTTGCATAATTATGTGTAATATCCTCAAAATCAGAGACAAAGGGGAGTATTCAATAAGTGCCATATTTATAGGCAGGGCAAATATCGGTACTCACCTATTCAATGATGCCTATAACTACAGCACAGAGGGGTGTCAAGTCTAACTTTATTTTAAAACTGTTTTGTCGGAGACGGCTGAGAAGGTTAAATTCACAGCTGTCGACAAACCACGGCCATTTTCGACAAATTTTCTGACACTTGACAGTTTTTTTTTCAAAATTGAAGGGATTCCGAAAGTTGGAATCCTGGATTGAATACACCCCAATGTCCTTGACCTCTGTTTAGGCTTTCTTGGTATCATCAACCCAATGTATCTGAATAAGGTTTATAATGTAAGTAGCCATATAATATATGTGTTACCACAATTTGGACATGCCAATTTTACTTCAAGAAAGTCCCAGAGTAATCAGCACTATTAGAGGTGTGTGTGAAGCATGTTGCTTACATCTACAATTTGTGGCATTTTACAGCTGTGGGTTTCATCAAGCTCTTGGGCCCACTCAGAAGTTTAGGAGAGACCACCATTTTTAGGTCTTGGCTGAACTTTCTGGGAGAGTCAACACGTTTGCCGTAAATGACGTCAAAATACCCAAAAAAATCCATGTGGCCCATGAATGATACAGAGAGGATACTCAAAATATAAATGTCACAGAATCTGTCCGCTGGCGATCACTGGCGGAGAGGCGCCCCATCTGACTGAGACGCTTGTGCGTCTCAGTTTCCCGTCGGCGGGGGATGGGAACCCTGTCTGTCTCCACTTCAGGGAGACGGACAGGGTTAGGGGGGGCCGCAAGGCGGCGGGGACCCGGGGGGAGCCCCGTTGTAAGGCGCCGAGCGCGCATCTCCCCTTATGGCGGCTGGCGAATCTTCCGCCATCCCCTGCAAGAGCGAGCAGCGCTCCATCTGTACACTAGTCCACCTTTTCCTAAGGAGAAGTCAGACCAAATTGCCCTTGAACTCACCCGGCAGCTCCATGGGAGGCTCACTTATGATTTGGCACTTGATGTGCCATTTTTACATGCAATAAATTGCATGCAGTTCATCAGAGGCTGGCCAGTCTTTTGAAAATATCTTCAAATTATGCTGCAGCTTCTCTCCCCGCTTCCTGGCACCTGCAGCTGCCAGATGCAAGTAACTTGCTGCTGCACAGTAACCACCACTGCTGTGCACCCACCAGTGCATGGCAAACACCATTGATTGGACACCGCTGCTGCCAAGCACCCGCAGCTGCCAAGCACCCGCAGCTGCCAGCCCTATGGCACCTGCTGCTGTCCACCCCTGCACATAGGTGTGTACCAGCAGTGCTTCACCACTGGCACACACTTACAGATTGGATCCAATACATCGTGGGTGCTAAAAAGCACTGCGCTGGTTCAAGCTGTAGGGTCTGACCCAATGCAAATGGGACCGTGCATCAGGTCGATTGGGATGTCACACACATCCGAATTTGGGATGGGATGTTACACACATCCTGGAGTTAGGCCTGCCCACACGCCAATCATGATCTGAGAATTTCCAATGCTTGATCATGAGTGTCTGGTGGGCGAGCCTAACTCCCGGTCTGTGGGCAGAGCCACAGATGTAAACAGAAGATCACAGAGTATGTACAGCGTTCCCGTGGAGCCAGAGAAGCACAGAAGACAACGCATGAGTATGATTTCTTTCCACAGGAACTCAAATGGATTCTACATGGACAAGCCATCGGTGGGCCCATAGGTAATGTATGAGTGGATGATTGTAGTATGTCATAAAGTTTTACTGGTCGTGTGTGTCTGTGTTTTTTTTTCTCTGTTTGTACTGTTGTGGAACTACAAGTCCCAGTGGGACGTTAATGCCCCGCATGCTGGGACTTGTGGTTCTCCAACTCCTTGCATGTGGTGCAGGCTTGCTGGGACTTGTAGTTCCACAACAATACACCATAGTTTGTTCTATTTTTTACACAAACATCAGCCCCGGGCCACTGCACAGGGGCACTGGGGTCAGCCCTGGGCTTCAGCCTGGGCAGGTAAATTCTGGAGGGGGATCCCTTCATTGGGGGGTTCCCCACTTCAGGATCCCTGCCCAGGTTGACTGGTTAGGGGTTAATGCTTTGGCCAGGGGTACTTGTATAAAAAGTCCCCCCCCCAGCTGTAGCAATGCCCTGCTGGCTGGTTGGGCTCGGTGCTGGAAATATGAGGGACCCCTAATCGTTTTGTCACCCATATTTTTGGAACCAGGACCGGCCCCTGAGCCTGGTGCTGGTTTAAAAAATCAAGGGGAACCCTATTTGCTTTGCCCCATGATTTTTTTTAAACCAGGACCGGCTTTTTGAGCCTGGGGCTGGTTATACTCAGGAGGGGGAACCCCACACTGTTTGTTTTATTTTTATTTTATATATATTTATATATACAATGTTGTAGGGGCGGCACTCCAAACTTATGGTGGATGGTGGGGGTATGCAGCAATGAAGCGGTGCCCTTCAATACGTGACAGAATGCTCTGTCACCAATGTAGGATTGTGGGGGTCGGCGGCACTCGCAAAATAAAACAACAGGAGACCACTTCTCACTAACGTTTCGGGGCTGTGTTGCCCCTTTATCAAAGTGCAAAAATCAACCAACAGTACAATCCTGCAATACAAGAATAAATACCTGCATCCTTCCCGTCGGTCCTCCCTGCTCAGCGTCCCCGGGGCGTCTAATGATGACGTCACTGGAGGTTGATTTTTGCACTTTGATAAAGGGGCAACACAGCCCCAAAACGTTACTGAGAAGTGGTCTCCTGTGGTTTTCTTTTGCGAGTGGCGCCGTCCCCCACAATTATATATATATATATATATATATATATATATATATATATATATATATATATATATATATATATATATATAGTGGGCAGATGAGGGCACTCCAGAAAAGCTTTAAAATAAATGCCGGGGTGCAGCAGGCAGTGGGGATAAACAGAAGGGCAGAAATGGAGGCACTCCACGGACTTTCAAAATAACGGGCACAGGGACACACAGAGTTGGCCGACGTTTCGGAACTTTAATCCGTCTTCAAGGCATGAACAGACATACATACAAGATAACATACCTTTAAACCCTGTCAGGGTCCGCCTCCGGTGCCGTATCTCCCGCCGCGAGCCGGCGTCCATCACTTCCGGGACAGGTGATCGTGTCGCGGGTGTACGTCACTCTACCGCTTCCGGGATCCCTGCACGGAGCATCATGTTGCCTGGCAACGCCGACGCGGAGAGGGCACTGGTGGGGCTGGACAGGGAGACACCAAACAATCATAATGAAACAACGTTACAATCAGTGTGATGAAAAAATAAAAATAAAGTGGGAGGACACACATATGGGAACGCTGCATGAAAACAATCTATGTACATAGGCTAAGAGGCAGGTAGCAGCAGATAGAACGGGGGAGTCAGTTACATGAACATTCCAAAGGACAATTGTTCATTTAGACCTCTAGGTCTGACTGTGTCCAATCTCGCTATCCACTGTTTTTCTTACTGGAGCAATCGCTTGCCTCTGTCACCGCCTCTAAAATCTTCAGCGACCTGATCGATAATTATGTATTTGAGACTCACCAAGCTATGTTTCTCAGTAAAGAAATGTTTGGCTACAGGTTGGTCCATAGGTTTATTATTAAGCGCTGCACGTATTGCTGTGCGATGGAGAGCGATTCTCTCCTTAAAAGATCTGATCGTTTTGCCTATATAATAAAGGCCACACGGGCACTTTATAATAAGGTGGAAGGTGATTGGATGACGAAATTGTCGACACAACTGACAAAGTTTAAAAAATAACTGATTGATTTTAAAAAGAACAAATTTAATAGAGTCAATCAGGACTACTCTGAGATGAATGTATACAGATGGTTGACCAGCCCCCAAAAACCCCAAAATCGTGATAGACGGCCATGTAGAAGATTTACTAACAAAAGCAATGCCGACCGCGAGTCTAACAGCAACACTGTGTCATCTGCAAGTGACGCTGGTGCTAGAGCTACATCGTCAAAAAACGAGATGCGCCCCAAAACAGGGGTAAAAATGAGAGCAGGAAGGGCAAAAGACAAGGACCCCCTAGAAGAGGAGGACAGTGCAGAAGATCCCAAGGGACGAGGCAGAGGCAAGAGGACCTGACTTTCAACATTTCAAAAAGGATTCTATCTCCGACTGAAATAAGTGTCTTGAATAAAGGGTTGTCATTCGTGCCAACGAACAAATTTAATCCCTTTAACTGGAATATAGAAATCCTAAGATTGAACAGGACCCTCCGCCTGCGTGAATTCTTTGCACGCAAAGATACCATCTTATATCCTAAGACCCCATCTATTTATGACAGCTTCAAAAAAAAGTCTAGATTTGACCCTATCTCATCTAATCAAACCATCAAAAGCTTCACCAATATATTGGAATCGAAAGTCTGCATTGATCAAACTAATAAGACCAAATTAAAATATGCTAACCTCACAAAAGTTGAAAAATCTGCCCTATGGGACCTCCGTTCTTATGAAGATGTCATGATCCTCCCCGCAGATAAAGGGGGAGGCATTGTAATTTGGGACCTGGCCGATTACAAATCCGAAGTATACTCTCAAATCAATAACAATGAACTGTATGAAAAACTTCCCAACAACCCATATATAACTGCATATAAAACTGAATTGGATGCGATATTGACAGAGGCAGTGCGTCTTGAACAGATACCATAGACGGTGAGAGAATATCTGACAACAGAATCTCCACGAGTTCCGCTGCTATACTGCTTGCCGAAAATTCATAAAAATCTATCTGCACCCCCTGGTCGGCCGATCATATCGGCAAGGGATTCGCTTTACAGCCCTGTGTCCAGCTTCCTCGACCATTTCATCCAACCCATAGTACAAGATCTACCCACATATTTACAAGATACCACTGCTTTACTGGTCCATTTGAACCATTTAGATACTCTACCCTCTGAGACCTGGTTGGTCACCCTCGATATTTGCAGTCTGTACACGAGCATCCCTCATGAAGGGGGGATAAGTGCCATGAGAAATTTACTTCTATCAGACTCTAACTATACTGGCCCGAATGTGGACTTATTCATATCGTTGCTTACACTGACTTTGAATAGAAACTTCTTTATCTTCAACAAAGATTTCTACCCCCAACGGTCCGGCTGCGCTATGGGTTCGCCCGTAGCGCCGTCATACGCAAACGTGTACATGGCTGCACTGGAGCAAAACCTCTTCTTTAACCCTGAGACGTCACCCAAGATTCTCTTTTATAAGAGATACATAGATGATGTCCTGCTCTTTTGGCTAGGCTCTCAAGCAGAGTTTGTGGACATGATTGCTGGCATTAATGCCTTAGACTGCCCAATCAAATTTACTTTTAACATGAGCCAGGAATCTGTTAACTACCTGGATGTCTGTATCACCTTACATTCAGGTCGATTGAATTTGTCTATCTATTCAAAAAAAGACAGACCGTAACAAATTATTACTGGCACAGAGCTCCCATCCACCAGCTCTTATACGAGGGTTACCTTTCTCTCAATTTTTGAGAGTGAAGAGGATCACGAGCACCCCTGAAGCACTTGATGAAGATCTCACCAAGATGCAAAACAAATTTAAAGCAAGAGGCTTCACGGACAAAATACTGCTGATGGCTCGAAATCGGATCAACAAAATCCCAAGAAGTGAGACTTTGAAGAGAAAAGAGGTCGAAGTCCAGAAGAAAGATGTGATCGTTTGGGTACGAGCTTATAATCCTGCCGACCCGTACATTAAATCAATGTCAAACATGTTGTGGCCCACCATCCAGCACGACAAATACCTGAAACAGCTTAAAAATACACGTTTAATGTCCTGCTACACCAGAGGGAGAAACATCCGAGACTGGGTAGTCAGGACCGACATCTCTAAAAGACTCCCACCAGGACCTCAATGTAAACCTGGAGGTTGCTACTGCTGTACGGGCTGTACGACTTGTAATGCGATGATCCAATCTAAGTCCTTTTTTCATCCTCACTCGGGTCACAAGTTTAAAATTCGATATCTTCTCACATGCTCTAGCACGCATGTTGTCTATATTATAAAGTGCCCGTGTGGCCTTTATTATATAGGCAAAACGATCAGATCTTTTAAGGAGAGAATCGCTCTCCATCGCACAGCAATACGTGCAGCGCTTAATAATAAACCTATGGACCAACCTGTAGCCAAACATTTCTTTACTGATAAACATAGCTTGGCGAGTCTCAAATACATAATTATCGATCAGGTCGCTGAAGATTTGAGAGGCGGTGACAGAGGCAAGCGATTGCTCCAGTAAGAAACACAGTGGATAGCGAGATTGGACACAGTCAGACCTAGAGGTCTAAATGAACAATTGTCCTATGGAATGTTCATGTAACTGACTCCCCCATGCTATCTGCTGCTACCTGCCCCTTAGCCTATGTACATAGATTGTTTTCATGCAGCATTCCCATATATGTGTCCTCCCACTTTATTTTTATTTTTTCATCCCACTGATTGTAATGTTGTTTCATTATGATTGTTTGGTGTCTCCCTGTCCAGCCCCACCAGTGCCCTCTCCGCGTCGGCGTTGCCAGGCAACATGATGCTCCGTGCGGGGATCCCGGAAGCGGTAGAGTGACGTACACCCGCGACACGATCACCTGACCCGGAAGTGATGGACGCCGGCTCGCGGCGGGAGATACGGCATTGGAGGCGGACCCTGACAGGGTTTAAAGGTATGTTATCTTGTATGTATGTCTGTTCATGCCTTGCAGACGGATTAAAGTTCCGAAACGTTGGCCACCTCTGTGTTTCCCTGTGCCCGTTATTTTGCAAGTCCGTGGAGTGCCTCCGTTTCTGCCCTTATATATATATATATATATATATATATATATATATATATAGAAGGCAGGGGGGAGGAAAAGCAGCACTCCAGGCGTCTTGGCAATAAATCACAGTCAGGCCATCCTATATGGACAACGTTTCATTGCTTTTAATCAGCAATTTCTTCAGGTAATGGCATCAAGAATAAACAGTGTACATGTCCTACCTTATATTCACCCAAGTGTGGTACAGCGTCTTCCGGGATCGGGACCGCGCGCCCGTCCAGTTGGCGCTGTGTGATGACGTCACCAACGTGTATGTCCTGTCTGTGCTCCCGTCACCATAGCAACCGGTAAACAGGAAGGCGCAGCATTTCGTGCGCAGCTATAACAATAATAACAATAACAATAACAGTCACAATTACATAGGGTTGCTAACAACGCTGATGCATACAGGCTCTGGCATAAATAGCATATAGAGCGTTAGTTATCACAGCGACAGTATCAGAAAAGTAGGATATATATAGCAGAGAAGATATTAGATAGGGAAAATACACATATTCATACAGAACACAGGCATTCAAAAAGGTCAGAGTATTTAGCAGAGAAGAATAGGAGGAGAACCATGCATACAATAGAAGATATGAAAAAGAATAATAGATAAATGGCACAAGCACTATTGCTATAATGGTACATAAATGTTCAATTGAACTACTTAAAGATCGAAAGGTACGGGAGATGGTACATATAAATACATAGGATATAAAAATACAATGGTTCACCAAAAGGCATGTTAAGTAGGATATATTTAGCAGAGAAGACATAGACTAGAAAATACCACACATCAAGATCACATACATTCAAAAGATCAGAATATATAGCAGAGAAGAAAAGTAAGAAACCATGCATACCTGGAGAAAAAGATTAGGAGTATTTAGTAGAGAAGCAAAGTTAGAAAAGAGGTATGTCAAGATCTCTGACTGTCAGTACTAAGACTAAAGTGTATGGGTGCCATAGTATGTCCAAGTAGAGAGTCAAGTGGGTCATATACTGTGTATGCAGTCCATGGCTAGGAAAGGGAGGAAAAAATTTAGCAGAGAAGTAAAAGTGGGTAAACTATTCATACAGATCACAAACACACAATAGATCAGAATATTTAGCAGAGAAGAACAGTAAGAAACCATTCATACCATTAGAAAGAAACTTTAGCAGAGAAGAATAGTTAGAAAAGAACTTGCATGGATGTATATATATATATACATATGTCACTGACTGGATATAGTTGGTATGTGTGATCACAAAGTGACCAGTTGTGTGCTGTGCTAATGTAGGAAAAAGAAAAAAAGGGGGGGAAAAGAAAAAAAAGGGGGTCCTCTGTGGCCCCTTCATATTCGAACATTTACATGTTTGGTGTCGAACAAGAAATCTTTTTCGATGACCCTATAATAGCAGGTCAAATCGCTTTTTACTGTCGATACATGCTTGCATCAGTTTCAGCATGGCCACATAGCAAAACTAATGCAAAGCATCCTGGGATGTGTAGTTCATTAACATCTGGAGGGCCGGTATTGCCCAGCCCTGTTCTAGTGTGTATGGGCCTTTACTGCCGATGTATGCTGTGCTTTTAATCCCTGTCAGAGAGTGCTTTTTGTGAGACTGGCTGCCGAGCTGAATTCCATACATTTCCAGACTGTTACTGAGTAGTATACTCACTGCTGTTAACTACTATGTACAGTATGTGAATTAATTATTTCAGTAAAATTGTTTTTATGGTTTACTGATTGTGAGCTTCTCCATCTCTTTTTTTGCAAATATATATGTGTATATATATATATATATATATATATATATATATATATATATATATATATATATATATATATATATATATATATACTGTATATAATAATTAGAGATGTGCACCGGCCACTTTTCAGGTTTTGGGTTTTGGGTTTTGGGTTCTGATTACCTTGAGGTTTTGGGTTCTAATGGGTTTTGGCAAAACACCTCCTAAGTGTTTTGTGTTTGGATTTTTTGGGTTTTGGGTTCTGATTTTTTTGTTAAAAAGCATAAAAACTGCTAAAATCGCAGAATTTGGGTGTTTTTTTTGCTCCTACGCTATATTAACCTCAATAACATTCATTTCCACTCATTTACAGTCTATTCTGAACAGCTCACACCTTACAATATTGTTTTTAGGACAAAAGGTTGCACCGAGGTAGCTGGATAACTATGCTAAGCCACACAAGTGTGCGGCCCAAACACGTGGCTCATGTAAGAGTGGCACTGCAGCGGAGTTATGTCACAGAACAGCGCCACTGGAGTGCAATTAATATATGTCAGTGGGTATGCACCAGCAGGCAGTTATACAGATACATCAGTATTAGGCAGTGAGCCCCAGACCACAAAGGTAGAGATATACGGCAGTATTTAATTATTTATTAGGCAGTGAGCCCCAGACCAGACGGTACATACGGCAGTATAGCCAGTGAGCCCCAGACCACAAAGGTAGAGATATACGGCAGTATTTAATTATTTATTAGCCAGTGAGCCCCAGACCAGACGGTATATACGGCAGTATAGCCAGTGAGCCCCAGATCACAAAGGTAGAGATATACGGCAGTATTTAATTATTTATAAGGCAGGCAATATTTAATTATTTATTAGCCAGTAAGCCCCAGACCACACAGGTAACTAGATAAGATATAGGGCATTATTATTTATTAGGCTGTGAGCCCCAGACCACAGACCACCAGACTGGCAGATTCAGTGCAGGCAGCAGTGCAGCACCAGTGGACTATATATAGCCAGTGACAACAGCAGCAAGATACAATATTTATTTTGTGGATAGTTACACTGGTAGGTAACACAACAAGTGGCGTCAGCAAACCGGAGTTATTTACTGCGATATATGTAACGGCAGCGGTGGCAGCAAACTGGATACCCAGATATCAGCTGGTTGTCACTAGCCAGTGACAACAGCAGCAAGATACAATATTTATTTTGTGGATAGTTACACTGGTAGGTAACACAACAAGTGGCGTCAGCAAACCGGAGTTATTTACTGCGATATATGTAACGGCAGCGGTGGCAGCAAACTGGATACCCAGATATCAGCTGGTTGTTGTCACTAGCCAGTGACAACAGCAGCAAGATACAAAAGTGGATACACTGGTAGGTAACACAACAAGTGGCGTCAGCAAACCACAGTTAAAAATTTAATTACTGAGTCTGCGATATCTAACGGCAGCCAGTGGTGTCAGCAACAACAACAACTTAATTATTTTTTTTTATATTTTTATATATTTTTAATTTTTTTTTTATTTTTTTTTATATACTCTGAGAGGTAGGTACAAGGTAGTGGCACTGGCAACAACAGAGGTGACTGCCTGGTAGGTGTTTACAACCATATAACAGGTAGCCAGGCAGCACAAAAACCCTCTCTGGCAGCACAATAAAAATTATTAAACCCCCCTCTGTCTGTAGTATTCTGTAGCAGGCTAGCAGCAGCAGTGACACAATTAGAGATGAGCAGGCTATAGCAATATAGAAAGAAAACCCCCTCTGCGGCAGTACAATAAACCCCCCTCTGTCTGTAGTATTCTGTAGCAGCAGCAGTGACACAAATTACAGATGAGCAGGCTACAGCAATATAGAAAAAAAAATCACTCTCCAGCAGCACAATAAAAATGATTAAACCCCCTCTGTACTTGCAGCTCTTTAGCAGCAAGCAGCACAGTGACACACACAACGCTCCAGCAAACCCCCCTCACGGAGCAATAAATAAAACCCCCCTCTCTGGCAGCACTGCTGCCTGCTCTGCGTCGCCCCACAGAATGAAGATGGCGGCGGCGGGTCCCGGCTTTTATGTAATCCGGATCTCGCGAGAATCCGACGTCACCAATGTGACGTCGGGCCTCGATTTCGGCTCCGGGCCTGCGCGGGAGTCCGCGGACGTCCTGGATCCGGATTCGGATTCAGGACGTCCGTGCGGATCCGGATCTCGGAGATCCGGACCCGCTCATCACTAATAATAATACATTGCAGAAGACAAACAGAGATTACAGGTAGAATCGAAAAAAGTTCATGTATATTTATGAAGACTCATAAATGGGTTGGGATCGTTTGGTCTAATGCATTATGGTCGAATGTCATGACATCGAATCCATTAGGTCGAATTGCTAAAAGGTCGACATGACTCTAGGTCGACATGGGAAAAGGTCGAAATGATTCTAGGTCGAAAGGTCATTAGTTCGACAGGTCATTAGGTCGACAAGGTCATTAGTTCGACATTGTCTAGGTCGACATTCACAAAGTCGACATGGGGTTTTTCACTGTTTTTTTACCTGAATGTCAACACAGTCGACATGGACACAGTTTAAAGTGCACTGCATCCCCTCGCATTGCTCGCTGCGCTCGCTATGCGTCGGGCACGGTGCCTCGCTACGCTCGGCACACTATTTTATTCTCCCACCACGCCCTAGTGGATGGTAGGGCATGAAATACCGCCTGTCAGCACATGTCGGCTCAAAAAACAGTGAAAAACCCCATGTTGACTTTGTGAATGTCGACCTAGACAATGTCGAACTAATGACCTTGTCGACCTAATGACCTGTCGAACTAATGACCTTTCGACCTAGAATCATTTCGACCTTTTCCCATGTCGACCTAGAATCATGTCGACCTTTTAGCAATTCGACCTAATGGATTCGATGTAATGACATTCGACCATAATGCATTCGACCAAATGACCGCATCCCTCATAAATATAGTGTCTTCTTGTTGCAATCACACTGCGGTATTATAATGTGGAATTGTAAGAAAATATTTAGAAATCAAAGGATAGCTCCGAAATTGATGTTCCTAGAAAATACTTAGATAAAATAGTAACTTTCCAGTACACACAAAACCTGATATTTATAGTTCTGTACATTGTATCTACTTTTACTATACACAGAGATTTAATACTTTATTCTCTTGTGTTTATCTCTAGACAATTGTAGAATTAATTTTCTTTTTAAATAAATGTGTTTGATCTAGAGGAAAACCCTGTGCGCATCCTATTTTTAACTGTAGGAGAAGTTAAGTATTCACATGGGGCACATTCACCTTCAGGTATCCATGCGGGATAATAACTCATTCTGTAAGAGCACAATGCACTGTGATTAACGTTTTATTTGAAAAAGACCAAAAGACAGAGTTTTTACTGGCATAGAAACTACAGCAGACAATTATTTTATTTCTAAAGAGACATTCTCTTTAATTCACTTTTATTCATGAACTGCTACTGATAGTGATTATAGTTAACATTATGTAGTTAAAGCTCATGAAATGTCTTTTTTAGCCTATTTTGGCAACAGAATGTACACAAACTGAAAAGAAAGAAAGGAATTATCATTTATGTTTTAATTTCTTAATTTTGATTTTTCATCATTTCAGTTACAAAACCTCTGTGCGTAGAGTCATTTTTTTAAATGGTTTTTAGATTATATTATGTTTTTAGATTACTTATAAACCTTATATGTTCTCATTATTCCTTTATGTGAATTCCTGAATATGGTTGAATGCAGGGCTTAAAGTAGTCAGGCAGAGGCGGTGGAACTAATTTCCTTCTGCTACCGAATTCCACCTCTTCCCTGCCCCTATTTGTCAGAAATAGGGACAGTGGTAGGGATTTGTCATATCCCCCTGCAAACTATACTGCTTTTCGATTTGAATTATTCTGCATGGCCAAAGTGGAGGTGAAATACAGTAGTTCCACATCACCATTACAGGTGGTGGAACTCAGTCCCACCCAATTCCTCCCCACTTTAATCCCTAGTTGAATGCACCTACACTGGAGCCCATGGTCTACTCAGGGGTGAACTATGCAGGAATATGAAGTACCACATTATTTTTATTAGTGGTACTGGGATTTTATTTTAAATGGTGAAAAAAATATATTGTTTAAAAAGAAAGTAAAAATTATATAGAGGATCTACAGCATTTCAATAGATGGAATATGTATATTGGAATATACAGATGGAGCTGGTGCAGGCTGGCGGAGAGGCAATTCATCTGGCGGAGACACGCGAGCATCTTACACTCTTGCACTTCCCATCAACACGGCGGTGGGGAGCAAATTTCCTGCCCAACTCCACTTCAGCAAGAAGGGCAGGCTACGTGCGAGACAGGGGGAGCATCAAGGAGCTGTTGGCAGGCTCCATCAGACCAGGAAACGTGGGCATCTCGCATACTCATGCCCCCTTCTGGCGGATGGCGGGCAGTGGTGATTGGCTATTCTATCACCAGGAGCATCTCTAATGAGAGCTGCTTCATCTGTAAAATAAATTTTTGTTATGGAATATGTATAAGGAAATACAAAATAAATAAATAAATAAATAAATAAATACATTTTATGGAAAAAAAAATGCAAAAGACAATGATATCCTCATTTGAACAGCAAGACAAAAGACAATTATATATAATATACATATACAAAAAACATTGAGGAACATGCATGTCTGGTATTCACAGTGGAATACTGCACATGCACTTCCATTTTCCACATCCATGGTGGAATGATACTTCCAAATTCCTGTCATGACAAATGATGGGAAGTTTGAATGCTTTGATTTCTGTTAAGCTGATTTCTGTTAAGCTGCAATGATTTTAAGAATCCAAAACGTGTTGTGCCAAACTATTCTTTATGGAATGGACTTTTGCGGACACTTCAAATAATTGGGCAAAGGCAGGGACGTGCGGTGAGGTAAATGGCTTAGGAGTCCCTGACAAGTACCAGAGCCAGATTTGCACACAATATATGAGCCATGGGGTACATGCTGGCATTATACACATGTGCAGCAGTATATACTGCTGGAGATTCGCTGAGTTTTGATAAGAGATGAACAGAAAAGGTAGCCAGGTGAGGCACTGCCTCACCTGCCATAGACTTTTTACTCCAGAGTTTTGACTATAAAAATAAGATTTTTTAAATATATTCTTTGTATTTTTAACATACTTTATAAACTCAAAACTCCAGCATTTACGTTAGTATGACAGGAAAGGCTGTGCCTCACCTGCCTCACCCACCGCACGCCATTGGGCAAAGCTACTGTAGGTGGTGTGTCACTGACCTGGTTAACTGACTTGGAAAGCAACAAACTGTAGGCACACTCCACCTGCACAAATGGTATGAGCCAGGAGCCATTTGATCCATTCACATAATATGTACAATATGTCCATAATACTTGTTTATGAAATTGTGCAGTGTGATACTTTTTAAACTTTATACATTTTATGTTTATATACAGTATGTTCTCTGGATTCCTGTGAGTACACATCAGGTGGTCCTGTTATATATGGGCTGTCATTCTAATATTGACACTATACTGGTTTTGGGGCTGATATTACCCCCATTCATCTTGTCCTTGAGACAGAGTGTTTTCGGGCAGTGTCCATTTCTTAGCTCAAACACAGATCTTACCATTGGAGTATATATGTTTTTTTTCCTTGTATGAAGTGTATGAAATTGGTTTGCCTAAATCAATGCTTTGTAAGCCCCTGATGAAGTCCACTTTCTGATGAAACGATTTGGGCCTCTTTTCTTGGAAAGACCAGAGCTTAGAAGGATACTCATTCCTTGTAGTATTAAATGTGTTATTGTATTCTTTATGTTTCCCATGGGGCATCTTTTTATTAAATGTTCCTTTATTTAATTGTGTATAATTATTCAGAGAGCACCCTGATCCTCTCTATTTTCATATATATAAATATATATATAAATATATAATAGACATTTTAACATGGTCATTATTGGATATAGCAGTAAAATATAGTCACAATCTTGTTTTATCCTGTAGCTTTATATAAGTATATTGGTGATACAAATGGTTAGTGCCTATATCTGCTGAAGATGGTTGTGGTATGGGGGGAGAATAGCCCCTGTAAATCCGGACACCGACTATCTGGCTTTTAACAGTCGGGATTCCGACATTGGTCTACTGACCATCTAAATCCCTTCTGTCAGGAGGTTATCCGGCACCCACTGAAGATAACCTGTTTATCAATATGGCATACTACATTCTACTATATACTACTATATTTTCTCACACTACATTCCATTGTGTTTCCTCTGCTACTGTAAATGTTTACAGTGATTTCCTATGCAGTTAAAGGCACAGTGTAATTTCTTCAGTACACTTTTACTTGTGTTTCAATGCATCTGAAAAGCAAATAAGTTGCAGAATTGAAAGATGTATGAGGACATATCTGTATATCCCTACGTATACTGTAGATGCCTTTGCAAAACATATGCTCCTGATCACTCATCATGAATAGCTTACAGTATATATCTCCATTCTCATTGTCAATAGAGCCACATGTTAATGCTTGTTGACCCTTTTCCAATGTTGATCTTGCGCATTTCAACTTTTTGGTTTTAACCTAGACACTGTCGACCTTATGATCCATACTCATCAGATGGATGTAGCTATACAGGTATGTGCAAGAATTTACATGTATTTGTGAGTGTTAACAATCAAAACAATTTGTTTGTCATTATGGGGGTGATTCTTATCAGTAAGCTGCGAAGCATTTGATGGTCACATACCATCAAATGGTTTCTCCTTTTATCACAAATATAAGTCAGTATGGTGACTGACTTATATTTGTGGACGCCGGGATAAGGACAGGGCAGGCGTTGGACATAATGTGATGTCAGCTGCCCGCCTCCAGCAGACTTCATCCCACCCGCATTCCCATGGGAATGCCCAGCATTTTATGGGGATACACATGAAATTCAGGGTGTTCCCATGGCCCAGAGCTGCCACTTCCCCCGTCTACCACCACCCCAATCCACCCCCATGGCCCAGTGACATTGTAAATCACTGAGGCTGTTCGCTGTCAGGGTTTGCATATGTGCAGAAATGAATATCGGGGCAGGGGCCGAATTTGGCTCAATAGGATTTAACCAGAATTGGTCTCTATGTGTAATAACAAATGGATATCTGTGTGTGTGTTACCCGGAATTCTCAAAAGAAACAGGGAGGGTATCATGTATGTGCAGAATTGCTAATATATCAATACTGTCATCACAGCAGCATTCTATAGGGACAATGTAAAGTATTAATGTCTCAAAACATAAATATTTATTTTACTATAGGACTACAGGTAGTTCTATTTGGATAATGGGGTCAACAGTGTCTAGACTGACAGACACTAGGTCAACATTAAAGGTCAACATGCGCAAAGTTGATATTTATAAAATATTGACATGCACAATGTGGCATTGACAAAGGTCAACACATGCAAAAGGCCGACATGGAAAACGTTGACACTTTGAAAAAGTCAACTTGAGTTTTTTAGTTTGATGTAGTGTCAGTGTCGACATCTGAACATGTGAACTATCAGTTAGCACACCATGTCGACCTAGATATTGTTGACTGTACACCCTAGACCAGGGCTGGGCAACACCGGCCCTCCAGATGTTGATGAACTACACATCCCAGGATGCTTTGCATTAGTTTTGCTATGTGGCCATACTGAAACTGATGCAAGGCATGCTGGGATGTGCAGTTCATCAACATCTGGAGGGCCGGTGTTGCCCAGCCCTGCCCTAGACACTGTCAACCTATTATCCAGATCTCCTTGAGATGTTGCATCCAAATCCATAAAAGAATATGTTAAATATTTTAGGGAACTTGAATGGGTTGAATGGCATCCTGATGCAACAATGAAAAGTAATAGTTACTAGGCATTCTTGGTGACACGTGGTCACAGCCAATAGATCTAGTCTTCTGGCCTTAGGGTCTTACCTTTTATAGTTTTCCCATTTCAAACATATCTAAATAAATAATAGATAATATGTAATTGTGTTCTTTGCCTAGGACTATAGCTTTGCCTATAATAAGGTCTACATTTCTCTTATTTGATACCATTTATAAGTGATAAACAATTTGTATTTATAGTTAAAATTAACGACACATGGATTTGAACCCAGGCCCCTGTAGACTCTAGTCCTTGTTCTTTACCACTAGGATTTTAGCTTCAGCTATTGTAGCAAGTTACAGCTCATCTCTCTTATTAGATACTTATTAATGATTGACATTTGGATTCAATCCTGTGTCTCTAATTCTTGATATTACCACTAGACCATAGCTTTGGCTAAGGGAACAAGTATGAACAATTTTAATACATAAAATATTGATTATAAACTCAAACAGTTTGAGTTTATAATATTGAATAATGTAAATACATAACAATAATGTGTTTAACTTTTATATTATTACTGATCCCAGTACACCCACTCTAGATTGCTTAGGAAGTAAGCATGGATCACTACGTGTGTACACCGTATAGCATCATATGTTAAGATAGATAGTGCATGCTGGTCTATCCTAATCAGATCACCTATAAGAATAGGAAAAACATCCTATAGCGTGGACCTCGTATTGCCATTGCTCGCAAATATAGATAGTTCATGCACTGTCTATCCTGCTTAGATCACTGTGTTTTGCCCATAAGCATAGGCAAAACACTGCTCAGCATAGATCGCTCGGCACACATCGCAGGTGCATTGCATTTGTGCAGTGATGTGTGTTGAGTGATCTGTGGTTAAGCACCTCACTCAGCACAAGGCTCCCTAGGGTCCATGTGTACAGGGCTTAAGTGCGAAATATTTATGTCAATTGATAAAATGTCATTGTATATTGATAATATTTTTTTTTTTAAAATAGCACTCTCTGAAATATGTTTCTTTATGGTGTATATAAATGCTATTTTTTATTTGCATGGTAGATAATGGTAGGTATCTTCTATTGGCAAAAAAATCTTGTGCAAAGGACTGTAGCTTCCAGACCCTGTGCAGTGATTCACCACTGATCAGAAGCAAATGCTTTAGTTCACAAGTACGATGTACAATATCTGGTATTTGCAATTCAGATGTTTTCTGTCATGTTGTCCAAGGGGTATATTTAAAAAATAACAATCAGTATGGTAAAAATAATATTTAAAGCTTGTGTGCAAAAATGTGATCAATGTGTGTCAGTGCAACAATCTTTCATTGTCATTGTTGTGTATATGTTTTTAATAGAATGTACTTAATATAAACAATAATTTACCAGTGCAGTAAATTATTACAGATATAAAAATGTACCTAGATGTTCCATGATCATTTTATGTTCATGGAAAGCTTCAGTGAGTTGTATTATGCTTTTCATTTAGAGTGCTATGCTATATTAATATCATTATTATTATTATTTACTATTATTATTATTATTATTAGTAATATTATTAGTAATTACTGTACTTTGAATTTTCTGAAGAAAACTCACTTTTAAATGAATAAATTAGCAATCGCCAACCATGTCCTAGTAATTTTAAGTTTCTTTCCAATTCATGCCTTTGAAATATGGCACAAAGTGAAACATAAAAAAAAAGATTCATAAAGGTTATGAATGTCATTTGTGTTCTCATAAATTTTACTTCACTAGGCTTGTAGAATTTATAGTTATGAGGTATTGGGGTTGATTAACTTCAGAGTAAAAGCATATATTCAAGAAGTCAGTGATACTAGGAAAATTAACATGCTGTGGACTTTTGCAGCAATTTCCAAATAGTTTAATCTAAAACTTTATTATCCGCTGCTGAAATAACATATATGCTGTGTTCAAAGAATATAATAATAATAATAATAATAATAATAATAATAATAATAATAATAATAATAATAATAATAATCATAATAATAATAATTTAATGATACATCTGTTTTAACATACTGATATCAGAAATGTATTCTAAAATTGTTTATATTTTTTAATATACAGGTTGAGTATCCCCTATCCGAAATGCTCGGGACCACGAGCATTTCGGATAGGCGAATTTTCCGGTTTTTAGAATATTTTTTTGTAGCCATACTTACCTGTCCCCTGATGGTGTCCGGTGGTCCCTCGGCGTCCGCGCAGTCCCCGGGCGTCCACAGCAGGCCTCCGGCATCTTCTCCTGGTCTCCAGCGGTCCCAGGAATGCATTGCGCGAGTGTGCGCGCGCACCGGTGACGTCACCGGGGACTTGGTAAGTATGAAAAGAGGGTTAGGGGGTTAAAAAAAAAAAAAAAATTTGAATGATTCCAAAAACCACGGTTTTTGGAATAATTCGGATAAGGGATGTCCGGATACCGGATACTCAACCTGTACTAAAAAGTTGCTACTACAGTTAAAGAAAAATAAGCAGTTTTCTGGGGGAAAATTAGTTTTTAATCAATTCAGGTTTAAAATGATTGAATTGATTTGATTGATTAAGAAATTTGCTAGAATTTTAAAAGTACAATAGCCAAATGAATTTGCATATGCTGTGCTCAGGCAACAGTACTATGGGATAATGAGTCTAATTCAGATGTGTATGGAAGTGTCATCGCTGCTGCTTACTTGAAAGCCGCAACAATGCATACATATAGTAATGCAGCAGGAGGAATCTAATTTAAGAATTTGCTTGCAGTAGTGGTCTGTGCTTTATCCAAAGATGCAGACTTGGATTGTCTGTGACAATATTGGCTGGATGTATGACTCATGGGGCCACACAAGCCAGCTGCTGCAGTTCCTAAGGAAATCTCAATCTTCAGATGGACATTCTGGCCTTGTCAATCCCAAGAAAAATGGTGGCAACATGCCTCAGTTTTTGGAAATGGATGCAATCTGTGTCCTGACTGCTAAAATTTGCAGTGGAAGTGTTCTCCGTACTGTAAAGGCACAGTATCGGTCTGGTACATGCACAAAGTACCAAACATTGATAGATTGTGACATCAGCCTCAGATTGGATGCAATCTGAATTATACCCAATGTACAAGTGTAGTACGCCAGAGTTAATGCAAAAAAATAGGGACCTCTATTTTTTTAACATATACAATACATTACATTAGCCTGTATAGCATTATGCTATGCTAAAGTTGAAATTTAGGTGACTCTGTCAGCTAGTGTGGCAGGCACAGGGGACCCATAAAAGAGCTCCTGCAGCAGCAGTCTGGGAACAGTGCCTGAAAGAACTGAGTATTCTGTGTCCCAGAGTGAAAGGAGTGTCACAAGGAGAGCAGTACCTGGAGAGCTGAGCAGTGCCTAACAGCAGAGCCTGTGCCACAGTGTTTGGATAAGATGAGCAGTGCCTAGGGAGCTAACTGGAAGTTAAGGAACCCAGGAAATACTGAGAAAGAGCCTGCCTGGATATTGTGTTGCTGATCCCTAAGAAGAGGGATAAGAGCAGAGACCTAGTGGACACTTGTTGAGCCTACAGTGCAGGGAGGACTACAGCTGGATGGAAGCCAGCACAGAACAGAGGAAGAAACCGACCAAATCAGAATATCAGAGTATAACCCCAGGAGAGATTAGGACCTGTATGGACACCTTCATTGGCGGATTCAGGAGGGGCACCTGGGCACGTGCCCCCTGTTATTTAATTTTGTAGCTGAGGGCCAGGGCTTTCCAAAGAGCCCAGCCCCGTGTCTCTAGCCCTCCGGGAACCTGAGATATCTCCTGGCAAAGCTGTAACGTTTTCCCCATAGGATAATATGGGACCCCTTAATTCCGACCCACACCCGGTTCCGACAGCTGCCAATTCCCCCCTGGCATCACAGAAGCTTGTGGTTGATCTCACTAAATTCCAAATTGCTGGACCTTCAATATGATACTAGGTGGGTCCATATTGGTGAATCAGTTCCAGAGATATTGTGGGTAAACCAATTTTTTTTTTTAAATGGCCGTTCATGTTCTTTGAGGGCAGATTACTCTGGAACCAAATGTTTTAGTTTCATGGGACCAAAATCATTCAAAGCCAACTCAAAAGTTCTTCAATATGATACTTGTCTCATCTAAATGGGTCAGTTGGTTCCGAAGATATAACTGGTTAAATTAGATAACTGGTTAAATGGGAGGGGGGGGTGGTTTTCTCTCCCTCTCACACCAGAAAATGCAGGGACTAGGCTGGTGTAAAAGGGGCCAACCCGGGAATGCATTTTCTGGTGTGAAAGGGGTATTATTTCAAATAGCCAGGACCTGCAGTGCTCTGAATACAGCAAGGCTCTGCCACTGTCAGTGGCTGTCACTTCTGCCTGACGGCGTCTGTCCCCCATTTACCGCAAGCATGTATTCCCCCTTGGCAATGAGCATGTAATCCCACATGGCAACAAGCATGGAACCTCTGTCAATGAGCATGGAACCCTTGGCAATGAGCATGTAGATAAGCAGCACTTATGTATCATACATTTTTAATCAGCATTATGGTGTTTGGCATAATACATAATGGACATTATGGACATAATGGCGTGTAACTTAACGTGTAATGGACATTATGGTGTAAATGTTTAATGCGCGCCTTTGGCGTACAATATCCCTGTTTATGAAGCGTATTGTGAATTTTGGCTTAATCTGTGTGGCATTATGTGAATTCTGGCTCAATCCGTGTGGCATTATGTGAATTTTGACACAATCCATGTGTCATTATGTGAATTTTGGCTCAATCCATTTGGCATTATGTGAATTTTGGTTCAATCCATGTGGCATTATGTGAATTTTGGCTTAATCCGTGTGGCATTATGTGAATTTTGGCTCAATCCATTTGGGATTATGTGAATTTTGACACAATCCATTTGGCATTATGTGAATTTTGGCGCAATCCATTTGGTATTATGTGAATTTTGGCTCAATTTGTGTGTTATTATGTGATATTTATCTCAATCCTTGTGTTATTATGTGAATTTTGGCTCAATCCATTTGGCATTATGTGAATTTTGACTCAATCTGTGTGTTATTATGTGAATTTTGGCTCAATCCGTGTGGCATTATATGAATTTTGGCTCAATCCATTTGGCATTATGTGAATTTTGGCTTACTCCGTGTGTCATTATGTGAATTTTGGCTCAATCCGTGTGGCATTATGGGAATTTTGGCTCAATCCATGTGGCATTATGGGAATTTTTGCTCATTCCATTTGGCATCAAGTGTAAGGGGCAAGTATAATGGGGTCTAATATTTTGTTGCATAATGTGTAGAAGTGGTATATGGTCTGGTACACTACACTGAAGGCCATGCCCCCTGTTGAGGGGCCACAACCCCTTTTCCAGAGCGCGCCTTTGGCGCACACACAACTACATCCTACACTTTTGTCGCCATGGTGGGCCTGTGTACTTTAAATGCCAGAGGCTATTTTCCACCCTCTCTCTGCTCTCCTCTCTCTCACCGCTCTCTTAGTATGGACACTAACACCACTATCACCCCCTCCCCTTCCCAAACCCTCTCCTCTCATGGTGCCCCCCCTGTCATTTTATCCTGGATCCGCCCCTGCACACCTTCACAGCAAGACCCTGAACAAAAAGCACAGCTCATTGCAGAGCTCAGCGTCACAAGACCTAGTCACAGATGGCAGAAACCCTGCAGCATGGGGTAAGACATGTGTTTTATGCAACTGTTTTCTCTCTACTGCTAATGATCTATCTATATATCTATATATTATATAGATTCTTGTTGCCCAGCACTCACTGTTTGAATAAGTTGGTAGCACCCGGTGCCCTCCTCAGTGGGGTCTTACGCCTTTGCAGATAGTAGATACAGATAGGCGGCACTCTCAGGATTTCTTTTTTTTTTTTTTTTTTATTCAATTTCAAAATATAAAAGACAATACATCACATTTACAAAACATACAAGTAAGCCTAATGCGCTTGAAGACGCATATCTATTGTATACGTAAGCATGCATTTTTCTCAAGTGCCCTCGGCATTTCAGCTTACCACTTAACAACACATTAGACAATACATTTAAAAAAGAAGATTTTAACGATCCTAGCCCTAACTATCAACATGATCCTTCCAATTTCCTATCCTATACCCCTCCCCATCTGAACTACAGAATGGCTACTTTATCCCGATTGTATGGTGCTGAGCCCCCTCGTCCTTCTTAATTCCCTTTATCTGTTCTTACTCTTTATACTGGTATTGACAGTACTTGTATAGATTGTAATAAATTGTGTTAACATGCCCAGAAAAGAGAAATTTTTGTATAGGTGCTATTTCCTTATGTTCTTTACTTATGCTATACGTGAATTGTGTTATTTAATTACCAATTTAACCTACACTTTATATATTTTGTGTTTTATCTTCCTCCTATATACCCTCTAGTTACGTGCTGTGCATATATTTAATTATATTATATTTAAAATTTAATATATTTATGTGGTTATTTGTTCAGTCTGTTCTCCTCTTTGTGAATTACCTATCTATCCAAGTACTCCATATTTTTTTGTATTTACCTAGTGTATTCCTATTTTTTTATATATGTTTTTCGTGTTTTACTGTGTAATCAATTAGTGATATCCAGCTGTCAATTTCAGGGCCTACTTTTGCCATCCATGCCCTGGCAATATCGCCTTAGCCAGTGCACACATACTGGTGATAAATATTTTCAAATTTCCCTCTGTTGTCCCATCTTCCATTATATTCAAGATGCAGCATCTGGGCGTTAATATACTTTCTCTTATTCCAATTTCTACCATTATTTTTTTAACTTTCGTCCAAAATTCCTGTATCACACCACATTCCCAAATCAAGTGGAAGAAGGTGCCTGATGCGATTTTACATTTGGGACACCTATCAATTGCTATTGCACCAAATTTAACTAGTCTCCCCGTGGTTAAGTATGCCCTATGTAAGACGTATAACTGTATTTGTTGAACTTTAATAGAATTTGTGCTCTTAGGTATTGACATCAGGGCAAGAGTCCACTCTTCTGAGTCAATAGGCCCTAGGTCTTGTTCCCATTTCTCTTTTATGTTCTTCATTTTGTCTTCGTTTTTATTTTGCAGCAAATACCCAAATACCCTGGAGATCTTAAGGGGATTCCCTCCCGTTATTAGCATTGCTTTTATTGGCGGTGTTCCGAATTCTGGGCTTTTCCCTTTAAATTGCATAGACAGTGCATTTTTGAGTTGTAAATATCTAAAGATATAGGAGGATGGTAATGAGAATTCCTCTTGCAATTGTGGAAATGATTGAATTTCTCCGTTTGAATATACCTGGTTTAGGGTTGTAACCCCATAAATTCCCCATACCCCCGATACCTGAAGATTTTTAAGTTCAGGCAACCCCTTAACATCATTTAATGGATGGTCAATATCCCAACAATGGAACTCTAGGAGTCTATTTACCTCCTGCCAGATTTTTATGGCTTGCTTGACTACTGGGGGATCCTTCTGAGTTATATACCCTTTTTATTAACCTCTGCACTGGTATCTTTTCTTTTCCATTACTCATTACCAATTCTCTTATTCCTTCCCCATTCCCTGAGTCTTCCATCCATTCTGTCATAGCTCCCGCGCTGCCGTGGCCAAGCCCCTTCAAATTCCTCACTCTCAGGCTTAAATGCAATTTTTTTTAAATGCTGTTGTTGCCCAAATGTTAATATTGTGATATACAGTATGCTATGGAGGAGTTATACCAGTGTTCTTCCCTTTAGGCACTGGGGAAAGTTAGGTTATGATATTGTGATGCATGCTATACATATTTGAAAAGAGTCTATGTTGGATAAAGAGACTATGATATAAGGACAACAGGCATGTGTTACCTGCTAACAAGATCTACTACAGTGTTATATATGGTACATGAAAGGAGTTTAATGCTTGTGCTGGTTAAATTGACTGATATGTCGAGCTGCAACTGTATGTAAATGACATCATTACTGTATGGTTTTCTTAATATTCCTATTTCTAATTTATGCAGATAAAGTCTGTTCAAGTGAGTGCCTTAAATAATAAAATCAAGTTGCATCCTGACAGAGTGGTTCTTTGTCTGCAAGAAGGGGAGATCTTATATACACACTTGCATCTCTGACAAGGGTACATCTGCTGAATTACGAGAAGAACTAGATGGTCACAAAGAGCAAAAACACCTGAGTACCTGGGTATTACACAGTTATACATCAAAACTGATCCAGATCCATAGTGTATGCATGGCAATGTGATTACATATATTAGCAGCATTTGGTTCCACTGTAAATCTATTTCAAATGTATTTTTCATAAGGGATTTAGATAATATTTTTAGTTGATTTCAAAGAATTAAGAGTTTTCTTACTTAATTGTATTCCAAATATAAATCTAAACTGTTTTAGAAATAAAAGCCTTTAGATCTTAACTGTTACTGTCAAGGGTGTAACTACCATAGGTGCAGGGGGTACAGGTGCTATGGGGCCCAGAGCTGAGAGGGGCCCACTTTGCCTGTCAAAGTATCATGTGCTGTATACATTTTTTAGCATTAGGTGATAAATAGGGGCCCTTACAATCTTTTGCTATGGGGCCCACATGTATCTAGTTACACTGGTTACTGTCAACCAAACATTTATCATTGTTGTAATGAAACAAACACACACACACACACACACACACATACAGTACATACTGTACATACATACATACATACATACATACATACATACATACATAAATATTTATATAAGAGGTTACAATGGCCTTTCTTGCTTTCTTGCACTTTAAAAAAGAAGAACTGGTGCGCCATGTTAAATTTTATTTTACACTTAATATTTTCTTGACTGAAAGAGGGTTTCTAAGTGGCACTTAAATCATAAGCAAATCCTCCAAGAAATGCATTTCATAAGGAATATCTATTTAAGAGCCTAGTCTTGTTATCTATAAAGAAAATGTGTTTTATTCATAAGGAATACTTGCCATCTAATTAAAAGCCTGTAGTATAGACGTTCAAAATCCCCTGTGGTCATCACAGCAGATAGATATAATAAATCTGCATGTACTGCTACAGATTTATACCAACATTTTCTTTAGCTGTGTTTTACTTAAATCTTCACTTATAGTTCCCTTTCAAAATATACGGTAAAATTAAATTAATTCTAACTCATATTATTGACATCATCATTTTCCATACAAATATTGCTAAATTTAATACCGAAAATGTCATCTTTCCTCCATTTATTAATTACATTTATTATCCCCATAGGTGTCTTCCTGCGCTAGATCACTTCTCATAAAGTACTATATCAGTTCTGCTGCATGTCAGCAAAACAGCTGCTTCCTTTTTTAAATGATATTTGTTTCATATTCGGGTCTCTGGAATCTTCCTCAAAAAAAAAAAAAAAAGATGTGTTATCAATTAAATATTAAAAAGATCAAGAGGACGGGGAATGGAAAATCTCGAAAGTAAATACACAAAAAATCGTGTCTGGATGCTCCTGCATTCTTAAGGGTGCTTGGATTTTTTTTTTAAACAGTTAAACACTGAAGTAAAAGCTCAAACTGCAAAATGTGTCCACATCTGCAAATACAGTGGAAGTCAATGCACCATCGGATCAACCCTCATGAAAAGAATAGATCACAGAAATTTACAGAGAATTATGTTTATAAACATGGAGCAATGCAGGAGAAATTGTTGTTTTATAAAGTGCTATTAGTCCTTTTGCGCCTTGTAATTGAAAAAAAACTGATCAACATACACTTTTTTTCAAATCAAGTATGTTTTATTTTTTTTAGCAAGTAACAGATTTAAAACAAGAATCGAAAAAAATACAATCCAAGAAAGTATACTTAAAATGATATGCATCCTACATAATAAAACAAATTACAATTTAGTTAAATTAGAAGTCCAGCAAATATCACAAAAAATAATCTTCAAAGTAGGATAGGAATAAAACCAGCAAATATATAATACAAAAATGAGCAGAAGAACATAACAGGTGAAGTATAATAATCCAGTGGGGGGAGGTGACCCAAGATGTGACAACAGGCAGATATATAAATAGGATACCTGATCCTTGCTTCTATTTTTAAGAATGCCCACCATAGTCCCCAGACCCCATCATATTTTGCTGGACATTTATGCTAAGCATACATAAATCGTTCACGGGAAAGAATAGAGTTGACTAGTGTTGTCCAGGCAACAAAGGAGGTGGGTACTCTGGACATCCAAGCTTGGCTGATACACACCCAAGACAAGGTAAGGAGGTTTTTGACATTAAAACACATGTAAGGGGAGAGAGACTCCTGGAGCTCCAAACCAAACAAAAAAATCTGGGGATTCATTAGTGGAATTTGAATACCAGTATTCCGTATGCATTTGGTCACTTCCTCCCAAAAAGCGTACTCGAGGGCACCGCCAGAGTAGATGCCAGAAGTCAGCAGCTGGTGCAAAGCACTTAGGGCATGCATCAGACGATAATCCACCTATGCTATGCAGGTGATTGTGAAAGTTGAAGAGCATTACCCCCACTGTGCAGATAGAGCATGCTGAAGATGTGAGTACCAGTAATACTTACAAGACAGGACGCTAAATGTGGAGGATAAATGTTCAAAAGTATGAAGGACTCCATCTTGATATAGTTGTCCTTTGGCAGACACCTCCAAAGAAGATTATAACAAGCCATCTGCAGACAAATAGAGGATCATATTATCCATATATAACCAAAAAATGTGCCTTTTTGATTTTTACTTATCATACTTTCTCTTATAAGAATGCAAACATTTATTGGTGGTACAAGAACTACTATTAGATAAACCTTGTACTAAATGTTAAAGATAAAGGATTGACACAGTCAGGAACATAAAGAACTTGATGGTACCCTGCTGGTCAGACATATCTGTGCCAATACAGCATCCCGCTTACGAGACCATTCTTGATGCAGGATATCAGACTAGAATCAGAAATATCTTTGGGTATGCTCACCTGTAGCTCTGCACAACCACAACATGCCTACCTCTTCTATGTGCAAACATAATTTTGTCAGTCATGTATCACCTAGTAAAGCACACTAAAGTCGCATACACACTGGCTGATATATTGGCCATTTGATTGAATGGCCAATATATTGATGCACCATTGACCAGTGTGTACGAGCAATATATCTGTGAATGATGTCATTCACAGATATATTGCATTGATTGTGCAACATTCTTATCTTGTCTTTTCTACAAAAGCTGGAAAAATACTTTACCTTGCAAGCTAAGCAGCCTAAAGTACAAGAGGTTTGATAAAAGTGTCTGCCTGGATTTGTGTGTGTTTCTTTGATAATAGTTCAAACCCCTTAAGCTGGGAACACTACAGCCATTATACTCCATGAGCAATACCAACAGTGTTTTCCCTTGAACTCCTGGGAAAAAAATATAGTGCATACACTCTGAACAACATCTAACTGCTCCGTACATGCAGTCACCGGCGATGTAGCCAAAACTGAGCTGCATGCACAAATGAAAAAAGACCTCCTCAATGACCCACAGGAGCACATACACTGGACGATATAGCAAACAATGTCGCTCAGAAGGGCCAAAATGAGCTCCATTGTTTGCAGTAATGCTAAAGGTGTGTACACTATGCAATATCTTAAACAAAATGCACAATAACAATATTAATGATATTATAATGCATACAGTCTAGTGTGTATTCACTATATTGCTAATGATATGCACTCCCGCAGGTCGCCAACGACCCACCCATCATCTGAACATGGTTTGAAACTCATTATATCGTCAATGACTACATGTTCAGTGGAATGGCCAGGTGATGTCACTGAATGATTTCATTTACGATATCGTTCAGCATTTTGAGCACACAGGCCCAGTTCTCCAAGCCATACATGTGTAATGCAATAGCATATTATCACTAACTTCAGCTAAGAGACACTGTGGAGGAGTGTGTAAAAGGTAACCCAAACCTCTATATGGTTTGGGTCTGCTAAAAGGACAGCCTGGTAAGTACTTCCTCTCCATAAATCCAATCTGAGGCAATTCTATAATTAGCAAATAAGTAAAACATTTTGCCACATCCCTTTTAAATGGGAAGGAGTTTCCCCAATTATCATTTGCCTCTGAAAAGAAAGGTAGTGCTTCAGTCTTAGAATGATTGATCTTAAAACCTGGTATCACTGCAAACTCATTCAATATTGAAAGCAACTGTGGTATAGCTGCTTTGGGGTTATGAAAATATAGCAGAATTTTACTTCAGTACCAGCTATTGTAATACCTCACAATCTAGGTTCCGATGCAAAACAGCGGAGAAGTGGGTCCAATGCCAAATCAAATAAAAGAGGGGAAAGTGGGCAACCCTGACTTGTGCCTCCAAATAAACTAAGTGTGTGTGTGTTCAATGCGTTAAAAGCCTGGGGAGGTTGGTAAAGAATATAAAAAACAAGAATACATTTTGACACGAACAAGGTTTTTAGTATTATACTAGTAATCAGACTCTCTTTTCTCCTCTAATGCAAATGTTAACAGGGAATAGTGTCCCTCAGATTTGGGGATAGGAGGTTCTACCTACTACTTAATTACAGACATATATCAGGAACAAGAAAAGGTAAGTATATTGTAGGTGCACTGAAAATCTAATAATAACTCATAAAATATAACTTTTAATGTTTTTTTAATAAAATCGGTGAAATATTAAAATTTAATAGAGAGAAAATATAGAATAGAAATATGAGATTTAAAACAAAAAATGACCACAGCTGTGCTATGTCCTGAATTTGCAGGGTTAAATTATCCCTGTATGTTTTCAATGGTGTTGCAGTAATTCTTGCTTCCTGAATATTGTATCAGAAATAAATGTTACTTTTCTTGTATTGTTTGTTACAAGAAAAGAAGGCAATAGTATCCTTTTATTCAAGATCACTATCACTTGGGCTGGATGGCCCTTAAATGCTTTAAATATGTTCTAAATTAATCAGCGCTTAATGTGCTTAATATATATTTTCTGTGTCCTGCTGTTTTTTACACTAATAGTGTTACTTTATTTATGCAGGCTTCATGCACATTTACAACAGTTCGTGTATAGGTTCACAGATACATTAATATATATTCACTAGTATTTTATTCCAGCAGTAATAGTATTTTTTAACAGTGGTGAAATGTTAATGCTCGGGAATAAGTTTTCACTAGTTCTTAATACCAGAAGTAATAGTGTTTTTTTTTGCAAACAGTGGCGAATTGCAGACAATCAGGAATACATTCTCACTGTATCATCATATTGGTTCACAGCATGTGTTATCTCTATACCTCACTGACCTAATACAGTAAAAGGCAGTTATACTGCAGAGTGTCTCAGATGGTAAAGGTTACTGAGCTGTATAAAGTAACCAATTTAATATATGCAGTTCTTATAGCAGGCCATGTATGTAAGTGTAACTGTAATAGTTTAGTTCATCCTCATATGATACATGTTATTATCAGCTGCTGTATACCACTATAATATCGTCACTGTAACTGCCACTTGCCGGGTGCTAGGATTACTGCCCGTGTATAATGGGCTAATCACGGCTATTATGAGCCGCTCTATCTGCTGCTCAGATGGCTCTGTTAGATTGCTGCGTGTTGGGTGTTTGAAAGTAACGCCCATGTACCATAGGTGTAGTACGGCTGTGAGTCGGCTAAGATTAGCCTTTACAAGCTCACGTTGTCACTCTGCTTGCTGTCTGTCTGCAACTATTACCTCTAGGAATTAGTTAACACATCTAAGCTCTTAACATATATTAACACACATTATTGAAACATAGACATAGGAGCTGTGGTCATTGCTAGCCAACGACCATTTCACCAAAGCTTCCTCAGGGCATTGCAGAATGTACAATATACAGTGCAGCCCAGGATGAGACATGCCGTAGAGTGCGCTGTTTTCATGGCACAGTACAGCATAATGATAGACAGCTCCTTAAATAATGTACCATGTGAAAGTTTCCAGCATTAGTAAAGGTTAGCATGTATTCCATATTTTTACAGTAGCAATCTGTACCAATGACATGTATAACCGAACAGATCTGCTTGTGCAAATTTAATCCAAGTACTCTTTATCTAAAGTACATACTCTTTCCCTAAAGTAAGGACAAAATATGTAGTGGGAAGTTGGACAAAATCTATAGTGGGAAGTTGTGTGGCAGCCTGACATTGCGTTTTGAAGAAGACAGATTTTTTTTCTTTTATAAAGTGAAGAATGTTGATTGGCCAGCTTCTCACAGATAAATGTCAACTCCAACATCATTGTATTCAGCACCGTAGTCTTAACGTGGAACATTTGTCACCCAGTATTTCAACTATTTATTACATGGTGTGGGACATAACGCAGGCCATAATGCAATCTACAACTCGGAGGCCTAAAAAGCACGTTGTGAGGCACGATATATGAGGACACATTTGTATATACATACCACACGAAGAGCCTGTGTTTGTCCCTCTGCACCTTACTCTGTAAGATTGTAGGAGACCCCACAGTCCCAGTGCTGTCTCTGATTAAAAACCCTCCCATGACTAGGCTGCTGCAGTCATCCATGGGACTGAGAAGCATGTAATGAGCTCCATCAGTCAGAGCTCAACACAAACCTCTCAGCCTCTGCCCTCTTGTTCAAAGTGTCATGGGACTTAGTCAACTCCCGGTAATGCATTATTGCACACTTGTGCAGTCAGTGTGCCTTGGCTCCCCATGCTCAGCACCATTAATCATTGTCACATTGGCAGATAGGTGAAGCTGTAGCACTAGCCCACTCCCATGCACAAAACCTTTAGCTATTTTTTTTTTACAATACATGCCAAGCACAGGGGGCCCCTAGCTAGAGGGGGGCCCAGGGGTACTGACCCCTTTTGCCCCTGATTTAATCCAGCCCTGCCACAGGATGCTCCCCCTGTATAATTAACAGGACCCCACAGGCTGCTCCGCCTGTATAATCACAGGACATCACAGGCTCCCGGCTCCCCCTGTACAGCTTCTCTTACCTGTTCTCGAAACTGGACACCAAGGCGGGATGCAGCAATAGCGGGAAGTGCTGGAACACACAGGCTGGAAGTAAGGTGGAACCTACATCCGGTCCACAACCCCACTCTCTCTGTGCCTCCTGCACTAGAAATGTCCTCAGTGCAGGAGGCCGGCAGCCATGTTTCTGCAGACTAGTCGAAGACTGGTGGCCACTAATACAGCACAGGACAAATTCGGCCCACCTGGCCATCTGCCCTTCTGGCATTTGCCAGAAGGGCCAGATGGCCAGTCCAGCCCTGTGAGTAACCATATTCACAAAAACCAGTTTGCATAGCCACTTCTTGATTGTAATGTACTCTTTATACATTAAGATTCTGCATTAAAAACATTGAGGTATAAAGTAAATGATAAGGTAGTATGAGAGATTTTGTCACTAATTCTTAATCACCTGTTAAATGAGAACATTAATATTATAGACTGCAAACATATGACATTAGAACCAAATTTAAATAATCATGCAGCAAGTGCATTCAATATTTAACTTTTACGTTTTGTTTCATTGTCATGCTTCATGTATAATGTAGCCGGTAATCTTTACAGCCTCATGATTGCATGACCTTCAGTTTCTTTTCATTTTCTGTTCCATTAAACAGAGATGTATGTGTACTAAAATTAATAATCAAGAAAATATATTCAGAGCTTTTACGTATAATATTCAGAGAAAATACAAGAACACTGCTCATCATGCTCCTAAGCTATCAATCAAAAATAACAATATGTATATTTCTGCTACTCCAGTTTATACATACACTAGTGTAGTATTGTAGTTATGCATCAGTAAGAGTAAAAATCGTATATATTGAAAGAAAGTGTGTTCAATATACTCCCGTGTTTTGAGTTGAACCCTGTCACTTCCTGTCACTCACTGCTTGGCAAATCATATGTCTATTCACGGGAGGCAGAGAGACTGGGGGCATGCCAGCAGCTCAAAGAATTTGCTACTTTAGTCTGCTATTTTAGACAAATTACTTTGCGGCAAGAAAAAAAAAATGATACTCATTGGCTTAGACGTGCTATGTATGTCATTCCAAATAGAGCAAAAATGGAAAGGTGTAAGTGGACACATCTGTGTATACATGATCAGCTATTAAGTAACAAGGCTGATGCTATAATTTGTTAAATTAAATTGTTAAATACATTTTAACCCTGTTTCCTTTCTATATACTTCTTTTTTTGCATCCAAATATGGATGCATTCTTATTTTTCATTGGTCAAAGCCATGCTGAAGCTCATTATCTGTCAGTTGTCTTAACAGTTATGATGTTTCTTCATTTTGGATAAGGGATACTCAACTTGTATTTGAATCCTTTCAGTGCTACCTTACATTTGTTTTATTATTGGATTGGATTGTTAAGGAAATTGCAATTCCTTACAGTATCTGCTTTGGATAAACCACCCGAATGAGTGCCCGGTTTAAACTTGGTTATTTGTAGTCTACCAGTTACACTATTACATAAGCCCGGCTTACTCAGCCTCACTGACTCTCTCCCCCCTCCCCCTCCACACATGCTGGCTCTCCGCTCCCTCCAGCTGTGGCTCTGACCGTGAGCAACATAATCAAGATGGCACCGCAATATGGCTGCCTAGGAACTGTGCCACTCAGCCATATGTACCCCATGTCTCCCCTGTCTTGTATACTGTGTAGCAACCTAAAACTGTACTGTCAATGCTTAACTGTTACCTACCTGGCTGTTGCAATGACCAGTGGTACTGCTGATGGTTTAGGTGCTGTGCAGCTCGGTGGGTACATGTTCCCTGTGTGATCACTGTACTGTCTCTGCTTATATTGCTACCTGCCTGACTGCTGCAATGACCAGTGGCACCGCTGATGACTGCCTAGGTGCTGTGCAGCTCGGCGGGTATGAGTTCCCTGTGTAATAACTGTACTGTCTCTGCTTATATTGTTACCTGCCTGACTGCTACAACAACCAGTGGCACCGATGATGGCTGCCTAGGTGTTGTGCATCTCGGCAGGTATATGATATGATCCCGGTGTGATAACTGTACTGTCACTGCTTATACTGTTACCTACCTGGCTGCTGCGGCAACCAGTGGTGCCACTGACGACTGCCTAGGCGCTGTGCAGCTCGGCGGGTATGTGTTCCCTGCGTCTTTAATCCCAAGGGTGCATGTACCCTATACCTGTTTGTGTTATGTGTGTATGTACTGTCCCTGTTTTACGGTTACCCAACTGGCTGTTGCACAGCAATCCAAATCAAATTCCTAGTATACGCAAGTATACCTAGCCAATAAAGCTGATTCTGATTATTAATGGTGAGACAGGCTACCATTGGAAGCAACAAATTCTCCTCCCCATAAGTTTTTGGGGACAGTTCAAAAGATTAAAATGTAAAGGTTTAAGAATGATACCAGTGGTTACCTCTTGCATTTCCCTGATCCTCAGGAACCAGAGATATTCAGCATTAAAGTTAGGTATGATATTAGGGGCACATTTACACAAGCTCGACTAACTGCTGCAGCAGATTACCATTGTAAGTAGCAAGCTTATCTTGCCCCAGATTCTGGAGCCACTTAAGAGCTTTATTATTAAACTGTAAAAATAAAAATTCTCATGCATTTTTTTTTATTATTGAGACAATTTCTAAAATAAATTCAATATTGTAACAATTTTGCAAAGTATTTGTTGCTTTATGTCAAAAATGTATTTATGTTGTATTGGTAAATTGTAATCAACTTTTTATGTTAGCTAGAGTCTTACGGGCTAATCCATAAATAAATTGTGGTTGTGTTGCACTGTCAATATGGGATGTAAGACGACAGAATAAGCAACCGCTGTAAAATCACAGACAATACAGCTTTTGATTTGTCCTCACAATAGCCCCATGTAACCATTGAAAATGTACTTTTAGCATTAAATATGGAAACTATCTGGTTGTGCAGCTTTAAATAATGGATTTAAAAAAAAAGGTTATTTGTCCTTGCTAGATGTATAATAGTTACCATCCCGTCTACAATAATAACTGTCACAATGATCTAAATTGCCCACTTTTTTCCTATGATTTTTCTCACAATTGCTATTTTTAAAAGAGTTCTGTTTGAATTATGACTTGTGAAAGGCCACGTAAAAACAGTATCTGTATCCTTGAAACCATCACTTATCATAGCTCAGCAAGCAGATCTTAATGAAAATGACAAAAGAAGAGAGATGACCAGGAAACCAGAATACGTTTTTTAAGATCTCTTCAAATAACCATCATAATGGAACTGTCATCCCCACTTAACTATGATTTTAGTAAACGACAAAAAGATGGTCACTGGCTTAAATAAACACTCTTTGAAACCTTAAGTAAAGCACTATTAAGCTCTACATACTGTATTTATAACATTTTAATATAGTCATAATTCATTTAATACCTTTCTGAATTTTATGTTGAATGTCAGAATAGTAATTTTCTATCCATCTATCTATCTATCTATCTATCTATCTATCTATCTAACTATCTATCTATCTATCTATCTATCTATCTATCTATCTATCGTATCCACAGATGCAGCATTCTGACAAGTACTCATGACGCTTTCATGCGTAGCAATGTTCCAAGGTTTTTAATGTCACCTTGTCATCAGTAATCCTGATTAAAAGATGACATTAAGCCTTTGAGTGCCAAGGGAATTTGTCAAAATAGGTGTTAAAATTGCCAAGAAAACATTTTTATTCATCATAATGACCGGTAACGTTCACCATATATAGGAAATAGTAGGCAAGATTTAATGTGATTTTAGACTTTTGTGATTTTTTTCCCAAAACAAATCCAAATTTGCACATTTTCAGAAAATCATACATTTAAAAGGATGTGAATTGTGCTAAAAAAAATTGTCGATTTTCTCTCACACTTCAATTCACATCCAGATGTTTTCCTATTATAAATTATACAACTTGCACATTTAATCGGGTGTGATTTTTTGTAAAAACTACCAAATGTCGAAAAAAAAAATACACCAGGTTCTGACAGGTGAATTCGACAGAACCATGCACAGATATATTTGGGCATGACAAAGGCAGAAAAAGTGGGGTATGTTCTTTGCTGCAGTTTTGCACTGCATGCCCAGACATTGGCCACCACAGAAATCAAAGTTCTGATTCATGCCCCTTACTGTACATTATTTGTAATTTTCCTCTTTATAGAAATACCCCGACACCTTATGCATACCTTCCAACTGTCCCGATTAGAACAGGTCAGTCCAAATAATTGGAGACTGTCATGTTGCAGTGTCCCACAGGAGGGGGCAGTTGGGGGAGCAGGTGATCACCATTGCTCAGCTTTGCAGAGCAGCCAGTGATCACTGGATAGATGCTGTGTGCATGTGCTTGGCATCAGTGGTGAAATTATACATTTTGCTCCCCCTGCCAAAAAAATTGTTACTGCACTTTATTTATATATATATCAAGCCGGTGCAGATCGGTCTCTACCTTGCATCCAGTGGCTGAGCAGCGTGAAAGCATTGTGGAGCGTTGCTAAGCGACAGGTGACATCATGCGACAAGAGCCAGCCTGAACAGGGCTGAGACCGTGACTGCATCCTTACACACAGGTGAGTGTTGTTTTGATTAATGATAGGAGGAGCCTTTGCAGGTACAGTATAAATGTTGTATGTTACACAGTTATGGGCTATCCCTGAGGACGAGCGGACATGCTCAAAACAATTGTCAACTTGTTCCAGTTTATGAATGAATAAATTCACTTTGCTTCAAATCTCTGAGTATATATATATATATATATATATATATATACTGTATATATATATACTCTGAGTATATATATACTGACGAAGTCAATGACGAAATGCGTTGGGGCGTGGCCCAGCGACGTCACTACTAAGAAGGAGCATTGAGTGTTCACCGGCTCCGTATCTCTGGTGCCCTGCACCACGTTCACGCTGTTTGTACCGCTTATTCTGGTGCATTACCCAATCCCTCAGCATGTAGGGCCTGGATCAGTAATTTCCACTAATTACCCCTTTACTGCACAGATGGTGGGAGATGAGGTGGGAGAAGCGGGCATTGGGCTGAATGAAGGGGCCCTGATACATAACTTCCAGGGTGGTAGAGGATGTTTAATACGCAGAGGAGGGGTGTATAGTGGAGTGGGCTTATTATTCATAATTTTCTGGTGGGAGAACAGATTGCTTGACTGCAGATATCTCCAGTTTCCAGATTTCTTAGATTTTAATGGAATTAAAAACTAGAGAATCCCATCGATCAAATGGTATTGGGAACTAGGGGATCAGAGTTCAGGAGGCCAATTAATCTGCCAATGAGTATATAAAACTACATACCAAGTGTGTGGAGCTGGAGCAGTAACCATCTGCTCGAAGGCTGATATCTCTGGTTCTGGGAAAAGTAAAGACAAGCTATTAGTGTCGATCAAAGGGAGAGAGTCCCAGCTTTTGGAATATACCCTCAGAAAAACTCTAAGTCAGACAGAACCTGAAATATCTGACTGGGAAGAGCAATTAACAGGATTGGATGGGGACCACTGCTTTCAAGTCAGGTATCTCCGGTTCCCAAGGGCCGGTTTTTAAAATTATTGTACCCATGGAAATAGGGGCCCCTTTAGCTTTCAGCCTAGGGCCCTTAGACTCCTGGGGGTTCTGGGTACTCAGAAACCCCCCTGCGTGCACCACTGTCTGTCCAATTGTAAGACTTTCTTCTTGGTGTTACTCAGTAGTTTGGCCGGGTATCCTCTGGTCAGGTATTTCTTGGACATCTCTTTGATTTCAATTTAAGCATCGTTGGTATTAGAGCAGATGCAATGTGCTCTGAGAAACTGTGAATAGGGTAATAACCATTTGGAGGCAGGAGGATGGAAACTTCTGCCCAGCAGTGCAGTGTTCCTGTCGGTAGGCTTATGGTACACAGTGTTACACAGAATAAAATCATCAGTTTGAGTGATGCATACATCAAGAAAGTTAATGGTTTCAAAACTGTAGGTGGTTGTGAATTTAATATTGGCATCTGTTTGATTGATGTCATACATCAGGGAGATGAAGCTTTCCTGGGTGTCTTCCCACAGGAGTAAGATGTCATCGATGTAACGATAATAGGCTCTGATTTTGGCAGATATTTCTGGATGGAAGAAGAATAAGTCCCATTCGGTCTCGAACAGGAAAATGTTCGCCAGGCTCGGGGCAACACGAGAACCCATTGCCACCCCTGAGTATTGTAAATAGAATTAATTATCAAAAAGTAAGTAGTTGTTTGAAAGGGATAAGTCCAGAAGGTTGATAAAAAAGTTGCTGTCGGGTCCCTTGTAGATGTCACTGTTGTGAACAGCTCGTCTCACTGATTCAAGGCCCCTGGAATCAGGGATGTAGGTGTATAAAGACACCACATCAATGGTGCAAAGAAGGCATTTGTTGGTAAGAGGGGATAGGCCCTGCAGGTACAGCAGAATGGCAGTGGTGTCTTTGAGGTGCGTGTGTTGGTTTTGGACAATGGTTTGTATATATATGAAGAAAGAAGGGGTATAGAGGTGCGCTAATAGATGTTTCACCAGAGGCATATATACACAGTGGTAAAAAATCTAGGTACTTATATGTTAGTTTGGCACCCACTATAGTTAGTACGCTCATACCCCCAATATCCATGTCGGCATGGAGTTGATTTTATATAGTGTGGCAAGCGCAGCGAGCCAATGAGCCTGACGCATGGCAAGCATAGTGGAAAACTAAGCAAATAGCTTAGTGGGTGCCCATCTAACATATAAGTACCAAAATATATGTACAAAATGTATTCTGGGTAACAAAATAAAAACAATTATCATAAAAGGTTTTCACATCAAATTGTCCAGTGCTTGATACCACGATCTCACAGTCTATATGTATTTATATGTGTGTATATATATATATATATATATATATATATATATATATATATATATATATATATACATATATACAGTATATATACATATACTTATTTTTAATATATTGGTGTAAAAAATGCACCTCTGTTATTGACAAGAGTCAGGTGTGTGACTCACTGACAGAATGTATAAGGACTGGCTCGGGTGGGAATCTGGGACTGGGAAACTGTTTGTCTCATCTGCTCCCTGAGCTCCTTCCCTGATGGCTTCCTGCCTTTCTGACTCCTCTGGCCTCTCCAGCATGTGGCGTGATGATGTCACATGCATAGGACAAGGCTGACGCTAAGGCAGAGACCAGCAGACATTGCTGCTTCCCCTGTCTTTGACACTCCATCCCAGGACGTGCTCCCACCCCCCTTTCTCCCATTCCACCACCCACCTGCCACTCAAGTAAGGGATTTTTTTAAACTGACAGTTACTGTCTGTGACAGTGACTGTCATGGCCGCGCCCAGGCCATGGCCAACTCGCCTGTGCTTAGTAAGCAGTGCAGGCAGTGGCAGGTGGCACACTGTGACTGTCTGTAGCATGTACATGGCCTTTGCTAGGGTGTTTGGTGCCCTCCTGCAAACTATAAATTTGCGCCCTTACAAAACTTTACAAAGGGACAGCGCACACTGAAAGAAAGACATATGGTCTCACAAGGAATGGGCATGGCCAAATTATAGTACTGTCTGTCTGCTTGGGACTTAGATTTAAAAACCAGAATCGAGTTTTGGATTACGTGAAAACTAGGGATGTGCACCATCCACTTTTCGCGTTTTGGGTTTTGGGTTCTGATTACCTTCAGGTTTTGGGTTATAATAGGTTTTGCCAAAAACCCTCAAGGTTTTGGATTTTGGGTTTTGGGTCCTGATTTTTTTGTTTTTATAAAAAGCATAATAAACGATAAAATTGCATAATTTGTTTTTTTTGCTCCTAAGATATTATTAACCTCAATAACATTCATTTCCACTCATTCCCAGTCTATTATGAACACATCACACCTCACAATATTGTTTATAGACCAAAAGGTTGCACCAAGGTAGCTAGATGACTATGATAAGTGACACAAGTGGGCAGCACAATCACTGGACTGATACAGCACACTTAGTATCACCCCTGGACTAATACAGCACACTTAGCAGCACCCCATGAATTATACGGCAGACTTGGCTCACCCCAGGAATTATGCGTCACACATGCGGCACCCCTGACCTGATACAGCACACATGGAATTATACGGCACAGATGGCGGCACCCCTGAACTGATACAGCACACATGGTGGCTGACGTGGAATTATACGGCAGATATAACGACACTCCTGCAGTAAAAAAAATAAAAACTTTTTTATTCTTAATTTAAGAAAAAGAGCAGCACACCTGGAATTATAAGGCAGACTTAGCAACAGCCAATGAAATATACACACTTGGCTCACCCCTGGACTGATACAACACACTTAACAGCTCTTTCAGTAAAAAAACAAACAAAAAAAAAGGGCAGCTCCCCAGGTCTGATATGGGACACATGGGGGCACCCCTTGAATTATACAGCACACATTCGGGCACCCCTGGACTGATATGGGACACATGGGGGCACCCATGGAATTATACAGCACACATGCGAGTACTCCTGGATTTATACGGGACACATGGGGCACCCATGGAATTATATGGAACACATACGGGCACCCCTGGACTGATACTGGACATATGGTGGCACCCATGTAATTATACGGCACATATGCAGGCACCCCTGGACTTGTATGGGACACATGGTGGCACCCCTGTAATTATACGGCACACATGTAGGCACCCCTGGACTGATACGGGACACATGGAGGCACCCATGGAATTATACGGCACACATGCGGGCACCCCTGGATGTATACAGGACACATGGAGGCACCCATGGAATTATATGGCACACATACGGGGGGCACCCCTGGACTGATACAGGACACATGCAGGCACCCATGAAATTATATGGCACATATGCGGGCACCCCTGGACTGATATGGGACACATGGGGGCACCCATGGAATTATACGCAGATATAACGACACTCCTGCAGTAAAAAAAATAAAAACTTTTTTATTCTTAATTAAAAAAAAAGAGCAGCACACCTGGAATTATACGGCAGACTTAGCAACAGCCAATTAAATATACACACTTGGCTCACCCCGGGACTGATACAACACACTTAACAGCCCTTTCAGTAAAAATAAAAAATAAAAAAAACAGAAAAACACCTTTTTTTCTTTTCATTAAAAAAAGGGCAGCTCCCCTGGTCTGATATGGGACACATGGGGACACCTCTTGAATTATACAGCACACATACGGGCACCCCAGGACTGATACTGGACATATGGTGGCACCCATGTAATTATACGGCACATATGCAGGCACCCCTGGACTTGTATGGGACACATGGTGGCACCCCTGGAATTATACGGCACACATGTGGGCACCCCTGAACTGATACAGGACACATGGAGGCACCCATGGAATTATACGGCACACATGCGGGCACCCCTGTATGTATACAGTACACATGGAGGCAACCATGGAATTATATGGCACACATACGGGCACCCCTGAACTGATACAGGACACATGCAGGCACCCATGAAATTATATGGCACATATGCGGGCACCCCTGGACTGATATGGGACACATGGGGGCACTCATGGAATTATACGGCACACATGCGGGCACCCCTGGACTGATACAGGACACATGCGGGCATCCCTGGACTGATATGGGACACATGCGGGCACCCCTGGACTGGGATACAGCACATTTATCAGCCCTTGCCATAAAATATAAAAAATAAGAAAACACCTGTTTTTTTTTTATTTTAATGAAAGAAAAAAAAAAGGGGGGGGGGGGGCAGCACCCCTGGACTGATATGGGACATTGGGCAGCACAGCTCAACCGATATGAGTCACTGGGCAGCACAGCTGGACTTATAGCAGGCAATCCTGCAGTAAAAATGTAAAATGTTTTTTTCTTCTTCCTTAGTTGTCCCCCACAGCAGTTCTATATAGCAGCCCTCCTTAGTAGTGCCCACATAATAGCACCCTTAGTAATGCCTTCTTCATAGTGGTAACTTCAGTAGTTCCTCCTTAGTATAGTTTCCATCACAGTAGTTCCCCCTTAGTAGATGTACCCTGACTGCTCAGTAGTTCCCCCTTAGTGTATGTACCCTTTTGTTTTCCCCGTCCAGCAGCCCCCATTAAGTTGGGATCCTGTTAGTTCCCCCTTGTTTGTCCCCCCCTCTGTAGCCCCATAGCTTTCCCCTCTGCCATATGTCCCCCTTTTAGCCCCCATAGTGTCCCCCTCCTGCTGCAGACAGGATGGACACATCCATGCTGTCTGACTTTCACACACAGACTGAAGATGGAGCCGGAAGCCGGGACATATATAGAGATCCGGTCTTGCGAGAATACGATGCGGGATGACAATGTTTTGGCCTCATTTTCAACCCGGATTATCAGCGGGATGGACGCGAACGGCTCGAGAGGGGGGGGGGGGGGTCGGATCTATAGGCTCCAAATCCGCTCATCTCTAGTGTAAACCATGCCAAATGACATCGTTTTATCTGTTTGTTTGTTTTTTATATGATTTTCTTAATCAATTGTAAAGGAATCCAAAATCAAACCAAAAACTGAATCTCTACTAAAACTCTTGATAGTGGCTTTGCCATTATGATGAATTTAAACCACAATCAAAACATCTCTAATTCATTTAAGATACGAGGGCATGTGTAGTGAATGTATCTGGAAATGTGTTGCTCTATTAAGGTGTCAGTATGGTTTATTGTAAGATGATATATTTCAGGTGTGTCTTTCTATTTCATTCTAGTATAAGAATCTCAACTCAGAACTGCAGATTGTACTTAAAATCTCATTTCCTTCCCTTAGCTTCAGCTTAATGATAACAGAATGTGTGGCTTAAACTTTCCCTCTTACAACAAATACAATCATTAGAGCATTGCTTGTGTAAGTGTCTCCAGCTGTAATAAGCAGGAATAACACAGCTCATACTGTACAAACTGTTTTCATTAAAAGCATGAAGTATACAACACTCTATACAAGAGCTTGAAGTATTTCTTATTTTTGATTCATTTCAAACATTAAATGAAAAAATCCTATTTCGCTAAAATTACTTTTTTGAAAGTACCATTTTGTGTGTTCTAATCTTTGCGGAGATATCAATACTACTGTACATTATTTTGTTGACTTTGTAGCTTTGCAAAGGGCATAGCCTTTTTATAGACAGTATTCTATTCAATTTGAACTTTACAATGGCTATTTCTAATTTATCTGATTAACTGTAATATTTAAATCTGTTAGGTACAGATGGAACAGGTTTCTAAAGTATATAACACATTAGCTGTCTCCTCACATATGCAAATACTTGTAGCTATTTGCCCATATGTTTCATTGATGTGGCTGTGAGGATGGATCAAGTGAATATACTGCAAATTGATTATTTGGGCCAGTATGTAAATCAGCGGGTTCTTAATTTTCTGCCTAGGCTTCCCAGGATGCCATGTGGCTCTTGCTTTAGTACATCGGATTGATGGTTCAAAATGTAATGTCATTTTTTTTGTCAAAGTGATAGGCAAAACCAGTGCTGATGGCTATCAATCACAAAAACAATAAGAAGCACAACAATGTCCTCCACAACATAACTGAACCTAAGAAATACAGGTTTGCAAAACGTACTTAATGTAAACATTTTTCAATTCAGAGAATGACCACAGCAAGAGAAAGTATTTTAGGACATCCAGTGAATCGGGAATTCATTTGCAATCATTCATTCATTTGCAGTCTTCATTTATCTAGAAAAAGATATTTTTTTTGTGCTTTTAATAAAAATAGTATTGTAGACAACCTTGTGTTGTCCAGGACCTTTGTATTTGAAGGGGTGGTAAGAATATAACTCTTCCTGGAATCTGAACATAATCTTGACAGAGCCATCTGTCATATCTGAAGTGCCAAAGCTGTCGTACAGTAATGCTGTATACACACAGGAGGAGTCTTCCAGGTGATTTTGACTAGATCATCAAAATCACCTAGAAGGTTTGAATCACCCCATTTGTACACAGCGGGTGATAGCGATGCGCAGCCCTGCAGTGTCGCTATCTCCCAGTCAAATAGACTGTGCAGGCAATCATATTTTCACTAGATGCTGCCTGCACAGTGTATTTGGCAGCGGCTCCCAAGGTTGGCATATATGCTTACTTAGTTATGAATCTGCTTAATAAGGCATTGGACAGTTACTGTGAGACATACTGGGACTGGGACAGTATATGTTTGGTGCTCATGTGCATGTGGCAAAAGATTATGGCCCTTATTCTATTTCACTTGCAAAGGCAAATTCCTACTCAAATCAACAAAACCATGTGCACTGCAGGTATGGCAGATGTAACTTGCGCAGAGAGAATTAGATTTGGGTGGGGTTTTACTTTAAAGTGAGATCTACTGTATATTGCAGTGTAAAAATAAAGCAGTCAATATTTTCCCTGCACAGAAACAAAATAACTCACCCAAATATAATTCTCTCTGCACAAGTTACATCTACCCCAACTGCAGTGCACATGGTTTTGTCCATTTGAGAAGGAATTTGCCTTTGCAAGTGAACCAGAATAAGGGCCTATGAGTGGAGATCTCATTCATTGGCCAGTGGCAGAGGGAAAGCATGTAGAGAGACTGAGTAATTCATCTTACCTCGGTTTTTTACCACATTGCCAAAATAGTTGAATATGTATCATGTAGTAGAATATCTTATTCAAGCCTTTTCTTGTTACTTTTCAGTCAATCTAGAAATAGCTGGGGAATTCAATTCAGTTATAATAATTATTATTATTATTATTATTATTATTATTATTATTATTATTATTTATATGGTGCCACAAGGGTTCTGCAGCACCTAACAATACATTAAATACATTTGTTTTAATATAGTCTCTATTAAATAAAATAAGAACAAGGGTCCTATATCTTGTCTTTGGTTCTGCATTATTTTTGAAACCATTGCAGGCTTTTGCCATTTAAAAACAGATAAGGTACAGCACAAATCAATTAGTGTCTTAAAAGCAGCAGGTTCTCTTTATGGCAGAGTCAATAACTTTACAGGTTAGACTCTTAATAGAATTTTGTTTTCAAAATCCACCTTTAGCGCAACCCCCACCCGCCATGCCAATAAATGCAGTTTATTGCAAGTGCTGCTCCTAAATGGAATTATACTATATGAATTCTTAATATATGTAGTGTATTTTGACACTGTATAATTCTCTTGAAATTTAAGATTTTATAGAATTTATTGCATTCTAGTAGTTTTTTTTCTAAAATCACCTCACAATTGCAGTTACAGTATATCATTATAATCATTATTAAAAAATGAGCACAGAAGATAAAAAAAAAACTGTGTTAACCTTTAAAACCCAGTACAGAATGTATTACAATTAAAATGTTTGAATACCATTCCATTTCATACAGTAAATAGGCAGAAAATGTCTTTGGTTATTAAAAGAGTAGAATAAATTTAGAAAGGAATTTATCACAATTCCCATGAAGATAAAGAAGCAATGTAATTGAATGCTTCTCTACTGAACATTAAGTCCTTGGATAATATTCTAAGGAAAGTGTTCCCTAGACTATCAGTGTAACAAGCCTTAGGAGGAAAGCTGTACTATTTCTGAGCCGCAATCTAAGCCACAACGATAGTTTTTCAACATAAAATGGCTTCTGTATAAAAATAAAAATAGAGCATGCCTCATTCCTAACCTAGTAATGATCCACAAACATTTATTTTATTTAAGACTAGGTTAAAGCTGTAAGAATTTAAGAGCCCAACCTTTGTACACATTGGTGGAGCCATATCTTTATGGGTGTTTAAGCATCTACAGTGATTGTGCTACCACGGCTGCGACATACTGTATATGTCATTTTCAGCCATATCAGGGACATTTTTGTATCCCAATCCCTTTAAAAAGTTGTTGCATATGGACACAACTTCTACAACCCCTTGTCACATGAAGGAGCCTCTATTGAGCTAAAGTTACCTGCACTTGTGCAGTAAAGCCAACCATTCTTAAAATGAAAAGAGACCAATGGATCTGAGCATGGAGCAACATCGCTGACCCAACACCAAATATTTCTTTGGGGTCCTAACAATACACTGCTCAACCCCTGTACCATCTTGGAAAACCTTGCATTTTAGATTTTGCATTTTGCATGTTTTTGGATTCCATGTATTGTAAAAGTCCCTCTCTCATTATCAGGTGCCCTTTCACACTGGTGAGAGAAGGAAGAGGATGTGGGATGGCATTATTGTTAAAATGAAATGCCATTGGTTTCACCATAATGGTGCTATTAGTGTCATGCCTCCTTTGGTTATGCTTGTCAGTTTCTGTAAGCCCCGCCGGTAATAGTTCTAGCTTCTGCTACAGCTATCCATCTGCCTCTGGTCAGCTTGTTCCTGGTTCTTGTTTGTCTGGATCTTCTCCTGGAGTTTCCACTCAGCAGATTCAGTTTAGTGCTATCTGCCTGCCTGCTCTCAGCTCCTTACCGGCTCTGGTTTGTTCCTGGTGCTCTGTCTCCTGGATATTTCTAACCAGCCCAGCTTTTCCTTATACCGGTGCCGTAAGATCTCCATTTGGATACCTAGTTACTTTTCTCTGTTCCTGGTTTATCTCTTGTTACCATCCTGGGCCTGGTCATTTGTTTGTTACCCCTCTGGTGCTATCAGAGAGGGCCGCAGTTTAGTGCTTTACCTTTCTGGTGCCGTTTGGATGTTTAATCCTTAACAGCATCCTCAGTGTTATTCTGTGTTATTTGTACTGTTGTGTGGTGTGCTTTTTGGCGTGGTGTATTATCTTGTGTATGCGACCCCGTTGCCGGTCGTTTTTGCAACTAGGTCACTGGCACCTTTATTGGCGTTAATTATATTTGGCAAGCCGCCATTCAGTTTCAGTTCTGCGTTTCCTAGTTCGTTCACCTTTTGTCTATTTCATAATGATCTCTGACACTTTGTCCCATGGAAGACCTGGTGGCACTGGAGTTGGGACATACTTAATTCGCCTCTCCAAACGTGGCTATTAAAGGTGAACAACTAGCCCCACAGATGACATCCATCATTGTTATTAGACAACAGAGACAGAGTAGGACTTGCCGTGGCCATCCTAAACAGTGGTCAAGGCTGTGGGTTCACACACAAAGCCATATCATTATCACCAGCCCTAGATATATATGTTTACAGTAATCGTAGTATACATGTGTGTGTGTGTGTATGTATATACAGATAGCTGGAGGCTTGGCAATCTCAGCAGGAAGAAAAGCTTTACACCAGGCATAGTTTAGGCAACGTTTCAATGCCTCTTTATTGGCATTTTCATCAGGCTCAAAAGTAATAGTAAAACACATACCTTTATACACCTCCATGCAAACAGGAGACGCTCTGTCCAGCAGCCCGGATCCCGGGCACCCGCCCAGATGACGTCATCATGTACTCGGCAGCTGGCACTGCGTCAATTGTGTACCATCACCATGGCAACATACTAAAAACAAAACAAGACATGTAACATAGATATAGATATATGGGCGCATCACACTTCACTAATATCTAAGAGGAGGCACAACACAGTTACTCATAATCCTACAATGAATAACAATTACAGTACATAAACTTACACAGCAGCCGCTGAAAAAAAGCAACCGCAATGATAAGTCAATTATAAAGTGCTATGTGTATACCCTGAATAAGATATCAAAACAAGACACTCTAGCAGCAAAGAAAAATACAACAAGCACAGAACAAACAATATTACTTGCGGATGAGGCAACTAATACCAAGATTCTCATTAAGTCCCTTAGGGGCAATGGTATCTAATCTGTGAATCCAGCGGGTTTCGCATTTCAGCAATTTAAGACCGCGATTGCCACCCCTCATGCTAACCGGTATGTGGTCTATCATCCAGTAGCGTAGTGAGGGGAGGGAATGTTTGAATGTCACAAAATGTTTAGGGATGGGAAGATCGCATTTACCCCCTGCCAAGGCTGCCCTAATGGTTGAGCAATGGGTGGTGATACGCTCTTGAACAGACCTTTCTGTCTTTCCTATGTAGGACAGCCCACAGTGCAAATGAGTTGGTAAATGACATATTTACTCTCGCAGCTTAAGGTATGCCTAATGGTATATTTGGCCCCATAATGCGGGTGATAGAAGGTATTACCCGGGATCATGCAGGAGCATACTGTACAAGTACAGCATATGCATCCCCTTGAGGGAGGTTTCTTAGGGGACTTGTATCCAGTAATATTGGCTCTAACTAAGATGTCACGTAAGTTGGCAGGCCTTTTGTAACAAGACAAGGGATATAGACACCCCTTCTTCAAGTGTACAATAACAAAAAACAAGTGTACAATGGCATACCTTTATACCGTGATTTGTGTGCACGAAGAGGTTCCACCTCCTGTGTGTCCGTCCCGGCGGCGTCTGACGCGGCTTCCGGTTGCGTCACTGGGAGGTAAGACGACCTGCCGGCTTCTGGCGTCTGTTACCTAGCAACCATGTGACGCGTCCAGGCTGTCATGGCGACCGGGGACTGGGCATACTATAGAGGATAGGAAACAATTAGAAATCCTTAAAACTGTGCTCATAAAATACATAATACAAATTACAAATGCTGACTGTTACAAGGAGCATTCTGTGTGCACAGTGTTAGAAGGGTGAAATGGATCGGTGCTGTGGGCTGCTCTGACTGACGGGGGACACAGGCGTGATGGCAGATACGTAATATCAAAAAGTTTTATAGGGACGTGATGAGTGCCGTGACAGGGTGTATATAAAATACAAGATTGGGGCAGTACTGTCCTGCAGGTGTTCCTGCCTGCTGGGCTTCGCCGTGGGTGCGGCGCTGTGTGGAATGTCGTGACAGGTAAAATGCAGTTCCATATCTGTTCCCTGTCTCTGCTCTGGGAGGACTGTCAGTTTTATAGGGCTGAGCAACTGAGTACTTGCTGTGTCCATACTTTACTTGTCGGGGAATTTAAATACGTCCCGTTCTTTTCGTTGAGCAGGGTGTCATGGGTTGGAAGGGGTCAAATAAAGATATTAAATGGCAAATTACAGCACCGATCCATTTCACCCTTCTAACACCCCAGTAGCGGGTCCGGTGCACACAGAATGCTCCTTGTAACAGTCAGCATTTGTAATTTGTATTAATTTGTATTATGTATTTTATGAGCACAGTTTTAAGGATTTCTAATTGTTTCCTATCCTCCATAGTATGCCCAGTCCCCGGTCGCCATGACAGCCTGGTTGCTATGGTTGCTAGGTAACAGACGCCAGAAGCCGGCAGGTCGTCTTACCTCCCAGTGACGCAACCGGAAGCCGCGTCAGACGCCGCCGGGACAGACACACAGGAGATGGAACCTCTTTGTGCACACAAATCACGGTATAAAGGTATGCCATTGTACACTTGTTTTTTGTTATTGTACACTTGAAGAAGGGGTGTCTATATCCCCGAATCGTCTGTATCACAGTAAACCTTGTTACTTTCACCAAGCCCGCTGGAGTGCCTCTACCTGTGTCGTATCACTACATATATATATATATATATATATATTCATATATACATATATATACTAGTCCAATAAGAAGAGGCACACAAACTCCATTTTAAATGCGTGAAGAAGTATATTTGGGCAATCTCATCGAGCGCTTTCGGGGGATAGCACCCCCGTCCTCACGATATCAGCCCCAACATGCAGAATGTGGTTATACAGACTGTCTGTATAACCACATTCTGCACGTTGGGGCTGATATCCTGAGGACGGGGGTGCTATCCCCCGAAAGCGCTCGATGAGATTGCCCAAATATACTTCTTCAGGCATTTTAAATGGAGTTTGTGTGCCTCTTCTTTTTGGACTAGTATGGAGTTATTCTAGAGAGCACTGCCGAAGTTGGATACCATTATAAGAGTGCCGGCAAAAAAGGAAAAGTATATATATATATATATATATATATATATATATAATTTTGTTCCGTTTTTAATTGGGTGTTGTAACATTATCACTGGACCTACAGTATACAAAGAAAAAAGAGATTTTTTTCCCTTCCCTTCCCTTACCTCTTAGCCAAAATTTTCCTGGACCTCTCTGAGGTTATTGGAGCTCTATCTGTGCCAAATGAGACCCTGGCTAAAGAGTTGTCAGAGAGCAAGTCTTCAGACCAGGAGTTTCAGAAGAGGCATAGAAGTTTTCTATGGCCAATGCTCACACAGGAGGAGTGGCATTGGCGTAGAGACTTCAATCTGTGTCTTTATTGTGGGGGTTCAGACCATTATCTCCAGGTTTGTGAACTGCACAAATCTGGTGGAGGCTGACAAGTTTTTTTTCCTCCGTCCAAGTTGAGCCAGGTTGTAAGATCTGGGCCTGTCTCCACTGTGGCTGAAGAACTTGAACCACCCATACATAGCACTCTGACCTATAATTGTGGTCCTAGGATTAGGTAGCCCCATTGTGGCTTCTGGGAATTGGAAGAGGATGTTTCCCTCTTCCACTAAGATTTCTGACAGAAAGACATTAGATGCTGAATTCCCTGCAAGGGAGACCACTGTTCTTTCTATGTTTCTATTACCCCAGAAGCTGTCTTAAGATGCTTGGCCCTGGTAGGGGAGCCCCAGGCTATTACCCCCAGAAGGGGTCTTGAGTGGCTTGGCCCCAGTAGGGGAGTCTCAGGTGATTACCCCAGGAGGGGTCTAATGTGGCTTGGCCCCAGAGGATGACCGAGAAGCCATTACCATAAGTGTTTTAACCCCAGATGGTGTCTTAAAAGCCATTACCCCAGCAAGGGTCTCAAGTAACTTAACCCCAGAGAACATTGAACAGTTTGATTCAAGTTGCCTTCACTTTTGTTCATGATGGTGTCTATACATGTCCCAATGCTATTAATGGTATTAATGTTGCAGAAATTACATCTTCTTGGTAACATCAAAATTATTTGGTACTGTATGTGGCCACACAGCTGGGCTATTAGCTATTGTATATGGAAGCAGTTTTGTGCCTACCATTTTTGTTTATTCCTATGATTGCCTACTCTTATGTAATGCACTGGTTGCCTAGTTTTTCCAAACAGCCTTTTTCTTTTCCATATTTTGTGTACCTATACATGACTGGCTAGTCCTTCCCTCAGCAGAGCTTTTGGATGAATAGCCACAGTGTTATTATACCATCTCTTTCCTGGCCCTTATGTGTGTACACTACAGTATGTATAGTTTATCTCTATGCACTTTACCATCCTTTAGTACATCTGCCCTTTATATTGATCTGTCTGTCCCATTTTGTATGCCACAATTATCTTCTCTTGATAAATTATTGGCCAATTTTAACACCATATACAGTTGTTGTGTCTTGATTTATTAGAGATAAATCATTTTTATAATGGTTAATAAAGATTTGTTTTGATAAGATGTGGAATCTGGTTTGTGATGAAGTTGTTTTTGAGTGTTTTTGTTAAAAGGCACTTATGAAACACTGTGGGATTAAAATAATAATAATATAATAATAATTTAACCTTTATTTACAAAAGAATTTTGGAGAAAAATAATGATATATTCATGTATATATTTAACCATAGATACAGTATGTGAGACATTTAGAAATAATGATCTACATCATTTTAGTTAGTATTTTAGTTCTCATTGCATACGGCTGTGGCCGGATAGGCTGTGGCCCTGTCATGAAGTGGACCATTTTAAAGTGGGAAAACTGAATCATAACTACAGCGTTATACCTGCATTATTAGACAGACCATCAGCTTATTTTGATTCCTCTGACCCCTCCTCTCTCCTTGTATCCAACAGATAAAAAAGCAACCAAATATCTTCACTGCAGAGCATTACTCTTTGTGTGTGGGATTGTCTTATACAGTATGACTGATCTATGTAACTCACAACAGTACCTTGCCTGTGTGTAGTGAGGCATTTATTTTTTATTCTAAATGAGATATAACGTAGTATCCTGGAATGCCAGAACTGTAATCCACTTTTATTGCTCTGTATTGCAGGGGGTGGGGACTGTGTGAGTAGATTCCAATTATTGGGAACCATGCATTGTTAGAGTATTTTAGTTCTCATTGCATACGACTGAGGCCCTAAATTGAAGTGGGCCATTTTAAAGTGGGAATACTGAATCATAGCTACAGCGTTATACCTGTGTTATACCGAAGGAAACCTGTAGGCAAACAACTACAAACCAACAATAACACACATGGACTGCATTGATACCTCCAAAGTATGTAATTCATCTCCAATATGCTCTCTTAATTTCTGTGTCATGCATACTCTAGTATGATTTGAAAAGTTCTGATGTAATGAATTGATTGTAATTGTTATTACTTGTTTGGGGAAGTTGTTCAATTAATCATAGTTTAGTGTTGCATGCTGCCAGTGCAAATTATCTCCTTCGACCATTTGCCCATTAGTGTTCAGGGGTAGCCTGACTTGAACAGACTCATTATATCTTTACAATTTTTGATAATACCTGCGCACTGAATGGTGAATTCGATGAGCTGCAGTAGCACTGTGGGATCTGACTGGAATCCCAAAATTTCAATATTGTATATACTTTGGGGATAGTGCCGCGCGCAATCTGATGTGGTTGACACTAAATAAGTGAGTGAAATGTATAAATGAATATAACACACTGTTAATCTAAACGTATTTTACTTTAAAAATTGTAACAGTGATTTTGTAATAAATGCAGTATAGATAATGTCACGTTCTGTGCACTGGCCCTTGGCCCCTGTGTACGATTTGTGGCAAAATCTCCTGGTCTGTATGCTTCACAGTTCAATGTCCAATACTTGCTGCTGATAGTTGCAGCGCTTTTTGTCTCAGTCTAATTACTTGGTTATACACTGTTTACGGCGTCCCGTCAAACAGCTGTATAACAATGTGCTCGATATCTTTGGGTACCCCTTTGTCGGTAAAAACTCCATGACCAAAATACTAGATGAAGGGGGGCCATAGATGTGCCATATCTAGACTTTAGTAAGGCATTTGACACTGTCCCACATCGCTGGCTGCTAAATAAACTTGAAAGTGTGGGATTGGATTATAAAACAATTAAATGGATAATAACTTGGTTGCAGGATAGGAAACAGACAGTTGTAGTAAATGGATTGCATTCTATGGAGGGACATGTTACCAGTGGAGTACCCCAGGGATCTGTACTTGGACCAGTGCTCTTTAATATCTTTGTTAGGGACATTGCAAATGGTATTGAAGAAAAAGTATGCCTTTTTGCAGATGACACAAAGATATGCAACAGAGTAGACACACCAGGAGGGGTAAATAAAATGACTGATTATATAGGTAAACTTGAGAATTGGTCAAGAGCATGGTAACTACAGTTTAATGCTAAAAAATGCAAAATTATGCACTTGGGACTCAAAAACCCAAAGGCTCAATATAGTATCAAGGGTACTATAATGGAAACTACTGAGGAGGAAAGAGATCTAGGAGTCACTATTTCAAGTGACTTAAAGGCAAGTAAGCAATGTTGCAAAGCAACAAGGAAGGCTAGTCAGATGCTTGGTTGCATATGGAGAGGAATCGGTAGCAGAAAAAAAAGATGTAATAATGCCACTTTATAGGTCATTGGTACGGCCTCATCTGGAATACTGTGTCCAGTTCTGGAGACCATATCTTCAGAAGGATATAAATACATTAGAGAATGTACAAAGAATGGCAACTAAAATGGTGCATGGCCTACATCACAAAACTTACCTGGAAAGACTAAAAGATCTTATCATGTATAGTTTGTAACAGAGAAGAGAAAGGGGGGACATGATAGAAATCTTCAAATATATCAAGGGTTTTAACATAGTACAGGAGGGAAATTTTCATCAAAGAAAAATAAGTAATAGAACACAAGGACATGCACTGAAACTGGAGGGAAGTAGGTTCAGGGGAAATGTTACAAAAAAAAAATACTTACCAGAAAGGGTAGTGGATAAGTGAAATAGCCTCCCATCAGAGGTGCTAGAGGCTAAGACAGTAGAACAATTTAAACATGCTTGGGATAGGCATATGAATATCCTTACAAATAAATAAGAATTAAAAAGGATTGAGATTACCTGAAGGATAAAAAAGGGACAGACTAGGGCCAAATGGTTCTTATCTGCCGTCAAATTCTATGTTTCTATGTTACATGGGAAATGATTTGCAAAATAATAAGGTACTTGTGTACTTTCACGGCTCCCACGATGTGCATCGTACAGAGAAAAATCGCATCGCATCGCATGCGATCGCATGAGATCGCATACGATCTGATGCAATGCGATGTCATCTTTTCACAGAAATTATGGACATGAGTTGAAATCATGTAAAATGCACCCCAAATGTCATTTTTCACACTGTACCACCCCACTATCAACGCCAACCCAAAGCGTGGTGAGCGCAGCAAGCCCGCGAGGGGCGGCGGTACGCGTCCTACGACCTTTTCATACCCCCACTATCCACGTCAGTGTGGAGTTGAGAATAGAAAGTGTGGCGAGCGCAGCGAGCCACTGAGCCCGAAGCGTGGCGAGCGGACATGGATACCTGTGAAGCCCGCGAGGGGATACGGATACCTGTGAAGGTATCCGCGTGCGCTCGCCACGCTTCGGGCTAGGTGGCTCGCTACGCTCACCACACTTTCTATTCTCAACTCCACGCCAACGTGGATAGTGGGGGTATGAAAAGGTCGTAGGACGCGTACCGTCGCCCCTCACGGGCTCGATGCGCTCACCACGCTTCGGGTTGGCTTTGATAGTGGGGGTGATACAGTGTGAAAAATGACATTTGGGGTGCATTTTACATGATGTCAACTCATGTCCATAATTTCTATGAAAAATTACATTGTATCGCATTAGATCGCATGCGATTTTAGCAAAAATGCATAAAAATACGGGAAAATCGCATCGCATGCCATCGCATGCCACTACATATGGCATGCGATGGGAGCCGTGAAAGTACACAAGTACCAATAATAATGCCAGACTCATCGGTCTAGTAAACATTGTGTCCCATGTAAAAAAAAAGTTTGACTCCCAAGAAATTGAAGCTATGGATACTAAAAGAGCTGAGCAATACAAGCTTTCTCTAATGCTAAAACTGCTGATCCAAAAATCATCTGCTCCTGTGGTCCCTATTACCTGTAGGTATAAGAAAATAACAGTCTGACTCAGCAATGACTGCAATGTTAGTGGCAAATAGTAACAGACTCTGACTTACAGGTATCTGTGATTTCCCAGTGCCTAACCGTTTTAAGGTGAGTATCCCAACATATTCTGCTGGCATATTAACCCCTTCCCGACACATGACGTATATATACGTCATGAGTCGGTTGCGGGGGAATCAAGCCAGCTCACGGAGTGAGCTGGCTTGAAAGAGAGCAGGTAATGGCTGTATATTACAGCCAGGTACCTGCTCTCACGGCCACGAGCGGCGATCGTGGCCGTTTAACCCTTTAAGCACCGCGGGCAAAGCGCCCGCAGTGCTTAAATAGCTGATCGGAGGGGGGGCGCCCCCCTCCGGCGCCGATCGGGGCCCCCCGCGGCGAGATCGGAGGGTGCCGATCGGTTGCCATGGCAGCCAGGGGTCTAATGTAGACCCCTGTGCTGGCCATGTCAGCATACCTATTACATCCTGCCTGAGGCAGGATGTAATAGGAAGTGCTGAAAATCACTATGTTCAGCCATAGAGCTCTATGGCTGAACCTAGTACAGGCGATCGCGCCCCCTAGTGGTCAAGTACACTAGGGGGCCTTGTAGTAAAAGTAAAAAAAAAAAAAAATAAGTTTAAAAAAAAAAAAAATAAAAAATATTAAAAGTTCAAATCACCCCCCTTTCCCCATTTCACAAATAAAAATAAATAAAAAATAAAAAAATAAACATATTTGGTATCGCCGCGTTCCTAAAAGTCCGATCTATTAAAATATAACATTAGTTATCCCACACGGTTAAAGGCGTAAACGGAAAAACATTCCCAACGCCAAAACTACGTTTTTTGGTCGCATCGCCTACCCAAAAAAATGTAACTAAAAGAGATCAGAAAGTCGCACATATCCCATAATGGTATTAATTAAAATGTACACTTCAGCCCACAAAAAATGAGCCCTCACCCAGGTCCGTAGGTGGAAAAATAAAAAAGTTATAAGCCGCAGAACATGGCGACGCGACGCAAATTAGAAAAAACGTAAAATTTTCTATTTTTTTTTTAGTGGTAAAACGTAACGAAAACTATATAAGTTTGGTATCACCGGAATCGTAACGACCCATAGAATAAAGATAACCCATCATTTTAAACGAACTATGAACTTCAAAAAAAACGTAACCAGCGCAAAATTGTGGAATTGCGTTTTTTTTACTTTTTACCCTACATTGAATTATTTCCTGATTCCCCAGAATATTATACGGTATAGTAAATGGTACCATTAAAAAGTACAACTTGTCCCGCAAAAAAAAGCCCTCATGTGTCTATATAGCCGGAAAATTAAAAAAGTTACGCTTATTTGAACGCGAGGAGGAAAAAAAAAAAATTAACAAAAAACGCCCGGTCGGGAAGGGGTTAAGGTTACAGTATTAGGCTGTGTGTGTGTGTGTGTCTGGGGGGTAGGGGGAGGTATTTTTTTGCATACTTATTAAAACATAATTTTTTTGCCTTCATCAGATTGAATCCAGTAATTTCTTTAATGAAGGGATTGTCTGTCTCTTCAGCCAAACATTCCATGTATTTCAACTTTTTTATGTAATTCTTTTTTGATATGATGAATGAATGCTGCGTCATAAACATTGATTTCTGATTGAATCATATTTTAAAAATGTGGGTAAGATTATTTGGTAAACTATACCTATGAAAAACAACTGCCTGCAAAAGGATTCCATTATTAGATGAAATAGAGCTAATGAACATTATGTGGCTCATTTTTAATAGTTTCTTCCATATCTCTGCTTAGCTTTTCTTTATATTAAAGTTCTGAAATGTAGTACAATCAATCAATGCTTTACCTAGATACTAATTAGAGATGTGCGCTGGACACTTTTATGGGTTTTGGATCTGTATTCATTTCTCCTAAAACCGCTCTTTTTTGGTTTTGGTTTTGGATCTGTATTTTTTTTAAAAACTCATAAAAACAGCTAAAATCACAGAATTTTGGCCTGTTTTTGTTCCTATGGTGTTTTTAACCTCAATTACCTTCATTTTCACTCATTTCCTGTCTATTTTGAATACTTAAAAAAATAATAGTGTGATACTTTAATAAACTATATGAAGAAATGCTCGCAACAGCAAAAAAAGGAGCAAGATGGAACTGTCCTTGGCCTCCCACTCTTAGGTTGTATAAACAGGACATTCACACTTTAACAAATCAATCATTTCAGCCACAGGGTCTGCCACACGACTGTGGTTGTGTTTGGGTCCCCCACAAAAAAAAAGAAGCAATGCTCCAACAGTCTCACAGTATCATAATAACAAAGCTAGGGTATGGACAGCAGTCACAGTACCTCATAAACAGATGGGGCACAGACAGCAGTCACAGTACTGTATTACAAGTTGGGGTACGGACAGCAGTCACAGTACTTTATAAACACATGGGGTATTGACAGCAATCAGTACCATATAAACAGATGGAGTATGGACAGCAGTCACAGTACCATATAAACAGATGGGGTACGTACAGCACTCACAGTACCTTATAAACAATTGGCGTATGGAGCTACAGAGAGCAGTCACAGCACATGGGACAGAGAATTTTTTTCTTCCTTTTTTAAACTTTTAATAATTTTATTAATTAAAAAAAAAACAGTGGTGTACGGCCTGAAGTCACAGCAGTATCTTATAAACTGGTACGGAGCTGTGGACAGCAGTCTCAGTACCCTATAAACAGATGGGGTACCAGCAGTCACCATAGGCGAATCTAGAATTATGGTAATGGGTGGTCCCAGATGTAGACATAACAGCAGGGGTACCTTTGCGCGGCGTTGCCGTGCGGCAAAAAGGGGGTGTGGCCTCATGGGAAGGAGGCGTGTCATCAAAAAAGGGGTGTGGTATTACACTTTAGCCCATACACAGTAATGCCCATTACACATTTTAGCAAACTCCGTAATACCCATTACACATAAAGCCACAAGCCGTAATGCCAATTACACATAAGGCCACACACCATAATGCCCATTACAAATTTTCCACATAAGTGCTGCTTACCTACGTGCTCATTGCTAGGGAGTTCTTGCTTGGTGGCACCATAGTACCTATTACACATGATACAGCACACCATAGTACCCATTACACATGATGCCACACACCATAGTACCCATTACACATGATGCCGCGCACCATAGTACCCATTACACATAATGCTGCACACATAATGTGCCTTACACATGATGCTGCACACATAATGCCCCTTACACATGATGTTGCACACATAATGCCCCTTACACATGATGCTGCACACCGTAATGCCCCTTACACATTAAGCCACACATTATGCGTAATGCCCCCACATACCGCCACTTGTAGCGTCCCTTAAGCAATGCCCCCAAAAGTGCCACTTACTGTAAATTTTTATATGAGCCTTCGCTGCTGCTGCAGGGAGAGATGGAGAGCGGTGCGGCTGCTTCTATGGGGAGAGGAGCAGAGCGCAGAGCACGCTCCCACTCCCCTCCTGGTGTCCCCTCTAGCCGAGTGGACATTTGAAATATTATGCACACTATTGTTGTGCGTGACATCTGGGGAGCACGCCGGGCGCCGGCACCACATGATTAAAGGGCTGAGGGAAAGCGGGGAGAAGAATTGGAGCGGAAGCTGCAGGGGTGACGGTCATTGACAGCTGGGCAGAGAGCAGGGGGCTGCCCGGCTGTATTCAGAGCACTGCAGGTCACGGCTGTTTGAAATAATACCCCTATCACAACAGAAAATGCAGGGAATATGGTCCCAGGATCATGCATTTTCTGGTGTGAGGGGGAGAGACAACTACTCCCCTCTCCCTACCACCCTTTAACCAACCAGCTATATCTTCGGAACCAACTGACCCATTTACATGAGACCAGTATCATATATAAGAACTTTTGAGTTGGCTTCGAATGATTTTGGTGAAACTGGGCTGTTTGGTTCCAGAGAAATCTGCCCTCAAAGAACATAAACAGTCATAAATTACAATTTAAGAAATGAAAAAAAAAAACGGTTTAACCTCAATATCCCTGAAACCAATTAACCCATATGGATCCAGCCTGGTATCAGATTGAAGGCCCAGCAAAGGGGGAACTGGCAGCCGTTGAACTGGGTGGGGGTCGGAATTAGCGGGTCCCATGTTATCCTATAGGGAAAATGTTCCTTTGCCTGGCAGTATCTCTGGTTCCCAGGGGGCTAGAGACACAGGGCTGGGCTCGTTGGAAAGCCCCAGCCCTCAGCTACAAAATGGGCAAATGGGTGGTCCTGTGCCCCCCCGGACCACCCCCTAGATTTGCCTATGGCCAGTCACAGTAACGTATAAACAGATGAGGTACGGAGCTGCAGATAGTAGTCACAGTAATGTATAAACAGATGGGGTACCAGCAGTCACAGTAATGTATAAACAGATTAGGTACGGAGCTATAGAAGGCAGTCACAGTATCGGCATATACTACACACAGTTGGTGTACAGTATGCAGTGCACTGCACACACTGGGTTATGTGGAGTTATATACTAAAAAACAATACTGCTGGTGGTGCTACAAAACTTAAATAAAAACCTAGCCCGAAGCGTGGCAAGCGCAGCGAGCCCCACAAGGGGACACGGATACCTTCACAGGTATCCGCATCCCCTCGCGGGCTTCACAGGTGTCCGCATTCCCTCGCCACGCTTCGGGCTCGGTGGCTCACTGCGCTCACCCTACTTTCTATTCTCAACTCCACGCCGAGGTGGATAGTGGGGGTATGAAAAGGTCGTAGGACGCGTACCGCCGCCCCTCGCGGGCTCGCTGCGCTCACCACGTTTCGGGTTCGCGTTGATAGTAGGGGTGGTACAGCCTGAAAAAATGACATTTGGGGGCCATTGAACATGTTTGATACTAACTTCAATGCATTTGGATGCAGTTCTGTTAAAAATAGCATGCAATCGCATCGCATGCGATCGCATCGCATGCGATTTTTAAAAAATGCTTACAAACTGCAAAAATCGCATCCCATCGCATACCACTACATATGGAATGCTATGGGAGCCGTGAAAGTACACAAGTACCAATAAAGCTGCCCACTGTAAAAATTGCCCACTGTAAACTTAAAGCTGCATACTGTAAAAGCTGACCACTGTAAAAGCTGCCCACTGTAAAGCTGCTCACTGTAAAAGCTGCCCACTGTAAAAGCTGCCCACTGTAAAGCTGTCCACTGTAAAAGCTGCCCACTGTAAAGCTGTCCACTGTAAAAGCTGCCCACTGTAAATCTGCCCACTGTAAAACTGCCCACTGTAAAACTCCTCACTGTAAAAGCTGCCCACTGTAAAACTCCCCACTGTAAAGCCGCCCACTGTAAAGCTGCCAACTGTAAAAGCTGCCCACTGTAATGGCTCCCCACTGTAAAGCTGCTCACTGTAAAATCTGCCCACTGTAAAAGCTGCCCACTGTAAAGCTGCCCACCATAAAAGCTGCCCACTGTAAAGCTCCCCCCTGTAAAGCTGCCCACTGTAAAGCTGCCAACTGTAAAAGCTGCCCACTGTAAAAGCTTCCCACTATAAAGCTGCCCACTGTAAAACTGACCACTGTAAAGCTCCACACTGTAAAGCTGCCCACTGTAAAAGCTGCCCACTGTAAAGCTGTCCACTGTAAAAGCTCCCCACTGTAAAGCTGCCAACTGTAAAAGCTGCCCACTGTAAAAGCTGCCCACTGTAAAGCTGCCCACTGTAAAAGCTGCCCACTGTAAAGCTGTCCACTGTAAAATCTTCCCACTGTAAAAGCTTCCCACTGTAAAAGCTCCCCACTGTAAAGCTGCCAACTGTAAAAGCTGCCCACTGTAAAAGCTGCACACTGTAAAGCTGCCCACTGTAAAAGCTGCCCACTGTAAAGCTGTCCACTGTAAAAGCTCCCCACTGTAAAAGCTGCCCACTGTAAAGCTGCCAACTGTAAAAGCTCCCCACTGTAAAAGCTGCCCACTGTAAAGCTGCCAACTGTAAAAGCTACCCACTGTAAAAGCTGCCCACTGTAAAGCTGCCCACTGTAAAGCTGTCCACTGTAAAAGCTGCCCACTGTAAAGCTGCCAACTGTAAAAGCTGCCCAGTGTAAAAGCTGCCCACTGTAAAGCTGCCCACTGTAAAAGCTGCCCACTGTAAAGCTGTCCACTGTAAAAGCTGTCCACTGTAAAGCTGTCCACTGTAAAAGCTGCTCACTGTAAAATCTGCCCACTGTAAAGCTGCCCACTGTAAAGCTGTCCACTTTAAAGATGCCCACTGTAAAGCTGCCCACTGTGTAAAGCTGCCCACTGTAAAAGCTGTCCACTGTGTAAAGTGGCCCACTGTTTTTTTTTTTGTTTAAAACAACTTTCTAGCACAGCGCACTAGCGGAGCGTGATGTCTGCAGGCTTGGATCCCATATATTGGCGCCGGGCCATGGGCTCAGCGCATTATATGGAATCCAAATCTTGCGAGAATCCGATGGTGGGAAGGCGCCGTTCGGCCTCACTTTGGGATCCGTCTGGTGGGAATTGCTGAGCCACGACTCGGCAATACACGGATCCCCAGTTTTGTAGCGGTTCGTATTCTTCAGAATACGGACTGCACATCTCTACTACTAATACATGAAAACTCTGCCTGCTTCCCTGTAAAGACCACAGGTCCGTGATGTGCATTAAGCAGGGTAAACACTATGCCATATTTGCAAACAATATGCATGATAACAATTGTATTAATGATTATAATAGAACATATCATCTTGTACAGAGATGACTAATCATTTCAGCTTGGTGTGTCGAAAATTGTAAAAAGGTGTAGCCTTCTTTGAGTCACGTGTCACTTCAAGAAATATCAATAATTTGGTGATATTTGCAGCCATAATAAAGATCAGCCATAATAAGGAGTTATATTTTCAATATCCCCCATCACACCAGCCCCACACTCTCCCCCATCACACCAGCCCCACACTGTAGTGTCCCCATCACTCCAGCCCCACAATGCCCCCATCATAACAGATCCAAACTGTCCCCTTAATAACAGCCCCACACTGTTTCCATTGCACCTTGTCCTTTCTGTCCCCCTGTCCCTTTCAGAACATATAATGTTAAACACAGTGTAAGGGTGCAGCATTACCAAATGGGCATGGTCGGGGACACAGTGAGTGGCAGAGTGGGGCCCGCTGCAGCAGCATACAGAGTGGGCAGCGACAGCTGCAGCGGGAACTAGAGGACAAACATTTGAGCCAGCAGAGCTCTACGCAGACCCTGCTGCCGGCGCTGTACACTCACCAGGGCAGTCCCAGCTCCCAGGCCATTGGCACTCCATCTCCCATGACCCGGCTTTGGCAGCTGCATCTACTGTTGGAAGGCAGGAAGGCTAGCTCTGCTACCTTTAGCGGAAAGGCGACGCCCCTCTCTGTCCCATTCCAGTTGGTGGCACACCATGCGCGTTGACTTAGCCGCTTCCCTAGCGCACTTCAGGGTTTTCACTCTTCGCACACCAAGTGTCAGTTAAAGTGCCTTGGCATGTCACGAGTGACATGCATGTTATAGGTTAGCCACAGTCATCTGGATATGCATTGCAGTACAATTTGACTATATCTTTATTCACTGCATGTTCAACAATGGATCGTGTGATGTCACTGAAGGATATAGTTTTAGTGCTATATTATTCACAAGGGCAAACAGTTTATATTGTTATTGATATCAGCCGTGGCACAAATCATATAGTGGTACCAGCATTTAGGTACACATTAGGCTTATCGCTAAAAGATTATATTGTTTAGTGACTTCTCCCGGACTCCTGTCAGACAAGCAGTTGATGATGACATTTTCAGATTGAGCTGCATGCACAGACTAGTGGGGAGGGGTTTAATGATCTGTGAGAGCACATCGTTCATCCTTTGGAGCATACATACTTGACGATATTATGAATGATATCACTAAGAAGGGACAAAATGAGTGATTTCGTTCATTATATTGGCCAGTATGTACACACCTTTACATTGAAAACTAACTAACATTTAAATTCATGGATTTTAAGTTTGTCAATTATATCATACTTGTTTTCCTTTGTTATCAAATTAAAAATTAATTCAATTATAATTGCTGTACCTGTCTACCACTATATAAATAATTTGTTTTTTCCCAGCTCTGACCTCTGATCTGAAAACATTCTATGGGGTAATATAGCTTATTAAATTGCCATCATGTCTGCCACTGCTGTGCCACTATGTTCCGTAGAAAGCAAAGTAAGAATAAAGATGGATATATAGAATATCAGATATATAGTTATTAAAAATGTATCACTAATAACAATAATTAAATTACACAAATCACTGGCCGGTAATAATCATAAAAAATATAAAATAAATATAAATCACTCTACCCAACTCATTATGAGGTAATTCACAAATCAATTTGTTATAAAGCATGGCAGGAAAAACAGTTGTTACTGTATAAATGATTTCTCTGTTGTAGTTTGATCCAGGTTTGATCCAGGTTTTGGTTCTTATTTTAATTCCTTTGCTAATATGAAGGATAATTGAAATGGACAATAAGCAGTTAATTAGCCCTCTCACAGCTTAGTTGGTTAGTGGCTAAAATATTAGTAACATGCATGCTTGTAAAATTTTGCAGAAGAATATAAACTCAATCATTAGTGGAAAAACAGATTTGGTGCCTGAGCTCATAAGAACTCTAAATTGCCAATCTCCCCATTATATTATTTGTCTGAAACCGTGGTGTCCCGGCTGCTGGTTCCTTGCCAAAGTTTATGCAGCCCTTCAGGGTTCTCTCCATGGTACAATGTACGGGGTGGCAGGGTGGTCGGCAGTGTGTATAGAGAAGTCCTATAACGCGTTTCTCCGCCTGTAACCCGGCAGCTTCATCAGAAAGTTATGTTCCGTAGAAGTACAGTACTAAAATCTTTTAAGCTGCCATGTGTTTGTGTTGTTGTTCTGTCACTTAAGCCCTTACTCACTATATGATCCCCTCCGACACTGATATTGACCGGAATTGGCAAGTGCAAACATGGGTAACGAAGGGAGTGACTGTGGTGGGGCGTTGGGGAGATGAGGGCCATGCTGCAGCTAAGCAAAAGTGGTCAAGCTGGTTATAATTGATATTATGGGGGTATTCAATGTCAGGGGCACGGCTGTCGAGCAAGCTCGACAGCCATGCCCCTGTCCCGTTCTTGCTTTGCTCGCCTTGAGCTCGGCGGTCGGGATTCAATGTCCCGGCCACTGAGCGACAAGAAAGGGGCGTGGCTGCGAGATGAGGGTGGAAATAGACTAGCTCCGGCCGGGAGCTCGCCTATTTCTGGCTTTTCTTTGCAGAACGAGCCTGACAGCTTGTGATGTCAGGCTCGTTCTGTCGAGAACACCTGTTCAATGCTGTTGGGGAAGACAGCATTGAATAGGGCCCCACAGCCATCTCCCCGTCGGGAGATGGCTGTGGGTGCATGCCAAACATTTAATACCCCCCCTAAATCACAGATAGAAAAATAATACTATTTAATAATTTGTGAGGTTGAGGATCTGCATATTAAATGATGTTTTTCTTGACCTTATATATTACTATTACTGCCGTAATATCTGGCATTCTGAGTATTATATTTATCAAAGTTATTATCATTAGCCAGATGTTTACTGCGTTTTGCATTTATATGCATTTTGTTCTCAGTATATAATATGGAGCAGAGTAGGATATAGTTTTAGAAAAATACATGGAAGATCCCAAGGCTAAGGTTGCAAAACAGACATAAGATGGCATAAAAAGTTATATTTATTTGTAATGTACAATGCAATCACAAAGTACAGTATAGTTAGAAGTTACATTATATGCAAACTTTTGAGAAATCTGTGGTACCCATGACCTATCATGTCACAGTTTGTGTCCTTGAATTAAACTACTTACAGTATGCATTAAAAGGCTCCTGAACATTCAAGGAAAATTAAGAAAAATGTCAGAGATATTACTGGAATGCCAACAGACATATACTTTATCAAGGTGAAGGAAAATCAGAGACAGCATTTTACATTTCATAATAAAGCTATTGGTATTCCCACTGTAACAGTTAAAGCTACAAAAAGATATTTGAGTTTCCCTTGCATAAAAAAATGAAATAAACATGTTGTTTTCCTCATCGACAGAATCAAGCATAGTGTAAAGTATACAGAATCTTTATACGTCTGTCAATTTTTCATTGCAAAAACTAAATTGGACAGATTCCAAATTATAACTATTCTTTTCTAGATAACTTAATGCTTACAAAATGAAAAAATGTATTTCAATAAAATTTGCTTTGATAGCGTAAAAAATCTTAAAGCTGTTTTCTGTAAATCAGACACCATGGCAAATTGTAAAGTTATTGAGGCACAAAACACCGTAGGGTGCAAAGTCCTGGAAGTAATTTTTTACTTATACATTGGAAGATTTTATAATTAATGGAGAAATAAATAATATGAAAATATGGAGAAAATAAAAAAAAAATCAGTTTTTGTACAGCTGAAGAAAAATATAGAAAAGTGTATCAAAATACTGTCAACTTCATTGAATAAACATTATTGACTTTGTACATTCTTTAACATATAGGCCCTTATTCTGGTCTGTGCGTACTTTGCCGAATTCTTACGGATGGCGTTTTTTAGCCGTCTGCGCATGCGTGGGGAACGCTATGCGCATGTGCCACGCATTGTCTCCGTACTTGTACTTGCCAATACCGTACAGAAATGTGCACCGCAATCACTCGGGAAATATGGGCGTATTATGGGCGTCATTCGGAAATACACAGGGGCGTACTTTCAAAGTGGGCTAAACTGGGCATAAACATGGGCGGACATGAGGGAGTGCACGAATTCTGGTAGGCGTGCATTCGGACAGCACACCGAATGCACGCGAACAAAAAGGCTAGAAATATGCGGTGTTCATAAGCAAGTATTGCTTTGCAGACACCACTCGTTCATGCGCTAGGCAATCGGAATGCCCAATCAGTACAAACAATGTCAGCTGAACACAATACAATCCACTCCTTTACTCATTAATTACATGCTTGTCAGTGCTTCAATTGGAACTATTGCAGCTTAAATGGACCATTACTAAACACACACATATATGCTGCAGTTTTCACACACTTTTACACTGCAACCAATGGACAGAACTTACTATCAATAATAGAAATAGACATGTCACTTCTACATTTACCAATTAAACCACACATTTGGGGATACAAATACACATTTATTACAATAAATTCAAAAATAAAATGGAAACCGTAACAAAATAAAAGGTACCATGCCAGGAATGTACAAAAATAATATATATATAAAATAAATGAATTTGTGACATACAGAACCACAGCAGAATCATTAGGAAAACATCAGGTGGCTTCACAACAAAAGTATAGCACCAACACTTCAAGTACAGCAGATAGTAATGGTAGCCGAAAGAGGCCAACAGGGGAACCAAACAAGACATTCGAAACGAGGGCAAATGTGGGTACCCTCTGCACGGGATTGGACACAGGAAGCTGACACACACAGCTCAATGAAAGATTTGGGAAGACATAAGGGTGGAGATTAATGCGGACACAAGTTCATTTGCGGGCACGTTTGGCCCTGGTAGGCTCCTTGCCACGTGCAGCAGCTCTTCGGCCACGGCCACGATCGGATGGTGGCCCAGGTGGAGCAGATGCTGGTGAGGGGGGGGGATGGTGTTCCCCCTCTGCCAGCAGGGAGTGCTGCTGGTGGGAATGCACCAGAAACGGATGACATTAGGACCCTATTGCTGGAAACTAGCTCCACCATAAGCTCATTATGGTGGAGGAGGAGGTCATTTTGGCGCAGGGCTTGATCTGCCAGCACCTGCAGGCTTGCAGCAATTGATTGCTGGGCCTCAGCCATAGCCTGCAGGCCCCCAGCTATTGTCTGCTGGGTGGTGACCAAACCCTGCATGACCTCCTCGGTCCTACGCATCCACTCTGATGCCAAGTCTCCCTGCTGGTGAATGTGGCCAAGCACCTGCACCCACCTGTCGTATTCGGGGTTGGCCGGTGGCTGCTGCACGTGCCTGGCACTGGTGGCAGGTGGCACAGACTCCGCCACCTCCTCAAGAGAATCTTCACCAAGCGGTGGGGATGCTGGTGAAAGAGAAAATTTCAATTACAACACATTCCAAGAAAATTAGTACCAACTACTTCTGCCATGGCAAATAATTACCTTCAACAAAAGCAGCAAAGACTTACGCTGGGGCCTCGCTATCCATGGTGCTCACCCCCCGGACCTCCTCTACTGCAATGCAGCACTCTGCCATCTCCTTCAGGGGGGTGAGCTGCAGCCGGGATGGCATTGGGCCAGCTCCAGAGGTGTGGCTGTGTTCCCACCGCTTGGTCAATTTCTTCTTGAGGTTGGTTTTGAAGTCGTGCCACCTGCAATCAAAGTTTACATATTACTACATGTCACTCCTCATGTTTGCTGTAGCACCCATTGCAATCTGCATGTGATTACAACATGTGCTTCATTACACCAAACTTACATAATATTTAAATCGAAAACCAACCCTTAGAAGATACACTCACACTCACCCTACAATAACTATCGATTAAATGACATGGCAATCATGTCCGTGGCTCCAGGCAACGTGACCGGCCATTGACCAACTCCATCTAACATCTAATTTAAACATTACTGGTCTTGTACTGCTCAAATGTAACACACATGAACTTGCCTCTTCTTAACGTGCTCTGCCTCACGAACTTGTGGAGCTACCGCATTAATCTCCGCAGTTATGTCCTCCCAAATCTTCCATCTCCTTGTGTGTGTCAACCTCTCCTGTGGACACTCAATCCAATCCCGTGCGCGGGGTACCAGGATGGCAAGCTCCTGCACTTCGATTGCCATGTTTCTGCTGCTTGGTTCCTCTGTTGGCCTCGTTCGGCCACAGCCACGGCCACGGCCACCTGTCACTGTACTTGAAGTGCTGGCCAGGCTACTCTGTTGGGAAGCCACCTGTTGTGTTCCCAATGATTCTGCTGAGGCTGAAGATGGGCCAGCTGCCGATTGGCCTGATGTGGATGGCCCATCTGGCTGCTCTTCTCCCACTGGCTGGTCTGTGTTGAGGGGGACATAGGAGGTGCTGGAGTCCATGCGGGCAAACAGGTCCTGGCACTCCTGCTCTTCCTCAGATAGAGATCCAGCCATGTTTGCAACAACTTTTTACCATTCTAGCACAACTTTAAATACTATTTCTGTAATTGGCGTACATCAGCGACACCCTGCGTTCCATGCGGCAGCGTCACGTATGGCAGCGTACGCCGTGCTGTTTGTGCGGCGCATAGGCCACCCCCATAGTAGCGGCAATTCGATTGTGCAAAACCTGGCCTACCTTCAAAGTCTAATTTAGGTGACCTGTTGTAAGATTTGCTATAATGGACACCTCCAACGTTATGAAATGATAAATGCTATCTGTGAATGTTCATTAGTACTGTGCTATTGTTGAGATTGTCCTAAAAATGTCAGTAACCCAATCCATTTGGAAATCCAGGCCACAAGTCATGCAATAGTCATTACTGATGTCATGCACAACACATGTGCTAGGCCTAGAAATAGTGGTTTGAAAATGTATTTTATGTTTCCATTATTTTAGCAGACCTTATCATCCATGTCTGGTGAGTACATTGAATTTCATACTTTTTTCACCATGTATGTGTGGGATGTGTGGGTGATTATTTTATTTGTAGATGTAATATTGATTATCACATATATATATATATATATATATATATATATATGTATATATATATTGATGGGTGTTTCTTTGTAAATATATTTGAAGTAGGAGCTAGGCAGGCAGGCAGGCCAATATAATGGTGTAGTCAGGAGAAGTGCTAGTATGTGTATGTGTTTTTTCTCATAAATGTACGCATACACATAAATGCATACAGTAAGTAATGCGAAGTCCAGCTTGGCGGTGCGATGTTTTCGCCGATTGTTGGGCGCATACACAATGTCCATGTCAATATGGATAATAAAGTTAATACCAAATAGTAAAGTTAACAACCAATCACACGACAGGAAGTATTTTCATGTGCCATTGCTAAAATGGCTGCCTACCAGCGTGCACCACCCTTCTCCACTGCGGAGCTCCTTGCACTGGTGGCAGTGATGGAGTGGAGGCTGCGGCAGGCAGGCCCCTACATATCAAACCGGGACAAGCGCCGGGCATATGTTGCAGCCCGGAGCCGCATATTCGCCCGCATTAATGTGCGAAGGACCATCGCCCAATTGGAGAGGCGATGGTCCAACCTGCGGAGGCGGCAGCCGGAGAGGCTGCAGGCATTGAGGCGGCGTCTTCAACGCTGTAAGTATTTACGCAAAATACACATAATTGACAGTGGGCCAGATTCTCTAAACTTCAAAAGTGATAAAATGGAGAGTAATAAACAGCCAGACAATCAGCTCCTACCTGACATTTTTCAAATACAGTCTGTGACATGGCAGGTATGAGCTGATTGGCTGCCTGTTTATCACTCTCCATTTTATCACTTTTGAAGCTTAGTGCATCTGGCCCAGTGAATGCTATAATTTTCACATTATTTAATATTAATATTACATGAGGTCAATTGGGTGTTGATGACATAGAACTGCCATATACTATATGTGTGATATTTAACACATATATAATGTGGTTATGATATGTACTTGTTATAGTGATTAGAATGTCAAATGACACTCAACCATTTTGTTTGTTTAACCCACAGCGCGGGAGAGAGACAGACAGGCCCGTGAGGAGGGCCAGGAGGAGGCCACAGAGGAGGGCCAGGAGGAGGCCACAGAGGAGGCCCAGGAGGAGGCCACAGAGGAGGCCCAGGAGGTAGAAGTGGAGGGCCAGGTGGAGGTGGAGGAGGAGGAGGCGGGACAGGTCGAGATGGAGGAGGAGGAGGTTGAGGGCCGCCATGAGGTGGAATACCTCACCTCCACCACCCCTACACACACCCCTCCCCCTAGCCACTCACCAACCTCCACTGTCTACCCCCCCCCCCCGTGTACCAAGAGGAGGAGCTCAGCCTACCCCTCCCGGATTTCCCACCACCTCCAAATCTGGAGGAAGAAGAGCTGGTGGAGCTGCCTGGCAGGGGTAAGTAGACGTAATGCCTCATTACTGACTTAGGTACAGTTTGTTATGTCGCACAGCTGATGACATTTTGCTAGAATATAGTAAAGAGTAGTCCAAACAAATGGAAAACAACAGACACACTTTGGCCTTATAGGGCCATGCTGCAAACGTGCAATGTGGAGGCTCATGTAGGTGATGAGTGTTTATTTCTGGAGGGTCTTTGTATAGAAGCAACAATAAAACATCAATGGAATATGGGCAGCCCTGATTTATAATGGAGTCCCAAGTGTCCAGTTCCCCTGGGCCCCCCTCTAGCCAGTGGGCCCGTGTTGTTGCCATGTATTTTTGAAAGGTATTATGTAGGATGGATTGCCCTTAGAAATTGTTTGGTGTATGGAAGCGGATTAGTGCTGCACTTTCACCTATCTGGCAATGTGACAAGGAATCATGAAGTAATGGGTAGAGGGACTAGCCTAGCCATTTAATGTGGTATCTATTCTCTCTCTATCTCTCTCTCTATCTATCTATCTATCTCTCTCTATCTATCTCTCTCTCTCTATCTCTCTCTCTCTATCTATCTATCTCTCTATCTATCTATTTATCTTTATGTAATTGTTTGTATGTATGATTTCTCATGCTGTAGGTACTTAGGATTGACTGTACAAGGTGTACCTGAGTAGCATAATAAATGTTGAACCCCCTTTCACATGCCCACAGATGACCCGGAAGAAGGCCAGGGTGTAAGAGGGGCCCTCATGAGGCTGCGGCAGGACCTCATGCGAATGGCGGCCCACGTACAGGACCTGTGCGACCTCCTGCTGGAGTAATTTAATTTTTTGGTTATTTTTTTATGTAAATAAATTTTTCAGTTAAAGTACGAAGTGGTCTGTGTGTTATTTTATTATTTTACAGTTTAAGTATAAATATACGGAAATAAGTAAAAATATTGATGTTTAGTTATGTAAGGTGCAAAAGGTATATACAGTACATAGATGTTTTATTGCATAGCAGTGATTTAAAGGGAATGTTAGGGTTAATGTAAAGTGGTTTTAAGTGTTTAATTATCAATTAGATAAATAATAGATGACCAGGATAAACAATCCCTTTTCAATGAGGTTGGCTAATTGCCTAAGTGTGTCATGTGATCGATTTGGGGATTCAGATAAGAGTGGTGGTGATTTGTGCGTAAATACACCGCATCGGTGCGTACGGGCAGGTTCCCGTCCGTTCTGATGCGGTAAGACCGTGCATATGCGGTAAGACCGTGCATACGCTGTAAGACCGTGCAGAATCTGTGTGTGTCCACCGCACACGCATGGTTTGGATGTCGTCCGTAAACACGCCCTCTTCTTAAAGAGTGAGTCCGTCCGAATGCGGAGGACCGGTGGGCGTTTTTACGGACGATGTCCGCACAGCGTGGCGTGTGGACCTCTCCGAAAGAGAGCGGAAATATACGCACCAACCAGAATAAGGGCCATAGTCATTTAGTCCTTGATATTATCTTCAAGGCATGTTTTATTATTACTGTTGCTTCGGTGAAATAGAAAAAAGTGGAATTATTAATTTATTTTTAAATTTGATATCATCTTTTTATATTGGTATTGACATAACATTAATTATCCAGCTTGCAAATTTCCTAGTCAAGCACTCTTGTCAGGGTAATAGGAAATGCATTTGAATAGGCCTAGTATTTTACATAAAAATATGTTTTGTACTAATATATATTTTGTAGGACCCTTAGTAATAGTGTATTGTATTGTATTATGATATCAAAATGATTAACTAGTATATTAATCATACAGTATACAGTATACGTATGGGCATTGGCAGATGAGCCAGTTGCAGTATGTGACTTTAATGGCTGCAATGTGGTAGTGGCTTTATAATGGAAGTTGTACCTGCTAGTTACCTGCATGATATGCCATCTCACTGGGAGGTGGTTCCTCCCTCTGGCACTGCCAGACTGAGCTGCATTAAGCAGAGAATGTGCTTCAACTATAAAACCACTCCCTGTCTCTTTCTTGTTAGAAAGCAGCGCCCTGCATCTGTCTCCATACACTGGTTAGTGTGCAGCCTACAGACTGCCTTGTCCCCCTGCAGCCACTGTAGCTAGACGTCACCCTGAGTGACAGCTCACATAGCGAATAGCAGGGCAGAGCCCTCTGACCCTGCTGGCAGCGTTTTCCTTTCTTGTAGGGAAGTGATAGCGTGATAGTGTGCCTCAGCGCGTGTGTGACATCCTCCATGCCTGTTTGCAGCTCCACGTGCATCGGAGCGCGTAAGAGCAAGTCCCGCTGTACTCCCGTTACAAGCGTGTCCTTTATACAGGGAGATTCATCATCTGTGGCAGCATCGACACTGGGAGAGATACCGCAGCGTAAACCAGTCAATTGCCATTAACCCTGCACAAGCTGAACGCTACAGATAAGTAACACCTGAAACTGTGATTCCTGCATCAGTTGTATTACACCTGAAGTTAACTACTGAAGTACTGTTGTATTCTGCAAGCTTATCACTTGAATAAACCTCAAGCTGGTTGCATCTTCTAAAGTGTGTCGTCTAACAACCACACAGCACGTATATATAGACACTCTGCCAATAGGTTATGGGCCCACGTCACGTGCACGAAGATTAACCCCCTAAGGACCAAGTGCTAGCGCAGTACATAAAAGAACACAAAGGAATTATTTCTAAATTGCCATTTGTGGAAGAGTTAACGAGAATGCACAGTACAGGGCATAGCATGATCTTTCCTAAACTCAAAGGCTCAGAGAATTACACTACATGGAAGTTCGCTATGGAAATGCAGCTTAAAAGGGAGAAGCTATGGAAAGTCACAATAGCCCCAGGAGATAGTCCGAACCCAGAAGAGGTAGACAAGGTCATTGGCACAATAGGCCTGGCTGTGGAGCAGCATGTTTATTCTACGATCTGTGGGAAAGAGTCCGCTAAGGACATGTGGACAACTCTACAAGGTGCTTATGAGAATAAAGGCCTAATGAGGAGGATAAGTCTGAGACGCACACTGTATGGAACAAAGTTGAATGCATGCAAGGACATGAACGATTACATTGATAAAATACTATCAATAGCTCAGCAATTGGCATGTGTAGGAGCAAAAGTGGATGAGGAAGAAGTGGCGATGGTAATGCTGCAGAATTTGACAGAAGAATTTGACTTCCTAGTTGTCGCACTAGAGTCAAATGAAACCAAGCTTACAACAGAAGTTGTGAGGGCCAAGCTACTACAGTTCCAAGAGAGAATCCACAAGGATGCCATAGCTGAGGGTTCTGCCTTAGTAGCAAAGGGTGCAAAACCCAAGAAATGCACATTCAAATGTTATGTGTGCCACAAAGTAGGGCACAAGGCTTCAGAATGCAGGATGAAGAACACTAGTGGTACGCACAAGCGGCATGACAAGAAGAACGAGTCAGCACTGAATGTAGCAGACAAGCCAAGGAGGGATTGCTGGTACATGGACTCTGGAGCCTCTAGACACTTCAGCTGCAACAAGGAGTGGTTCAATTCTTTAACACAGTGTACACCCACAACAGTTACAGGGATTGGTGAAAAGGTCCTTACTGCATCAAGTGTTGGGACAATCACAGTGAGACTAAGAATTGAGGGACAGACAGTAGTCACAGATATCCAAGACGTCCTGTATGTACCAGAATTGGGAAGTAACCTCATCGCTATCAGCGTACTCGAGGCAAAAGGCTACAGAGTCCAGTTTGCAAAGGGCAGGAGTATGGTGCATAATGAAAGAGGGACTGTAATTGCTTCAGCAACCCGATGCAACCAACTATACGTCCTAGACACAGATGAATGTGTAGCTTTGGCAGCCTCTGCTGAAAATTAATCGATGGAACTCTGGCACAGACGTTTGGGACACTTAGGATATGGCAATGTCCAGAAATTAGCTGATGGGATGGCAACAGGGATCACAGTGAAAGGCACCGGAAGACCTGTATGCGAGAGTTGCATAAAAGGCAAGCAGACCCGCAACCCATTTCCCAAGTCAGCAAGCAGAGCAGAAATACAGTTAGCTCTGGTGCACACAGATGTGTGCGGACCAATGGAAGAGGAGTCAACCAGTGGTTACAAGTACTTCATGACTCTCATCGATGACGCCACAAGAATGACACACGTGTACTTCATAAGGAAGAAAAGTGAGGTGGTCAAGAAAATTGTGGAGTACAAGAACCTAGTGGAAACTCAGACGGGCCTAAAGCTAAAAGCCCTGAGATCCGACAATGGGGGAGAGTACGAAAATGAAGAACTAACCGACTTTCTCAGAAAACATGGCATAAAGCATCAGCTGACGATGGCCTACACGCCTGAACAGAATGGCGTAAGTGAAAGGGCGAACCGAACAATCGTTGAAAGAGCACGAGCGATGGTGAACGATGCTGGCCTGGAGAAGAGTTTTTGGGCAGAAGCTGTATCTACTGCAGTATACCTGAAAAACAGAACACCCACAGTGGCCGTGAAGGGAAAACCCCCCTTAGAGGCCTGGTCTGGGAAGAAGCCAGACATCAGTCATCTCCGTGTCTTTGGGAGCAGAGCTTATGCGCATATACCAGAGGAGAAGAGAAAGAAACTTGACCCGAAATCAAGACAGTGCATACTGCTAGGCTATTGTGAGGAGAGCAAAGGGTACAGGCTCTGGGATGCAGAGAACAGACGTCTTTTGAAATCAAGAGATGTGATATTTCAAGAAACAGCATCACCCACAAAAGCAAAAGAGCAAGAAAAGCAAGCACTAGTAGAGGTGTGTGAAATAGAAAGCATACCTGAAACAGAAAATACCAAGTGGGAAGCGAACCAACAAACAGGGCTTCCGTAAGAAGCAACAAGGGCATACCAGCCAGAAGGTATGAGGAAGAATATGCGAACATTGCTTTCAGTGAACCTCAGAGTATTCGAGAAGCGAAAGCGTGCAGTGATTGGGCGAAATGGAAATCTGCAATAGACACAGAGCTATCAGCACTGAAAGAGAACAATACTTGGACCATAGTAGATAGGCCAAGCAACCGCAAGACAGTCAAGAACAAGTGGGTCTTCTGCAAGAAGTTAAATTCGGACGGAGAAGTTGCCCGTTACAAAGCCTGTCTTGTTGCTAAGGGATACACACAGAGATCCGGAATTGACTATGGGGAGATATACTCACCAGTTGCGAGGTATAACACTCTTAGATTAGTAATTGCAGTCGCCACCTTACAAAACTTACTGCTATACCAACTAGACTTCGACTCAGCATTCCTAAATGGAGAACTACTTGAAGAAATCTACATGGAATCGCCAGATCATTATAATGAGAATGAGCTTCAGACAGAGAAGGTGTGTCTTCTGAAGAAATCCATATACGGCCTAAAACAGAGTGGTCGTTGCTGGTACATAAAATTGGACGCAGTACTACTTGAAATGAATTTTATTAGATCAGAGACTGACCACTGCCTTTATCACAAAACTCTGGGAGAAAAGTTGTTCATCATAGCAGTCTATGTGGATGATATACTTATAGCAGGTCACGAAGGTCACATCATAGGTGTGAGAGATCAACTAAAACAGAGATTCAAGTTGAAAGACCTAGGTCCAGCCAATCATTTGTTGGGAATGAGAATTGTCCAAGACTTGCAAAAGGGAACAGTCACAGTCGACCAACAAATGTACATCGAGGCAACAATCTTGAAGTATGGGATGGCAGACTCCAAGTCAGTAAATACACCAATTGACAAGAGCATCAAGATGACAAAAGGTATGTCACCAACCACACAAGAAGAGGTAGAGGAAATGCAAGATGTTCCTTACAAGAACGTGGTTGGAAGTCTTATGTATGCAAGTATTGGAACCCGTCCAGACATCACTCATGCAGTCAGTCGGGTGAGCCAATTTGCAATAAATCCTGGAAGGCAACACTGGATCGCAGTGAAGAGGATTCTGAGATACCTAAAAGGTACAAGTTCTTTGAAACTAAAGTTCGCCAAGACAAGCAATTCAGATTTGAAAGTCTTCTGCGATGCCGACTGGGGAGCAGATGAAGATGATCGTCGTTCCCATACCGGTTACATGTTCACACTGGATGGGGCAGCAGTTAGTTGGGCGAGTAGAAAACAACCAACCGTTGCTCTCTCAACAACTGAGGCCGAGTACATGGCTCTTACAGAGACATCAAAGGAAGCACTCTGGATCAAAGAGACTTTGTGTGAGTTAGGTCTACTTTTTGAAGAAGAGACTATCAGCATCGCATGTGATAACAGGGGAGCAATAGATCTTTCCTGTAGTACCAAACACCATGGAAGGTCGAAACACATCGCGATCAGACACCACTTCATCAGAGAACTAGTGGAGAACAAGTCCATCGATGTTGAATACATTGCAAGTGAACAGAATGTCGCTGTCATGCTTACAAAAGGACTGTCGACAAACTTGCTTATTAAGTTCGTGAAGGACTGTGGACTTGTTTAAGTTCAAAATGTTGATTTGAAGTTTTGATGTTCTGAGTGTCTTTCTCGCTAACCATATTTTAGGTTACAGGTATGGTATAACAAAGGACAAAGTATTGTATTAAGTTCTTTTATGTAGCCGAAGACAGCCTTGAGCGAGGGGGAGTGTTAGAAAGCAGCGCCCTGCGTCTGTCTCCATACACTGGTTAGTGTGCAGCCTACAGACTGCCTTGTCCCCCTGCAGCCACTGTAGCTAGACGTCACCCTGAGTGACAGCTCACATAGTGAATAGCAGGGCAGAGCCCTCTGACCCTGCTGGCAGCGTTTTCCTTTCTTGTAGGGAAGTGATAGCGTGATAGTGTGCCTCAGCGCATGTGTGACATCCTCCATGCCTTTTTGCAGCTCCACGTGCATCGGAGCGCGTAAGAGCAAGTCCCGCTGTACTCCCGTTACAAGCGTGTCCTTTATACAGGGAGATTCATCATCTGTGGCAGCAGCGACGCTGGGAGAGATACCGCAGCGTAAACCAGTCAATTGTCATTAACCCTGCACAAGCTGAACGCTACAGATAAGTAACACCTGAAACTGTGATTTCTGCATCAGTTGTATTACACCTGAAGTTAACTACTGAAGTACTGTTGTATTCTTCAAGCTTATCATTTGAATAAACCTCAAGCTGGTTGCATCTTCTAAAGTGTGTCGTCTAACAACCACACAGCACGTATATATAGACACTCTGCCAATATTTCTGAGCCCTAGCTTGATTCTATGGGCTGCTGCTAATGCAGTCCACAGAAATCATTTAGTTACAGAATGTGCATGCAATGATCCCTGAGCCTGAGATTTATATTTTGCAGGTCCTGAGACCTGGCTAGGCATGGCTGGTGGTCTCTGGACAAAGGTAACAACAGAAGAAGACTCCTCACTACAAGAAAGTAGAAGCCACAGCTGCACATGGGGAACATTGTAATACAAATGGTAAGATTAAACGTGACCATACCAATCAAACCAAATCCTTGTTCTTCCATAAATGAAAATAATAGTTATTGCAGAATTTCAATATTCCAACAATGTTTACATAACATCAGAATCAACAGGTGGAATATTACCATGGCTTTATGTTCAATGTCAGTTGTAATACTCTTTTTTTAATTTTATTCAGTAAATACACTCTTACACTTAGTGCAATGGTAAAATATGGAAATACAGTTTATTGGTGAGTTTTAATGATGTTAACAAATCAGCATTTAATTCAAGAATTATAAGCAAATAAAAATCAATACCCAACTTATATGTGAAAGTTTTTTACTGTACCATTCATATTTTTAGTAATCGGAGGAAGATCCATCACCATTACTTTGACTCAGATACAGAACACTAAGAACAGACAATTGTTACATGGCATCCCCATGAAATGTAGGAAAAGCTCACTGTACAGTATATACCAGGCATGTCCAACGTTGGCCCTCCAGATGTTTTGAAACTACACATCCCAGCATGCTTTGCCACAGTTTTGCTATTAGAGAATGCTAAAACTATTGCAAAGCATGCTGGGATGTGTAGTTTCAAAACATCTGGAGGGCCAACGTTGGACATGCCTGGTATATACTATACTTTCTGTTTGACATTCCCCCGCATCCTGTTCTAACCTTTTATTTGAACCTAAAGATCAGTGTGCCCATTGTGTGTTACAACACCATGTTGCCTTCTCTTACATTCATGGTTTGTATGCTGTGTTAAGTATGTGTACAAACTTATCAGGGCCTCACTAAGTAAACTGCAAGGCATATTTTGTTGCAAAATCAAGGTCTGCCTACAGCAATGTGATAAATACTACTCTGGGCCACAAACTGTTATTCATGCCATATATTGTACTTATTTATTTATTATTAATTATAATGAGAGGACATGTGATCATTATTTCCTTTGCATCAAGACTGTAGATCAGTGACAATGCCTGATTAACCAATAGACTGCTTAGGTTGCAGCCAAGTGCTCCAGGACTGGGGAGGAGGTGCATTGCAGGTGACAGCTGAGGAATAAAATGAAGGCCTCATTTTGTTAGCTATCACTCATCCCGATGTACAGTACTTTGATGGGGGGAGGGGGGACGGTAAAGTTCTTAAGTAGACTGCCAGATGGCTCTGCCAATGTAACTTACTTATGGAATCATTGTTTAATGTACATTGTGCTACAGTGCTAGCTGGACTGCCTAAAGCCAAAGTCTCCTTTACGTGACACAAGAATTAGATAGTACATACCATTTGTGTAACCTTGTAACATGCACATGGGCAGTATGGTGAGACCCTGAGTGCCCATACATGTGTGCTTAACAGCACATTTGTATCAGAATAGTGCACCAGGAACCTTTAATCAGGCACTGATCAGAGAACACCATTAAACAGAAGGAATTTTTATAAGATCCTAACATTATTAACCATCCTAACCATTATTCTGGTTCACTCCTTCTGGCAAATTCCTTCTCAAATGGAAAAAAACAGAGAGAGTTATATTTGGGTGGGGTTTTACTTCAAAGTGAGATCTATATTGCGGTGTAAAAACAAAGCAGTCAGTATTTTCCCTGCACAGAAACAAAATATCTCATCCAAATCTAATTCTCTCTGCACATTTTACATCTGCTCCACCTGCAGTGCACGTGGTTTTGTCCATTTAAGAAAAAAATTGCCAGAAGAAGTGAACCAGAATAACCCCCATTGTTTCAAAATTTTGAAACAAGCATAATGCCTGAGTACCCTGCATTCAGCAAAGAACACGCTGGTCAGCTCACTCTACCCAGAAATGTGTGCAGATCAAGGTGTTCCTTTTAAATATAGTTGCATTCACTCAATGCATATAGTCACAAAATTTGTTTATAATGGTGGATAATGAATGCTAGTAGAAAAAGTTGTTCTAGCTTTTACATTCTTTGTATAATGTAGCAAACAATACTTTAATGTGAACAAAAATAAACGAGGCACATACTGTAGAAGAAATCATATCATGTGAAACAATACAAAGTGAAAAAATACATTCAAAGAAATGTTAAAGACAAAACAAGTGTATGTCACTGTAATTACAAATATTCACAGCTTTTACAATATATTTGATATATTAAAATAAACTTCTAATACCAGTATGTCTTGATACTGCCTTGCAGCATTTGTTCTGATCATACACATGCATCATGAGAGTGCCACTGAAATCTTTTATCCATTTGCAGCTGTGGCTTTCCATAGAAGTGAAAGCATTGTGGGTGTGTATACTCATGCCCAGAGGTGTAAAGGTGGCCATACATCAGAAAGATATTGTACCCAATCATACAATCTCAATTGATTGTAAGACGGATTGTATGCAGATTGTGTGCACATTGTGTGTCCAAAAACCACCAAGGACTGGTGGGGAATTGAAGGGAAATTGGACACAATCATGAGCGCAATCGATCTTAAGATCGATCTTTCTGATGTATGGCCAGCATAACTCTGGGAGGCAATGGAGTTATCTGCCACCGGGCTCCTGATCCTAGGGGGGGCACCTCTCCTCCCCTCCAAGTTTGAATCAGTTACTTAAAAGCATTTGATATTGCTTCTGTGGCTGACTCTGTCTCCTTGCAGTACAATAGATGTCACACTCGCTTTATTCTAAACATAATTTTTTGAACTGTCACACCCTGCAATAAAACCCATGACCTGTTCCACTAGAAGCAGATACCTTACTGATTGAGTAAGAATCTGCATACTTAAAGTGCAGGAGCAAATAGTTCTATCAGTAAGGTGTGTTTTTTAGAGCGGCAATCATTTAAACTGCAAAATCAAACTGGTTTTGCAGTGTAAATGATTGCCGCTTTAAAAAAACTGGAGATTTCTTAACAAATCTCTCACTTTCTGAATCTCTCATCCTATCAATTTCATCCATAGCTACATAATAGTTAAATCCAAATAAAGATGTGCGTCCATCGAGTTCAATCTTACCATTTCATAAGCCAGTCTGGTTTTCCAGCGCTTGGAAATGTACGCATAAAAAATGGAAGTCCTGCTATCTTGTTTTGCTTATACAGTATATAAATTTAAATGGTAAGCGATACCGGTAAAACCACCAACATATTACAAATATCTTCCCCAAAAGGGTGTAATCATTGCCAACCATTAACTTGTTTTCTTTACAGGTACCACTCTAATTGTCCTATACTAATCACAATTTGGTACTTGTTTCCTAGCACGGCGCCACCGATGTTAATTGTATGCAATCGGGTTGCAAAAATCGGTTCAATCGCATCGCATGCAACCAAATCGCATGCAATGCGATCGACCCGACCAACTCGATTTTTTTACATTGGAACCAAGGTAAATGTTCCCTGAGACGCGATTTTACATTGGCCCCAATGTTAAATGCCCCCCAGACCCCATTTTTCATGGTATGCCCCCCCATTGTTAATGCCACGCCACAATCAACGTGAACCCGAAGCGTGGCGAGCGTAGCGAGCCCGCGAGGGGTGGCGGCACACGCCCTCCGACATTTTCATACCCCCACTATCCACATCGGCGTGGAGTTGATTTTATATAGTGTGGCGAGTGCAGTGAGCCACCGAGCCCGAAGTGTGGCGAGCGCAGTGAGCCCCACGAGGGGACGCGCATTACTTCAGACGTATTACGCGTCCGCTCGCCACGCTTAGGGCTCCGTGGCTCGCTGCGCTCACCACACTATACAAAATCAAGTCCACGCCGACGTGGATAGTGGGGATATGAAAAGGTCGGAGGACACGTAATGCCGCCCCTTGCGGGCTCGCTGCGCTCGCCACGCTTCGGGTTGGCGTTCATCGTGGGGTGGCATTAACAATGGGGGGGGGGCATTTGACATACAAATTACCCATCTGGGTGGCTATAAAATCAAAAATCGGGTAATGGGGGGCCATTTAACATTGGTTCCTATGTAAAATCGGGTCCATCGCATTGGTCGTATCGCATGCCATTATAATGGACCCGATTTTTACATTGTCGGGAAAGCTCTTAAAAAGCCCGAAATCGGGTCGGTCGGGTCCCATCGCATACCTTAAGTTAAGGTATGCGATGGGACCCGACGGGCGCCCTGCTAGGAAACAAGTACCCGCAATTTTAATACTTATAACATAACCAGATATTTTTTATCGCTCTAAAACCTCCATGGTGAAAAACAGCTAAACAAAAATATTTATTTAAGTAATTTCATGTTTGGAAAAAAATGCTCTATTAAATGAAAGTTTTTTTATTTACCTATCTTGAGGTGGTGATAAGAGGATTACCATGGTTCATGCTGCTGTGATCCATCTTAAATTGTCTTGTGTCACCAGACTTATTAAATAGGGCTTATCCCTTTATGATAAATAAACCTCATAGTATTGTAGCTAGAAACTAAACCTACATTTAGAGAAGAAAGTAAGAGTAATACACAGGACTGCAAAGATTAATGCCCCATAGCATTTTTAATGTTGTCCAACAATTGCACTTGGAGTTTTAATGCTTTTCAGGTAGGTACATGGATTTACTAATTAAGGTGAAGGCACCTTCAGGGGTGAAATTTTTTACATTTTCTGATACTGCAGTAGTGGCTGACTCAGTAAAGACAGTCATTTTTAATAGCTAAATTGTCATATCAAATGTACCTTCTTATATATTGGGGCAGTACAGATGGTGCAATGGTTAGCATTACTGCCTCACAGCACTGAGATCATGAGTTCCATTCCCACCATGGCCCTAACTGTGTAGAGTCTGTATGTTCTCCTCATACTTGCATGGGTTTCCTCCTGGTACTCTGGTTTCCTCCCACAATCCAAAAATATACTGGTAGGTTAATTGTCTCCTAGCAAAAGTTAACCCTAGAATGTCTATGTGTGTATCTGTACATGTGGTCAAAAGAAAAAGGTTTGGTACCGTGTTAGCCAGTTGATAAGAAAAGTTTTATTGTTCCTCAGTGAGAAAAACAAAATAGCAATCTAGCAAATATGATACCTTTTAATGGCTAACAAAAATAAATGTTGTTAAAATGCAAGCTTTCGAGACTACTTAGGTCTCTTCCTCAGGCATGGTATAACAAGGTGTGTGAAGAAACACATATATATACACAGCAGAGTAGGAACAAGATGTGATAGATGGACATTCTTAAGATCAAAACAAAACAAAATAACAGAATGAGCTTGTAAATTGAGTCCTTAATTAGTTTGTAGATAAGTAGTGTGAAAGTTTTATTGTCTCTAAGTTGATGACAGACCAGAGTTAGAGCTCCGATGCCCTCACTCTCTCTGGGCCAGATTCCTCAGATGTTGTAGTGGGCCATAAATCCCTCGGATAGATTCAGTCCTGTGTTAAGGGTGTCAAACGTTGTCATTAATTTGTATTCCCAGACCCTCCTGTCCCTTTGTGATTTGAAATTTCCTTTTAGTATAATCACTTTCATATGAGTCTGTTCACTGCCATCCATTACACAAAGAGGAACCTATCCCTGCAATGTAAGGAGCTGCAAAACCTGTGCCCATATCCTCACTACAGACAGTGTACGGATCCCCAACACACAACAGCTATAAGATCCCAGGGACATTCACATGTTCTACTACCAATGTAGTGTACCTGATTCTGTGCACCAAATGTCCTATTGGGGGTCTGTATGTTGGAGAAACAGGACAAAAACTTAAGGCAAGGATGAGCTCCCATCGCCACACAATAAAGGAAAAAAAGACACACTTTCCGGTGGCCAAACATTTCTGCAGCCCAGGACACAATCAGGATCATATGAAAGTGATTATACTAAAAGGAAATTTCAAATCACAAAGGGACAGGAGGGTCTGGGAATACAAATTAATGACACCGTTTGACACCCTTAACACAGGACTGAATCTATCCGAGGGATTTATGGCCCACTACAACATCTGAGGAATCTGGCCCAGAGAGAGTGAGGGCATCGGAGCTCTAACTCTGGTCTGTCATCAACTTAGAGACAATAAAACTTTCACACTACTTATCTACAAACTAATTAAGGACTCAATTTACAAGCTCATTCTGTTATTTTGTTTTGTTTTGATCTTAAGAATGTCCATCTATCACATCTTGTTCCTACTCTGCTGTGTATATATATGTGTTTCTTCACACACCTTGTTATACCATGCCTGAGGAAGAGACCTAAGTAGTCTCGAAAGCTTGCATTTTAACAACATTTATTTTTGTTAGCCATTAAAAGGTATCATATTTGCTAGATTGCTATTTTGTTTTTCTCACTGAGGAACAATAAAACTTTTCTGTACATGTGGTAATATAGACTGTAAGCTCCACTGGGGCAGGGACTGCTGTGAATGTTCAACTATTCTCTTTACAGCGCTGCAGAATATGTGTGTGCTATATAAGTAACTGGTAATAATAATAATAATAATAATAATAATAATAATAATAATACAGGAATAGTATGATGTGAGAATGAAGTGAGCTCACTCAAAGCAGTCTCTTGGTTTTCTGGGTTGCTGGTGTCTTTTTGATTCACTTTGATACGAAGATGTTAAGTTGGTTGGCAGTTTCTGTCCAGTTGAAGTCCAGAATAAGTCCAAGCTTTAATCTATGTAACTGTTTTCGCCCTACTTAAAAATCTTCCTACTTTAAAATATGACAAACTAACAATAGTCAGCTTGCAATAGTCAGCCAGGCTGAGGTCAGCCTTGTGTTCACAATATATACTAAAAGCTGTTTCTAAGTTAATTGATTGAGACCCCACCTAGCCAGAGCCCCTCTTCCACTAGCAATAAAACTAAGATAACAAATGGTAAGAGGTTACATACCATCCCAGCCACTAATAAATTCTAACTCACTTTCAAATCTTATAAAAATATTTGCACAATTACCTAAATATGGAATATAGCAGTTTGCAAGCAGCTACTTCAATACTGGTGTAACAGATGATATGAGTTACCTAAATATGGAACATAGCAGTTTGCAAAGCAGCTACTTCAATACTGGTGTAACAGATGATATGAGTTACCTAAATATGGAATATAGCAGTTTGCAAGCAGCTACTTCAATACTGGTGTAACAGATGATATGAGTTACCTAAATATGGAATATAGCAGTTTGCAAGCAGCTACTTCAATACTGGTGTAACAGATGATATGAGTTACCTAAATATGGAATATAGCAGTATGCAAGCAGCTACTTCAATACTGGTGTAACAGATGATATGAGTTACCTAAATATGGAATATAGCAGTTTGCAAGCAGCTACTTCAATACTGGTGTAACAGATGATATGAGTTACCTAAATATGGAATATAGCAGTATGCAAGCAGCTACTTCAATACTGGTGTAACAGATGATATGAGTTACCTAAATATGTAATATAGCAGTTTGCAAGCAGCTACTTCAATACTGGTGTAACAGATGATATGAGTTACCTAAATATGGAATATAGCAGTTTGCAAGCAGCTACTTCAATAATGGTGTAACAGATGATATGAGTTACCTGTAATGAGAAGGAGACAGGAGTTACATCACAGTTGGTCCAGAATAAGTCCAAGCTTTAATCTATGTAACTGTTTTCGCCCTACTATTATATATAATCACTTGCAAAGTGAACATAAACCAATATTCCTATATTAAAGTATTTTTGATCTAATTGATTTAATAGAGACTTCATCATCTGAAGTGAAGATGCATTTATTATTAATCAAATGCACTCACATTCTAGTGAAGTTAATGCGCATGTCAGAAGTGTCTTTCTCAATCCAATATGAGCTTCCCCATACAGTTTCCTTAGGGACTCGATGAAAAATATATAGTGCAATAACAGATTTTTAAAAGATAAATGACATTTATTAAACACACTCACATGTAGTTATAAAAGACAAGCATATCACCCCTCAGGGTAGTAAGATCCATATGCTGTGCCAAAGAGACGCAGACACCTCCCTCCAATTATCCGTCCAGCGGTCTTTGGCGGGGATGCAGCAACTCAGGGTGACCTCAGGACAGGATCCGTTTGGTGGTGTTCACAAGGCTTTAGCATGCTTTCGGGCAAACAGTGCCCTTCTTCAGAATAGTGCTGGACACCATCGGTTTGGGCCTTCTTATACCCCTCACAATTAAAACATTACAAGCAGCTGATTTCACAGCACCCGTGTGCCGAAAGTTGGTCCCGTTCTTCTAAAACCGGAAGTGACGTTCCGACCTCCTTTGTCAGATTCCTCTGTCCATTTCCTGATAATGGAATGCAAGTTTCCTCCCTTTTGAGACGCATCACCCTTATTAACGGAAAGAATGGTCCTTGATTGGTAGTTCATTTAAGTCATGTCCAGTTAATGGAACGCACTTATGAGGAAAGACGCATATCCATCTTAAAGTGCTCCACATCAAGGTCCATAATTTGTAATATAAAATACCCAAAGAAGAAATAAAGTGCATATATTAATAATATGATCACTTATGGAAATTACAATAATAAACTTAAGAAAATTACAATCATATTTCGTGGTATACAGAAAAATAAATTGAAGGAAAATAAAAATAAAAAATAAACTTATATAAGATATAGCAAAAGGCACACAGTTACAAAAACCACTTTATTTCTAATTCACTGTTTCAGCCAAGTGGAACTAATGTTTTTATTTTATATATCCATTCCATTTCAGCCTTGGCTATTCTGGTGTCTAAATTGTTATAACACCAGCTAGGATTGATGGATTGGATTCCCAAAAAGATCTAATACTGTACAATTGGGTTTCGAACTGTGTACCTTTTTAAAATATGAAACAGTATGGCTTTCAAGACCTTTTTTTGATATTGAAGATGTGTTCCGATAATCAGATTTTTAGGCATCTAGTAGTCTTGCCAATATACACTAAACCACATTTACACTCCAAAGCATATTTCTTGTATTACAGGTCAAGAAGTCTTTGATGGGCTATTTGATGTTTTTTACTTCAACTTCTTTCATTTTACTTGCACCTTTTGTGGTGCGACACATTAGACACAATCCACAGAGGTGGAAACCCTGACTTCTGACACTATTTATTTCTGGAACATCCATTGCACTTTTCACCACAGTATCTTTAATCGTTTTTGACCGCCTATATATAAATCCTGGGTATCTAGGCAATTTTGGGCCCAGAATAGGGTCCCTTTGAAGGATTGGCCAATTTTTCTAAAAATATGTTCAAACTCCTTATGTTGACAGTGGTACTTGCTAATAAATGACCATTGTAGATTACCATCTGTTTCCTTTATTGGTTTTAATTTAGGCAAAAGTTTTCTTAACTAGCGGTTGAAAATAGTGATCTACTAGTGCTGACAATTTAGATGAAACACTATTAGTGCTGGAAATTATAGGTCTACCGGGTGGGTGGAGGGATCCTTATGGATCTTGGGGAGGACATATATCATTGGGGTGGATGCATGTTATATATAAGTATTCAAATTCTGATTTAGAGCTTACATTTTTTCCAATGCTTTTGTTGCTAAGGAAAGTAGTGGTTTGGATATCCATGCTAATGGGTCAATATTTAATTTCTCATACGTTTTTCCATCTCCCAACTGTTTGTCGATCTCAGCAACATAATCCTCCACATCCATAAGGACCACACCAGTTTATCTGCTGGTTTTATTACAACCTCTTTTTTTTTTTATAGATATTACAGTGCCTGCCATTCTTTTGTAGTTAGATTACAATTTTTTCTCCTCTTTTTTATAGTATTTTTGACTTTTCTAGAACTATTTTATTAAAGCATTCAATAAATGCTCCTTTCTGGTAAGTAGGATAGAATGTAGACATTGGGTAGAACTGGTGATCTGAGGGACCTCGGGTTGATTCCAGCTCTGCATCATCCTTACTCAAAAATATTTTTTTTTACAGTTAATTTACATATATATTTTTGGAGGTCCACATAGAAGTCGAAGCTATCAATTTTACTCGTTGGACAGTATTTCAATCCACTTTTTATTACACTTCCCTCTATTACACTTCCTGACTATTATCTGATGTACATTTATTTGTTCTATCGGGATTGGTAATGGACTAATGGGTTTCTTTCTATTTCTACTCCTTCTGTTCTTTATACCCCCTCTTTTGCCTCTCTGCGTTTTCATTTTTGAACCCCATTTTGATTTCTCCATCTTTTTTGGGGGGATAAATCTGAGAAAAGGGGACCTACAAGGTGTTTCTCTCCTCAATGGTTCATACCGATTGGGTTCTTCATAGTTCTCAAATCTGGGAGAATCATAGAGTCTCCTATCAGATTGATAATTGGACTCATAGTTATTTTGATTGAATCTACGGGGAGAATAATCTCTATTTTTTGGATGGTTCATTCTCCAATTACCTTGGATACCATCTCTTTGGCACAGCGTATGGATGTTGCTAGGTATGGATCTTGAGGGGTGATACAGTATGCTTGTCTTTTATAACTACATGTAAGTGTGTTTAATAAATGTAATTTATCTTTTAAAAATACGTTATTGCACTAGATATTTTTCATCGAGTCCCTAGGGAAACTGTATGAGGAAGCTCCTATTGGATTGAGAAAGACACTTTGACATGCACATTCATTTCACTAGAATGTGAGTGCATTTGATTAATAATAAATTCATCTTCACTTCAGATGCTGCTGCACTATGTTTTTTTTTTTGCTCTGAATCTCTTAGATCAAAAAGACTTCAATATAGGAATATTGGTTTATGTTCACTGTGCAAGTGATTATATATAATATTTTTTCTGTGTTAACTCGCCAATGGATTTACAAAAAAAAAATCTCTGTTGTTTTAAGCTTTGGTGAAGGCTTATTTGTATCTCCTGGACTGAGTGTCACTTTTTGCATTGTGGGTTTTGAAGTACCTTTTTTGTCTCCAATAATAATCATAATAACAATAAATATAAATGGATTGAGACACTTAAGTAGGTACTGCTTGCTTATTGGGTAATTTTTATTCCCAGAAGAATCTACATTTAAACATTCCACTAGATGGATGATTCCACTCTTCAGCTACTACTTTTAATGTATCACCTTTTAGGAATTAACTTTTTTATACTTACATTTTCAGTGCACAAATGTGGGAGGCAATGAAAAACTTATTCACAGGTTAACTTGTTCAAGAACAATATCAAGGAGACCAATATACGGCTTAACTTTATGCAGGGTGAAGACACACAAAAGGACAAATGGCTGTTTAGAGATAATGAAATAAGTAAAATAGAGGAGTCATAATCCATAAAACAGGCTGAGGAGAATTGTGGTAAGACATTAAATGAGCCAAGGTGGAAGAAATAAAGAGTAGCTTGATAGTCAATTATCCTAGAAATTAATTTCATTTGGTGAGTAAGCAAGATGGCTTCCTCTATTGATGCTATTACAGGAGGTAGAGGGGATTTCCAATTAATTGCAATGCAACATAACTGCATTCAATATAGAGTATGCCATATAAGTTTCTGTAAGGTTTTGGCATGCAAGCTATAGGAAGATGAGAGTAACAAGGAGCTGTCGGATTGGAAATGGTAATCAGTATTATGCGCTTCTCTGGCCACCGATGCTCACCCCCTGCCTCCATGAGCGCTGGTGTCAGTAATAGTGCTTCAGCTGGGTGAACAGCGGGGCAGCATCGGGGACGTTGCTGTCCCGCTACTTGATTGGCAGCGGGCACGCAGGCAGCTGAACCTTCCCGACATCACCCGCGTCTGGTAGATGGGGTGTTTTACTATAAACCAGCTTTACAGACATGATGGCACTGGTAATAGTGTCCTGAGCCCAAGCCTTGGTTTGTTCCTCAGCCCAGCAGGTTTCCGGTCCCTCTCTAGTTCCTGCTTCAGCGTCCAGCATGCCTGACAATTTTGCTGTTCCTATTCCCTGCACTCGTATACCGTTTCCACATCAGCGAGGATCAGCTTTATATTTTTTGTATGCTCTTTTGGTATCTTTTTTGCATTGTTGCATTCCATAGCTATTGTGTTGTTTTACTCCGGTTTTGTTTTGTGTATTGTTACATTTATTGTATTTTTGGGATTCAGTGTCTCTGTTTAAATGTTATGCATTGTTGTATTTGTGGGTCTTTTTCCCTCATAGGGAGGTGTGTGCTCACTGGCCTGTAATATCCCACCTTGTGGTACTTTGCCTCCTGTGGCAGCCTTGGCACTTATAAGTCCTGATAGCACCATGGTGGGGGTGGACCTAATCTACCCCCACAAATGTGGCTGTTAAAGGCGAAGCCTTAGTTTGCAGGAGGCAATCAGGACAGCAGGGTGTCCGCAACAGGGTTCCAGTGCACACCTTTCCTAACAATCAGAAATATAAGAGAAGGCACCTTTGAAGTTAATTTAGGACAAGACCAGAAATGTGAAACAGAGAACCTTCCTCCCCACAACCCCACCAACAAAGTCCTAAGGAGGATTGAAAATAGCATGCAAGCATTGAGTTTTCTTGATGTCAAACTGATGAAGCAGATACTTCATAGCTTGGGCTGTCAACAGAAAATGTAGGACCCGGTACACTGATATCTTGGGAGTTCCCTATACTCTGATGTATTTACAGGCTGGTCTTGTTCATTACTCTCTGTCTCACTCCAGGATTACCATCTCTCCAGCCTCACTCCACAGCTGTTTAGCTCCAGCCTCATCTTCCTCCTGTGTCTTTTAGCCCCCCCCCATTTCACTGTCTTTTAGCCACCCTATTCCCATATATCTCTCACCCTCACCTTTTCCTTGCTGCACAGCCTTCCCCAGTGTCTGTTCCTGTGTCTCCCAGCCTCCCCTTCCCATTCCATCTCAACCTTTCTGTGTCTCCCAGAATCCCCATATGTCTTTGCTACCAGACCCATGTCTCCCCAGCCAACTATTACCTCCTCCTGCATGCAATAACGCTGCTTCTCCCTGTCTAGCAGTGAGCACAGTGGCATAAACTATAAGGCCGCAGCCCCCGCGGTGGCGGGGAGGCGCCGGGGGTCTGCGGGCGCTGTTGTTTCTTCTTCGCCAGCTCCCCACTGCTTTTGGGTGCAGTGGGGAGCTGGCAGGGGGGTCCGTGTGGCGCAGGGGTACCTGTGGTCAGGGAGAGCCTGGAGGTCCCTGTGGCGCTGAGTATGATGTTGCCAGGGTCCCTGCAGTGAAGTGGAAATACTGCGCTACCGCTTCTAACTTTGAAAATACTGAGATTCAGCATGCGCCCAAGTGCTTCCTGCCCCGCCGCACGGTGGTAGCGCAGTATTTCCACTTCACTGCAGGGACCCCGGCAACATCATAATCAGCGCTGCAGGGATCTCCAGGCTCTCCCTGACCACAGGTACCTCCGCGCTGCATGGACCCCCCCCCCCGCCACTTGGAAGATGTACACACACCAGTATTAAATTTTCCTCAGGAGTTAAATAATCTAACAGTATATTCTGGGATTGTGGGTACTTGTGCAGTTTCACGGTGCCAGCTCTACGCTACGCTATGTTTGAATCCTGGTAGCTGGTCAGCGCTATGCTAAGTTTTTTTGAAGCTACGTTATCAGTGTAGTCAAATGGCTGCCATACTGCTGTAGTTAATTTGAAGCTACATTATCAGCGTAGCTCATAGGCTGCCTTACTGTAGTGTAGTTTCCCGGAGACAGCTTAAACTACGTTGTCAGCGTAGTGACTCCGCGGCAGCCCAGCGCTGACAGGTCATTGTGGCACTTAAAGATATGTGGTTTAACCAAGCGCAGGGCACCAGTTACAGTACCAGCTGCCGTTTCTAAGGGATACTCAACCCTTTATTTTAGACCAGAAACAACAAAAAATTGTAATCGGCGCTAATGGACTGTAACACGAGTGTCTGAGTAAATTTAAAAATATTTATTTTTCACAATAATAAAAAAATATTATTTCAACATTACCACCGACCGGTGAGACAATCTCATACAATTTATAAAATACAATCATATAATGACTAAAAAAGTCATAAAGATAAAAAATAAAAAATAATAATAAAATATCAAATTTATGCACTACAGCAAAAACACAGCTTGATATGATAGCTGGCGAAGCCTCCAATAATGCTCCTGATTAGATTTTGGCAACACACAATGGGTTAAGTTCTTTGTTAGCATAGCCACATATATTGCCTCTTGAAGCGGCTAATTAGGTTTAAGCCCACACTTGGGTAAAAGCACCCAGGTTAGCAGTCAGGCATTGGGTTAATAATTGCAACTTGTAAGCAGGTTAGTAATTGCAGCTTGTAAGCGGGTTAAATATCACACATGTAGGACACTCAGGTCACTTTTAGGACAATTGACAAGTTTGGATGCACCCAGTAACACTCACTCGTGCAGTGCTGTAAACAAATAATTTGCTTGTGCTTATGCTCCATTTGCTGGAGACTGTAGCTTTGTAATCCACTTAGGGTGACTGATGCACGCCTGGAGTGGGTCCCCAGCTGCTGGTCTTACCGATAGTGCAGCCTTCTCAAGGACTCCCAGCTACGGCTTCTGTCTCCCAGGCTCCAGTGGTGATGCGACAGGCAGTAGTTTGATGACGCATTTCCCCACCTCTCCTCGTCAGCGGCTTCATCAGATAATTTACTATGCTTTGCCTCCGTTTTTTTATTATCGCAGAGACCGCCCCTATGGGCGTGTATTCGCTCAGTAGCCAGCGTATTCGGCTTGTTTCCTTTGCGCATGCTCTCTGTGTTTTAGGACCAAGCCTCACTTTGGAGTCCATTCGCCATAATGCTTTTAGTTTCGACTTCCTTATATCTATATCTATACATATTCAAGCCTCGGTTTTGTTTCAAACAGGTTTGTGCCCTAATGACTATAATTTATCAAAATATCAAAATACACAGAGTCTATATCCAGACACTCTGTTTAGTTTGATCGCTATGTTTCTAATCAGAACATATACATATACAACAGTTATTTTAACTATATAGAAGAAGGGGGAAGGGGGGGAAAGGGGGAAAGGGGAATGAGACTAGGACTGAAATAAAGGAGTGGATTCTATAGGAAAAGATATAGTTTCTTTATAGGACTGTACATATGTGTGCATTTAGAGGGAAATATACTCCCCTATATAGACATACATAGTGATATCTCCGTGTGTGCATGTATATGCAGATACGCATAGATCTATACATGTGAGGGACAACAATCTACACACATGGGTGCCTAAAATAAATATAATTAATAAATAAATAGAAATAAAAATAAAAATAAAAATATAAATACAAATAAAAATAATAATAAAAATAATCATATTAATGATAAAAATAATGATTAAAAAAATAAAAATGGTACTTATGTATTATCTGGGCTCCCATGTTAAATGCACCCCATTTTTTCATACCCCTACTATCCAACTACGCATGGAGTTGATTTTATATAGTGTGGCGAGCGCAGCGAGCCACCGTGCCCGAAGCGTGGTGAGCGCAGCGAGCCCCGCGAGGGGACTCGGTCTCATAAGAAAAACGGGAGCCCAGATATTACATAAGTACCATAAAAATAAATATAAATATAAAAAAATATATATATATATATATATATATATATATATATGAAAATAAATAAAATAAAATAAAAATGAATATAAATATAAATACAAATAAAAATAAAAATAAATAAATAAAAAAATAAAAATGAAAATCAAAATAAATACATGAGAAATAAATAGAATAAAATATAATATAATTAGAATTAGAGACTCCCTCACATCTCTAATTTGTCACAATTTTTTAGCACACATGTGGTAGTTTCCAACTCTATATCCTCATGGTACTCTCTTCCACTAATGAGTGGTACAAGTGGTAGGTAGGCCCTCTTAGTCTCTTAGATATGCCAATCATTTCAAAAACTATTTTGATCAAAAAGAAAAGTAAGAAAAGTAAAATTCAGAAAAATTCAGAGAGGAAGGGGAGAAGAGAGATTGATAGTGTACACATATAATAGTAAAACAATTTTTTATATATATATACACACATATATGTGTGAAAAAGAAAGAAAAACAGGTATGCAAGAGATAACTATTATTAAGTTATATGGTGTCATTTAGGCCGTTTGGCACCATTGTTCCTAACTGGAAAATCCAGTAGGCCTCTCTCCAACACAATAAACCAAAGTAGTCTCCCCCTCTTTTTGTGGGTTTGATATACTCTATTGCTTTAATTCTTACTTTCTTTGTGCATTGGTTTTGACAAAAATGCAATATGTTTCGATAGGGATGTGTTTTTATACCTGCTATTATATTGCGCCTGTGTTCCATAAATCGTGTGTGTAGATACCTTGTGGTGCGACCTACGTATTGGAGGCCGCATCCACAGTCTATCAAGTATATCACATACTTGTGTTTGCACCCAATAAATTCTTTGATTTTATAGATGTTTTTGTTACAGAATGACTTAAATTCCACACTTTTTTGTTCCACACACTTGTAGTTCCACAGAGAAATAGACACCCCGGAAAACTATTAACAAAGGGGGCATCTGTCTAGTACTTAGGCGCTATGGTATGATCGTCTTTTGTGAGATGGCCAGGTGTCGCTCGCAGGAGTGGATGCTCATCAGCTCCTCTGCCCAGCAGAAGATGAATCTGGTCAGGGTAACAAAGGTCAGATGGCACCCTCTGAACCACTGCGCAGCCCTGATGCTGACCTTCTTTCTGCAACTGTGGATATGGCAGTGCCACATCCGTTCCCTGACACTTAGTCTCATAGGGTGCCCATTGGGGCAGGTCTGGGTGTCAGCCAGGAATTTGTTGCTCTGCAGAAATGCCACCGACTCCTCCTCCGCCTCTGACAGGTTGAACAGTGTCAGCTTTTCAGCATCCATGACTGAAATATGTCTGACTCAGGGAACAGCTGATATGTCTAACAGCTGACTGACTACGCTAACTGAGTACTGCTCAATCTACCATCTGACTGACTACGCTACGCTGTCCACAGGAATACTACGCTGCATCTGACAGGGATGCTGGATACACTAAGCAGCTGCATGAACACGCTACCCTTACTACGTAACTTCCACGCAAACAACTGGCTACACTGACTAAGCTGGTTGACAGCACGCTATTTATGACTGACTACACTAGTCGTTGGAACACTACGCCGGTTTTGACAGGGACGCTTACAGTGATGCTACATTATCAGCGCAGCGCCAGCAGCAGCGTTACGCTAACCCGATTGTGAAAGGGACGCTACGCTAAATACGTAACTGGCGCCGTGAAACTACACAAGTACCGGATTGTGAAAGGAAAGCAGTGCACCCAGAGGAAATCCACGCAAGCAGGAGGAGAATATACAAGCTCCACAGAGTTAGGGCCATATTGGGAATTAACACATACAGCAATGCCCACAATGGTAAAGCTCATAACATACAGATATGCCCATGTCATAAACACCACATACACATCATGCCCATGGTAGTAGCACCTCTTACATCCACTGAAAACCTATGGTTGTAGTGCCACGTACATATACATGCAGGCAGGGTGATATAGGCACATACATTAATACATACTGTACTGTACATATGTACAGTATAGGGGGTATGGATTGTATGGTCGACCTAAAGATGGTCGACAGTCATTAGGTCGACATCACTAGGTCGACATACTGGAAGGTCGACAGGGGTCTAGGTCGACATGGCACAAGCTTGTCAGGTCGTTAGGTCAACACAAGCATTAGGCCGACCTAGTTTCCATGGTCTAGGTCGACAGTCAAAAGGTCGACATGGGTTTTTTCTCTGTTTCATTTTTACTCGAATGTCGACACAGTCAACATGGGCACAGTTTTAAGTGCACCACTTCCCCTTGCATGGCTCGATGCGCTCGCAATGCTTCAGGCACGTGCCTTGCTGCGGTTGGCACACTATTTTATTCTCCCACCGCCCTAGTGGATGGTAGGGCATAAAATACCACCTGTCGGCACATGTTGGCTCAAAAAACAGTGAAAAACCCCATGTCTACCTTTTGACTGTCAACCTAGACCATGTCAACCTAATGCTTGTGTCGACCCAATGACCTGTCAAACTTGTGCCATGTCGACCTTCCAGGATGTCGACCTAGTGGTGTTGACCTGATGACTGTTGATCATCTTTAGGTTGACCAACTGACTGTATCTCATATAGGGACAGTCACAGAGAGAGGCAGGAGCCAGTCAGACAGACTGAGGCACCTGTTATGTCAGTAACATGCACTGTAGCTTCCAGCAGCAGCCAGCTCCCTCCTCTTCCATGGCCAGGCAGGAGTGGGTTAGGATGGAAGATGAATATGGCATTGAAGCCCCACTCCCATGTCTAGTCAGAGGAGCATGTGCTGGGCTCCACCAATCCAGACTCAGCACATGCTCCTCTGACCCCCACTAACTCTGTAACATGACCATAGAGCAGCAATGTTGCTGTGGCATTGTAGAGCTGTCTGGCATCTGCCTCTGAGGAGAGATACATAGCCAAGGGATGGACAGAGCGCCTACTCTGTCCAGAGCCTCCCTACAGTGCAGACTCTGCAAAGCGGTTAGAGCTGGCTAACCCTGTCTTGCTGGTTCTCAGGGTCTCCAGACAGTCACCAGCATAAATTCTGAATTACCATTAAAGAAGCAGCTGACACAGGTTTAAGATAAATGAACTTACTGTACCTGGGGTGCATGAAAAACTTGTAATCACGGAATGGTTAATTCAGGACTAACCCAAATATACACATACAGTACATGATACCATCACGCTCATTATTACTAGAAATGGGGTGCAAACTGCATTTGCCATTCCCAGTTTGGGAATTTATTTAAAATTTTGTAGATTAAAGTGAGTGACTTTACTATGGTAAGTGCTGAGCCCCGTTGCATTGGAATGGTGAGAGCGTTGGACACTCATATCTTTATTCATTCTCGAATTTTAACTGATTTTCCCTTTACAAGTTAGCAGCAAACAAACACATCAGGCTTCAGGTGTGGAATTCTAATTTTCTAGGTTGATTGCAGCGGTTGTCAGAAACTTTACTTAAATTAACACAATTGTTTGAGTTAGTCACACAAAATAATACAATATTTACCATATATACTCGAGTATAAGCCTAATTTTTCAGAACATTTTTTTATGCTGAAAAAGCCCCCCTTGGCTTATACTCGAGTGAGGGTCCCACTTGAGTCAATAAGTTTTCCCAGTTTTTTGCTGTAAAATTAGGTGCCTCAGATTATATTCTGGTCGATTTATACTCGAGTATATACGGTATTCCAAAATTGTCATTTCTCAACTAAATCCTACACCATGCAAGCTTAGAGCCTCAAAATAACAAGCCTGATTCTTTAATAAAATATCCATATTTTGAGGCTTGTTTGACTGCAACTTTTGTGTTTCACCATGTAAAATATGCAGATTAATATAATATAATATTGTGTGCTGCTTATTTGACTTTTCTTGTGATTATATTGAGCTACAGTGTCCAGCTTTGTATTACTATTTTATTTGATCCCTATAGTTCCAGAATGTAATATTCATATATAAATGAATAAAGACAGGGTCTCGCTTTTTCCAGTAACATATAAAAAATTTAACATTTTTGCTAAAATATTCTTCGGAGCTAGCTAGATTGCAGACAGAACAGTGGTTGTAAATATTTTGAAGACATCTATTCTATTTTTATTGCTTTCATTTGTAAATGCTGATAAAACATAAAGAATTGATTAGTGGGAAATAAAACAAATACTTTAAAAGAAGCCATGAAACAGTCATAGGGTTTTTATGTTATTAAATGAATGTTAAAAAAGGAGGTGCTTCTTATAAAAAAAGATTATTTACAGAACAAGCATGCAGTAAGCAAAATAATGTTTAAATTCAGATTATGTACAGTATGTGATCTAAATCCATGTGACTTAATTGGTGAGATTTAATAGGGTGAGAGATTCAGAAAGTGAGAGATTTGGTGAGAAATCTCCAGTTTCTTTAAAGCGGCAATCATTTGTACTGCAAAACCAATTTGATTTTGCAGTGTAAATGATTGCTGCTTTAAAAAAATCTGGAGATTTCTCACCAAATCTCTCACTTTCTGAATCTCTCACCCTATTAAATCTCACCCAATACTTCTAGAACATTAACAAAGGGATGATAGAAAGGCCAACAATGGAAAAATTGTGTTTTTAAAAATATAATTTTTCAAAATGATTAATAATATTTGCATTGTTTGATTTAGAAAGAAACAGTGAATCAAGGAGAGACTAGAAGGGCACACATTGTAAATGATAGAAAAAAAATATATAAAGAGGTTAAGAATTAACCTTTAATAGTAAAACTAAAATATGTACATGTGTGATTTACAAATACAACATAATAGGACATCCATCTATGTGAGCAATCAGAACAATTAATGGTGCCCATACGCGCTGCAATAGCGTGCGTTCTGATGTGATTGGATGTGCGCTCCCATGGGCATCCCATCACACAGTACAAAAAGTATGTGCTGCACTATTACATGCATGTGATGCGATTTAGCCCATAACACATGCGATTCTTGCAGCATGTATGGCCACCTTTAGGCAATTATTGGCTAACAGTTGGTCATGTAAGCGAAAATGTTTATATCACTGATTCTCCTACATTGTCCAAGATATGGAGTATATAATCAATTTTTAATACAATCTCTACATGTTCAAGGTATTGGCTCATTTTTGGGAGAAATCAGGTTAGATGACACACATGTCCCCTTTATCCACAATAAAATATTTGTGCTTTAATGGTTTTTACTTATGTACAGTATGTGGATATTTCCTGTCAGTCTCCAATACAGGTACTGTCCCGGCCCGTCACTGCTTAGCTTTTGAGTTCTGATGGCTTTAGGCGACCCAGTGAGGTATGGCTGTATGTTCCCTTACAGATAAGAGGGAACAATACAATCATACTTGTATTGGATGGTGGATGAGAGAGGGGGGACTCTGTGATAGTCCCTCAGACATGCAGATTTGAAATATGAGATGATAAGGTGTGCCTGTGGTCCAATTTCTGGATAATGCCCACAGTGTCAGTATCTATGACAGCTGAACACCCGGTACATGCCAGACTACTTGAAACATTTTCATAGTAATTGTACATGTACAGTATACTTCACTGTTCTAAGTATCAAAGGAAGTATCATTGCACTCAATTATGGTCTCTCTTACATGAATGGTGACATATGACTGTGTTAGATGGCCACTATTCCTACATCCTTCATATTTGCAATGGACGATTTACTATACAGAGAGCATTGCAGTGACTACCATAAAATAGAGACCATCGCAGTGATCACCTTGTAATGCAGAGAACATCACAGAGATTGCAATATCTATCTATCTATCTATCTATCTATCTATCTATCTATCTAGATATATATATATATATATACTATATATATCTATATATGGATATATATATATATATATATATATATATATATATATATATATAGATATATAGATATATAGATATATAGCATACCTGATGTAAAATACATCAGCTTGTTCAAACCTCATCCAAAAAAAAGTGTTTTGCTCTTTTATATTCAGTATATTTGTGCCTGTTTCATGGTATCTTGTATAAAGACTTTACAAAGGCAGCACCATATTTACAAGTGGAAACTGTTGGTTTATGGTCTCTCTTACATGAATGGTGACATATGACTGTGTTAGATGGCCACTATTCCTACATCCTTCATATTTGCTTTGTTTCACTGGCCTTTGGCTTTATTCACTATAACTGAACATTTGATAGATCTGACATTTGCAATGCCATGTTTTGATGGTGCATGGATGACTTACGCTGCATGGTTTTTCTTTTGTTCCTGTTCATCTTGTTAGAAAGAAGACTGTTAAGAGTCCCTCCCTGCATACTGTTTCAATTCTGTTCTATCATTATTTGGAAGTCATACTGAAGTTGATTTTTTTTCTTCATGGGATATTTTTGTTATTTTGTGTTTTCGATGCCTTTAATTATTCTTCTTATATTTTGCCCTTACCAACATATTACCAATTATTCTTCTATTTTCCTCCATCCCCTGTCCTTTGTTCCCACCTGTGTACAGAGTTTCTTCCTCTTATGATTGATTGCCCCTTTGGTCTACATTGCTGTGAGTGCTTTCTGCTAAGTTGATTTATTTAAAGACAGTATAATAATATAAGTATATAATTCTGTGCATTTTAGAATCAGTGTCACTATAGTTAAATTAAGGATTTGCTTATATGTTTATAAAATTGTGATATTGGTGTGGATAAATGACAAGAAAGACATTTGTTTGCTCTATAAGGGCCTTATTCTAGTTCACTCTTTCTGAAAAAATCCTTCTTAGATGGACAAAATCATGTGCACTGCAGGGGGGCAGATGTAAAGTGTGCAGAGAGAATTAGATTTGGGTGAGTTATTATGTTTCTGTGCAGGGTAAATACTGTCTGCTTTATTTTTACACTCAATATAGATCTCACTTTGAAGTAAAACCCCATCTAAATCTAATTCTCTCTGCACAAGTTACATCTGCCCCACCTGCAAAACCATGTGCACTGCAGGTGGGGCAGATGTTACTTATTTAGGATGTAGATGTACTATAATTAGGTTTGGGTGGGGTTTTACTTCAAAGTGAGATCTATATTGCAGTGTAAAAATAAAGCAGTCAGTATTTACCCTGCACAGAAACAAAATAACTCACCCAAATCGAATTCTCTCTGCACAAGTAACATCTGTCCCACCTGCAGTGCACATGGTTTTGTCCATCTAAGAAGGATTTTGTCAGAAAGAGTGAACTAGAATAAGGCCCTAAGTGCTTACATTTATTTACATGCAATGGGTAGTGATTGCTTCTACTTATATGTCTAATGTTTTGGATGTGAGGATTTTTCTCAAAAATAATCTACTAAAGAATGCTCATACACGTATAGCAGATCACAGGGGTGTGCTTTTAATGCAGCTGCAGAGGGAGGGATGGCTTGGGAGATGGTAGCAGCCATAATTACCCATGGCTGCTTACTACTATGCCATGGTTTAGGGCACAGGTCCTGAACTGTGTGGGGAGAAATTATAGATCTCCTTCCCTGTTGCCATGGGAACTGTTTTGCTGCTTTGAGAATCTGCTCCAGGCTGAATCAAAGTGAACATTCCTACTGTCACCTATAGAGATTATTTATTATGGTTTAACATTATTCAGGTAGCATGTACAGAACAGGGTATAGTGGTGCCCTGTTCTAGGGCTGATAGATTATTAACACATATATATATATATATATATATATATATATATATATATATATATATATATATATATATATGTTAATCAGTGTCACATTTGGTGCTACTAGATATGCTTTCTGCATCATAATAATAATAATAATAATAATAATAATAATAATACTACAGTTATGTCAACATACATTTATCCTGTGCGCTACAAGTTGTATTATACATAACCTGTGAACTCCGTGTGACTTGGTAGCACCCAGTATCTTTGCGTGTGACTTATTAAAATGTATCTTATTCACATAACAGAATACTATGCAAAAATAAGATGATTTTTAGCATGCCTATATTCAATGTGTCACTATTGCTGTATCTACATAACAAAGGGAATGTTGTTACAGTGTTTTCCAGGAAAACATAGTCAGGCAACATAACATATTACTCATCAGAAGCTGTATGTACATCCTGTTCTTGTGAATGCATTTTAATGCAAAAAGACACAAGAAATATGCTTTCAAATGAAAAAAGAGCTACGTGTTCATGGACACATCTGTAATAGTACTACTGCTAATTATAATAATGATAATGCTATTTATATAGCACTTATTTCCTAATATGACTCACAGGGGAGAATTATAGGGCTAAAAACTACTCAATCTAGCGCTAAAAATGTGGGATAACAATTGTCTCATCTGTCTGTCTCATACACTCCGACAGGAGTTGTGCGTCCACTTTCCATGCTTGCACGTTGTATCTCCGTAGTATATCAATCCCGGTCACATGACCGGAAGTTCGGCTGTGGTGCGTTGCGGAAGTGAGTGTCTTCCGTATCTATGCGTTCCACTTCCCGGATGTGAGGTAGCGCAACTTCAGATCATCACTGATTCTCTCCAGAGGGAATTCTGTCAAATACAGCTTATTCTCCATTCGTTGGGCTGTGTATACTGTATTTATCGCTTCTGACTTGAATGTGTTCTTTAATAAAACAGAAATTTGTACATTATATATTTAAACTGTTTGTGATATTATTTTTATAGTAAAGTGCTGCATGTTAAAAGGAGAACCAAGTGAATGATAGGTGGCCAGGTGAAAAAATGAATAAAATAAAAATAAAAATGAATAAAATAAAAAATGAAGATACAAAAATATATAGAAATAAAAATAATCACGTAATTTAAAGGATCTGTTGGTAAAAAGCACACTACCAGAAGAACGCCAGCTAACAGTTAGAACGAGAGGTTTCCATCGCTGCGGTCTCTGCCAGGGATGCAGACAAATTTCGTCCACAGATTCCAAAACGACATCGATTTCCATAAATAACGTCGAGATGAAAATACAGGATTTCATTACGTGCCAGACCTCTAATGTAATATACGCTATAGAATGCTCCTGTGGCCTTTTTTATATAGGCAGAACAACAAGACCGTTAAAAACTTGTATAGGGGAGCACTTAAGGAACATAAAACGAGGCATGCAAACCCACCATCTTTCTAGTCATTTCAAAGACATACATGCGTGTTCCACAAGAGAGATCCGAAGGTTTTTGGGCATTAAGAAGATTATACCTACATGGAAAGATCGGAATGTGGAAACTAATTTAGCTAAAGCTGAGATAAAGATGATATATGAGCTCAAAACCATATCACCATACGGGCTCAATCAAGACTTTGAGCTCAAATGGTTTTTATAATTTCATCACCACCATCCATCTTCATAATCTAGTCACCCACCTTCATGTTTCATCTATTTTTTATTTTTTATTTTTATTTTTATTTTTTATTATTTTTTATTATTTATTATTTATATATATATATATATTTTTTCTTTTTATTATTTTTTTTTTATTTTTTTTTTATTTTTTTTTTTTTTATTTCATTTTTATTTTTATTTTTTTTTTTTTTTTTTTTTTTATTTATTTTTTTTTTTTATATTTTTATATATTTTTTTATTTTTTTTTTATTTTTATTTTTATTTCTATATATTTTTGTATCTTCATTTTTTATTTTATTCATTTTTATTTTTATTTTATTCATTTTTTCACCTGGCCACCTATCATTCACTTGGTTCTCCTTTTAACATGCAGCACTTTACTATAAAAATAATATCACAAACAGTTTAAATATATAATGTACAAATTTCTGTTTTATTAAAGAACACATTCAAGTCAGAAGCGATAAATATACACAGCCCAACGAATGGAGAATAAGCTGTATTTGACAGAATTCCCTCTGGAGAGAATCAGTGATGATCTGAAGTTGCGCTACCTCACATCCGGCAAGTGGAACGCATAGATACGGAAGACACTCACTTCCGCAACGCACCACAGCCGAACTTCCGGTCATGTGACCGGGATTGATATACTACGGAGATACAACAAGCAAGCATGGAAAGTGGACGCACAACTCCTGTCGGAGTGTATGAGACAGACAGATGAGACAATTGTTATCCCACATTTTTAGCGCTAGATTGAGTCGTTTTTAGCCCTATAAGTACGATTTTTTTATATATACAGCCGCCCACCGGAAGTACTAGTTCCGGAACCGGAAGTCCTGTAAACACAGGGTATTTAAGCAGTTTTATATTAGTGACAGAGCCCATCTTGAAAAAGGGACTTGATGTCCCGAAACATGTCGATCTGAGGAGCCTGTCACCATCTTTTTTACTATTTTCAAAGGAAGGTTATAAGGTAAGAGCTGAAAAGTGCCTAATAGGTTCAAACCTTGAAGTTTGTCCGGATCAAACCCAAGTGTGCGGACCAATAGTCACCTCAGAACCCCACCTTATCCTCCTTTTATATTTGTGTCTTTTTTAAATATTTGTAACAAGCAAATAAACATAATGTTATTACAAAGAGAAGTCACAAAGATACCTTTATGAGAGCAGAAAACTACAGCAGATCGTGAGTACGGGTACGCCACCCATTTTTCAAGCAAAGAAACCGTTATATGTATATACGCATCTCACATGTGTAAGTGAGGTGCGCAATCATTGTTCATGCACTATTGTTTTAAAAGGAGAAAAGGGATATCTCCACAGATAAACACATTGCTGTTTTTTATCTTTCATATTCGTATACTGGAATATTGACTACGCAAGAATTATCCGTTCAATGTTGGAGGGATTATAAACAACGCAGACTATATACACATAAAAGGAAGTATTACATCATATCTTTATCTATACTTTCCTGGTGTTTGCACAAGGGAAGCGCTAAGTTTGGTTTACCACCCTTTCTTGATACTGCATTTCACTTTAAAGGTCTTCCTAAGGTTAGACTTTAAGGTTCACCTGACAAGCAGCCCCCCTGGGTGCGCCCGAGATACACCCTATACCCCAATTGAATATTTTTATGCAGATTCAGTCACAATTATATTCACTATAGACATTTTTATTCAGCAAAAGCTGTGTACATCTAGTTAACATCCCAGTGCACATAAGATGCTTTTAACAGGAAAAAAAAATCTGAAAAATGACATGTGCAGTACATGAGCTATTTTGTCAGATCAAATTATATCAGGCTTTTTTAAGGTTAAAAATAATTATTATATTATGGATTTATTTAGTATCAAATGTGCTCTAATTTTGTACTTGTAAGTTAATTTAAACATTTCCGATTAAAACTCACCCAAAAAAACCAGCCCCAGATATGTCTGACTTTATAGAGCTGTCTTGTTTAAGTCTTGCTAATTTGGCTCACATTACTTTCTGGCCTGCAATGGTTAGTATATACTTTGCATTCCAGTTGGTCTGAACAAATGGGATGCTTTGTGGCCTTAATAGCGCAAGAGTCACATCCGATTTGCAAAAGAAGCATAAAAGTCGCACCCCATTACATTGGCTGAATTCCAGAAACTAGTTGAACATTCGGACATTCTAGCATTTGACTTTGAGCAACATTTTTGGGGTTGCTAAACCCAGCTCTCATTACATCCCTGCCTTTGTCTTGTTTTCACTGTATTGTTGGCTCTAGCATCAGCTCAAAGAGCCTGGGGCAGGTTATGCTTAGAAGGGTGGACTACACACTGTGTACATTTTTATCTCTTTCTTTCACATTTTATATATGAAAGCATTGCATGGATCTGACTGATCTGTGCATGTTTAATGTTCGGCAGTGTTTGGCTGCCAGCAAACTCAGCAGGAAAACAAAAATGACTTCACCATCGGAAAACACAAATCCTGAGAACACGTCAGCTTAGTAAATAAAAATATTAAACTGTACATGGTGGGTTTAGCAGTGGTATTGAATTTTTTAGAAGGAGAAGGTGTTGATCTGTGCCACTCTTATGTACCACTCTGTCTGTCAGCTATTATGGATGGCTCCTATTGATTTTCACCCTGTTCTGGGATATTGTGCACACTACCTAATGCCTTGCAAAGGGGTTAACCAGCCAATGGTATTGATCCACACATAGACAAGCATCAGCTGCTTTTTTCCCCAGCAAAATCTGGCTGAGAGTTATGAGCTCTGGATGGTATCCCGTGCATGATATGCTTAGCAATACATCTAGTACCCATATCATTGGTGCGTGCTAGCCACTTTCGAGACTGATGGGACTTTTGTGATTTTGAGCCTCTGTGGCATATTTTACTTTGTTAAAAATATTGGAGCCCTCTAATTCTGGCACACTGTTTGGTTATTACCTTCCAACATAGGAGAACGGAATATGAGGTGTGGGCTTTAGCTTTATAATGCTTATGTATTCTGTTTATTTAAAGGAGTATTACTGATTGTTATTTGTTAATATATGTGCTTGCTATTTATGTTATTGTTAGTAAACAGTTATATTATACTTACACTGATGCATTGGTAATGCTCCTATTTCCATGTTTCGAGGTTTAACACTCCTCCTTTTGAATGAATAACAGCCAATACATAAGTATTTTGCACCTTCATTATTTTCTATTCATATTAGAATAAAACACATTTTGATCACATTTAGATATAGAACATGAATAGAATCATGCCAACAGATTTTTGGAAGCACAATCCTTAATATATACATAGCTGAAAGAAACTGTTCCAAAAATGTGCCCAAAACCAAAAGGAGAAGGGTTATTGGATGGATGGTGTAATGGTTAGCATTACTGCCTCACAGTGCTGAGGTCATGGTCTCGATTCCCACCTTGGCCCGAACTGTGCGGAGTTTGTATATTCTCCCTGTACTTGCGTGGGTTTCCTCCGGGTACTCCGATTTCCTCCCACAATCCAAAAATATACTGGTAGGTTATTTGGTTCCTAACAAAATCAACCCTAGAATGTGTGTGTGTGGTGTACATGTGGAAGGGAACATAGATTGTAAGCTCCATTGGGGCAGTGACTGATGTGAATGTTCAAATATTCTCTGTAAAGCGCAGCGGAATATGTGTGCGCTATATATGAAACTGTTAATAAATAAATAATAATAAATATTCTTGGACCAGTATATGCTCTCTATTCAAGACTTACCAGTCAAAAGATTTGATCAGATAAATTATTTTTACTTTGATTTCCTATATGCATATTTTAATTAATTTGATAGAAAAGCATTATAATTAATAAATACATATTAAACATTCATTTTATGCATATATATTGTCATTTCATCTTTCAAATAAGGCTTTGAGAATTATTCTATGAGATAGGTGCACACATATGCATCTATTGGTAATTGTCTGTGACTATGAAAATTCCATTACAAAGACATTCTCTGAAGCACATCTATGCAAGCACTGAGACATTTGTTGAAGCACTATTGAAACTTGCACCTGCGGGTGTAGATTCTCTTTGAGTATGAACTCCCACGTATGTGACCAGTTAAGCATTTGTGTGCACAATCACTTTCAGAGACACACTGGCAATATCACCATATCATGTTAAAATTATTGGCCATCCTAGCATATGCTGTGCCACATCCTTGCCACTATCCAGAAATGCCCACTACATTTTCTCAATCTAATTATCTTTGCACATTTTAAATCTGCCACCTGCAGTGCAAAATTTTAATTCAAGGTACATGACCCCCACAAGGGAGAATAGAACCTGTGGGAGCACAGCGCTTCTTTGTGCTTGCTCCCCTGTCGGAGCACCGGCAGATGGGATCCCGATGTTGGGATACTGAACTTTATGAATTCATATTGTGAACATGTTACATAAGTTATCTCTTTATCATTTTATTGCTTTTCATATTAATGCATTTGATAAACACTACTGTAGAGTGTGAGCAGATTCAGTTCTGATATCTGGGGGAAATTATTTTATTTAAACTTTTTTTATAGCATATTGAAATATTTTGTAGTAAAAAAAATATTTTTTAAACACAAAGTCATTTACTGTGCAATGCTTGTATACAATAAAAATCTACTCTAATCAGCCAAAGACAGTTCTTAACCAAACCTACAATTTTAAATCTTAACATAATGGTTTTGAAAATCCAAAATAGAATCAAATATGTACATATAGATAAACTATAATATAGATTATGTCAAATGAAACTACACAACACTTTGCACATCACACTGAAATGAATTGATCTCTGAGGGTCAAGCAAGAAAAGAAATGGCAGGTTACCAGGATTTTCATGATTGAAAAATATCATTACTCACCTGCAGGCATTGCAGTTTCAATATCAAACCATCAAATCAAAACTTGGAGGTGTCAGAAATGATTTGTCAAGTGCACGCTTATGAAGTGTCAGTATTTGCTCTGTTATGTCATGAAAATGGATTTGAAATGGTTCCTTTTAAACTGTCTATGTCTCAGAATGTATGTATTTCTGATTTCAAGTGCGGTATAATTTTCTTTTAGCATTTGAGGCATCTTTTAATAGCAGAAAGGTTAAAGAAATATCTCTACATAGAAACATAAGTTTCCTCTCTGTGTAGACTTGAAAAAAAGACACAAAAATCTGTTTTAACTCCCACTCTCCCATTCATTGAAGAGACTATGGGGGTTATTCTGGTTGGATCACGCGGACGCGTGTGAGTACGGACCGTCCAAACGGATCCAGCACTCTTTCGGTGAGTGTGAGTCCGCCCACAGAACATCCGCACACGGACGGTGAGAGAAGCCGACACTGGGGAGTGGCGAGCATATGAGCGTATGCTACCGTGCTTGGACGGTTCATAGCCTTATCGATCGGAGACTGAGCGTGCTGTTCCGATCATAAACGGCAGCGTACGCCCAAGAACGGTGGCGTATGCTAGACATATATGGTCCAGCAATTATTCCCTTTTGAAGTTACCTTATGACAAGTAACCAATTATACTAAGTTTGATTGTTTTATATTACCTCATTTGTCTACCTTAATAAACTACACTTGAACTCTCATTACATGTATATTAGTTCTGTTGTAATGTGGCACTTTCCTCACTATCTATGTGTACCCCAATGTTTTCTTTTTTTTATTTATATTTTTTTATTATTGTTTTTGGTGTTTGTGTGCATGCTGTAAATAATGTCAATAATTAATATGTGTCTATTTATTTACATGTCTCGTTACCCTAAAGATATGTGTGATGTTTTACTCCACCAACAACTAACATTCATGCATTTACATTATTTGTTATTTAACCCTAAAACCCACACATGCACACAACATTTATTCCTAAACCTTCACTTTAAATTATATATAGAAGTTACATTACACATGTTACATGTACCTATGTCCACCTGCCCTCACATACACTCTAACATAACTATAAAAACCACAGACAACTTCTAAATTTGCTGAAACTTTTATTACAAATACAAAAGTAAAAATTTAAATAAAGAAAATTTAAATTAGGCCATGCAGGTGCCTAAGGAGCATGGCAATGTACAGTAATGCCCACTGCAGCTCTGCCACTGTTTGGGCCAAGTCCGCCTGATGCAGTTGAATTTCTGCTGGGAAGCAAAAAAATGAATTTAGATTTTTATCAATTAAACACAAATTATTTGTCACTTTTTAATGATTAATAAGCTGTCAGTGAAATGTGAAGGCAACACACAGTTTCAAAGAGCATTGAAGATGGACTTGCTGTGAAGATGTAAAAAACTACACACACAAACATATCACATGACTTCAAATAACTGCCCTTTGCCTTCTTAGCTGAATGTACTGTATGCTGCATAATTTTGGGGAGTTTTGTGCTGTGTTAAACAGCTCAAACCTCTGAACTTTAGGTATGCAGTGTAACAATCATTACATTTTTGATGCTTTACCACTTTTACCTTCTCAAACTGTAGGACAGTGGTGTCAAACTGATGGCCCTCCAGCTTTTGTGGAAATGCATGGCCCAGCACGGCCTGCCACAGTATTAACAACCCAATATCTCAATGTATGTGTCTGGTCATACCGGGAAGTGTAGTTCCACAACAGCTAGATGACCATGAGTTTGACACCACTGCTCTAGGATCTTGCAATGGATGTAAGGTGTGTCAATCACTGAAGGGGTGAGGCATGGCCACACTTCCAACCTACACCAACGGACTCATTGTTCCTGGAGGAGGACAGCCCACAAGTCATGTTGGGACTGGAGTGATGTGGAGGAACTAACAATGTTTTGGAGTGCACATATGTGGGTGTTGTGAATGTAAATGCATATGTCAACATTAGGCATATTGTTTACTTACATCTGCCATCGACATTCCTCATTTGAGGTGCTGTAGATGGCCTGGTTGGGGATGGTGGACCAATGAGGGAGGAGGCAGGGATGGGACTAGGGATGAAGGTTGTGGGGTGTGGTGGAGATTGGTAGGGGTTGGGGGTGGGTGTTGGGGAGTAGTAGGGGTGTTGGAAATGGGTTGAGGCAGGGGAGTGGGTTGAGGCAGGGGAGTGGGTGGGGGCAAGGAGTGGGTTGAGGCAGGGGAGTGGGTGGGGGCAAGGGAGTGGGTTGAGGCAGAGGAGTGGGTTGGGGGCAAGGGAGTGGGTTGAGGCAGGGGAGTGGGTGGGGGCAAAGGAGTGGGTTGAGGCAGGGAAGTGGGTGGGGGCAAGGGAGTGGGTTGAGGCAGGGGAGTGGGTGGGGGCAGGGGAGGGGGTTTAGGTAGGGGAGGGAGAGATGGGGTGGGTACCAGCAGGTGCAGCTGCCATGTCTTCATCTTCCTCCTCCTCCTCCTGCTTTTGAGCTTGTCTTGCCCTGATGCGTGCCATGGCGCGTGCTGCAATGTCAATGATTGAAGTGTCATTGAAGGTGGGCGAATATGAAATGGGAAAAAAATAAGGAAACAGTTATTAATGCAAACAACATACTCAATTTATATTGCATGATTGTGTATTATATATTTTATAAAGTGTACTACAAATGGATAAAAAAACACACATACACACACACATATACATATATACAGATGGAGCCAGCCTCCCTCTTGCTGGCGAATCGCCAGATTGTCTCCGCTGGCAATCCGCCAGCGGCGAGGTGCTCCATCTGACTGAGACGTGCGTGCGTCTCACACGCACACACGTCTCAGTTTCCGGGCAGCGGGGCGGTGGGAACCATGTCCGTCTCTGCTTCAGGGAGATGGACGGGTTGGGTGGGAGAGCGGGGAGGTGGTGGGGACCCCGGGTGACCGGAAGGGGACGCGCGCGCATCTCGTGCATGCACGTCCCCTTTCGCAGATCAGATGGCGGCTGGCGTGGGATGGCGGCTGACGATTCTTCCACTATCCCCTGCAAAGCTGGGACCAGCTCCATCTGTACATACAAACACACCCACAACCACACATACATACACATACACACAAACACATACAAATACACACTTTAACATTTGCAAAAAAATGCACATAAACATGAGATTTAAACACACTGACATAGTGGCAAATCCTTCCCAGGAGGTACGGCTGATGCCACCTGAGGTCGGACCATCGCCGCTCCAGCTGGGTGATGGTCCGTGAGACGCCCGTGCGGGTGAGGATCCTGGGGCTGGCCGCAGTGTAAGCCTGCCGCTTAGCGGCATTACTAAAATAAGGGCCCATGGGCCCCAGGCACTGGTCCATAACTGTGACCAGTGCCAACAACTCCCTGCGGGAGAACGGTGGCTCCCTATGGGAAGTCATATTGGCAATATAATTGCAGGTACATATATAAGTTATTCTGTTCACTGATTGGTTGCAAACATTCTTAATTGGTATACATTTTATTAATCCTTTCAATATTAACAGAATGTGTGCGTTCAAATATATGCCAAACTTTAGCATCTAGACGGGCGTACACATGCCGTCCATGTAGGGTGCGATACATACGTATGAATTATACAGTAGTAGAAAAAGAGATCCGCTGCCCTACTACAAGCATGTTTTTTGACAAATATTTCGCATCTGCATTTTTGTAAAGTTTGGCATGGCATTTCAAATCTGATTGCAATATAACACAAAAAACACAAACACATATACAGAAGCTTACCATACATATTGATATGAGGAATGACACTTCAACACATTGGGCCATGGACCACATCATTAACACAGCCTGTATGTGAGAATGCAAAGATGTGTGTAAAAATTCAAGTAAAAACAAACGGCATAATATATGCCGTATTTTCTGCGGGAATTTGCTAAAATATACCTTTAAAAAAGGGGGTGCAGAATGTTGCCTATCAACCAAGCAGAACAAGATGTGCCATTACTTGAAACATCTGAGACCCAGCGGATGCATGCTGAGGTGACTGGTCACCCCAGCAATCAGCCTGCATCATCTAGGAAGCGTGCTAGGCAGGATCCCAGCAAAAAACACAAGAACCCTGCATTTCTGGAGCCTGAACTACAGATTGTGGTTCCCCGAGCATGGGAATGGATTGAGTTAACCACCAGGAAGCTGACCCCCTCTGCGAAGGACAAGATTTTGGGGCAAATTACTGATGAAGTCAATAAGGTGGCACCAATGCAGAGGGATGCGAAGTCTGTGCACAAAAGGCAATTGTGTTCTTTGAAGTGATATGTAGTTATTTATATAAAAATATATAAATTGTATATACCATTTAGGATAAAGGTGTGTTTGTTGATATGTCGTTACTTCATTGACACATGTAAGCACATTTATAGAGGGGAGTGGTGGCCCGGTGGTGTGTTTATTACACCTGGCACCATGGAAAATAATTGTAGATGTTATTGGTTTCCAAAGGCGCTCATCAAGGCAGGCCAATGTTCCAGGTATTAAGTATATCCATGCCTGGCCAGAGGTCATTTAATTAGAAACAAATTCAGTCTGATTTAACCATCTGTGCTGAGCCATGGATATAGCTTAAACCTGGACCGTTGGGGTTCCTGTGGTGTATGTGTGGGTTCATCCATAATTGGGCTTTCCAAATATAGGCAAAAAAAAATGTGTGCCATGACTCATCTTACTGAAACATGTTAAAACATGTTGATGTTGTTACCCTTCAATAATTGGAAATGTGTGATGCTGTTTTATGGATGCAAAAATGTGTAAGCAGCTAACTTATATTTATTCATACCATACCAGCCACAATGATAACTTTTCAATAGTAATGCTGTGTGGTAGCAGAGGCCATGAGATATGTATTAATTATACATTATTGTGTTTGCCTTTTGTACGTGGCAAGACTTCAAGAGTGGCCTGAAGAGGAAGCTGAGTGACAGGTGGACCCACAGCATGACCACCGGGAGTGGCCCTATGCCATCACATCTGGATCTGACCCCCCTGGAGCGTACTGCACTAGATGTGATTGATGAGGCAGAGATCAGGGGGGTATCTACCATGGATAGTGAGCTCCCGGTGGAGGTTTTTGCTGCAGAGTTAGCAGGTAAATGTGGCAAATGCATTGTTGTTGTTTACATACATTGTTTATTGATGTGATGGGGACAATGTTTTTTTTATTAATAGCTGAGGAGGAGCCTCCACTGTCACCAGCAGCTTCCCCTTCAGGCACACAACAACAGCAAGGTGCCACACAGCCTCAGGAGTCCATCCATGCCCAGCTGCTGAATACCATTTTGCAGCAAGGGGTGAAGAGTGGCCAGCGCAATGAGCGCCAAGTGGTATTGCTAGACAAGGTGGTTGCTGCCATTAATGATATGGCGCACCAGACCACCCGCCAGAATGACATTCTGGTGGCTGCCATTAACAATCTTGCGCAGCAGACCTTGCCAGCAGCACCAGGGCGCTTGTAGCGGGCCAGGCAGCCAATCCACCTGCTGCCCCACCCTGTGCTGCCAGAAGGGAGACACCACCGCCCCCTTCCTCAGCAGCTGAGGCTCCTCAGGCCACAGGCAGACGAGGATGAAGACCGTCTGCCCCCAATTCCCCACCACCCAAGGTCAAACAAGGGCGGAAGAAATAACAACCTTATTGACTTTGTGTGTGGTTTGCCCCCAATTCTTCTCCTTTGCTGTGGAGGGCCACTTCCTGTGGGAGAACTCTTCTATTCCCGTGCAAAGGGTACCAAAATCCAAAGTTCATACTTGTAGGGTCTTGTTTTGATGTTGTGTATCCTGCCTAGCATAATTCCTGGATGATGCAGATCCTATGCTGGTGTGAGCTTTTGTTTCAGCATGCACCTGTTGTGTCTCACATGTTTCATGTAATGGCACATTTTATTCTGTCTGGTATTTTTTTTGTTTTAATTTCCATATTATTACTAAGGAACAAAACTTTTGGCTAGCAATAAAATCTTTAAAAATCAATTAAATTAACGTGTTTGATGTGAAATGTTTTGTGTGCAGTGTTGAACATCAATGAATTATTTGTGTGTATGTGTCACCGACATGTTGTGTAGGGTCTTGAAGTGTATGAAGCGATGGGTTAATGTGACATTTGTAAGAGAGGAATAAAGATGTGTCCTTACTTTCCAAACAGCAGTGATGGATGGTGATACTGAGTGGTAGAGGGCAAGATGTGTGTTTACTCCAAAAATGTAAAAATGGAGAGTGTAAAAGAGTCACCTAATAAGCTCAACAATTCCATGTCACAGAGTGGTGGGCAGATGTAGGAATCCTTAACCAGAGATAGGTGGAGGCAATCATGTCCTACCTGCCATCTTACATACAGAGTGTGCAAAATACCGTTAGGAGTAGATTGGCTGCTTACATATCAGTGTCCAAGTTAACAATTTGTAAGCTTGTTTCCCATAATGTGTGCATGATCAGCACCTATTTGTAAAACAGTGAAAGTGGTGTTGCTAGATGTGATAGAGGTGTGTAATTTAATGATGTGAAGTGTATGTTTGTGTTGCATTGTTAAAGTTGACACATGTTGACTCCTGTGAATTGTGTGTCCTGTTGTCCTAACATGACAGGCACACTTGCATTAAGGGTGTAGATGCTTAAAAGAGACCTAATTCCACATATTCCAACATGTGTATTTGGCCTAACAAACAATACAAATAATCCTACCTTGTAATGGTGACAAGTGTAGAAAGTGTGTATTGCTTGCAGGTACTCAAATGAGCTATTTAACTAAATTGCATGCAGCATTGCTTAATATTGCATTTATGTGTCAGTATTTTAGGTGTGGTGTGCATTAATTATCTGACCGATTGCGGCCGGACTCAGGCGGATAGTCTAAGAGTGGTATGGAGCACTCTTTGGCGGACCAATGGTTTTAGGCCAGAAGCGACCACTCGCCGAGTGAAGCGGATGCACCTCCGTGCAGTTTGAGTACACACCCCCGTGTACGCCCAGGGATACTCCCAGTTTTGCCCTATTTTCTGGCATCTCTTCTGAAAATGCCCACATTATGCCCACTTTGTCCATCTGTGATTGGACAGGACTTTTTGATCGGCAAGGTCAGTTCGCAAGTGGTGTGCTGTCATCGCACATTCGCATTGCAAACGGTACGCATGCGCAATAGATAAAAACTGCATTCTGCCTGCATGCATTGCAGACCGATTCAACAAGAATAAGGCCCTATGAGCCCATGGAATGAAGGGAACATAATAATTAATCCCTCTATCGGTGGGTATGGGTCATAGGGTCGACAGAACTTAGGTTGACCAATATAAGTCGACAGTCACTAGGTCCACACACAAGCATTAGGTCAACATGGAAAGGGTCGACATTAAAAAGGACAATATGAGTTTTTAATGTTTTTTACTTAAGATGACTTAGGCACTGTAAAAGTGTACCGTGTCCCCTCGCATGACTCGCTTGCTATTCGCACTTGGATAGTAAAGTATGACACACCACCTCTTTTAAAAAAAAAATTAAGTCAAGCTTTTCCAAGTTGACCGTTTCCATATTTACCTAATGCTTGTGTCAACCTAATTTCTGTTGACCTAATGCTTGTAGAACTAGTGACTACATCCCTTATTAAAAACCTTGTGATCACAGTACTGTGTAATGAACAGGGGCTTATACTGTTCCTGTGATATTATAAAGTGTATAAAAATGTATACAAATTAACAACAGGAGTCTCACAGGCCATGGATTTTGGAATGGCTCAGGAGCAGCCGTTTTCTAATAATAGTAGTTATTAGTAGTCACTGCTGATTTGTAAATTAGGATGTTGATGTCTGAATCTTCAGTTTGTGTTATTTTTCAATTCTTTGGGCAAATTGGGAGCATTTAATATGAGTTTACTGTACTGTTATTGTGAATAAATAAAGAAGAAAAGAAAATGAAACCAAAAATTAAGGAAAGAGACATTTGTAGATATGAGTCAAAACATGATATTTTCAAATATTTCTACAGTAGTAGTCTTGCAGCCCATAGGTAAAAACCGCCACTGCTTATTTCATAGTAATAAGTAAGAATATCTATTTGTTATGATAATACACTTGCAAATAAATAATGTGTCAACGAAAGAAATATGAAATGTTTGTTTTTTTATAGAATAATTTCCTTTCTTCCTATAAAACTACATATGTATAATGAAAATGTAATCACTCCATATACAAATTAAGTAATGCACATTATGGATAATATTGTATATTAAATATAGCGCAAAATAAAATTGTATGTTTCCAGCAATGTAAGTCAAAAATGCTAAATAAAAGAAGACAAATGGCATGTACTATACTACTAGTACTATTGAAGGCTAAGAAACATAATTAAATTCATGTAGCCTCTAACAGATTTGCTAATCAGTGGAAAGTATTTTTTATTTGCAATCAGCACATGGAAAATTATATTCCAGCAAGTTTTGAAAGGAGGCATAATTTGTGGCTGTGATTTTTACCCTATTGTCTTGATTCTGATTATGCGCGATTTTGTCCTAGTCCTTTAATGATCATTTACACAAGTAGGTACAGTACAAAATTATATTAACCTCACTAACACTTATATGCCATGTGGTGTATGTTTTTCACGCTATTTTTCTAAGGAAATATTTTTTGAAGGGCAACACATTTTTTTGTGTATGAAATATAACCAGTTGTACTGTTTTTATTAGGGCCATTTAAGACTTTTCAAGCTCTAACTCCAAAATATGCAGAGATTGATAGGAATCAATACATGTAAAAGTTTATAACTTGTAGATGTAATAGTTAAGACAGTTGCCTGTTGTAGATATTATAGGCTATATGGAAAGCTGCACTTCCCTACAGAATCCTCTTTAACCTCATCTTCTTACATATTCCCTCCTACCACCCCTCTACCCTGGTTACTGCATCCTACTGTATGTGTGAATTCAAGATTTTTCTGTGCTGCCCCTTCAGTGAAACAAGTTAATAGGTAATCTCCATCCATGCAAAGCTTCAAAATGGCACTGAAAACCCAACTTTTTATCAAAACGTACCCTTCTGCATAACCTAGTCTTAAGGCCACTCTCCCTACTTCCTCACTCATGCCTTGGCCATCTCTGCCTCACTGCCATCAGGCCACCTTTATCTTACTCACTCCTCATGTCAGCTGTCTGTCTCCCCACTCCACCTAGATTGTAAAATCCTTGTTGTAGAGCCCTTTTCCTTCCTGTTCTCAGAGCACTCTTCTCTAACACTTCAATTACAGCTATTTCCTACTCAGCAACCATCTCCTCTCTTGTAACATGTAATCTTTCCAAACATCAGTCATTCCCTAGGAGTAGAATGATTACATCTCAGCTATATTTTGTACTGAGAATTTTGGTGCTAATTGTTACATGCCCTAAGTTTTAGGCCCTTATTTTGGTTCACTCACAAAGGCAAATTGCTTCTCACATGGACAAAACCATGTGCACTTCAGGGGGGGGGGGGGGGTGCAGATGTAACATGTGCAGAGAGAGTTAGATTTGGGTGAGTTATTTTGTTCCTGTGCAGGGAAAATACTGACTGCTTTATTTTTACACTGCAATATAGATCTCACTTTGAAGTACACACCCCACCCAAAACTAATTATCTCTGCACATTACATCTGCCCCACCTGCAGTGCACATGGTTTTGTCCTTTTGAGAAGGAATTAGTGTGCCTTAAGCTGGCCATACACGCTGCTATGAGGGTGTGCTTTCCATGCTGTACTAGCAGGGATCACATTGCATTGCATTGCTGTGCATGCGTTGTGCATGCAATGCGATGCAATGTGATGAAACCTACAGATGGGTCAGGTCCCATCTTTGCAGGGGATGGCGCTGGCGTCGCCAGCCGCCATCCCCCGCCAGCGCCATGGCGATGGTGAGAAGGGGACGCGCGCGCACGAGCGGCGCGCGCGTCCCCTTCCGACGGCGCTTCGATCCGTTCCCCCGGGTCCCCGCCGGCTTGCCGGCGGTAACCCGGGGTCCCCGCCGCCTGCCCGCACGCCCCCTAACCCCCCCTAACCCTGTCCGTCTCCCTGAGGCGGAGACGGACAGGGTTTCCGTCTCGCTAGCGACGGAGACTGAGACGCGCGTGCGCGTGAGACGCACGCGCGTCTCAGTCTCCTCGCTGGCGAGGCTGCTGGCGGGTCGCCAGCGCGTACGTTCTGGCGACCCGCCAGCAAGGATGTAAAACATGACATACTGTAAGTACAAAAAGTGCAAGCACATACTTTTTGTACTGTGCGATGAGGTGCCGCGGGAGCGTGCACCTCAAAGCACACATCGGGACAGCACGCATAGCAGCGTGTATGGGCAGCTTTAGTTTCAGATATACTGTTAGGTTCTGTGTACTCTGTGTACCCTGTATTGTGCTAATGTTTTGTATGTAGCTGCAAATCACTTTTAGCACCTTATAAATAAAATAAAATATAATAATAATAATAATAATAATAATAATAATAATACTCTTAATTTATAAGTAACAATAGGTACTTGAAAGATAATAAACTTACCATAGTCAGAACTAGCATTGCATAGTTAAAAATAATCCTATATAATAAAATACTGGCATTGTTCCTCACCTCTATGGGTGGATTTAAAAAAATTGTTGTGCACTGTCGGCCACTAGATCGTGCCCGAGAGAGCAATTCAGCTGCCGGCGCTGACGTTTCTTTAACATTGTTCCATCATTTTGATGGGTTGGGAACTAGTGCTTTAATGTTGTGTGTGATACTCTCTCTCTCTGGTAGGTATTCCTTTATATAGGAATACTTATATTCCTACTAGATATAGAGTGAGTATTAGGTTCTCTTCTTCCTTCCTACTACATCAAAATTGCTTAGAAGGTTTGCATGAATCGCCCCGTGTGTACACAGCAGGTGATAGCGATGTGTGGCCCCGCATCGTCGCTATTGCCCAGCCAGATAGTAAGTACAGGCAAGTATTCTTGCTACACATTGTATTTGGTCTCAGCTCCCGGGGGTGGAAGGATATAGTTAGCCATCTCTCTGATGGCTTAACTACATCTTGATACACACAGTTCTCAGTTGAAATCGCCAGGACTGAGTCCCGTGTGTACATGTCTTAACAGATAACTAGAGACAGGATTATATGCAACATAAAAAGCTCGAAATATGCATGCAAATATGCATGAAAAATACTTAAAATATGCATGAAAAGCGTCAAAATATGCTAAATAAAAAATACAAAATAAAGTGAAATTTTATAGTTTTTTATTTAAATCAGCATACAATTAGTAAGTAGTAAATGACCCCCAGCAGTATACCCCACATAATGCCCCCAGCAGTATACCCCACATAATGCCCCCACGGGAATATACCCCACATAATGCCCCCAGCAGTATACCCCACATAATGCCCCCAGCAGTATAACACACATAATGCCCCCAGCAGTATACCCCACATAATGCCCCCAGCAGTATAACACACATAATGCCCCCAGCAGTATAACACACATAATGCCCCCAGCAGTATAACACAGATAATGCCCCCAGCAGTATAACACACATAATGCCCCCAGCAGTATACACCACATAATGCCCCCAGCAGAAGTGCACATAATGCCCCCAGCAGAAGTGCACATAATGCCCCTAGCAGAAGTGCACATAATGCCCCCAGCAAAACCGCACATACTGTAATGCCCCAGCAGAAACTGTGCTGTAAGTTACACTCACCGTTGCCATCCGTTGGTTGAGGTCAGTGTTCTGTCCAGAAGCACCACTGTTCGGGGCCTCCAGCACCCGTGTGGCGCGCAGTGATTCCCCGCGTGTCAGCAGAGGTGGACAGCCTGTCTGCGCGGCGGGCAGCCTGTCAGCGCGGCGGGCAGCCTGTCAGCGCGGCGGGTGTGGGATGTAGCTGGAAGAGCCTACAGTACACACTGCGGCGTATCAGCTCTTCCACCCACATCCCACCCCCCGCCGCGCTGACAGGCCGCTCAATCCATTCCTCTGATGGGTGATTCTGTCAGCCTATCAGCGGCGTTTCCTCACATAAAGAAAAAAAAAGTCAAGAAGTGAGGGTGAACGCTCCGCGCCGACCGCGCTATGCCAAATATGCACCATCAGGACATTTAGGTCAGATATGCAATTTCTGCTGAAAATCGGGCAAATATGCAAATGCATATGCAAATATGCAAATGCATATAATCCGGTCTCTACAGATAACTAACAAATGACATATGACATACAGTAAGTGGAAAATAGCTGAGGTAAGGCCATTATGTTAGCAAACTTGGCTATTCTATATGAGGTTCTCCATACTGCAATGCAGCTCTGAAGAACTATAACACGCATTTCCTAATAATCAATATAACCTGGTTCATTTTGGGTTCAGAATAATATACAAATTAATATACAATTAATTGTAATGGCTTTTCTTGTCTATTAATTGAAGCAAACAGTGAAGTATTACCATCACATAACCATGTTTATCTCACAATTCACTAAATATCCAGTCCATTAACAGCATACAATCCTCAATATTTGTACACTTCCATTTATATATATATTTAAAAAAAAATACTTATTTTCATTAGAAAACTTGGAATGTGCAGGTTATCTTGCCGTGACCTTTTTCTATTTATCCATATCTTTTAGCTGCTCTGAAAGCTGCACATTGGTGTCTTGAAAATAATATACTGTAATTTCTTTTGCATAGGATTAAATGAGCATGCAAGGTCACTGTTTTCTTATGGTGTCAGCGAGCTTGTCAACTGTAGCTAATTCTAAGATAGCAAAGAGATAAAAAATTTAAAATTTGCTTGGAAAAGCTGTTTTAACTTTGTTCAAGAGTTTATCTCAAGACGTCTACTGTTATCATTTCTGCATTGTTTCCCTTGCCAGCTGAATACTCTAGATCAACTATTTTTAGCTTTAGCACCTGTCATTAACTGAATGTTGGTTGAAAACCAAAGTACTGTAAATGCATTTACAGTATTTCCTTTTATCCAATTTGCGAATAGAGCACAATGTACAAAGCATTCATGAAGTCATTAGTGTCTGCATACAGACCCTTTAAAAATATGGAAAATATGTTTAGGGCAGAATCACAGTTATTGTTAATATAATGTCCCATACAAACAGTTCCAATTTGGTATATTTTTCCATTCGATTTTGCTTATATAAGCTAAATTGGACAGAAATTGTCCGCGGCATCGAAATCGAACAGAAAAATAGACTGTGCAGGCACAACTATATAGTACAGATCTGTACTATATAGTCCAAATCGAATGCATTTGCCTTGCTGTGCAATTTGATCCCGATTTTATCCTGATCGAATTGGGATCAAATTGCACTAAGAGAGGATGGAGTAGATAAACCAATAAGAGGTTTAATGTGACGTGATCAATGTTTCGGGGCTGCACCCCTTTATCAAGCCAAAAAACAACAAGTTGTTTTTTGGCTTGATAAAGGGGTGCAGCCCCGAAACGTTGCCTCATGTCACATTAAACCTCTTTTTGGTTTATCTACTCCATCGTATCTGAGTGAAACCTACCTTGCCTCTACACATACGCACAGTTTACTGCATTTGGGAAGAGTCTCTGATAGTCACTTTAATAGTCTCTTAGTTTTGACCAAGCACTTGTCCGTTTTTTGTGGACCGCTGTTCCTTTGTTCTTCCCTTATTCCCGCGGGGTCACCAAGACCAATCTACAACAAACATAAGACAAGGGGCGATATCATTCAGTAAAATTGAATGAGTAAAAATCAGAAATGTATGTCATGTGTATCATAAAATTCATCAGTGTTGGACTATAAACCACATAGCATAATACAATCTCCACACTGGATGTACTGGAACAAGAACAGGGACTGCTCATAGCACTCACGGATCCCCTCTGCACAGCTGTCCCGCTTGTATTGCGTCTCCCGGCAATAGTGCTCCATCCGTCACACAGCTCCTTCTCCTGGTTGCGTCAGTTATGCCACGTCACTACTCGTTTTGTCAAGGACCGGTTAGGCCAGTGAGGTGGCCTAACTGATGCTGGCACAATTTTTTATCCAGTCCTCCGTGTACGGAGTGTGTAGAAATTTACATATATTAAAATTATATAGTGGGGGCATTTAGTGTTTACCTCCTTAACTATGCTGACTTAAATCTTCAAGAAAATAAAGTAATCAAGGACATTTCTCATATATTTACATATAGATAACAACTGACCACTATTTAAATAGTAAGAAACCTTTTCCCTGAAATTATCGAAACTATTAAATTACTTATAATATTAGAAATACAAGTATTACTAACTACTTATTAAAAAAATAATCATTTGTTATATTTAAATGTAAAGATTTTGGAGAAAATGTCCGATGTAGGTGCACCACAAAGAATATAAAAATCTAACTTTTATTATTACATTTAAAGAGCTGCAAAAATATTTAAAAGACAAGAATAGAAAAACGTGGGTAGGGTTCACACAATTAAAACCAAGGTGGCAGGCAGATGTTGCACATAAGTAAATCATTTAATAGGTTCTATATGTGTCTCAATTGGATAGTGTGTTGCTGTCTTGATCCGTGTAATTACTGCTATCGGACAATTTTTATTTTGAAATGGGAGTGGGTCACGTGGCCTCTTTCTGATATTACTCCATATGTCAAGGACTCACGGCGTGGTGACAGTCAGTGTCAATATTGCAAATAATCCCAAATATGGGGTATGTGTATGTTCAATAATTGCATGTGATATGGCAGGGCATCACTGTGGATCCTATATATAGTGGGACCATTACCCTAATCAAGGGTGCCAACCACCACTACAAGATGTGCACATAAATGTATTACTGACTGTGCCAGGTCCCTCTTTTAGACAGGGTGTTCCACTGTGGATATACAAGTGGAAACCGCAACCCTTGGAGGGTACTTGTGGGTATAAGTCTGGTCACCTATGAAGATAACCTAAACATGTTGTCACCAGCCGGGTATATTCAACAGACACGCCTTATGGTGAGTTCGAGCCCTTACAAGGGCTACTGAGACATCACACTGTTAGAGCACATAATCAAAATTTATTATATGGAAAATAAAGAAAAGTGCAATCATCTGCCTGCGCACTGCACGCACTGCCTGCAATGATTGCACTTTTCGGTACTTGTTTCCTTGCACGGCCACACCGATTTACATCGGGGTGGTCGTGTCGGAAAAATCGGGTCGATCGCATCGCATGCGATTTGGTCGCATGCGATGCGATCGACGCGACCGACCGATTTTGGACCCGATTTTTTTTTTTAATGAAATGTAAATCGGGTCCCTGGGACCCGATTTTACATTGGATTCAATGTAAAATATTCCCAACCCCCCCAAATTTAACGGCGTACAACCCACCCCACGATAGACGCCAACCCGAAGCGTGGCGAGCGCAGCGAGCCCGCGAGGGGCGGCGGTGCGCGTCCTCCGACCTTTTCATTCCCCTACTATCCACGTCGGCGTGGAGTCGAGAATAGAATAGTGTGGCGAGCGCAGCGAGCCACCGAGCCCGAAGCGTGGCGAGCGCAGCGAGCCCTGCGAGGGGACGCGTATACCTGTGAAGTTATACGCGTCCCCTCGCGGGGCTCGCTGCGCTCGCCTCGCTGCGCTCGCCACACTATTCTATTCTCACTCCACGCCCTAGTGGATAGTAGGGGAATGAAAAGGTCGGAGGACGCGCACCGCCGCCCCTCGCGGGCTCGCTGCGCTCGCCACGCTTCGGGTTGGCGTCTATCGCGGGGTGACGACGGGGACATCTATAATGTGAAATGGGTCATATTGGCCCATTTCACATTTTTCACATTTTTTCACTATTTCAATGTTAAAAAATATTTTAACATTGAAGCCTATGGAAAAATCGGGGGCATCGCGTCGGGACCATTGTTAATGGTCCCGACCGACGCGATGCCCCCGATAGTTTACCTTTCCCGACACGATTTCAATGTTAAAATATTTTTTAACATTGAAGTCTATAGGGAAATCGGGGGCATCGCGTCGGTCGCGTCGGGACCATTGTTAACGGTCCCGACCGTCGCGATGCCCCCGATATTTTGTCCTAGCCGGCCAAATGGACCTGATTTCAAAGGAAATCGGGTCCATCGTATGGATCGTGTACCTTAACTTAAAGGTACACGATCCATACGATTGTGGCCGTGCTAGGAAACAAGTACCCACTTTTCTTTATTTTCTATATAATGTCTGCCTGCCACCTTGGTTTTAATTGTGTGAACTCCACCCATGTTTGTCTATTCTTGTCTTTTAAATATTTTCGCAGCTCTTTAAATGTCATATTACAAGTTACATTTTATATTCTTTGTGGTGCACCTACACAGGACATTTCTTCTTTCTCCAAAATCTTTACAATTTATTACAGGTCCAATGGTAGCACACCCCCAGTCCCTAAAAATCTATACCCAGTGGAAGGATATATAAGAGGGTCCACAATTAAGTATTTGAGTCTTTGACAAAAACCCCTCCCTTTCCTTACCCAGTTATATTTAAATGCACTTCCTAAAATAATGTATGCCGCCATTTATATTTATATTCACCATAATTGTACTATTGTGAGATTATATATGAAATCACTCCTAAATATATGAGAAATGCCCTTGATTACTATATTTTCTTGAAGATCCAGGTCAGCATAGTAAAGGAGGTAAACACTAAATGCCCCCACTATGTAATTTTAATATATGTAAATTTCTGTACACCCGTATACAGAGGACTGGATAAAAAGTTGCACCAGCGTCGGTTAGGCCACCCCACTGAGGATGTCCTTGACGAAACGAGTAGGGGCATGGCCTAACTGACGCAACCAGGAGCAGGAGCTGTGTGACGGATGGAGCACTATTGCCAGGAGATGCAATACAAGCAGGACAGCTATGCCGAGGGTATCTGTGAGTGCTATGTGTAGTCCCAGTTCTTGTTCCAGTACTGCCAGCGTTGAGAATGTATTATGCCATGTGGTTTATAGTCCACCACTGATGAATTTTATGGTACACATGATGTACGTTTCTGATTTTTACTCATTACATTTTACTATATTATATTGAACTATCGGGCGCCCCTGTTATGTGTGATATATATATATATATATATATATAATATATATATATATATACACATACTGTATGTCTGTGTGTTCCTGAAGGTATGCATAAGCAGATCCTTACTTTAATTGGGCTATATTAACTTTGGAAACATTGATGATTAATTAGCCTGTTAGTAACTCATCAAGACACTAAGGTATTTGAGGATAGGTTAGGCCTTCTCTAGGAAAAACACAGTTCCTGTAGCCATTTCTGAGTTTATTGCTGATAACAGAAATAACTAAATAGTATAGAGCAAAGCTCGAAATTACTAAGGAATAACAGCTAGCAAGGTGAAGGCATCAGCATGCATTCTCGGTCAAAAATAAACAGAGGAAAAAAGACAAAATAGTCCAACTATATCCTGGAGAAAAGCACAATTGAAGCTATCACTGGCAATTGTAAACCCAGTGGACTTTTGGATGTACAGTATCTACTCCCTCTATGAACTTGAACTTTTTTGCCTTAAAGGAATGTATTAAGGATAATTTTCAAAGAAGTTGAAAACAACATTTTTTTTTACTAGAAACCTGCCTGTATTGAAACAAGTAAAAGTCGGCCAACATGTTGGGCTCAAAGCGACCTAGTTCTCTTGTTTCCATTTAAGAAATTCCACAATGAAATTCCTCACCCGCCATTGTTCATCACTAACATGTTTCAGGGACATGAAACATCTGTACCCGATTTGCTTGATCTTGAGGTGTAAATCATCCAAAGGGGATGTGTTTAGCTTCCGGGGTTATCGGGATGTCTACATTTACAATGCCAACATTGGCATCCCAACTAACGCCAGGAGACCCATGCCAGAATCCCAATATTAATGAGGAAACCCAACTGTTGGGATGTTGAACGTAAGTTTACAGGGTAGGTTAGAGTTTTGCTGGGGAAGGGGATTACTAGGCACTAGGGGATGGAGGGGAGCAGGGGACAGTAACTATACTTACCTGACCCCTGTCAGGATTCCCTCCATTCGTATGGATGTATTGGTATTCTGAGCATTTTAATCCATGCACCAGTTATCCATATGTGTGCCCTTCAGAGACATACAGTAACAAAAAATGTCTAAATAGTTGACACAGGCTTGATTACTTTTCTTTTTGGTGATCTGAAATAAAAACATGACAAATGAATATATTAAAAAAAATTATAAGTCACCGTAATAGCTTTTCTATAATGTTTAAAGCCAAAAACCAGTTGAATGGCTATAACTTTATTTGCTGACATGATAGGCCAATTCTGATTCATAATCAGCACACAGGCATTAGGCAAAATCAACTGGAGTTTACTCAATAGCTGACAATATCTATAATTATTTTGTTGTCTAGTGTAATTAAACTATAACTGCCCAGAGGACTCAGCTATTTTCTTACTTTTTAAGGAAGAAATATTGATGTCTACATTCATACTGAATGTGTACTGTAGAAAACTGGACACAAGAAATCATTACATTTTGCCTCTGATAAAAGTGCTGTATAAAATGTATGCTTTGGCAAAATGTTTCACAAATTTACTTGAGGGGCTTTTAACCTTTGTCAGCATATGCCCTGGTAATAGGATTTGTATTCCAGAAACTTGTCAAGGATGATTTGATTAATATGTTTTAATATTTGCTAATACAATTTTACACTATTCAAGGGTGGTTCCGGAATGACATAGCACACATGTACCACAGTATATTTAAAATTATTTTGTGTGTGTGTGTGTGTGTGTGTGTGTGTGTGCTATAAGTTATTGAGGTTTTATGACTTGGGGCTAATGCAGACTGAGTATACTGTCAGTTTGCATAGAATACCTTGTGTCAATTCCTACTGTATATGATCCAAATGTAAAACATTATGAAAAGAGATGTGAAACAGGCATTGTAATGTGTTCCAATGTAATGTATTGTAGGAAACAATGCATCCTAAGCAAATACACATGTAGGAACATACAGTACAGTACATGTCTGTTTTACACCTGCTACAGGGAAGATTCAAATACACAATGATGATGACTAGTAGTAAAGTATGCATACGGATGCTGCCAATGTACACTTTCTTTGGAGAAGGATCTTGATTTTGCTAATTCTGTAAAAAATATATATATATTTTTTATTCTTGTCCAGGCGATATCTGCTCATTTGAAGAATTAACACAATTTTGTCCGACTGTTTGTATCCAAGACTACTTGGAAAAAGCTAAACTGTTTTTATGTATTGATACACACATGTCCATATAAAGGGGGACATTTTCTAAGATGTGTATTCTACTTCACATGAGATGTTGCTATAGACCCTTACTTTAATTGGTCTATATTAACTTTGGAAATATTAATGATTAATTAGCCTGTTAGTAACTCATCAAGACACTAAGGTATTTAAGGATAGGATAGGCCTTCTCTAGGAAAAACACAGTTCCTGCAACCATTTCTGAGTTTATTGCTGATAACAGAAATAACTAAATAGTATAGAGCAAAGGTCTAAATTACTAAGGAATAACAGCTAGCAAGGTGAAGGCATCAGCATGCATTCTCGGTCAAACATAAACAGAGGTAAGAACAAAATAGTCCAACTATATCCTGGAGAAAAGCACAGTTGAAGCTATCACTGACAATTGAAAACCCAGTGGACTTTTGGATGTATCTACTCCCTCTATGAACTTGAACTTTTTTGCCTTAAAGGAATGTATTAAAGATAATTTTCAGAGAAGTTAAAAACAACATTTTTTTTTTTGCTAGAAACCTGCCTGTATTGAAACCAGTAAAAGTCGGCCATCATGTTGGGCTCAAAGCGACCTAATTCTCTTGTTTTAATAAAAGAAATTCCACAATGAAATTCCTCACCCGCCATTGTTCATCACTAACATGTTTCAGGGACATGAAACATCTGTACCCGATTTGCTTGATCTCGAGGTGTAAATCATCCAAAGGGGATGTGTTTAGCTTCCTCAGTTATCGGGATGTCTACATTTACAATGCCAAAATTGACATCCCGACTAACGCCAAAAGACCCATGCCAGAATCCCAATAGTAATGAGGAATCCCAACTGTTGGGATGTTGAACGTAAGTTTACAGGGTAGGTTATAGTTTTGCTGGGGAAGGGGATTACTAGGCACTAGGGGATGCCACTTAGGGTAAGGAAATGGAGGGTGGTGGTTAGGGTTTAACTGGCCATACCTCTACAGATTGGTTGTCAGATCTGACTGGTTGGAACAAAAACCTGGTAATAGCTGAATGACAGGTTTTGGCAGTTTTCCAGCATTTCAAAGCAAATGGTCAACTGTCATTTGCTCTCATCCATTACCGTTTTTTGTTCCAACCAGCCAGATCGGACAATAAATTTGTAGTTGTACAGTATGGCCAGCTTTAGACTGCAAAGTGGGATGGAATAGGGTTAGGCAGCGAAGTACAGGGTTAGAGATAGGCACTAGCAGCAGTGGCAAACGCAGGATTTTTAGAAGGGGGTTTCCAGAGGGGCGGAGCAAGGCACGGAGATGGACACTTAGGTGACCCAGTATATGCCGGGTCAGTTAAAGTATTATAGATAGACCAAATGTATATAAATAATAATAATAAAAGAAAATATATATATATACACACATATACACCTGGATCAGTAAAATACACCTGGATCAGTAATTTCCACTAATTGCCCCTTTACTGCACAGATGGTGGGAGATGTGGTGGGAGAAGGGGGCATTGGGCTGAATGAAGGGGCCCTTATACATAGCTTCCAGGGTGGTAGAGGATGTTTAATATGCAGAGGAGGGGTGTATAGTGGAGTGGGCTTATCATTCATAATTTTCTGGTGGGAGTACAGCTTGCTTGACTGCAGATATCTCCAGTTCTCAGATATATATTTCTTAGATTTTAATGGAATTAAAAACTAGAGGATCCCACCTACCAAATGGTATTGGGGACTAGGGGATCAGAGTTCAGGAGGCAGAGCAATCCGCCAACGAGTATATAAAACTGCATACCAGGTGTGTGGAGCTGGAGCAGTAACCAGCTGCTGGAAGGCTGATATCTCTGCTTTTGGGAACAGTAGAGACAAGCTACTAGTGTCACACAAAGGGGGAGAGTCCTAGCTTTTGGAATATACTCCCAGAACAACTCTAAGTTAGACAGAACCTGAAATATCTGACTGGGAAGAGCAATTAACAGGTTTGGATGGGGACCACTGCTTTGAAGTCAGATATCTCCGGTTCCCAAGGGCCGATTTTTAAAATTCTTGTACCCATGGAAAGAGGGGACCCTCAGATTTCAGCCTGGGGGGTTTCTGGGTACTCAGAAACCCCCCCCCCTGCGTGCGCTACTGAGCAGGGAGGGTTATTCTTCATGGAGAAGGTTAGAGTTAGGCTGTGGTGGTGAGGTAAGATGGAGGGGAGCAGGGGACAGTAACTATACTTACCTGACCCCTGTCAGGATTCCCTCCATTCGTATGGCTGTATTGGTATTCTGAGCATTTTAATCCATGTGCCAGTTATCCATATATGTGCCCTTCAGAGACATACAGTAACAGAAAATGTCTCAATGGCTGACACAGGCTTGATTACTTTTCTTTTTGGTGATCTGAAATAAAAACATGACAAATGAATATATTTAAAAAAAATTATGTCACCGTAATAGCTATTCTATAATGTTTAAAACCAAAACCAGTTGAATGGCTATAACTTTATTTGCTGACATGATAGGCCAATTTTGATTCATAATCAGCACACAGGCATTAGGCAAAATCAACTGGAGTTTACTCAATAGCTGACAATATCTATAATTATTTTGTTGTCTAGTGTAATTTAACTATAACTGCCCAGAGGACTCAGCTATTTTCTTACTTTTTAAGGAAGAAATATTGATGTCTACATTCATACTGAATGTGTACTGTAGAAAACTGGACACAAGAAATCATTACATTTTGCCTCTGATAAAAGTGCTGTATAAAATGTATGTTTTGGCAAAATGTTTAACAAATTTACTTGAGGGGCTTTTAACCTTTGTCAGCATATGTCCTGGTAATAGGATTTGTATTCCAGAAATTTGTCAAGGATGATTTGATTAATATGTTTTAATATTTGCTAATACAATTTTACACTATTCAAGGGTGGTTCTGGAATGACATAGCACACATGTACCACAGTATATTTAAAATGATTTTTTGTGTGTGTGTGTGTGTGTGTGTGTGTGTGTGTGTGTGTGTGTGTGTGTGCTATAAGTTATTGAGGTTTTATGACTTGGGGCTAATGCAGACTGAGTATACTGTCAGTTTGCATAGAATACCTTGTGTCAATTCCTACTGTATATGATCCAAATGTAAAACATTATGAAAAGAGATGTGAAACAGGCATTGTAATGTGTTCCAATGTAATGTATTGTAGGAAACAATGCATCCTAAGCAAATACACATGTAGGAACATACAGTACAGTACATGTCTGTTTTACACCTGCTACAGGGAAGATTCAAATACACAATGATGATGACTAGTAGTAAAGTATGCATACGGATGCTGCCAATGTACACTTTCTTTGGAGAAGGATCTTGATTTTGCTAATTCTGTAAAAAATATATATATATTTTTTATTCTTGTCCAGGCGATATCTGCTCATTTGAAGAATTAACACAATTTTGTCCGACTGTTTGTATCCAAGACTACTTGGAAAAAGCTAAACTGTTTTTATGTATTGATACACACATGTCCATATAAAGGGGGACATTTTCTAAGATGTGTATTCTACTTCACATGAGATGTTGCTATAGACCCTTACTTTAATTGGTCTATATTAACTTTGGAAATATTAATGATTAATTAGCCTGTTAGTAACTCATCAAGACACTAAGGTATTTAAGGATAGGATAGGCCTTCTCTAGGAAAAACACAGTTCCTGCAACCATTTCTGAGTTTATTGCTGATAACAGAAATAACTAAATAGTATAGAGCAAAGGTCTAAATTACTAAGGAATAACAGCTAGCAAGGTGAAGGCATCAGCATGCATTCTCGGTCAAACATAAACAGAGGTAAGAACAAAATAGTCCAACTATATCCTGGAGAAAAGCACAGTTGAAGCTATCACTGACAATTGAAAACCCAGTGGACTTTTGGATGTATCTACTCCCTCTATGAACTTGAACTTTTTTGCCTTAAAGGAATGTATTAAAGATAATTTTCAGAGAAGTTAAAAACAACATTTTTTTTTTTGCTAGAAACCTGCCTGTATTGAAACCAGTAAAAGTCGGCCATCATGTTGGGCTCAAAGCGACCTAATTCTCTTGTTTTAATAAAAGAAATTCCACAATGAAATTCCTCACCCGCCATTGTTCATCACTAACATGTTTCAGGGACATGAAACATCTGTACCCGATTTGCTTGATCTCGAGGTGTAAATCATCCAAAGGGGATGTGTTTAGCTTCCTCAGTTATCGGGATGTCTACATTTACAATGCCAAAATTGACATCCCGACTAACGCCAAAAGACCCATGCCAGAATCCCAATAGTAATGAGGAATCCCAACTGTTGGGATGTTGAACGTAAGTTTACAGGGTAGGTTATAGTTTTGCTGGGGAAGGGGATTACTAGGCACTAGGGGATGCCACTTAGGGTAAGGAAATGGAGGGTGGTGGTTAGGGTTTAACTGGCCATACCTCTACAGATTGGTTGTCAGATCTGACTGGTTGGAACAAAAACCTGGTAATAGCTGAATGACAGGTTTTGGCAGTTTTCCAGCATTTCAAAGCAAATGGTCAACTGTCATTTGCTCTCATCCATTACCGTTTTTTGTTCCAACCAGCCAGATCGGACAATAAATTTGTAGTTGTACAGTATGGCCAGCTTTAGACTGCAAAGTGGGATGGAATAGGGTTAGGCAGCGAAGTACAGGGTTAGAGATAGGCACTAGCAGCAGTGGCAAACGCAGGATTTTTAGAAGGGGGTTTCCAGAGGGGCGGAGCAAGGCACGGAGATGGACACTTAGGTGACCCAGTATATGCCGGGTCAGTTAAAGTATTATAGATAGACCAAATGTATATAAATAATAATAATAAAAGAAAATATATATATATACACACATATACACCTGGATCAGTAAAATACACCTGGATCAGTAATTTCCACTAATTGCCCCTTTACTGCACAGATGGTGGGAGATGTGGTGGGAGAAGGGGGCATTGGGCTGAATGAAGGGGCCCTTATACATAGCTTCCAGGGTGGTAGAGGATGTTTAATATGCAGAGGAGGGGTGTATAGTGGAGTGGGCTTATCATTCATAATTTTCTGGTGGGAGTACAGCTTGCTTGACTGCAGATATCTCCAGTTCTCAGATATATATTTCTTAGATTTTAATGGAATTAAAAACTAGAGGATCCCACCTACCAAATGGTATTGGGGACTAGGGGATCAGAGTTCAGGAGGCAGAGCAATCCGCCAACGAGTATATAAAACTGCATACCAGGTGTGTGGAGCTGGAGCAGTAACCAGCTGCTGGAAGGCTGATATCTCTGCTTTTGGGAACAGTAGAGACAAGCTACTAGTGTCACACAAAGGGGGAGAGTCCTAGCTTTTGGAATATACTCCCAGAACAACTCTAAGTTAGACAGAACCTGAAATATCTGACTGGGAAGAGCAATTAACAGGTTTGGATGGGGACCACTGCTTTGAAGTCAGATATCTCCGGTTCCCAAGGGCCGATTTTTAAAATTCTTGTACCCATGGAAAGAGGGGACCCTCAGATTTCAGCCTAGGGGGTTTCTGGGTACTCAGAAACCCCCCCCCTGCGTGCGCTACTGAGCAGGGAGGGTTATTCTTCATGGAGAAGGTTAGAGTTAGGCTGTGGTGGTGAGGTAAGATGGAGGGGAGCAGGGGACAGTAACTATACTTACCTGACCCCTGTCAGGATTCCCTCCATTCGTATGGCTGTATTGGTATTCTGAGCATTTTAATCCATGTGCCAGTTATCCATATATGTGCCCTTCAGAGACATACAGTAACAGAAAATGTCTCAATGGCTGACACAGGCTTGATTACTTTTCTTTTTGGTGATCTGAAATAAAAACATGACAAATGAATATATTTAAAAAAAATTATGTCACCGTAATAGCTATTCTATAATGTTTAAAACCAAAACCAGTTGAATGGCTATAACTTTATTTGCTGACATGATAGGCCAATTTTGATTCATAATCAGCACACAGGCATTAGGCAAAATCAACTGGAGTTTACTCAATAGCTGACAATATCTATAATTATTTTGTTGTCTAGTGTAATTTAACTATAACTGCCCAGAGGACTCAGCTATTTTCTTACTTTTTAAGGAAGAAATATTGATGTCTACATTCATACTGAATGTGTACTGTAGAAAACTGGACACAAGAAATCATTACATTTTGCCTCTGATAAAAGTGCTGTATAAAATGTATGTTTTGGCAAAATGTTTAACAAATTTACTTGAGGGGCTTTTAACCTTTGTCAGCATATGTCCTGGTAATAGGATTTGTATTCCAGAAATTTGTCAAGGATGATTTGATTAATATGTTTTAATATTTGCTAATACAATTTTACACTATTCAAGGGTGGTTCTGGAATGACATAGCACACATGTACCACAGTATATTTAAAATGATTTTTTGTGTGTGTGTGTGTGTGTGTGTGTGTGTGCTATAAGTTATTGAGGTTTTATGACTTGGGGCTAATGCAGACTGAGTATACTGTCAGTTTGCATAGAATACCTTGTGTCAATTCCTACTGTATATGATCCAAATGTAAAACATTATGAAAAGAGATGTGAAACAGGCATTGTAATGTGTTCCAATGTAATGTATTGTAGGAAACAATGCATCCTAAGCAAATACACATGTAGGAACATACAGTACAGTACATGTCTGTTTTACACCTGCTACAGGGAAGATTCAAATACACAATGATGATGACTAGTAGTAAAGTATGCATACGGATGCTGCCAATGTACACTTTCTTTGGAGAAGGATCTTGATTTTGCTAATTCTGTAAAAAATATATATATTTTTTTTATTCTTGTCCAGGCGATATCTGCTCATTTGAAGAATTAACACAATTTTGTCCGACTGTTTGTATCCAAGACTACTTGGAAAAAGCTAAACTGTTTTTATGTATTGATACACACATGTCCATATAAAGGGGGACATTTTCTAAGATGTGTATTCTACTTCACATGAGATGTTGCTATAGACCCTTACTTTAATTGGTCTATATTAACTTTGGAAATATTAATGATTAATTAGCCTGTTAGTAACTCATCAAGACACTAAGGTATTTAAGGATAGGATAGGCCTTCTCTAGGAAAAACACAGTTCCTGCAACCATTTCTGAGTTTATTGCTGATAACAGAAATAACTAAATAGTATAGAGCAAAGGTCTAAATTACTAAGGAATAACAGCTAGCAAGGTGAAGGCATCAGCATGCATTCTCGGTCAAACATAAACAGAGGTAAGAACAAAATAGTCCAACTATATCCTGGAGAAAAGCACAGTTGAAGCTATCACTGACAATTGAAAACCCAGTGGACTTTTGGATGTATCTACTCCCTCTATGAACTTGAACTAAAGGAATGTATTAAAGATAATTTTCAGAGAAGTTAAAAACAACATTTTTTTTTTGCTAGAAACCTGCCTGTATTGAAACCAGTAAAAGTCGGCCATCATGTTGGGCTCAAAGCGACCTAATTCTCTTGTTTTAATTAAAGAAATTCCACAATGAAATTCCTCACCCGCCATTGTTCATCACTAACATGTTTCAGGGACATGAAACATCTGTACCCGATTTGCTTGATCTCGAGGTGTAAATCATCCAAAGGGGATGTGTTTAGCTTCCTCAGTTATCGGGATGTCTACATTTACAATGCCAAAATTGACATCCCGACTAACGCCAAAAGACCCATGCCAGAATCCCAATAGTAATGAGGAATCCCAACTGTTGGGATGTTGAACGTAAGTTTACAGGGTAGGTTATAGTTTTGCTGGGGAAGGGGATTACTAGGCACTAGGGGATGCCACTTAGGGTAAGGAAATGGAGGGTGGTGGTTAGGGTTTAACTGGCCATACCTCTACAGATTGGTTGTCAGATCTGACTGGTTGGAACAAAAACCTGGTAATAGCTGAATGACAGGTTTTGGCAGTTTTCCAGCATTTCAAAGCAAATGGTCAACTGTCATTTGCTCTCATCCATTACCGTTTTTTGTTCCAACCAGCCAGATCGGACAATAAATTTGTAGTTGTACAGTATGGCCAGCTTTAGACTGCAAAGTGGGATGGAATAGGGTTAGGCAGCGAAGTACAGGGTTAGAGATAGGCACTAGCAGCAGTGGCAAACGCAGGATTTTTAGAAGGGGGTTTCCAGAGGGGCGGAGCAAGGCACGGAGATGGACACTTAGGTGACCCAGTATATGCCGGGTCAGTTAAAGTATTATAGATAGACCAAATGTATATAAATAATAATAATAAAAGAAAATATATATATATACACACATATACACCTGGATCAGTAAAATACACCTGGATCAGTAATTTCCACTAATTGCCCCTTTACTGCACAGATGGTGGGAGATGTGGTGGGAGAAGGGGGCATTGGGCTGAATGAAGGGGCCCTTATACATAGCTTCCAGGGTGGTAGAGGATGTTTAATATGCAGAGGAGGGGTGTATAGTGGAGTGGGCTTATCATTCATAATTTTCTGGTGGGAGTACAGCTTGCTTGACTGCAGATATCTCCAGTTCTCAGATATATATTTCTTAGATTTTAATGGAATTAAAAACTAGAGGATCCCACCTACCAAATGGTATTGGGGACTAGGGGATCAGAGTTCAGGAGGCAGAGCAATCCGCCAACGAGTATATAAAACTGCATACCAGGTGTGTGGAGCTGGAGCAGTAACCAGCTGCTGGAAGGCTGATATCTCTGCTTTTGGGAACAGTAGAGACAAGCTACTAGTGTCACACAAAGGGGGAGAGTCCTAGCTTTTGGAATATACTCCCAGAACAACTCTAAGTTAGACAGAACCTGAAATATCTGACTGGGAAGAGCAATTAACAGGTTTGGATGGGGACCACTGCTTTGAAGTCAGATATCTCCGGTTCCCAAGGGCCGATTTTTAAAATTCTTGTACCCATGGAAAGAGGGGACCCTCAGATTTCAGCCTGGGGGGTTTCTGGGTACTCAGAAACCCCCCCCCTGCGTGCGCTACTGAGCAGGGAGGGTTATTCTTCATGGAGAAGGTTAGAGTTAGGCTGTGGTGGTGAGGTAAGATGGAGGGGAGCAGGGGACAGTAACTATACTTACCTGACCCCTGTCAGGATTCCCTCCATTCGTATGGCTGTATTGGTATTCTGAGCATTTTAATCCATGTGCCAGTTATCCATATATGTGCCCTTCAGAGACATACAGTAACAGAAAATGTCTCAATGGCTGACACAGGCTTGATTACTTTTCTTTTTGGTGATCTGAAATAAAAACATGACAAATGAATATATTTAAAAAAAATTATGTCACCGTAATAGCTATTCTATAATGTTTAAAACCAAAACCAGTTGAATGGCTATAACTTTATTTGCTGACATGATAGGCCAATTTTGATTCATAATCAGCACACAGGCATTAGGCAAAATCAACTGGAGTTTACTCAATAGCTGACAATATCTATAATTATTTTGTTGTCTAGTGTAATTTAACTATAACTGCCCAGAGGACTCAGCTATTTTCTTACTTTTTAAGGAAGAAATATTGATGTCTACATTCATACTGAATGTGTACTGTAGAAAACTGGACACAAGAAATCATTACATTTTGCCTCTGATAAAAGTGCTGTATAAAATGTATGTTTTGGCAAAATGTTTAACAAATTTACTTGAGGGGCTTTTAACCTTTGTCAGCATATGTCCTGGTAATAGGATTTGTATTCCAGAAATTTGTCAAGGATGATTTGATTAATATGTTTTAATATTTGCTAATACAATTTTACACTATTCAAGGGTGGTTCTGGAATGACATAGCACACATGTACCACAGTATATTTAAAATGATTTTTTGTGTGTGTGTGTGTGTGTGTGTGTGTGTGTGTGTGTGTGTGTGCTATAAGTTATTGAGGTTTTATGACTTGGGGCTAATGCAGACTGAGTATACTGTCAGTTTGCATAGAATACCTTGTGTCAATTCCTACTGTATATGATCCAAATGTAAAACATTATGAAAAGAGATGTGAAACAGGCATTGTAATGTGTTCCAATGTAATGTATTGTAGGAAACAATGCATCCTAAGCAAATACACATGTAGGAACATACAGTACAGTACATGTCTGTTTTACACCTGCTACAGGGAAGATTCAAATACACAATGATGATGACTAGTAGTAAAGTATGCATACGGATGCTGCCAATGTACACTTTCTTTGGAGAAGGATCTTGATTTTGCTAATTCTGTAAAATAATTAACACAATTTTGTCCGACTGTATCCAAGACTACTTGGAAAAAGCTAAACTGTTTTTATGTATTGATACACACATGTCCATATAAAGGGGGAAATTTTGTAAGATGTGTATTCTACTTCACATGTGATGTTGCTATAGGCAACCAATCAGATCCTGTCTACTATCTTCTAGAGGGTGCTAAATAAATAAGAAGTAGATTCTGATTGGTTGCCCATAGCAACATCACATGTGAAGTAGAATACACATCTTAGTAAATTTCCCCCAAAATGTTTTTTGATATATCGCTGAAAAACGGATTTATCGTTGGTGCATATCTGCTGAAAAGGGGATTGCAGCTTTGAATGCATTAGCTGAATCAGGCCCTAATTTTGATTTAAATATCAAACTTGTTCTCTATTTCCTGGCTTCAAAGTGTTTGATACATTGAATATTGTTTCTAAGGCTAAATGGAAAATGAGTAGAAGAGACTGCCGTCACCCCTCAATTCTATTCCTCTGCACTAAAGTGGGGGATTGATAATACAAATATTTGTGGCTGCAAGTGACAATAAGCTAGCAAGGCTTATAAGGAAAATATATGTAGAGAAAAAGAGGACCCACTGCACTACGATGATCAATATAATTGCAAACGCTTCTTACTGATAGATGACACAAGACTCAATGTAATAATAAAAGTTATATTTTTATATACAGATGGAGCCACGCTCATCTGAGAGACTCATGGCAAGAATGAGGCGCATGTGAGATGCTCACGTGCCCCATTCGTGGCGATGCATGCATGAGCGTGTCTCTTCGAGCAGTTCACCAAAGCATGTTGCCTCGGTGCACTGGCTCATCAGATAAGCATAGACACATCAGCATATCAACATGCAATGTACATTGGGGATTATTCTGGTTTGATCGCTCCCCGGTGTGTTCGCATGGGGGAGCGATGTTTGGCATCTGCGCATGTGCATTTATGCACATGTGCAGACCTTTGGTGTGAGCAGGCATGGCAAACTGCTTGTTGCCCTTCCCATTCTCACCTAGCAGTGTGGGAGGGGGCATGGGGCAGCAGCTATGGGCTGCGCCCATGGGAACGCCCAGCATTTCATAGGCGTTCCCATGGTTGCTCCCAAAGAAGCAGTCTGTGAGGTGCATTTGGGGGGGGGGGGTGGGCAGCTGACGTCAGCGGGTGTCAGCTCCTGCCCGCTTTCTGCACAGGGCGCTCGTAGATGTGAGACACCAGAGAGGTTCCTTATATCTGCGAATGCTGTAGAAATCATTTGATGGTCGGCATCTAACACACTGATGGGTTGATTAGGCTTGCACTGATCAAGACTTGCATCCAAGTTTGTTCAGAAGAAGTCCTTGATAAAGCTGTGAGTTAGCACAGTGAAATGCGTTGGTATTTCTGGGCCATCTATTGGAGAAGAAATCGAGGTCCCACTTGGAAAGCTGTTTGACCACCTGCTTATTCATCTGATCCCGTCCTACAGACATCTATTGAGTTCTTAAACCGTTATCACTCCTGGATATTGGATTGCATTCTACAAAAGGGTTCCCTGGGCTGACTAAACCACATCTACTGCCAATGGGCTGTAAACCAAGCATCCATCAGGACATCTATACACAATCTAAGATGGATTTCTTCTGAACAAACTTAGATGCAAGTCTTGATCAGTGCATGTCTAATCAACCCAGAAGTGGTGACTATAGTACTCCAATTAGGTCCTAATATTAATTTATTATGTATTTTACACATGTGTCTTTAATGTGCTATTAAATTCTACTTTTTATTCATTGATGCATATACTTTCATGATATTTTTTAGCGCTGCTTTTTCTTGTTTTTGTTTTCCAATTTTTCTGGGGAACTGACCATCCCCAAAAGCGGCTGCTTATTAAAGTGATAACCCATATATAGGCGCTTTAAAATTAACTTCGGTTAATTGTTGTACATCACCATCTAACACACTCACTATCCAAAATGCATTTTTAAGGTATCATGTATTTTATGGTTAAAGTCCAGTGGTGTACAGTGCCGCTATGGCGTGACAGCCAGCCTGGCTATTGGACTAAGCTGCAGCATCAGTGGGCTGTTGGACCCTGTCAGTTGAAGGTGGTACAGGTGCCGGTGTGAAGTTTTTGATCCACTGTGGTGATGAAGTGCCAGTGGTGCAGGGAGACTGAACAAGGCCAAACGTGGCGAGGACGGAGTTCAGGAAGACAGAAACTCATTGCCCAGGTTATCAGGGGATAGCCATCGGCTTTGTTCCCCTCCCCGCTGCACTTATCTTGCTTGTCGGATTCTGACAGCTCTGTGTGCCTCTTGTAAACTTAACTCCTGTCACATTGGGAAAGATGTATTAAGCCTGGTAAATTATAAACCATTATAGAAAGAAATGTGGTGCAAGATGGAATTTTCTTTTTATCATGAGCAAGGACTGCTGCCTCTGGTGGCTGACTTATAAATGTGTCCAGCTACAGCTTTGCTGCATATACAGTAGCAAGGTGTAAATGCATCGTAGTATGCCTTGTGTGAACATATTGCTGACAGATCCCATTACATTTAATGGACACTGGATCCTTTGAAGCTAATGCATAGCAGGAATGTACACAAAGCGCACATGCCAATATTCCGCAGTATGCATGTCTGTGCACAAGCAACATCCTCATCCCCAACATCATACATTAGCATTGGATAGTACACAAATACTCCCCTCGATATATTGCACTGCCACATTAGCATCTTCAATTTCTATTATGTCACCATCTTTACTTACTGCATATCCCTACATTTGCACAGGATACAGAAATGGTGGAAGGAGGCTTCTTTATGACTATAATGTCAGTAATGTCTGACTCAAACATAACTAACATGGGAACCCACAGACTTAGGGATTTGTTAACACACAGTTTGGCCGTAACCAGCCCTGGCTCAAAGAGATGGTCCTGGTTTTAAAAAACCATGGAACCAACTGAAAAGGGGGTCCCCTAAATTACTCCTCGGCAATATTTTTTAGATATATTTCTGACTGGGTTCTCAATAAATCCACTTATACAGATCTCGCATTAGATCGAACCATATTCCATCCATTTGCTCCGGGAGCATTGACTCAGGCCAAATCCTCAGACATCCCACCTAAGATAAAATACATATTTTATTTAAAGACACCTACTCGACTTGGATGTCTAGTAATAAAAACTGTAATAGGAACCCTTATACTTTATATCGCAGTTTATTCCATTGTGGGGCAATCCATCCTTCGCACCATCTTTATCTAACCCTTTATTTTGTCTATGGAGAGAAAGAGGTTTAGCCGCTGTGCTTTATTTATACCTTTTTAGACCTCTCGCAGTGTTTTGGCTTACCCCGCACACACCAGTTTATGTATTTTCAGATGATATACTTCTTGACTTCAATTAAGGTGCCAGGTATGGAGACAAATCAAACTTTACTATTATCTCAGGTTACAATTTTTTTTTTTCCAAAAAAATTTTTTTATTTGTCAGATTTCGATTATACAAGGCGATATAATCATTAGAATAGGACAAAGTCAAAACAACAATAAGCTAACACAATCAATGACAATGACAGTAGAGTCAATTCACATTGTACATCCTCACTTATAGTTTTCCAGTGTGAATTTCAAGTTCTCCTCATTTATCTTATAGTCCTCATTATAGCTAACACTGTAAATTTGACCCATTATCAAACTTGGTAGCAAAACATAAACTACTTTACCAAAGCAAACTATCTCACCAAACTAAATACCTCCTCCCCCATCCCCAGAGAGGCAGCTTGGTGTGATTGGTTAAATCGATAGAGAACGATGCAGATACCATCTGTATAGCAAAATAGCTTATAAATGTGTGTTTGTGTGTTCTGAGGTAAGTAATCGACATATACCCCCCCCCACCCCCACCCTCCACCCCGATGCATAGTTTTAAGATGGAAATCTTGAAGCATAGCGAATTGTAATATCTTAAATGTTTTTTTTCCATGTGTTTCACCAGGAAATCAGCTGAAGTAATCTGTGGGATATGTAATTCCCACCTTGAGGCAATTTTTGACCATCTAGTTTCACTGGACACTGGTAACAAATCAGAATATAAATATCTAATTCTAAAGGGCCTTCTAGAGCTAAGCACATAGATGGAATGTAGAGGATCTGGGGTATCTGGATTCATCATAGCCAGCGGTATCGATTGGGCATAGTGCTTAGCTTGCAGGTACTGTACATAAAGAATTCTCCTTTATCTATTTCATATTTTGCAGCAAGATCTTGGAAAAATGATACCTTTCTCCCTGGGTCAAAGATGTCTCATATTGCCAAAATTCCCTTCGTCTTCCATCTTAAAAATCCGGAGTTCCTCAGACTAGGTTGAAATGTAGGGTTACCCCATAAAGGGACATATTTTGTTGCTCGATGGTTACGACTCAATTTCCTATTGATGGCTAACCAAGTTAAATAGGTATCCATAAATAAAACATTGCTCATTGTCTGTGGAACATGCAAGAGGGCCGCAGGTACATTAGGCGGCAAACACCGCCTCTTTGGTTGTTTTATGAGTATAACTCTCCGTGCCCAGTAGCCAATCCAATATATATCTTATAAATACTGACTGGGAGAATGCCAGGATATTAGGTATGCCCAGTCCACCCTCATTTTTTTTTTAATACAACTTGTGTCACACAGAGCCCATACATACTGATATTTACCTATCTTGATCCCCTAGGTAGGTCCCCATCCATCGGTCCTGGGGTCCTGTATCCTTGGTTCCAGCTCCGGTGTCCTGGGGTCCGGGTCCGGTGTCCGAAGAAATCCATAGGGGAATCTGTGGAATTAAATTATACTAACAAAGCTTCTCCATCCTCTTCTCTCCTGAAGTAGTCCAGAGTACTTGGCAAAACAAAAAAAATTAACATCCGGATCATTAGTAAATTAGGAATCACCATTCTTTTGAATAGTGATTCCTGTCATATTCTTTCCATGGTGTATTCATTCGTATTTCTAAATACAAATATGAATGTCCCATCAATACGAATACGAATTGCTGTATTTTCAGGATAGTTCGAAAATACGAATGTTTAAAAAATAGGTGTATTTCTGTGTACAAGTACACCTATTTTTTACGAATTGGCTTTAGTAAATTTCCCCCAGTATCTCACAGCCCTTAATCACAGTCACAGTAGCCCTTTATCACACTGCATCCATAGACCCTCTCCTTCCAGCATTCTCTGTGAATGATGCCTAATCCATGAGGGAGGATCAAAATCAAAACACACAAGAGTCGGGACTGGGAGGATGACATTTTGCTTCCTTTAGAGACAAGAGTCTGGCAGGAAATAATGAGCCCGGGCTATGAAATACTTGGGAACTAGAAAGTCAGGTGCTTTTGGTTTTCAAGGACAGCAAACTGCACATCTACAGGAATATTAGATCTCATTACAATGGTAGTGCTGTATTCCAATTCTGATTCCTCAAAATCACACAGTAAATAGCTGTGCAAAGCAAATGTAAAAAAGCAGGTACTGTATGATGAAAAGAGTGTAAATGAGCCACTCTTTATATATTAACAGTTCTTATAAAAGATGCTCAATGATTCATATTATTTCCTGCCTCAAGAGTGCTTACAGCCTATGGGCCTGATTCAGGTTGACGCGCTAGGCAGCTTACTTTCTTTGCCTAGCGAGACCATAAATACTGCCCGCCTTCCAGCCAAATGCCCACCACTACCGCCCCCATGCTGCCAAATCCCCTCTGTACAGTGCGAAGGAATGTGTGCACGTAAAAAGGGGAGGGGTGAATTATTTCTATACTGACTTTTATTTCCGGCGCTGTTCAACGAAGATGACCGGGCGCTGCCATCAGTCACCCATCCCAAACAGGCATAGACATAGTCATTTTTATGGGAACACCCATCAAATGCTGGGCATTTCCCTGCACATATCCGACCGGCATTTCCTCCCTGTAGCAATTAGCCAGTGAGTGTGTAACTCGCCTAATCCATTTACTGCCGGGGTTTGCACATACGCAGAAATGCGCATGCCCTAACCCTGACCATCTGGGCTGATGCCGAATTCGGATCACAACAAGCGATCCTAAACCAGCCCCTATATTCCCTATCACTTGCCTAAACACTAGAATTAATTTGTCAGAATCCAATAAACTACAAGAATATATTTAGATTGTTGAAAGAAAACAAATAACTGTGCATGGAGGAAACCTATACAAAAACAGAGTAAACTGCAATCCCCATATAGAGAGACAGCCACACCGATTAGGCGCAAGTGTGACATAGGCGCAAGTGTGACTTGTTTGCCATGATTCACAGGCCACGATGAGCTTGGCTACATCTGTAAACTAACCCTTAAACCTTGTTTCATATTTACATTAGCACACAACCCCTTTTGAATCTGCTACAAATTTACTAAAGATGGATTTAGTATTATATACCTGAACAAACTTCAAAGGTCTATAATTGATAAAATAGTAAATGATAATTCAGTTACAGGATGTTTTTTCTGTTTGTTTTACTTACTGATGGGATTAACTGTGCAGCTCCACTCATTGCATTCACTTCTGTACTGAACATCTGCTGCAGACAAAGACCACCCCCTTTTCTCAATGGTGGACAGTGGAAGTAAGGTAAGGGTTATAGCTGGAAGAAGGTAGTGAAGGGGGGGGGGGGGGGACTGAGATGCTGCAATGAGGGAGTGATGTGCTGCTGCAAGAGCTGGAAGGTGGGAATGAAGTACAGGTGTGTGGTAGAGTGTGAAAGTGATGTGCAGAGCTGAAAGGAGGGAGTGAAATGCAGGGATGAGAGGTGGAAGGTGGGAGTGAGGTGGAGGGTGGGAATTAGGTGCTGCAGTGTGGGAGTGAGGTGCTGCTACAAGATGTTGATGGTGGGAGTGAGGTTCTGGGGTGAGCAGTGGAGACTGGGAGTGAAGTGCAGGGGCTAGGTGGAGGATGGTAATGAGGTGCTGTTGCAAGTGAGGTACAGGAGTGTGGTAAAGGGTGTGAGTGAGGTACAGGAATGAGGTGGAGGGTAGGAGTGAGGTGATGGTGTGAGAGGTGGATGGTGGAAGTGAGGTACAGGAGTTAGGTTGAGGGTAGGAGTAATGTACCAGGGTGAGAGCTGGAAGGAGGGAATGAGGTGCTGCTATGAGAGGTGGACGGTGTAAGTGAGGTGCTGGGATGAGTGGTGGAGGGTGGTACAGGAGGTGGAGGGTGTGAGTGAGAAACAGGGGTGATTTGTGGAGGGTGGGAGTGAGATGCTGGTATGAAAGCTGGAGGGAGTTAGGTGTTGTTATAAGAGTGAGGTGCTGGGGTAAAAGCTAGAAGGATTTAGTGAGGTACAGGTGTAGTGATGGATGAGTAGGTGCTGGGATGAGAGTGTAAAGGACAGTGTGAGAGCAGCAGCAGTGTGGTGGAAGGTCATCTGTCAATGCAGTTCAATCTGAAGATATATTCAATGACAGCTTTATGCCCCATACTCAGTGGGGGTACCAGCTCCGAGGTGAGAGGCTGCAGGGGGTGGTGGAGGGAGCGATGGCTGTGCTGCCGCTGTAGCATGGGCATTGTTATTGAGGACCTACGATGTCTGGAAATGCTGTATGAGGAAGGGGGTTGTTAATGAAGCTCCGGGCGTGCATCTTTAAAGACATCAAGCATACATACTAGAACAGTGGTTCACAACCTTTTTTCTCATCCGTACTCTGTGACTAGAATTTAATTTAATAAAACGCCACCTCTCAATTTGAAATATCCACAGTTATTACAAGTGGAGTGGATGTGAGTGGCATGCGTGCCCTTATATTAAGGAGTATCGGAGGAGTAGTGTGCGGACAGGAATCGGGTCCCTCTTTGTCTGGCTCCAGTCTGTGTACTATTTCTGGGTTTACCGCTAACACCTGTATGAGTAATAATGCTGCTTTCTTAAATTGTGTCAGCATGGGCAGATGATCGTTGATGTCTGAGGGCAGTGTGGGTAAATTCCAGTGAATTGCTGGTCGAGCAAAATAAGGAGGAGAGGCTGATGATGCTGCAGATGGAACCGGAATTTATACAACTTGGTTCATCTCCACGACAATGAGAGACTTCTTCCTCTTCCTCCACTATTACCAATATTATCTTCATGTGTCCCAACTGGTCTGCAGTGTAGCCCCGGTTGGGAACCACTGCACTAGAAGATAAAGTAAAAGTTATCTTTCAGCATTCACTTTATCTTCAAGTGTGCATGGAGCTTTATTATTTATTGTGCCCACTGATGATCGTTCAGTGTGTATGCACTATATCAGGCATGTCCAAACTGTGGCCCTTCCAGGGGACATGCCTGATATGTCGGCCCTCCAGGGGACATGCCTGATAATGAAACTACACAACCCAGCATGCTTTGCAATAGTTTTAGCATTCCCTAATAACAAAGCTGTTGCAAGGCATGATGGGACTTGTAGTTTCACAACAGCTGGAGGGCCATAGTTTGGACTTGCCTGCACTTTATATTTTGTCTAGGAGCTTAAGGTAAATTGTTCACAACATTGCATTGTTCAAAATGTTGTCTAGTGTGTACCCAGCACCATGCCTATTATGTAGCGCAATTTAAAGTAATGTAACAAATGTACGATTGACTTCCATAAAATATGATGTATTTGTTCTATTTTCACAATTATGTTAAATAGTTCTGTCTGTTGGAAAGGGATTGATATTTGAGTGGCATTTTGCAGATTACACCAATGTATTATTTAGATGATCTAGCCAGTGGAAATAAGAAAGAATTAGATTAAATTACATTCTGAAAAAAGGACAAACTGCTTAAAAGCTACATTAATAAAATAGCGTGTCTGATTTACAAATGCAAGTTATGTAACCCTCAGTATTAGTGCATACTTTTGTACAATACATGATGATTATATATTTTTTGCTTAATGATGCATATATCTTTTGAAAACCATCTGGATGATGTTCTGCAAAGTTAATGTTCTTTAACACAAGAACAGTATATTTATATCACTTTTATTAATAATTGCATTGGTGATGATTGTTTTATTATAATCCAGACAAGTAATGTATGCAAGTCCTTGAAATTGCTATTAGTTTTTCTCATTAATTAGATATCATTTAATATTTAAATATATTTCTGTTCTTTCCGTATTACAGAATAACTTTCATAGGGGGTTATTTTAGTTCACTCTTTCTGACAAAATCCTTCTTAGATGGGCAAAACCATGTGCTCTGCAGGGGAGCAGATGTAAAATGTGCAGAGAGAATTAGATTTGTACTACAAGTCAAAGCATGTCGGATCATGTACTTTTTGCCTGAATGTGGGTGAAAAAAGCATTTAGTTGCTCTCATGTGCTGGCAGGTTGTAAAGCCAACACATTTGGAGCAACTAGGTTATCGTTTTCTGCTTATTTTATCAGTCGACATATTATTCACTAATGTCGCTATGGACCAACCAGTCCCTAATGCTTTTTCCTTTTTTGTAGCAGGGCATGATTCTGGCATGTCTCAATTTTTTTAAATCATTGTCGTTCTTGATAATTGGCCAAAGTTTATTACTCCAGTACTTAACCTCTTTATGAGCTGTATTAAAATTTTGTACCCAGTGAATCTGTTCACCCACCCTCTTTTCTGTGGTTCCAGACGGGTTAACCAGAGCTTGTTCCCTGGTTATCCCTGCGACTTTGCTCTGTGCTCCCTCAAGGATTTCTTCTGAGTAGCCACGAGCCTTAAATTTGTTAGTCATAGTATCTAAAGTCGACTGAACCTCGATGGGCCACTGGTTATACGCTTTGCCCTCAGGTACTGAGAATATGGGAGAATTTTTATAGTGGCTGGGGGGTGGTAATTGTCTGCACTTAAAATCATATTCCTATCTGTTTTTTTAGAATATAAGGAAGTGGAGGTCTGATTACCTTGAATTTTGATCAACACATCCAGAAAAGCAATTTCTTCAAGATTCATCTGAAATGTGAATTTTATTGGGCAATCCTTAAGGTTGTATGATCTAGGATTGGTTCTGGGATCTGCTTTTCCAGACAATCATCTGTAGACTTGATGTTCATAGTAGTCTCTGTTCACGGTATCCAATTTCCAAAAGGAGAAACAATTTATCTAAAGATGAGTGGCATGCCCTCAAAGACCTGAATGGCTACAGAGATGTGGTCATCAGGTCTGCGGACAAAGGGGGTGGGGTGGTGGTGCAAAATGTCCAACAATATTGCAATGAGATTTATCTGCAACTATCTGATACTAATGTGTATGTATGACTATTAAGTTCAAGAGAGAACCAGAAGAAAAGAAAAACTCTATTTGGGGGCACTCTTATGTCCTAAAGGAATATATGTGATTTGACTATTATTAATACATAACTTTTATTAATAATTTATGCAAATTATGACCACCTTGTGTTTATTTATTATCGCACTCATTGCGAAATATTTCAGCACATTCAGCAATCCATGATTTACTTGTCCTTATAAAAATGACCATCATATATCCTGCGGTGTCTATGCTCAGTGGGAGTGTGTATTATGCACAGCAGGTGGACCAATGTCGAATTCCTGATATTATAACACAGTGTTAGGAGGCATAGGTGACAGACAAAACCTGTTTTGGACACTGTTAGATTGAGCAGTGTGGGTAATAACCAGGTGGATTACACCGGTGCCCCTTGTTTATACTGTAACACACGCAAGTTGGGAAATTTTGTTCACATACCCTTTAGGAACATGTGACTCCAATAAAGTGTTTGGTGACTCAACGATTCTTACCTCCCATGTATAGAAAGGCTGTGTAAATAATTTGGGGAGGAAGTCGACACAGTGTCTACTTATTTGACTGCTCCACAAGCAGCAAGTGGATGGCCTGTACTTATAATATAGCACACACATGCTGGGGAGCTCCATTTTGGACACTATAAGTGGGGGTAGCGTGAAGTGAAAATCAGGTGACTGTCAGTCGCCCCTGGTTAGGAGTGACACCTGCGGTCCTCTCAATATATTTCTTAGGAGCATTGGACTCCTTCAATATATTTTGGGCACATGATGATTCTACCTCCTATGTAAGAAGAAGATATAACCTATATTACGAATAAAAAAATGTTGTCGACACAGCGTCAACAGTTCTGACTGCTCGATAGGCAGTACAGTTACTGGTAAATACCCAAATACCTTGAACTGATACCCGTCTCTTAACAAGGTAAAAATTGTATTTTATATGCTGTCGCCTGTGTGGAACTTAAAAGCAAATTTATTGTAAGAAATACTCATGATATATGGTCCTTTATGGTGTATCAACCATCAAGAAAAATTATCCATGTCTCAGGATTGTAAAAAATGATAGAGCACAAAGACATCAGTAAGGGAATATAGAGAGATCTGATAGCTGAAGAGACCCATCTAGGTTCAGTACCAGGATAACTAGCTACATTGTTATTTATTGTCAATAGGAAGTGGTCAGAGAATATTTCTAAGTAGCAATTGTTGGTTTTGGTGTTGCAGTAAGCATAACTAGGATTGAGGATATAATTGTATTCTACTCTCCCTCCAACTCTTCTACTATGTACTACACTTTGTTTCATGGTTGATATGAGAGCTGCCAATGGTTTCAGGAATATATCCTGCAATGCTTATATAGTATCAGGGCCACCTGTAATATAATTGACAGCACTGTAATCAACCACACAATCTAAATTCGGTCATAACCCAGGAGAACCCCACTCTCTCATTCTTTCTCCGCTATTTCTAATAAGAGGGAGAAAAGCAGAAGTGGAGTATTTCCGTCAGGGCTGACCACCTATATATATTTCCTATACTAATGATCTGGTTACTATCCCTGTAACTATCTCGTAGCGAGCTGAAAGGCTGACTGTGGTTCATCAGGGAAGCACCCTGCAATGCCTGTATGGTAACAGGGGCACCAGAAGGAACTGTGTCGGCACTACAGCTAACTACCCAACCTATCTCTCAGTCACAACCCTGGGGAAACCCACTCTCTCATTCCCCTTCCTCTGTTGACAAACATGAAGGGTGAAAAGCAGAAGTGAATTATCCCCATATAGGGCTGACACTATTTTTCCCTTATCTCCCAATATCAAAGTGCGAATTGAAAACAAGCATATACATAGAGACGGTAAAAGGAAAAACCGATGACCGATGATTTAACCACACAAACACCCGATTTTTGGTGATAAGTGGCTGGATATATGATGGTCATTTTTATAAGGACAAGTAAATCATGGATTGCTGAATGTGCTGAAATATTTCGCAATGAGTGAGATAATATATAAACACAAGGTGGTCATAATTTTAATAAATTATTAATAAAAGTTATGTATTAATAATAGTCATATCACATATATTCCTTTAGGACATAAGAGTGCCCCCAAATAGAGTTTTTCTTTTCTTCTGGTTCTCTCTTGAACTTAATAGTCATACATGACCTTTTCAAAACTCGGGGTGCACCACTGACTGTCACCAAAAGAAACCTAAGGGACATGCACCAAGGGCTGTGGTGACTAATTGGAGATTATAAACTCCATCAGTCAGTAGTCCTAAAGGATACAGATTAATAACCACAAAATTATAGAACAAATCTAACAAAGTACATAAGAGACTGGTGCGATCCCCACTCCCCTGTCCCCTTCCCCTTTTGTATACATACTAATGTGTATGTACAATTGAGAAATGATCCCACTGATTGCTACAAGGCAGAGATATTTAAATTGATTGATGGAGCCATGTTTAATATGATTATCTCTGAACAGAGTGGTGAATTTCTCAAAGTGTCGCAGCCAAGGGTCCCCATTCTGTACACACTACCAAAAATCCATAAGCGACTAGAAAACCCCCGGATCAGCCAATTATCTCCGCCCGGGGTGGATTATTTAACAACATTTCTCAATATCTGGATGCTTTCATCCAGCCATGTGTACAGAGTGGGGATAACTATCTGCGTAACACCACCGATCTTTTGTTGAAGTTGCGTGAGGTTGGTGATGTTCCAGAGGGCACTTGGTTGTGTACCCTGGACATCACCAGCCTCTATACCAATATTCCACACACAGGTGGTTTGGCTGCAACAAGAAAATTGTATTAGACAATCCGGTATTTGTGTACTAGCACGGTGCCCACGATATTTGGTCACGCAACTTTTAATCGCATCGCATAGCATACACCCGATGCACTGCGATGCAATTTAAAATTGTATAAGCCCCCTATACGATGTTTAATTGTAAAAGCACCCTAATGGGGGCTTACAATGTTAAATGCACCCCCACGCCACCCCCACTATGAACGTGAACGTGGCGAGCACAGCGAGGCCGCGAAGGGCGGCGGTATGCGTCCTCTGCGTCCTCTGACCTTTTCATACCCCCACTATCCACCTAGGGGTAGAGTTGATTTTATATAGTGTGGCGAGCGCAGCGAGCCACCGAGCCAGAAGCCTGGCGAGCGCAGCGAGCCCCAAGAGGGGACGCGTAATACCTGTGAAGTAATGCGTGTCCGCTCGCCACGCTTCGGACTCAGTGGCTCGCTGTGCTCGCCACACTATATAAAATCAACTCCACGGCGACGTGGATAGTGGGGGTATGAAAAGGTCAGAGGACACGTACCGCCGTCCCTCAGGGGCAAGCTGCGCTCGCCACGCTTCAGGTTCACGTTCATAGTGGGGGTGGCGTGGGGGTGCATTTAACATTGTAAGCCCCCATTAGGGTGCTTATACAATTTAACATTGCATCGCATTGTATGGTATTGTTTGCCCCATACAATGGTATACAATTTTAAATTGTATACCATCGGGTGCCAATTGCGTTGCATCGCATACCATCGCATGCCTTATGGTCTGCGATGCGATGGGCGCCCTGATAGTACACAAGTACCAACAATCCTTTATATGTTGGTCCTGAGCTGGATTTTTTTCTGTCTCTTCTTGAGGTAGTGCTTACAAAAAACTATTTTTTCTTTAATAACAAGTACTACCTACAAGTAAGCGGGTGTGCCATGGGGTCCCCTGTGGCCCCTGCTTACGCTAATACGTATATGGTGGATATAGAACAAGAGTTCTTCTTTAACCGGGAAGTAAGAGACAGAATAATTTTTTACAAGAGGTATACCGATGATGTCCTTCTCCTATGGAGAGGACGTCCCGATGACTTTGAAAAGTTGGTACGTGACATCAACCTTAAGGATTGCCCAATAAAATTCACATTTCAGATGAATCTTGAAGAAATTGCCTTTCTGGATATCATGATCAAAATTCAAGATACTGTAATCAGATCTCCACTTCCTTATATTAAAAAAAAAACAGATAGGAATATGATTTTAAGGGCAGACAGTTACCACCACCCAGCCACCATAAAAAGTCTCCCATATTCTCAGTACCTGAGGGCAAAGCATATAACCAGTGACCCATCGAGGTTCAGTCGACTTTAGATACTATGACTAACAAATTTAAGGCTCGTGGCTACCCAGAAGAAATCATTGAGGGAGCATGGAGCAAAGTTGCAGGGATAACCAGGGAACAAGCTCTGGTTAACCCGTCTAGAACCGCAGAAAAGAGGGTGGGGGAACAGATTCACTGGGTACAAAATTTTAATACAGCTCATAAAGATGTTAAGTACTGGCATAATAAACTTTGGCCAGTAATCAAGAACAACAATGGTTTAAAAAAAATTGAGACATGCCAGAATCATGCCCTGCTACAAAAAAGGAAAAAGCATTAGGGACTGGTTGGTCCATAGCGACATTAGTGAGCATATGTCGACTGATAAAAGAAGCAGAAAACGAGTACCTGGTTGCTCCAAATGTGTTTGCTGTACAACCTGCCAGCACATGAGAGCAACTAAATGCTTTTTTCACCCAAATTCAGGCAAAAAGTACATGATCCGACATGCTTTGACTTGTAGTACGCCCTTTGTGGTGTACATAGTTAAGTGCCCATGTGGCTTGTGCTACATAGGCAACACCATCCGCCCCTTTAATGAGCGGATGGCCATGCACCGCACTACTATTAGAGCTGCTTTAGGGGGCAAACCATCAGACCAGCCTCTGGCTAGGCATTTTTTAGAGATAGTCTAGCTAATTTTAAACATGTCATAATCGATCATGTGCGTGAGGACAAAAGACGAGGAGACCGTCATACAAGTCTCCTACGCCTGGAGTCCAAGTGGATTTACCTTTTAGATACAGTGAAACCAAAGGGGCTAAATGAGCAATTAAATATGAACATATTTGTTAATTGAAATTATTTGCCGATCAAGATTGCTGACATAATAAGTTTTCTCCCTTTGTGTATTTAACAGTGAATCGCACTCCTTACCCATTATTTGTTTTATGAAAAGTATGTTTACAGTATGTATGTAAATGTATGTTTTTTATGCATTAAATGTTCTGTAAGTGTATGCGTTATGTACCAGAATACTTATGCAATGTTTTTGTTGTATCTCTTTACAGCATGAGCGCAGCCTGTGTATGCGAGCGCTCAGCTGATTGAGTTGATCCCACGTCACCATGGTAACCGGACAGCTGTGTTTGCCGGGTAGGAGAGGTGACTTTCCTGTGGACGCACAGGCTGCGGACCATGCTGGCAGATGCCGCCTCCTTCTCCCTGTGTGCCTGGGCTGCACGCCGCATCGTCCCCCCGCCCTGTCCAGCGCCTGCTCGCACCAGGCTGATGACGTAGGCAGAAGTCCCGCTGTCAGCTAAGCCGCTCCATGCACTGGGAAGACTTGGCAACTCTGTTACCTAGGTGACACATTAACAAACAAAATAACATATATCGCATGTAAAATAAATGAGAAACACTGTACATAAGGAAATGAGGGCACCGTGGTGTCCGTGTGCGGCATATTGCCGGTGATGAAGTGTGTCTGAGAAAAAAAAATGGGTACTTATGTAGTATCTGGGCTGCCGATTTCTAAATCGGGTACATCGCATCGCATGCGACCATCGGATGCGATGCGATGCGATGCGATGACCCGATTTTTCCATAGGAATCAATGTTAAAATGGACTGAGTCCATTTTAACATGGAATTCAATGGGAAAAAGGGGTCCTTTTCATACCCCTACTATCCAAGTGGGCATGGAGTTGGATATAAACCTGTGGCGAGCGTAGCGAGCCACCGAGCCCGAAGCGTGGCGAGCGTAGCGAGCCCCGCGAGGGGACACAGAATACCGTCCCCTCGCGGGGCTCGCTTCGCTCGCCACGCTTCGGGCTCGGTGGCTCGCTGCGCTCGCCACAGGTTTATATCCAACTCCATGCCCACTTGGATAGTAGGGGTATGAAAAGGACCCCTTTTTCCCATTGAATTCCATGTTAAAATGGACTCAGTCCATTTTAACATTGATTCCTATGGAAAAATCGGGTCATCGCATCCGATGGTCGCATGCGATGCGATGCGATGCGATATCGCATCGCATCGCATCTGATTGTATGCCTTAACTTAAGGCATACAATCAAAAAATCGGCAGCCCAGATACTACATAAGTACCAAAAAATGCTGCATTTTCACCAACAAACGCCAACAGGGTGTCAATCACCCTGTGAACTGCCTGCAATGGCTAGCCATAGCATGCTCCCATTGGACGAATGGCTTGCACATGCCTTCTGTGGGCCATATGCATGTACGGTCATTCAATAATTGGCAGGGCTGCGAAAACACAGTCCTACAACCTTATCTGATTCGATCCCATAGTGCAGGAGAGGAGGGATGGAGACATTATGAGAGGACTCTGGGCCCTTAGCGCTTTCTTGTGTTGCCTAGCATCACATCTGCCTTTGGATAGGTGTCAAGAGCTGCAAGAGAGAATCACACTGCAGCACCCATTTCCTGTCATTGCATAAGATTCAGCCCTTTAGTGTCACCCCTTTTGATGTCCGTACCTGGCTAGTGATCCCAATGGCCCACTTGCTTTACAGGTGGTAGACTGCTGTATTATCTTGATTTCTTAAATAGATGCTTCCATACAATATTAGCCTTCAATTTGTGACAGGTGCAAAAGAGGAGGGTAGAGCAGCATACGTTTTCACTGAATAAATTATAGCAATGAGAAAATCACAATATATAAAAATGTATTTACACTTTTAAAAACAGAATAGCTATCCTCATATGTATTCAACAATAGATGCACATAAGGTTAGTTTGATATAAGCAATAACATTATATAAAACTCCTAGTGAAACTGGTAAAGGAGTCATTTACATCACTATGAAACCAGTCAATTGAAATACGTGGTCCAAAACCACTGCCACAGACGACAATCAGTAAGTGCAAGGATTTATAGCTAAATGGAAAAAAGTTCTGATCAAATGCACAGCTGGAGTCTTAGTAATTACCCATCAGTAGTAAGAAGCCAGCTGAAAGACTGTGTAATTAGCAAGGCATTCTAGCAACGATGGCAATGGTTATGGAGATGGTGGATGAAAGGCCTATGGAGATTATGGCAGTGTCACAACATTAAAGTATTTTTAGTGTTACTTTGTGAAATCCTGCTGGTTCTGCTCCGTCTTCCTCTGCTTCATGCTGCTGACCAGCTCTATGTTATGCTGCCCATACACACTGCAATCCCGGCGTGCATTCCGGGCTTAAATAGCATCCATCACATCGCATTGCATGCCTTGTGCATGCCTTGTGCTTGCAATGCGATGCGATGTGATGAAAAGCAAGTACAAAAAGTATGTGCAGCACATACTTTTTGTACTGTGCGATGAGGTGCCGCGGGAGCGCGCACCTCAAAGCACACATTGCACCACTGGGAATCGCAGCGTGTATGGGCGGCATTAGTTTGAACACTGCAGGCTGAATGCAGCACCCGGGTGAGACCTTGCACAGTCTCCTTGATTAGGTAACCTGTGAAGCTCTAGCTCAGTGTTGACAGCTGAGCTCATTAGCTCCTTATAAAAGACACTTCCTGGAAAGTATTCCCGGCCAGAGAATAGGTTCACAACCTGCTCCAGTGTTCCTTGTGGTTACCCTCTACAGACTTCTAGTGATTGACCTTGGCTTTCCCATGACAACTCTCCTGCTTTATCCTTCAGTACTGCTGCTAGTGTTTTCCTGGGTATGACCCGGCTCCTTGTCATACTCATATGCTCCCTGTGTACTGCATCCATGACATTCTGTGTATGACCTTGGCTTGTTCTGTGACCATTCTCCTGCCTGCTCCTTGTGTACTGCTTTCTGTAAACTCCCAGTGTATGACACGGCTAGTCTGACCATGAGCATTCCAGAGCTTACCCTGCCTTACTCCCAGTGTTTACCAGCACCATGTTGGAAACTTGACCAAGAGACCGCAACCCGCATACCATGTGCAGCGGAGCCCAAATCCCGCTTGGAGGGGTCACTGGTGAAAACCACCATTACGGTTAGACTCAGCACCCTTGAGTCAGGTCAAGCCAAATCCTGGGACCAAATGTAATAGGGTGAGAATTTCAGAAAGTGAGAGATTTTGGGAGAGTTTTCCTATGTTTTTTTAAAGCAGCAATCAATTACACTACAAAACCAGGTTGATTTTGCCATGTAAATGATTGCTGCTTTAAAAAACATGGGAAAACTCTCCCAAAATCTCTTACTTTCTGAAACTCTCACCCTATTACATTTGGCCCCTGGTCTGGTATTCATCATCCTCAGTCTAAGATCATGACAGGCTGGTCTGGAGCTGTGATGGTGAGTGATGCTAGGATGCTCAACACGGTACACCATCAGGAGCTACATAGTGAGGAGGTCCTAGGAGTCTTCATTAAATACCCTGATATTGACTTACCTAGTGTAGGTAAGTCAGTCTATTTCAGTGTATTTGGGCCTTGGTTTTTCTGCATTAGTCTTTACTGAGTAGTTGGCGGAAGTGTTGAATTGCTTTCTGACCATGCGAGGGGGCGTGGTACACTTAGATGGTGCCCATGTCGACATTCAGGCCAAATTTTTTTTTTAAATATTCATGTCAAGCTTTTGACTGTCTACCTAATGGTTTTGTCAACTTCCCAATCCTGTCGCATTAGCCATGTTGATCTATTTCTGGTGTTGATCTAATCCCTGTCAACCTTCAGTGGTCAACCTAATGTATATTGACCTTCATTGAGTTGACTCTATGATCCATATCCAAAACTGAAGAAGCTGCTGTGTATACTCACAGACCTCTATCCCCCACTGCTGAGAGGGAATCACAGTGACATCATTAACTGGATATCCCTTTAGCAAAGTGGGTCTGGGGAGGTCCCAATGCATTTAAAAAAAATGAATTACTAAAGAAAAACTGCACACTCCCGTTACTAAAAATCACACCTTTACTAAAAATCACACATTCCTATTAATAAAAAGCACCAGAATTTGCAAGTAATTTGCTAAGATGGGAGTTCTATTTCAGATAGGATGTTGCTATGAGCAACCAATCAGACACTATGGGGGAAATTTACTAAAGGAAATTTGTAAAAAATAGGTGTATTTGTATATAGAAATACACTTATTTTTGACATTTACTATCCCGAAAATATGGCAATTCGTAGTCGTATTGATGTGCTATCAATACGAATACGAATTGCCGTATTTTCGGGATAGTAAATGTCAAAAATAAGTGTATTTCTATATACAAATACACCTATTTTTTACAAATTTCCTTTAGTAAATTTCCCCCTATGGGGGAAATTTACTAAAGGAAATTTGTAAAAAATAGGTGTATTTGTATATAGAAATACACTTATTTTTGACATTTACTATCCCGAAAATATGGCAATTCGTAGTCGTATTGATGTGCTATCAATACGAATACGAATTGCCGTATTTTCGGGATAGTAAATGTCAAAAATAAGTGTATTTCTATATACAAATACACCTATTTTTTACAAATTTCCTTTAGTAAATTTCCCCCTATATATTATCTTCTAGAAGGTGCTAAAAAAGTAGAAGTAGATTCTGGCAACATCCCATGTGAACACACATCACCGCCACTCCGACTGTCCTGTGCCCTGTCTATGTAGTATTCCTCATGAGAGGAAGATATCAGGGGTTACAGAAGATCATCTTTGAAGTACAACTGATCTTCTTCACAGGACCCGGTACAGAAATTAGAAACTACACTGACATCTAAGTATTTTAATTTGTAATTTACTTATTTTAAATCTGTTGTTCAGACCAGAGTGGCATCTTCCCGATGCTGCACAATTATGTGGTCATGTGGTCAAATTATTTAATTTTGTACAGTTAACACAACATGTTAGCTATATATTATGTTAACTCTTACTTCTTCCTGCACAAACATTGATTAAGACACAGTATAACCTTTTATTCATTTTACATGTGACATTTAAGCAGATTATAATCATAGTTGCAGATAATTACAGTTTTCAGCTATTGAATTTTAAAAGGGCAAATATAAAAATAACTATTTATTATAGATGTAACATTAGCATATGCTTAATAATAAAAAAAAATGGTACTTGTTTCCTAGCACGGTGCCCATCGCATACCATCGCATACCATCACATGCCTTAATTAGTGGTATGTGATGGTATGCGTTGGGACCCAATTTTCAAGTCCTAAGAGCCGCACTGTACAATTTTAAAAGGGCATGAGATGCGATCGATGCGATCAATATGATGATCTGTGTGGGGTGGCGGTACGCGTCCTCTGACCTTTTCATACCCCCACTATCCACGTCGGCGTGGAGTGGATTTTATATAGTGTGGTAAGTGCAGCGAGCCACCGTGCCCGAAGCATGGATAGCGCACGCATAATTCATGTGAAGTTATCCACGTTCCCTCGCGGTGCTCGCTGCGCTCGCCGCGCTTCGGGCTCGGATATCACTGGATAGTGAGGGTATGAAAAGTTCGGAGGACGCGTACCGCCGCCCCTCGCGGGCTCGCTGCACTGACCACGCTTTGGGTTGGCGTTAATAGTGGCGGTGGTGTTAACAATGGGGGTGCATATAACATACTAATCACCCATCAGGGTGATTGTACAATGAAATAATCATTTTTATCGCATCACATCGCATGCGATCTGATCACATGCGATGCGATCAATGTGATCAAAAAGATGTAACAAGATTAAAATCGTGGGCGCCATGGTAGGAAACCAGTATCAAAAAATTAAACTGGTTTGCTATATAATAAGGTACAATACAATAATAGCACTACGGCTAGAAAACATCTTCATGAAAAATATTATTTTTTATTGACCTCTATGACTATATGTAGTAAAATATTTCTTACCAAGGAAATATGTGGCATAATTCAGACTTGATTGCATGGCAAATTTGGGTGTGGTTTGTTCAAACTGAAATCTAAATTCAATGTAAAATATATAAAGCAGACAGAATTTACCCTGCACAGAAACAAAATAATTCCCCCAAATGTAACGCTCTCTGCACATGTCTCATTTGCCCCAGCTGCAGTACGCATGGTTTTGCCCATTTTGAGAACACATTTGTCCTGAGATCAGATCTGATCCCATGTACTACAAAGTGAGATAACCATAAAATGTAATTGCAAAATTTTTTGGGGAAATACATTTATTTATATTATTTTATCAATGATTTGAGCACTGGCCTAATTAATACCAAAGTTCATGTGGCGTGCTTTAGCTACCAGAATATGCCTTTAATTTAATTGCAATATCAAAATAATAATTTTTAGATTGTTAAATGTCTCAAGTTTTGAAAAGCGTTAGTTTTCAGAGTGTGGGCTTCAATTAGTCTTGGTTAATATGTTGTTAATAATTGAAAGTCAACATCTCAAATGTATTTGTGTGCTTTCGGTTAATATACGATCACTGTGTAGTGTACCACTAATTTGTTTATCTAACACCTGCAATATAAATGGTTTTCCATGCAAACAACACACTTTGGGCCTTATTCTAGTTCACTCTTTCTGACAAAATCCTTCTTAGATGGACAAAACCATGTGCACTGCAGGGGGGGGGAGATGTAAAATGTGTAGAGTGAATTAGATTTGGGTGAGTTATTTTGTTTCTGTGCAGGGCAAATACTGGCTGCTTTATTTTTACACTGTTATATAGATCTCACTTTGAAGTAAAACCCCACCCACATCTAATTCTCTCTGCACAAGTAACATCTGCCCCACCTGCAGTGCACATGGTTTTGTCCATCTAAGAAGGAATTTGTCAGAAAGAGTGAACCAAAAAAAAACCTTTATTTACTGCTGAACACATGAGTTCATTACAAGGCAAAATGTGTCAGAGTTTCTTTATTGCAGTCATCTCTGATAGTGGTCAATCTATGGATAATGGCCCTTATTCTAGTTGATTCGGACGGATGCGTATTTTGGACAGGAACCGAGTGTTCTTAGCCCCGCCTACCGTACGGATCGCTCACACCGTCTGAATGTGGTAAGATGCCGAGCGTACGGACTGCGAGTGAATGTTTCATTTGAACACCTCCACCGACCATCGAAAGATGGACTGAGCGGTCAGACAGCACCGAGACCAATCGGACATTTTTCCGTATGAAAGCAGGCATATGGACGGGCAATTGACATCCGGATATGTCAGTTGTCCGCCCAACACACGTGCATCACGGCCGCATTACCATACGTACGCCCAGCGTTTTCATGGAAACGATTTCAATTTGAAATTTCGCTCCTGAGGAAGCCGGAATTTCACTGATCCGGGGAAACGCGTTGAGCACGTACATTGGACATCTCTGCTCCCACTGATGGTCATTCCTGTTTCCAGTCAGCATTTACCGGTTACAAATAACTTAACTATTACTTGCAAATGGGTAAAAATCAGAGTCCTACATGGTTCAGAGCTGTTTTATGCAGTGTTAATGGCTCTGAACCGGTATATAGGACTCGGGCAGCAGTGAGCACTGAGATGGTTATCAACGCAATGAATATTTAATGAATGGAACATGCTCATTAATATGTGCATATGTAATGAGCGTCTCATTCATTTGAGCATATGTAATGAGCGGGATCCGCTCCCTCCTAGTGACCCGTGCACACCCGCTGCCTACCTCCCTGACAGGTATCAGGGGAAGGAGGGGGTGTTACTAGGTGCTGGCTGTGTGTGTGTGTGTGTGTGGGGGGGGGGGGGGGGCTGCCACCCCAGGTCACCCCCCTGATCCCGCTCTGCTTACTGCATTGCATATTACTGGTTAATTATCGTGTACCTTTCACAACGGGTTCAATGTGAAAGGTACAAAAACAGTAATTAACCAATAATATACCGTTTACAACATGCAGTGTGAATAGGGTTAAACTTGCTCTGACCCGGTTAAACAAATGTTTTAAAAAAAATGGGTCTGAAGAGGTTTGGCAGTGTGAAAGCAGCATTACACTTACAGGATTTTTGTCGGGCTGCACCCACCCTATGGAATGCCCTCCCATGCACATTAAGACTCTCCTCTAGCCTCCAATCTTTCAAGCCTTCCCTGAAAACTCTTCATGCAAGCCTATCATATTCAGGAACCCGCACACAACCACCAGTAGCATTTATATCTATTTGTATCCTATCAGGACTGTCTGTAATTTTATGGGACTGCCATGCCATGGAATTATATCCTTATGTATCCCTCCTAATATCCCTATAGATTGCAAGCTTGTGAGCAGGGCCCTCCTACCTCCATGTCGGTTTGTATCTACCCAGTTTGTTTATTCACTGTTGTTTCCAATTGTAAAGCGCAACGGAATATGCTGTGCTATATAAGAAACTGTAAATAAATAATAAACTGGTTAGAAGAGCAGTAACATAGCTATCACTCTTTTTTGTTTTCTTTTCACAGAAATTATCTTCTGTCAGAGTCTATGGGGTCAATCCTACTTAGGTTTACCAACTCATCCCTTTAATCCGGGACACATATTAATTACACAGGTTCTGTGGCTGGCTTTCACCTGGATTTAAACTGCCACACTTCAAGACTCCATTTCACCTAGATTTAAACTGCCACAGAACCTGTGTAATTAATATTTGTCCCGAATTAAAGGGATGAGTTGGTAACCCTAATCCTACTACTTGGAAGTGAGGTGGCATTGAATGCCAGTAATGGTACCTATTTTGCACCCTGAGCGGGCTGTTTCAACCCAAATTTGCACAAAATACCATAATAGTTTATTACAATTTGAATGTTTGATAAACAGACTGCAGATAACATTATAACATCATAACTAATTTACTATATTTACAAATACTGGACATTTTGATAAATTATTACATTGGAGTTCTTTTGAATTATCAAATGTGTTCCTTTTCACAATAGCTAATTTAAAAAAATATAGGTACTTGTTTAGTTTCACGGCAACAGCGCGTGCCGCCAGGGGCGGATCCAGGAGAAAATGACAGGGGGGGCACCATGACAGGGGGGATGGGAGTGAGCGGTGTTAGTAGTGCCAGTGTGCATTCTCAGAGAGTGAAGCGAGATAGAGAGCAGAGAGAGATGGAAGGAATGGGATTAGAAATAGGCCCTGACATTTTAAGTCCACAGGCCCACTGTGGAGTGAAAATTAAAGGATGGAGTTGTGTGCGCGCCCGAGGCGCGCAGATTTTTTTTAAAGGGGGTGTGGCCATTCCAAAGGGGTGTGTCCTTAAGTGTAGTGTACCACACCATATACCACTTTTACACATTATGCAACAAAATAGTGGACCCTATTATACTTGCCGCTAACACATGATGCCAAAAAGAATGAGACAAAATTTCCATAATGCCACATGGATTAAGCCAAAATTCAGATAACGCCACATGGATTAAGCCATAGTATAGATAATGATGTATAAATAGGGACATTGCGCGCCGTCGGCGAGCCAAAAATGTATACAGTAATGCCCATTACACATAATGTCACACACCGTAATACCAATTAAATATAATATCACACACTGTAATGGCCATTACACATAATGCCAACAAAGTAATGCCCATAAAACACAATGCCATATGTTGTGATGCCCATTAAACATAATGCCAATACCAAAATGCCAATTAAACATAATAATGCCTATTACATATTATACCATTTAATTGCTGCTTACCTACATACTTATTGTCAGAGGAATATCACTTGTTGCCAGGGGTTACATGCTTCTTGCCAGGGGTTTTATTCTTGTTGCCATGCCATGGGATTGATATTTTTTTTTGCCAGGGGGGAGCCAGGGTGCATGCTTGTGAAGGGTTCCATTTAAATAGCACGCCAGCGCTACCCAAATCCACACTTCTGGGTAGCGCTGGCCGCACTCTTCTGTTCTGACAAACACTAGAGGTATAGCAGTACCTCTAGTGTCTGTCTCCTATAAGGCGGCGGCAGTGGTGTAGCTAGGTGCCACGCTGCCCGGTGCAAGGGCATGTTTCGCGCCCCCCCTCCCTCTCAATTTGTAGTAGGTGAGGCTCCTGCTCAGTTAAAAGTGGGCATGGACCAACATTATAACACACAATGTAATGCCCATTGCACATTTTAGTGAACTTTGTCATTCCAATTACACATAAGCCCACACATGATGTCCATTACATACTAAATAACACACCGCAATGCCCATGACATACTATATAACACCATAATCCCCATAACATACTATATAACACACTGTAATGCCCATTATATACTATATAACACACCGTAATGCCCATTACATACTATATAACATACCGTAATGCCCATTACATACTATATATCACACCATAATGCCCATTACACATTTGACACATAAGTGCCACTTACCTACATGCTCGATGCCAAGGGGCTTCATGCTCGATGCCAAGGGGCTTCATGCTCGATGCCAAGGGGCTTCATGCTCGACTAAATCTGCTTGGGTGCAGCAGGGTGGGAGGGTGCTTGCAGCAGGGTGGGTACAGTAGGGTGGGAGGGTTGTGTGTGCACCCCCCCACCTGTGCTGACAGCCAGCCACCCCCCGCCCCACTCCGCTCACCCGCGTCTCCCCGCTCGCCCGCTCCACAGTGTGCCCGGCTGGGAGAGAAATGTGCTCCTATCCTATGTAAAATTCATATCTCCCGCTGGACCGCTAGCCAATAGGCGCTCGCGGTCCAGCAGCCGCCAGTTGATTGACTGCTGGACCGCAAGCGCCCATTGGCTAGCGGCCCAGCAGGAAAAGTGAATTTTATACAGTAGCACATCTCTCTCCCGGCCGGGCACAGCGGGGGAGCGGGCACAGCGGGGGACCGGGCAGCAGAAAAAAAAACGTCTGAAATGACAGGGGGGGGCACGTGCCCGGGTGCCCCCCCCTGAATCCACCAGTGCGTGCCGCTATAGCTATGAATCTTGGCAGCTTGCCAAACTGCCTTACTTCTCTAAGCTATGTTACCAGCTTAGCGCGTTTTGGCGTGGACTTGATTTTATATAGTGTGGCGAGTGCAGCGAGGCGAGCGGACGTGGAATACATGTGAAGTTATCTGCGTCCCCTCACGGGGCTCGCTGTGCTTGACACGCTTTGGGCTCGACACACTATATAAAATCAACTCCACGTCGACGTGTATGGTGGGGGTATGAAAAGGTCGGGAGGATGTGTAATGCACCCCCTCGTGGGGCTCGCTTCGCTCGCCATGCTACAGGCTGCTGTGGATAGTGGGGGTGTTTCAGTAACACATTCACACCTGCCATATTATACATGAGCAATAGCTACTCAGAGGTCAGAGACGCTCCTACGTATCACACAGAGGGAGCGCCTCTCTGCCGGCGCCCGCATGATCCCCTCTCCAGAGAAGAGAGGATATCACCAGCGCTGTGTGAGAGGCGCTCACTAGGCTTGACAGGAGCTTAGGAGTAGCAGTGCTGGGCTGTCCCGGAGTCAGCGTAGGATGCTGAAAAATGTACATTACAGAAGTAAGGCAGCTGTTAAGCTGCCAGGATTCAAACAGACGCTACACTGATAACGTAGCTTATAGAAGTAAGGCAGTTTGGCAAGCTGCCAAGATTCATAGATAGAGTGGCACGCACTGCCGCTGTGAAACTGAACAAGTACAAAAATATATAATGTATCAAAAAATATCAAATATCAAATGTCTATTTAAATAAAATCTCATGACAATTGTTGGTACTTATGTATTATCTGGGCTCCCATGTTAAATGCACCCCATTTTTTCATACCCCTACTATCCAACTACGCATGGAGTTGATTTTATATAGTGTGGCGAGCGCAGCGAGCCACCGTGCCCGAAGCGTGGTGAGCGCAGCGGTCTCATAAGAAAAACGGGAGCCCAGATATTGCATAAGTACCCAATTTTTTCCTAACTTTTTACAATTTAAATTTTTAATGTCTGAGTCATAGTGTAATACAGTACATTTGGGATTCACTCGGAAAGGCACAATCACTCTCTAATTGACAAAACCATATGCACTGCAGGTGGTGCTGATGTAACATGTGCAGAGATAGTTAGATTTGGGTGTTTTATTATTTCTGTGCAGGGTAAATACTGGCTGTTTTATTTATACACTGCAATATAGATATCAGTTTGAAGTACACCCCCACCCAAATCTAAAGGGGTGTACACACGGAGCGATCCTTCTAAGCGATTTTGACTATATTCAAAATTGCTTAGAAGGTTAGTAAAGATCTCTGTCAAGGTTAGACAAATCTCCCTATAATATCGCTTAGTAAAAAAGAGTTTTCAGGCAAGAATATTTTGACTAGATCACTGGCTGTCTAGTCAAAATCACTGCTATTCACCTCTGAGGGAGATATTCACTAGGCGATCTGCAATGAATACCAACCAAGTATATTAATTCTAGTATAGTCAAAATCGCCCATAGACAAAATTGCTTAGTCAAAATCGCTGGTGCATTTAGTCAAATCGCTTAGTCAAAATCGCTGTTGTATCTAGTCAAAATGCTTAGTCAAAATCGCTTAGTTAAAGTAGCTCACTAGCAAAAATCGCTTGGTGTGTACACCCCTTCACTCTCTCTGCAAATGCTACATGAGCCCCACCAGCAGTGCATATTGTTTTGCCCATTAGTGAGTGATTGTGCCTTTCTGAGTGAATCAGATTAACCCCCATTGTACTATACATGAATGAATGAATCAGGAGTCATTGATCAAAAACAGTTGGCACTTCATTTGTGATAACTTGTCCTTTTATTATGCACACTTAAGCCAATTTTTATAGACATGATAGGATAACAAGTGGTACAGGAGAGGTGGTAGAACTGATTTCCATTTGCCACATAGTCTCCCTTCTTCTCCTCCCCCATTAGGCAGTGCTAGGGCCAGTGGTAGGGTTTCGCCACCCCCTGCAAACTATAATGCTTTTTCTGATATCATTTCTGCGCTGGGCCAAGGTGGAGGTTAAACTACTGTAGTTCCACCGCACTATCAGATGTGATAGAACTCAGTTCCACAACCCCCCCACTTTAACCCGTGGGAAAGGCAAAGTTTCTACAGGAATGGGACTATTTCTGCAATTCAAATATAAGCTTTTACCATGCAGGAAAGAATATTTTGATAAACTGTAAAGTGTGCAGAGCTTGTTGATACTTTTCCATTGTAGCAGTTTACTTTTTCTTACTTTGTTTTTATTTCCCAAAATGTAAAGTAAGGTTATGAGATGCTTTTAAGGATAATTACTATTGATAGAGCATTAATTGAGATCAAACAATGCAAACTAAGTTTTAAATAGTAACATTCGAAATAATGATAGCCCTAAAAGTTGTTAAAGACATCTAGCAAGCTCCAATTACCATTCTTAACACAGAATGTTGTTGCTTTAATTTCCCCAATTTTTTTTTTAAATGATAAAGCATGAAATGATTGCACCAGTTTCCAGATGTTTGGACTGCACACATGCAGGACCCATCCTGTGCATGTGTAGGACGGGTTTTGCAGTTGCATCTCTATAATGATTTACAGGTAGAGACATTCATAGGGAGGGGCAGACGGTGTTTCCAGAAATGGTGGCCAGTCAATGTACAGTCTGACTCTGGCACAATATGTCGTGTTTGCAAACTATGCATACATTTATAAAATTTTAGAGCCATATGTATCAAGTTTCAAAAAGTGATAAAGTGAGGAGTGATAACCACCAGCTAATCAGCTCCTACCTGTCATGTTACAGGCTGGGTTTGAAAAATAACAGATATGAGCTGATTGGCTGATTGTTTATTACTCTTCACTTTTTCACTTTTTGAAGCTTGATACTGTACATCTGGCCCCTATTTATATAATATGTTATTTTAATAAGGTGCTTTTTACAAATTGGACTACTACATAAATATCTACAATATTTATAACATTTATAAGGGGTTGAGTTTGTGCTGTGTGAGAGGCGCTCACTAGGCTTGACAGGAGCTTAGGAGTAGCAGTGCTGGGCTGTCCCGGAGTCAGCGTAGGATGCTGAAAAATGTACATTACAGAAGTAAGGCAGCTGTTAAGCTGCCAGGATTCAAACAGACGCTACACTGAAAACGTAGTTTATAGAAGTAAGGCAGTTTGGCAAGCTGCCAAGATTCATAGATAGAGTGGCACGCACTGCCGCCGTGAAACTGAACAAGTACAAAAATATATAATGTATCAAAAAATATCAAATATCAAATGTCTATTTAAATAAAATCTCATGACAATTGTTGGTACTTATGTATTATCTGGGCTCCCATGTTAAATGCACCCCATTTTTTCATACCCCTACTATCCAACTACGCATGGAGTTGATTTTATATAGTGTGGCGAGCGCAGCGAGCCACCGTGCCCGAAGCGTGGTGAGCGCAGCGGTCTCATAAGAAAAACGGGAGCCCAGATATTGCATAAGTACCCAATTTTTTCCTAACTTTTTACAATTTAAATTTTTAATGTCTGAGTCATAGTGTAATACAGTACATTTGGGATTCACTCGGAAAGGCACAATCACTCTCTAATTGACAAAACCATATGCACTGCAGGTGGTGCTGATGTAACATGTGCAGAGATAGTTAGATTTGGGTGTTTTATTATTTCTGTGCAGGGTAAATACTGGCTGTTTTATTTATACACTGCAATATAGATATCAGTTTGAAGTACACCCCCACCCAAATCTAAAGGGGTGTACACACGGAGCGATCCTTCTAAGCGATTTTGACTATATTCAAAATTGCTTAGAAGGTTAGTAAAGATCTCTGTCAAGGTTAGACAAATCTCCCTATAATATCGCTTAGTAAAAAAGAGTTTTCAGGCAAGAATATTTTGACTAGATCACTGGCTGTCTAGTCAAAATCACTGCTATTCACCTCTGAGGGAGATATTCACTAGGCGATCTGCAATGAATACCAACCAAGTATATTAATTCTAGTATAGTCAAAATCGCCCATAGACAAAATTGCTTAGTCAAAATCGCTGGTGCATTTAGTCAAATCGCTTAGTCAAAATCGCTGTTGTACCTAGTCAAAACGCTTAGTCAAAATCGCTTAGTTAAAGTAGCTCACTAGCAAAAATCGCTTGGTGTGTACACCCCTTCACTCTCTCTGCAAATGCTACATGAGCCCCACCAGCAGTGCATATTGTTTTGCCCATTAGTGAGTGATTGTGCCTTTCTGAGTGAATCAGATTAACCCCCATTGTACTATACATGAATGAATGAATCAGGAGTCATTGATCAAAAACAGTTGGCACTTCATTTGTGATAACTTGTCCTTTTATTATGCACACTTAAGCCAATTTTTATAGACATGATAGGATAACAAGTGGTACAGGAGAGGTGGTAGAACTGATTTCCATTTGCCACATAGTCTCCCTTCTTCTCCTCCCCCATTAGGCAGTGCTAGGGCCAGTGGTAGGGTTTCGCCACCCCCTGCAAACTATAATGCTTTTTCTGATATCATTTCTGCGCTGGGCCAAGGTGGAGGTTAAACTACTGTAGTTCCACCGCACTATCAGATGTGATAGAACTCAGTTCCACAACCCCCCCGCTTTAACCCGTGGGAAAGGCAAAGTTTCTACAGGAATGGGACTATTTCTGCAATTCAAATATAAGCTTTTACCATGCAGGAAAGAATATTTTGATAAACTGTAAAGTGTGCAGAGCTTGTTGATACTTTTCCATTGTAGCAGTTTACTTTTTCTTACTTTGTTTTTATTTCCCAAAATGTAAAGTAAGGTTATGAGATGCTTTTAAGGATAATTACTATTGATAGAGCATTAATTGAGATCAAACAATGCAAACTAAGTTTTAAATAGTAACATTCGAAATAATGATAGCCCTAAAAGTTGTTAAAGACATCTAGCAAGCTCCAATTACCATTCTTAACACAGAATGTTGTTGCTTTAATTTCCCCAATTTTTTTTTTAAATGATAAAGCATGAAATGATTGCACCAGTTTCCAGATGTTTGGACTGCACACATGCAGGACTCATCCTGTGCATGTGTAGGACGGGTTTTGCAGTTGCATCTCTATAATGATTTACAGGTAGAGACATTCATAGGGAGGGGCAGACGGTGTTTCCAGAAATGGTGGCCAGTCAATGTACAGTCTGACTCTGGCACAATATGTCGTGTTTGCAAACTATGCATACATTTATAAAATTTTAGAGCCATATGTATCAAGTTTCAAAAAGTGATAAAGTGAGGAGTGATAACCACCAGCTAATCAGCTCCTACCTGTCATGTTACAGGCTGGGTTTGAAAAATAACAGATATGAGCTGATTGGCTGATTGTTTATTACTCTTCACTTTTTCACTTTTTGAAGCTTGATACTGTACATCTGGCCCCTATTTATATAATATGTTATTTTAATAAGGTGCTTTTTACAAATTGGACTACTACATAAATATCTACAATATTTATAACATTTATAAGGGGTTGAGTTTGTGCTGTGTGAGAGGCGCTCACTAGGCTTGACAGGAGCTTAGGAGTAGCAGTGCTGGGCTGTCCCGGAGTCAGCGTAGGATGCTGAAAAATGTACATTACAGAAGTAAGGCAGCTGTTAAGCTGCCAGGATTCAAACAGACGCTACACTGATAACGTAGCTTATAGAAGTAAGGCAGTTTGGCAAGCTGCCAAGATTCATAGATAGAGTGGCACGCACTGCCGCCGTGAAACTGAACAAGTACAAAAATATATAATGTATCAAAAAATATCAAATATCAAATGTCTATTTAAATAAAATCTCATGACAATTGTTGGTACTTATGTATTATCTGGGCTCCCATGTTAAATGCACCCCATTTTTTCATACCCCTACTATCCAACTACGCATGGAGTTGATTTTATATAGTGTGGCGAGCGCAGCGAGCCACCGTGCCCGAAGCGTGGTGAGCGCAGCGGTCTCATAAGAAAAACGGGAGCCCAGATATTGCATAAGTACCCAATTTTTTCCTAACTTTTTACAATTTAAATTTTTAATGTCTGAGTCATAGTGTAATACAGTACAGTTGGGATTCACTCGGAAAGGCACAATCACTCTCTAATTGACAAAACCATATGCACTGCAGGTGGTGCTGATGTAACATGTGCAGAGATAGTTAGATTTGGGTGTTTTATTATTTCTGTGCAGGGTAAATACTGGCTGTTTTATTTATACACTGCAATATAGATATCAGTTTGAAGTACACCCCCACCCAAATCTAAAGGGCAGTACACACGGAGCGATCCTTCTAAGCGATTTTGACTATAGTCAAAATTGCTTAGAAGGTTAGTAAAGATCTCTGTCAAGGTTAGACAAATCTCCCTATAATATCGCTTAGTAAAAAAGAGTTTTCAGGCAAGAATATTTTGACTACATCACTGGCTGTCTAGTCAAAATCACTGCTATTCACTGCTGAGGGAGATATTCACTAGGCGATCTGCAATGAATACCAATCATGTATGTTAATTCTAGTATAGTCAAAATCGCCCATAGACAAAATTGCTTAGTCAAAATTGCTGGTGCATTTAGTCAAATCGCTTAGTCAAAATCGCTGTTGTATCTAGTCAAAACGCTTAGTCAAAATCGCTTAGCTAAAGTAGCTCACTAGCAAAAATCGCTTGGTGTGTACACCCCTTCACTCTCTCTGCAAATGTTACATGAGCCCCACCAGCAGTGCATATGGTTTTGCCCATTAGTGAGTGATTGTGCCTTTCTGAGTGAATCAGATTAACCCCCATTGTACTATACATGAATGAATCAGGAGTCATTGATCAAAAAAAGTTGGCTCTTCATTTGTGATAGCTTGTCCTTTTATTATGCACACTTAAGCCTATTTTTATAGACATGATAGGATAACAAATAATCAATGCTGTTGAAGTGATGATGTTCCATGGAAGAGATCAGGGCTTCAAGTGGTACAGGAGAGGTGGTAGAACTGATTTCCATTTGCCACATAGTTTCCCTTCTTCTCCTCCCCCATTAGGCAGTGCTAGGGCCAGTGGTAGGGTTTGGCCACCCCCTGCAAACTATAATGCTTTTTCTGATATCATTTCTGCGCTGGGCCAAGGTGGAGGTTAAACTACTGTAGTTCCACCACACCATCAGATGTGATAGAACTCAGTTCCACAACCCCCCCCCCCACTTTAACCCTTGGGAAAGGCAAAGTTTCTACAGGAATGGGACTATTTCTGCAATGCAAATATAAGGTTTCACCATGCAGGAAAGAATATTTTGATAAACTGTAAAGTGTGCAGAGCTTGTTGATACTTTTCCATTGTAGCAGTTTACTTTTTCTTACTTTGTTTTTATTTCCCAAAATGTAAAGTAAGGTTATGAGATGCTTTTAAGGATAATTACTATTGATAGAGCATTAATTGAGATCAAACAATGCAAACTAAGTTTTAAATAGTAACATTCAAAATAATGATAGCCCTAAAAGTTGTTAAAGACATCTAGCAAGCTCCAATTACCATTCTTAACACAGAATGTTGTTGCTTTAATTTCCCCATTTTTTTTTTTAAATGATAAAGCATGAAGTGATTGCACCAGTTTCCAGATGTTTGGACTGCACACATGCAGGACCCATCCTGTGCATGTGTAGGACGGGTTTTGCAGTCGCATCTCTATAATGATTTACAGGTAGAGACATTCATAGGGAGGGGCAGACGGTGTTTCCAGAAATGGTGGCCAGTCAATCTACAGTCTGACTCTGGCACAATATGTGGTGTTTCCAAACTATGCACACATTTACAAAATTTTAGAGCCATATGTATCAAGTTTCAATAAGTGATAAAGTGAGGAGTGATAACCACCAGCTAATCAGCTCCTACCTGTCATGTTACAGGCTGGGTTTGAAAAATAACAGATATGAGCTGATTGGCTGATTGTTTATTACTCTTCACTTTTTCACTTTTTGAAGCTTGATACTGTACATCTGGCCCCTATTTATATAATATGTTATTTTAATAAGGTGCTTTTTACAAATTGGACTACTGCATAAATATCTACAATATTTATAACATTTATAAGGGGTTGAGTTTTGTTCAAACATTTCAAAAGAATCCTTTTGAATGTGAAGTTGAGCTGTTTAGATTTCACAGACAGCTCAAATTGAAAGATTATTTTGCCATTTACCCTTCTAATACTCTAACTGAGGATATTAATCCATTCAAGACCTGATCCCATTTTGACCCCCTACCAATAACCCCTCAATTGAGACATATATGCATTTATTCAGACAGGAAATTATCCCACAGACAAGAACATGACAAGAACAACTTGCACTTGGTACTTTTAAAAATAACCCAGACATAATGATCTGCCCCGCGGACAAAGGCGGGGCAGTTGTCATTATGGATCGACTAAAATACATAGGAGAGGTATCACAGAAGTTAAATGATACCACATGCTACCAACAACTGGCATCAGACCCCACCATACCATACCATATAAATACAAAAGAGCTTGACTCAATTCTACAAATGGGTTTTGTGAATTGCTGGGTTGATGATGGCACTCTGGGATTTTTAATGCAGGAGTTTCCCAGGGTGCCATTGATATATATTCAACCTAAGATCCATAAGTCGTTAGTCTCCCCTCCAGGGAAGCCAATAATTTCTTTGGGTCATTATCTCAGCCAGTATCCCAATACATTGATTATTTTCGTCAGGATGTAGTTCAGAAAACACATTATTGGTTAAGGGATGCATCCCATTTTTTGAATAGGCTAGAACAATTTGTTAAGCCAACCTCAGAATACATCTTAGTAACATTAAATGTCACTTCACTCTATACTAACATCGGGCATGATGAGGGAGTGACAGCAGTGAAGAAATACATTGAATCCAGTCCAAACTATGTAGGACTCCCATTTGAGATTTTGTTGTTACTTTTGAAATTTATTTTGCGTAAATATTATTTTATGTTTGATAATGCATTCTTTTTTACAATTGCAGGGCACAGCGATGGGGTGCAATGTGGTCCCTTCATATGCCAACCTGTTTATGTTTGATTTTGAGCGTAAGAACATCATGGAAGATTTACAGTTTTCTAAGTTTATTGCTCTTTATTTTCATTTTATTGATGATTTATTCATGGTGTGGACTAAATCTCGAGAGCTATTGGATACGTTTATTGTAAAACTTAGCTCATTACCTAGCACCATCAAATTCACCTGTACTACAAGTAAGGAGAGTATTTCATTTTTTGAATGTGCAAGTTTCCTTGACTATGGATGGGTTTAAAACCAGACTATGGCCCTTATTCTGATCGGTGCGGATATTCCCGCATTCTTACGGAGCGGTCCGCACGCCACGGTGTTCTGCCGCGTGCGGCCATCGTCCGTAGAAACGCCCACGGGTCCTCCGCATTCGGACGGACTCACTCTTTAAGAACAAGGCGTGTTTACGGACGACATACAAACCATGCGTGTGCGGGAGAAACACTCAGATTCTGCACGGTATTACAGAGTATTACAGAGTATGCTCGGGAATACCGCATCCGAACGGGAGCCAAGCGGTGCTACCGCACGTAAGCGGAGTATTTACGCCAAACAACCCACTATTATGTATCTTCTGCAATACATCACATGACCCACTTATTCAATTACCTATCCTCATAAAAAACTGCTTATTTGGAATTGGAATCAATTAGATGCCAATATATCCTTACAAGCATGCCTAACACATGCATTGCACACATTAACCCTTACAGCAATTGAAGCAGCAATGGTTTCAATTAAAGCACTGACAAGCGTCCTATTAGTGAGTAATGAGTAAAGGAGTCGATTCTATTGGGTTCAGGTGTTAATGCTTGTAGTCATTAGGCGTACGTTCGCCTACCGCATGAACGAGTGGTGTCCGCAAAGCAATAGTACACTTGTGGACACCGCACATTTCTTCCCTTTTTGATCGCGTGCATTCGGAGTGCTATCCGAATGTACGCCCCCCAACATAAGTGTACTCCCCCGTGTCCGCCCATGTTTCCTCCCCGTTTTGCCCACTTTGAAACTACGCCCATGTGTCATTCCGCATGACGCCCATAATACGCCCATATTTCCCGACTGATTGCGGGGAATAGTTTTGTACGGGATTTGGCCGAACAGGTACGGAGTCAAGGCGTGGCACATGCGCGTTGCATTCTCCACGCATGCGCCGACGCCGTAAAGACGCGATCCGAAAGTATGCGGTAAAGTACGCGTCAATCAGAATAAGGGCCTATATAAGAAACCAATGGACAAAAATAGCCTGTTAATAGTTTTCACCCACAACCCTTTTAAGCAAGGTTTGTTGTTATCACAGCTTGTTAGAGCTGTGAGGATTACATCAGGTCATAATGATTTGGTCAAAACCCTAGATGAAATGGGACAATGTTTTTTGTCATGGGGATACGATCATAAAGAAGTTACACTGGCCAAAGAGAGATTACTAATACTTAGACATGAGGATCTATGGATAAGCACTGAAAAAGTCAAAGAGAATAATCGATTGGTGTTTCCCAATACTTAATCGATCACTTCGGGTGCACTACGGGGTGCCATACTACAGATTTGGCATATTTTACAGATGGACCCGGTGATTTGCAAAGATTGCGAGAAATGTCCACTGTTTTGCTACAAAAGGAACCCTAACATCAGGCAACAAGTGGTACTCACTGATGTTGTACCTAAATCAATAAGGGGCAACAGCTGGTTGGATACCGGAAAGAGTGCTAGAAGATGCACTGGATGTGTCAACTGTAAATATGTACTCACAGGCAGTAGCTGGCAGCATCCACAAAGTGGCCAAGAATACCAACTAAACTCCATATGGACTGCACCACTAAGTTTATGGTTTATGTGATCCAATACCCCTGTAAAATTATTTGGTACTCTTTACCTAGAACGGCGCCCACGATTTTGATCTTAGGCATCACAAGGTAAAAAATCGCGTCGGTCGCATCGCATGCGGCCAAAAAATCGCATGCGATGCGACCGACGCGATTACAGTGATTTTACATAGGGAACATAGGTATCCGCGTCCCCTCGCGGGCTTCACAGGTATCCGCGTTCGCTCGCAACGCTTCGGCCTTGGTGGCTCGCTGCGCTCGCCACACTTTCTATTCTCAACTCCACGCCGACGTGGATAGTGGGGGTATGAAAAGGTCGGAGGGCGCATACCGCCGTCCCTCGCGGGCTCGCTGCGCTCGCCACGCTTCGGGTTGACGTTGATCGTGGGGTGGCATTAACAATTGGGGGGGGGGGCATTTCACACTTCAGGGTGGCTATTTGGGGTCTGTGGGCCATTTAACATTGTTCCCTATGTAAAATCGGGTCAATTGGGCCATTTAACATCGTTCCCTATGTAAAATCGTGGTAATCGCGTCGGTCGCATCGCACGCGTTTTTTGGCCGCATGCGATGAGACCGACGCGATTTACATTTTAACATGCATTTCTATGTAAAATCGCAGGCATCGCATCGGTCGCATCGCATGCCATTATAATGGCATGCGATGTACATGCGATGCCCGCGATGGGCGCCGTTCTAGGTAAAGAGTACCAATTATTTATGTGGGAAAGACTGTCTGTATGTTAAAGGACCGCATCAATGTTCATCAATTAAAAAAGCGCTGAATCATATTGATGGCAATACCCCTCCAATAGCGTGCCATTTTGCGAACAGTGGTCACTCCATGAAGGACTTTACATTCTTACCCTTCGATTATGTGCCATCCCTCCATAGAGAAGGTGATCAACACAAATTGCTATTACAGAGGGAAAGCTATTGGACCTATACATTACAGGCTATGACGCCTGTGGGAGGAAATTAATTGGTCCGTATTTCTCTCAAGTGATGTTGATGGTTCTAAGATTGTTACTAGAAAGTGAATATTATTGTATTATTGGATTATGAGTAATTGATCAGCATGTAATGCCTTCTTCGTAGTTTTTTCTTTTTTTATTGTTTTATTTTTGTCTTGTCTGTATTATTTTTGTTAAATTTTTACTTATTGTATGTTGCCATGGCAGCATTGCATGAATATGAATTATCAGTTAGTTTAAAATGACCTGGGGATTATCCATAGTTAAGGAATCCTGTTTAGGTAGCATTTGCAATGTATATCTGTATTCTGCAGCTAACTACCTGTATAGCTGCTTATGGTTACCACCACTTCTGGGACATGGGACCCTGTTTCTGCTCCCCTGAAACTAGGATATTTGAGACTGGTGCTGGGTGACGTCACTTCCAGGACACCGCCACCATGTGTCTCATATGGAGGAGCCGAAGGGGAGTGGGTGACACCATTACAGTGATTACATTGCTATATTTAATTCTGTGACCTGCCACCCCACCATTATACCACTGGGAGTGTTCAATTCCCCTATTGACATTATATTAAATTATATTAATATTTATAAAATTATCTGCATAATTTTAATTAAGCTTAATTAATAGGCTGCTCTATAACTAAAATATTCAGAACAAAAAAAAAAAAAACATTTCAGATGGTCATACACTAGGATGATCTCAGGCTCTAATGCACAAATTTGATGGGATCTGCGATCGATTGTGTGCACATAGTGAGGTATATTGGTATGATGTGTGGTCCTGCGGGTCGAAAGGCTGATCCATACTGCTGAACTTATGATCCATCGGCTTTGCCTGCGGTCTTAAGCACATCATACTATATGTGCTTGTAAAGCACATGCGATCGATCTGCATACAATCAAGTTGTATGCAGGCTGTTCTGATGTACAGTATGGCCAGTATAAGATACAATAAATTTGGGCAACCAGTGGCTAACTACCACTCCGCAGCCCAAGCGGTCGCGGGGGGGAGCAGCCACCGCTGGGGCGCAAGACCACGGTGCTAGGCTTCCAGACAGCGTGCCAGAAGTCCCAAGTGAGAGAAGTCTGCAGCAGCTGCCAATAAAATATGCAGACTTCTCTATCTGGCTATCTGTGTGAGGACGCTCATTGACCCGCCCCATGAACCTCCCATGGGGCGGGTCACTGAGCGTCCTCACACTGTCCAGACAGCCAGAGAGCTCCCCTGCTACCCAGTCGCCGCTCCCCCTTTACCGTGGCCGGCCGCCGCTCCTTCCTCGCTGCTCATTGTAGAGAGCAGGATGCTTTCCTTCCGGATGCATAAAAGCAGCGCAGGTACTGTTTATTGTGTACCTGCGCTGTCCGTGCGTGAGGTTTTGGCCGATGCTGCAGCTGTGCGCGTCACTGAGTATACTATGCCCATAAGTGGGTGCGCTGCTGCAAGTGCCGTGCTGCCCCCTGCACTGGGTGTTACTTCTCAGTGCGCTACTGCTGTGGGTGCCGTGCTGCCCCCTGTACCGGTTCCCTCGGTGCGCTGCTTCTGCGTGGGTGTTTGTTTAAAAATTCTAGTTACTCCACTGTGGGCAACACTAAGGAAATGTCACTATAGTGTTACCTTAGTAACTGACTGAAATTACATTAAATTTTCTCTTTGTCTACTTTTCTGATTCATATCAAACAGAATGCCTTACTTAAATCTTACTTGGAGAAAATTTCAGTTCCACATAATTGATTACATGATTTAGTTACCAGAGGTTATGAATATATCTTCTCAACTGGTTTTCTATAGAACAGATGTCTGTTTTTTCCTCACACAAAGATAAGCCATGCTCAGTAGAGAAAGAAAGGGTGAATAAAATCATATCTAAGATTCTCCTCTGGATACTCCTGAATGACCTTGCTTTCAGGTTCAGAGAATGGATAAAACCTTTAAACCCCAAAAAGAATTAAGTGATCCTGTAAATGTAATTCAGAGGTACTAACAAATAAATGCCTGTGCAACAGAGTGTAAAAATGTGCAATAAAGGACAACGCTCCAGGATATACGCCATAAGAAAAAAGGAGAAACACCAAAAATATTAAATGATAAATGAAGGAATATAGATTGTAAACTTCACTGGGCCAGAGACTGATGTGATTGTTCAAATATTCTCTGTAAAGCGCTGCAGAATATGTGAGCGCTATATACTGTAAATAACTTAAACTAATAAATATATAACTAATCAAAAAATTGGTAAATAATGCATAGTATAATCTGTAATATACATATTATATGAACAGACAATGTGAATACTGTATGTTGAATCATTAATCTAGGAGTAATAAAATAACATGCCGATACTTGTTTCCTAGCACGGCGCCCATCGCATACCATACTTAGTGGTGTGCGATGCGATGCGATATTCATGGTAAATTAACAGGAGTGCTTGTACAATGAAATTTCACATAGCATTGCATGCCAGCAAATGGCATGCAGTGCGATTTTTAATTGCACAAGCACCCTGATGGGGGCTTACAATGTTAATTGAAACCCCATTGTCAACGCCACCCCCACTATCAATGGTACACGTCCTCCGACCTTTTCATACCCCCACTATCCACGTCGGCGTGGAGTTGTTTTTAGATGGTATGGTGAGCCACCGAGCCTGAAGCGTGGCGATGGGACGCGGAATACGAGCCCGAAGCATGGCGAGAGGATGCGGAATACATGTAAAGTAAACCGTGTCTGCTCGCCACGTTTCGGGCTCGGAGGCTCACTGCGCTCGCCACACTATCTACAATCAACTCCAAGCCGACTTGTATAGTGGGGGTATGAAAAGGTCGGAAGACGCGTACCACCGCCCCTCACGGGCTCGCTGCGCTCACCACGCTTCGGGTTGGCTTTGATAGTGGGGGTGGCGTTGCCAATGGGGGTGCATTTAACATTGAAAGCACCCATCAGGGTGCTTGTACAATTAAAAATCGCATCGCAACGCATGCATGGCATGCCGCTATATTGCATGTGATGCGATTGTATAAGATGTACTATGATCAAAATATTGGGCGCCGTGCTAGGAAACAAATATATTGTGCAGAGTTTAGCAGAAACCTAAAATGTACCAGATTCATAAAGTGAAAGGAAAACAAAATGATTTATGAAAAAAAATAAACCTTCTAAATATAATATTAACTCTTTTATTTACTGGTGAACAGAGGATTATACTTATGTAACTATTGAAAAGCGAGAGCTCTCTAACTGAATGTGAAAGAAAATACTTAATGTGCAAAATTCCTAGTTATACAAATCTCAAAGGTTAACCTAACCTTGAAGGTCTTTTTTCCATTTTAAAACTTTAAAATATTATCCAGTTCGTATAAAAGAAATAGCTAAAGCCTTATCAAGCTCAATTTTAAAGATGATACCTGCAGAACAAGTAACAATCAGAAAAAATTAGTCACAGAGGATAGTGACTATCCTCACAGAAACCTATGAAGACTAATTTGCCCTATTTACAAGCACTGAAAGCTTCAAATAAACAATCATTTTAATTTCTAACACTCCCCTGTATTCTTTCTTATGAAAGCCCATGGGGTATATTTACTTAAATGCAGGATTTTAGGAGTGGAGATGTTGCCCGTGACAACCAATCAGAGTATATTTATCATTTATCTAGCACCTACTAGAAGATAATAGTTAGAATCTGATTTAATGTGTTTCTGGTAACATCTTCACTCTAAAATGGCACCAAAAGACTCAATTGGAGCTATATGCATTATGCGCGTACAATGTACACCTCACCCATTAGAACACTTATAGAAAAGATATGCACTAAGGCCCCATATAAGGTACCTTTATACGGTTTACCTTATATACTCAAGTATAAGTCGACCCGAATATAAGCCGAGGCACCTAATTTTACCACAAAAAACTGGGAAAACGTATTGGCTCGAGTATAAGCCTAGGGTGGGAAATGCAGCAGCTTCTGTTACATTTTCCTGTATAATAATACCAGGACACCACAGGCTGCTCCACCTGCATAATAACAGGTCACAATGTAGGCTTCTCACCCTGCATAGGAAACCCCAGACTGCTCCCCCTGCATAGGACACCACAAGCTGCTCCCCCTGCATAGGACACCACAGGCTGCTCCCCCTGCACAGGATACCACAGGCTGCTTCCTCTGCACAGGATACCACAGGCTGCTCCCCCTGCATAGGACACCACAGACTGCTCCCCCTGCATAGGACACCACGGGCTGCTTTCCCTGCACTGCAACTGAATTTGAGAGTTACAGTCTGTACATTCCCTAGAAAATAGTGAAATCACTAATTGCATATGTCTGAGGGGGGGAGCAGCCGCCGCTGACCTTCTCCAGCGTCTCATCCACTGGAGGGGTTGCGTGCGGCTGCCACTGACCTGCTCCTGGGGATTGGGGGTGCGCCGCTGACCACTGCTCCATGGGGGGTGGGGGGTTGCGCGGCGGCCGCCGCTGCTGACCTGCTCCTACGTCCAGCCATCCAACTCCACGGCGCTGCCCGGCTCCACTCTACAGTGGCCAGGCCTCCTGCACTAGACATGTGCTCAGTGCAAGAGGCTGGCGGCCATGTTGCCGTAGCCGCGCCTATAAAAAAAGCCACTGACTCAAGTAGCCGAGGTGGGCTTTTTCAGCAAAAAAAAAAGGCTGAAAAACTCGGCTTATACTTGAGTATATACTGTATATTAAAATAAACATATATACTATTAAACACAAGCAATTTGACACATGTCTCCCCTCCCTCCTACCATATATGTATATGGACTAAATCTTTAAAATAATTATGTGTATTTCTTGTTGGTTATAATTATTGAGACATCGATAAAAAGCGAGAAAAGCGTTCTCTATCTTCTAAAAGCAGATATTGGGATATGTTTATATGTATCTGTATTTAATTTTTGAAAGATAGGAAAGTGGGTTAAAACAGGAGGACAAATGAACAAAGAGGCTTCTCCCACCTTCTCACTCTAGAGATTGAATTTAAGGAAGAGGAGATTATAACATCTGATAGGAAGGAAGAGAAGGGGGAGAAATATAAAAGAGAGTATGATAAAGTAATATATGTGAATTTTGATCCTCTATTAGGTAAACTTTGATATGGTGATGTAATCATGACCCACAATCTGGGAAATTATGTATTTTATGTTTATATGTGAAGAAATACCAAAAATAAAAAAGTTATTAAAAAAATAAAACTTCATTTTTAAAAACCCAAACCTTAGTAAATATACCCTCGTGACTTGTCCAAGATACATTTTGCCAAAAATGTATTCCAAAATCTATGAATACTAATACAAGTGACATCCAAACAAATCACATTCTTAATGGAGTTAGTTCAACTACAATGTTTACTTTTTCTAATCACAAAGACTCAAACACTTGGGGCGAGATGCACTAAGTCTTGAAAAGTGAGAGAATGGAGAGTTTTATACCCCTAGCCAATCAGCTCCAAACTCATATTTCAAACACAGCCAGTAACATGATAGTTAGGAGCTGATTGGCTGGTTGTTTATCACTCTCCATTTGATCACTTTTCAAGTTTTATACATCTGGCCCTTGTTATGAATGATAAAACTGTATGTACAATGTTGCTTCAGTCAATCAGCTTCTGACTGTCATATGTTAAACTCCTGTTATGAAAATGACTGATTAGCTAGATGCCATTTATCAGACATAACAATTTGTATAATTCACAATGAGTTTTATCACTTGTTGATAAATGGGCAACTAAGTTTTTTGAGATTGAACCTTGATAGGTACTGTATGTCCTGAACAGACAAAGCTTGAATTTTGAAATCTTAGCTGGGGTTAATTATAATTTGTTACATAATGTCCTCTGCTCAAAACCAGTGCGTGAACTACTAGGCAGACTATCTATGGCTTTTAACATTCACCTAATGTAGAACTTTTTCTGTTCAAATATTGTCCTTATGTCTTAGGGTGCGTACACATGGGGCGATTTATCGCCCCCGGCGATATATTGCAGGGCGATATATCGGTCAATGCCCCCTTTTCATCGGCGACCAGAGATGGTCGCTGATGAAAATAAACCTGTAGTGCCGCAGAGGTAATCAGCTGGTCGCAGGAGCAAGCTCCTGCAACTAGCGATTAGAACGGGGCTGAAAACAGGAGCACGCACCTGGCGATTCATCGCTGGGGCACACTCCCATCACTTGCAATATGGTCGCCAGCGACCATATTCCCAGCGATATCAGCCCCTATCGCTGTCGTGTGTACACGGCTTAAGAAATACATCAGTGACCAGTATGACTATTATTATTATTATTATTATTATTATTATTATTATTATTATTATTATTATTATTATACTTTGAGTATATGATGACACCCATTTACAGAGTACATGAATGAATAAGCAAATTTGGAAACAGTGACTTAAAGTTGTATACAATAGAGGACAAGTACATGGTACATAAACATAGTGGCATCTGCAGACAACACTGAAAATAAGTATCAGGGTGGCAGAAAACCACAGGATTTGATGAAGTCTTACTTTTCAGATGGCTGCTATCCGCTGAATTGGGGGTGGACACTGATGTCATATGACGTTAGCCACCATCCCCGATGATGTATGGGCATGCCTGCATTCACAAGGGTACGCCCAGCATTTCTATGGAAACGATCACTGTTTTTGTGAGCATGCCTATAAAATGTTGGGCAGTCCCCTGCACCTGCCCCCCACCATTCAGTGAGCGAACACCCCTGCGAGTGTGAAACTTATGCTTGCAAAACCCCCATCATCGGGATCAGGGACAAATTTGGACCTGAACGAACAGGTCTGAATCGGTACCTTTGTACCAAAGATTTCAATAATACAGCAATAGAAAAATCACACAGAAAATAAAAGAAATAGAATAAGACATAAGTTGGCATAAAAAGCATACTTCAGAATTGGTGCAAACATTTCAGATAACATCTTCTACAGATACATTTTTCACTCACAAAAGGTACCAGATGCGTTAGCCTTCTTAACCACACATACCTATCACTGTTTAACTGTACCTAACTGGCTGTTGCACAGCAATGCAAGTCAAATTCCTAGTATGCGCAAGTATACATGGCCAAAGTTGATTCTGATATGTAGGATTACCTAGGGGGAATATGCCTTGCCCGGAAAAGAGGGCACAAAAAGGGTGTTGCAGTGTCTCAAGGCTAGCAGCAGGCCCCGACATAAGTCATGTCCATGTATTTTTCATCCCACCCTCAAGCATACCAGGCAAGTCAGCCATGTTGGGTGCACTGTGAAGGTTACAATATGTGGGGGAGATAAGACATAGAGGGACCCAAGGAATTTATGCAAAAACTAACACGTGTTATATATCATAAGACCTGTATGAACAAATCCACATCCTGCTGGAACCATTTGAGGCAGATATCTGGGGTTGCTGCTGGCAGGTTGTGCAAATAATGGAGGTACAGCATACAGGTGGAGGCATAGGGTGGATGCATGCTCACAGACCTCCCATCCTCTACATCCTAATTTATCATAACCCTATATGCTTTAGAATTACTCCAGTGTCATAAAATAACAGAATATATAGTGGAAGATGTAAAACATATTTTGGTGTTAATTTATTGTGACTTTTTTTTCAGCTTGACTACACTCTATGTAGCTTCTTATCTTTGAAGGACTTCTTCAAACAGCAAGTGTATTGTAAAGGTTGTGAGCTAAGCTGCCCATTTTTTGGTTCACGGTCTGTTTTCTTTTGACAACTGTGAATAGACTGTAAATTTTACCCAGTGCAGTCAGTGGGATTAATGAGATCTACAGGCAACTTGTTTTACAATGAAAGTTGGTATCAAAGCTGTATAAAGCCTACTCCTTAACAATCTTTCAGAATGTATAGATCAAAGTTCCAAACTGTATCAGCTCCCAACTTCACTAAAGTATATAGCCATTTAAGCAGAAAAGTTCTTACAGATGTTGACAACACTATGCATAACACGGATTGTTTCCACATTAAAAAGGATTAATTTAATTTCTGTGAATATGATGTATGCTAATTGATTAGAAAAGAGAAAGCAGCTGCATTTTGGCTCTGATTACCATTAACAATACCTTCATGATTTCTTTAATATTGCACACACACAGGCCTAAAACAATAAATAATATCAGCTTTAATTACTCTTACGTAACTTAGCAATGAAATGCACTTTTATGACATCTTTCAATGCACATAATAAAAAATCTTCTAATGACTGTATGCATAATTTAAATAATTGGCTGTAGTATTTATATTTACTAGATGTACAGTACATGTACTTGTAAAACATAACATTGCAAAGATAACGCTTATAATAGTTATCCATGTTTCTTTTGTACTGTATCAAGAAAGTAAATTAATGAAAGAGAAATTTAAGGTTATCATAAATGTTTTAAAATCTTTTTGTGTAAAGTTAAACCCAATGTGAAACTGAATTAATTTGTGAATTAGAGCACATACTCTAGCAGAACAACATGATTGAATTCATTTGTGAATCAGAGCGCATATTGGAACAATGCATGCAAAGAGAACATTTACTCTCCTACAGTACACTGAAACAGTATTGGTTTTCTTTAAAAATATAACACATTTTAATGAAAATAACTATACTGTATTGTATTTTTTAAATGTGTTTCTTGTAAAAATGTCAGCAGTAAAACGATCTCTGTCAGTGCTGAGTATAGCTGTACGCTATATAACATCAAGCACCTAAATGGCCCCTTTCAGTGGCGCACGCAGGGGGGTTTCTGAGTACACAGAAACCCTCCAAGGAGTCTAAGCTGAGGGTCTAAGCTGAGGGTCCCCTTTTTCCATGGGTACAAGAGTTAAAAAAATCGACCCTTGGGAACCGGAGATATCTGACTTCAAAGCAGTGGTCCCCATCCAAGCCTGTTAATTGCTCTTCCCAGTCAGATATTTCAGGTTCTGTCTGACTTAAGCTGTTTACACATGGTGCGATTTGGTCGCTGAGCGATTTTGACTTAAAATTGCTCAGCAATATATTGCTCAGTGTACTGTTTTCATCAGCGACCAGCGATTTTGGCTGAGAATTGCAAGCTATTCTGTCTCATTCTGTCTCTACCTCATTTTGACTAGAAATCGCTGGTCGCCAGCGATTTTTAGCCATAATCAGAGGAGCATGCTCCTGCGACCAGCGACCATGAAGGGCTGACAGCGGGAGCGCTAAGGAAGTTCATTTATTTATATATGCAAAGTCTATCTAATTTATTCATTTCGCATGCAACCAATAATTGAATGTCCAGATTTATAATCAATGAATATTATTTATAAGTGTAACCAGATGAAACTGTATCATGGATAATAAATATAACAATACAGGTATTATACATAATAACGATTATTGCTCCAGCATCCTTAAATAAAGCTACCCTCAGTGATAAATATATATGAATGTGAAATACAGTGCTGTGGGGGGGGCGTGGCTATGAGGCAGCCGCCATCTTATAATAACTAATTGTCAGCCATCTTAGCCAGAACACATGTTGGTTTGCCGCATGGCATTCGGCCATCTTAGATTCCCCTACATAGCACACAAAGGAAACCTTAGCAAAAGACTAATAACTTCCGCCTGGCAATCACACATAAACTGACTGTACGTTCATAATTTCTATTCACAACATTTACTCCAAATTAACCTCTAACCTGCATCATGCGATACTCACAATCCTGACTATAACTTGCACATCCATCAAACACATTAAACCTGTTGCATACACAATTAATATATCATTAATCTACCATGTACTTCTGTACAGAACACTTAAATATCACTATACAATCTAAGGACTAATCATACCCTGATCACATCACATGCCATTACACACACAATCCGAGCATCACATGCTAACAACATTTGTTTCATATAAGTTGGTTTTCTCTGCTGGTTTATCTAGATATTCTCACTGGATATTACACAAAGCATTCACACTCTCCAATACAAAGAGTCCATACATGTTCACGCATAGCCTTACACATGCATTCAAATACCAAGAATCCAGACAATAGTGGACTACCCTCACAGCACATGTTTCTTACAGTTACATCCGATTATCTAGATACTCTAGCCAGACAATATACTTTAAAAGCTTTCAGTTTTACAACCACACTTGGACACACAGTGGCTAGTTTAAATATCCAGACACATAGCAGACAAAAGGAAGCTATTTACACTCCTTGCATACAAAAGATCCAGGAACTAGGCCTCTGCTTTGCCACATGTAAACGTACACGGCTATATCTACCAATTTAAGCATGTCTATCCTTTTTCTACCAACCGCTGCTATACGTAGCCACCGTTAAAACACATCATACTACTCATACAATGAAATACAACATTCCTGGCTATGTATTATTGAAGCTAGAATACATCTTTCCTATATCTCACACGGAGCTCTCTGCATCATATTTCTCCTAAACATCCAGTCCATTAATCATATCCTAGTCCTGGCACACAATTCAGTTTGATGATACATATTTACTTATCACATCCAAATCCATATGTTATGGAAGGAACATCCCGGTGAAGCCAGACCCATCCTCTCTGTGTCACCTTCGAACAGCAAGTGGCTGTTTGGTTTTCTCTTGCTTCCCAAGAGAACTCTCGGGGGAGGGGAGAATCCATTCATTCACCTGGTATCACTAGCCTATAGACACGCCCCCTGATACTGTATTTCCTGGCTGGTTTAGCTGGTGTTTTGGGAATGTTAATGACTTCATCTCTAATGCTGGTTTTTCTGTGACTAACTTATGTGAACGTATAATTTGTATAACATGTGAGTGCGACATGATATGAAATTCTAATAACTATCATCTGACAGCTAGTGTAATTTCGCTCATTTAGAGACCAAGCATGACATCTATGCTGGAATGTGTAACTTAATATGCAATATTTCCTGGCTTATGGGATAAAATGATTATGTATCCCTGACTATATTAATGTTATGGGCATGGTTATAATTATGATTATGGAAATTATATGCTGGGAAAAATTAGGCATTGACAGCGCGCTCCTAGCAATTTATCTCCCACAGCACATGAAATCACTGGCAATATGGTCGCTCAGCGACCATATTGCCAGCGATATGTGCTGAAATCACCCCTGTATGTGCACAGCTTTAGATTTTTTCTGAGGGTATATTCCAAAAGCTCCCCCTTTGATGGACACTAGTAGCTTGTCTCTAATATTCCAAGAACCAGAGATATCAGCCTTCCAGCAGCTGGTTACTGCTGCAGCTCCACACACAAAAATTAGGCATTGACAGTTGTCCCTTTGACAGTATATAAAACTGTCACATTAAAATTAATAATGCATAATTTCCGCATTAATTTTCATAATTCATAAAATTTCAATATTTTTCATAAAAATATTTTTCATTGATAAAAAAAAGATTTTTAAAGGGTGGAACTTATGTGTATGTGTAGAAAGAAGGGGATGTATCATTTTTGCGCAATGGCTTAATCCGAGATTAATAATAAATGGGGGAGTGCATTTACTTGTAGGGCCACAGCCCAGACACACACGACTGAATGATACATTTGGGGAATGTATGTGTAGTCTATGTGGGTGTAGTGTTCCTGCATAGGTGTTGTGTTACCTACCGCAGGGTGTACAGGGGTGAACACTTTCATATGTCCTACAAAGGATGCTGGGAAAACATGGATGAACAACATAACAAAAAAACAATTTAACAGAGTATTATAAAGATTTCCTGAAAGAGTGGAGAACAGTCATTTCTCCTAGTGCAGTTAGTGGGCTAAAAACCCGGCTAGACCTCCCAGGATAAAAACCGTCTAACGCACTTTTGGGTCATTCCTAGTGTCTCTTGACATTAAAACTAAGGGCCAAAAAAAAAGTCTCTAGTGGGTCTTCTGCTCATCACGACGTGGGGTCGTCTAGGGGTCATCATTCTCTTGGTCGGCTTGTATATTTCGTCGGCTCTTGGGGCTTTCTAGCTGGGTTCCTGTCCAGTCATCTGTCGGTATCCAAGTCGTCATCTCGAGGACCATCGTCTGTCTACGGCTGGGCTTGTCTTTTCTTATCCATTGCAACTGTAGGAAAAAGAAGTATCAATATCTTTGCATTTCTACCTATTTTCCCTACCATTCTTGGCTTCTTGTATTCCATCCGATCCACTTGTAGACTTCCGATAGTTCTGTCGTCGACTTGTTTCCCTGCAGAGACATAAACAGAAAGAACTTCCCAAGCGTTAAAAGTATCCCGCCTCCCACATCTGCGAAGCTTCTACACTCTAGAGTGCTACAGTTTAACCCTCGCCTTACTGTCTTTTGACACTAGGTGGCGCTCTAATTTATTTAAGGGTATTTCTACCCTGTACTACCAAACTTCTTTCAATTTAACCTCTATATCACTCCATATATTACAAATACAGTTTTCTGAGCCAGATAATCTGTGTTCTTCTTCGGGAAAAATGTGACTAGAGGAAATCTGAGATATTCAGAATATTCAATCTCTCATTTTCCTCTTCTCTGTCTAATCACTAGGGACTATCAGTTACTTGACATCTGGACCTAACACTATCAATATCTTGAGATTTTTAAATCTCATTTAAAAACTCTGTTATATATCTCGTTGTCTAGGGGATGAAACTTTTTCAATGTTAGGTCCATATGCTCTCCATGCAATTAGGAGCAACAGGGGTTTCCAAATCCAATGCGTCACATTTGACCGGGTCCAATCACAGCTCTTTCCGGCTTAACTAAACAACAAACAGAAAAACAAATCCTTAGACACCTTACACGACATATGTCTGATTCTGAGAACCATCAAAACAAACAATGACAATCAAACAAACAAAAGAGAGTACGTATAGACTAACTTCCATTTCTCCTTACTTGATTCCTAAGAATCTGGACTGACAATTACATCACATACAAGTCACCACTAGGTGGCTATTAACTTTTAACCACTTCCCTATATCTATGTGTTTACATACATATGTGTCATGGGAACTATATGTCATGTAATGAACAAGCATGTTTCAAAACAAATTTCCCAATACGTCGTTACCCTGGTACCGAGGGCGGATCGTATGCAGTACTCCTTTGAATAGAACATGTTATCTTGTTCTCTACCTTTCCTTGTGTTCTATACCTGTATGTCTTACCATAGTCTAAACCTTCATGTGTTCGCTGTAATATTGTGTTCTACTCTTAAATCTTTAATCTACTTGCTGAAAGGGGAGAAAGAAAGTTTAGGAGTCTTTCTAGTTACCGTTCTTCATTTGGGTGACATCTCTGCTTCTGTATACCTACAGCAGTTATTAACCTGGGGATGTAATTAATTTCAAATGCAATTTGGCATTCTCAATTTATCTTGTTACCTTAATACTTATTACCTGAGTCAGTGTGAAACCAGTATACCTACTTCTCCAGCTGTGTCAATTTGGCATTGACCGTACCGTCTCTTACCACTTGGGAAAAACAGCATCCTCTCTGGCTGTTTGACTCCGCCTTACATTTGACTTCTCTCGTCTCGGAGATGACAGCGGTCTTGAATATTACGTCAACACTTACTAATCCTTAACAAGGAGTTGACACAGGGTATAGGTTAGTCAGTTTCACAATTACATCAGACACTTTAGAATAACTGGTCCCATTATATACGAATGGGGGGGGTATTGCTATTCTGCATTTACAGTCTAATTGCACTTGTATCATCACTTTTCCTATTGCCATTTCCTATACCACAGTTTTAAACAAACACTATGCCTCTTCTTACCTCGCGTTGATGAGAGCAGACATATTTTCAATTCATATTGTGTAATTCATCCGGTTCGAAGCTGCCAGTACCTGGAAATTCTACTATCTATATCTTCGTCTTTTGGTGAGTTACTGCATTACTCACCTGTATGTCTATCTGACATCTCCATCCCTACGTATCACGTTATCACTGCGTGACCCGTTATTACCCATAATTACAGGAATAAACGTTCACAGCTAGTAGATACCGGTGGGTTATTACTTGTCTGAGAGCTCCCCAACCACTCACTTCTCCACATAATGACACTATTCCGCACCTAAGCGTGAAGCCCACTATGCGAGGTAATGTACTCAATCACCAAGCTCTCAACTAGCCGCGCACGTCTAGTTGACCTACAAGGTGCGGCCAGTCTCTCCAGGGCACAACAAACTTGTTTTCCTGTACCCCCAGAAACCGGAGGAGCTCAGCGGAATTCGAAGTTCCGATTTTCGCTCCTATACCCTTCCGGTAGACCAAAATAGGTAGGTCGACGGAAGGGGCAGTAAAAATGGGTACGTCGACTCGTACGTCGTCGCGTACCCCCGTGTGTCCTATTTCAACACACAATCCTTAGCGCTAAGGGCAATCCTTTCACCTCCCAGGAATTTCCACATCTGGGTACCATTCACTTTAACATTACTATCTATATTTCTGTACAGAAACATCCCATGGTTGGCAGCTCTTCTACTGGATGTCACACGAGTGTTCCCTTGACTATCAATGGGAATTTAATCAATACTATTTGAATTTCTTGAATTTTTGATCAATCCTGTTTGTACTCAATTTATCACTTAATTGTAATTATCACACAATTAATTATCACTACCCATCCTTGGGCATTTACCTGTACAGCGTACCTAGGCAATCACATGCGCCCGCACATGTGTCCATCACGCAAACAGTGTCTCATTGAGCGGCAGACGTTGACACCCATGTGTCTGAGTCCCGCCTTCTTTTGTATACTTTGCAAACATATTTGCACTTCTATTTAACTTAACTATTCAAGAAATCCAAATAGCACACTCTTTCTATAACATTTGTGGTTAGCAAGAATATGGCACTATGAATTTAACACCTCTTACAATACTGTAGATATCTCACATTCACAGGGGAAAACAAATGCAATTTTACTCTTAACAGGTACAAACTCCACACAGTACAATACCTCTTACCAGTTTTTCATGCACTTATGCATTTGGGATAAAGATCACAATAGTTACAAAAATAAATATTCTGTCTATTGAGCCTATTCAAAACTACAGTCTCTGCTGGGAGAGTATAAATGAACCATTCCTATTCAAACTCTCCCTTTGGCTATGGTTGTAAATCTATTGTCTCAACACCTTAATTTACATCTAAATACCCTCTGGCTGGCACTTTTAAAAGTTAAGGAATCTTTCTTTGCTGTGTTATATGCTTAGGAGAAATCTGTCTTTTAGCCTGGAATAAAAAAAAAAAAAAAATGTTATATATCATAACAATTAGTTTCAGGTTGAATACTTTATTTTTCTATTGACTTATGACTCAATCCTATCAATTATGGGAATGAAAGTTTACCATTAAACACTCTTAGCACTGTACACTTTAACACTGGCAATGCTTTCCACCTTGCCTACTATTCTCATTACCATATGTTGAAAGGTATACTAAAATAAAATAAATTTATTTAGTAGACATAGCATTTTTACCCAGAGTTCTTTGCAACATACAACTATACAATGGCTTTCTCAGGTTGAGATGGTCTGCAGTAAAATACCTGCAATTTATGGCTATACATTATTCCCTTATAATCCGCTTCTGCTGCAATTATAAAAGATGTGCATTTATTTAAAATTTGCACTGCTTATAAAACAATTCAAATTAAAAAAAAACAATTCAACCTGAAACAGCTCTTGCCAATCATATCTGACTATTATTTAAAAGATAAACATCAAAAGAGATACCATCACATGAGAGAAAACAAATTATTATAACATATATACTTATAGAATTGCATCTTGATATTTAAATATAAATAAATGCTTTTCCTTTTGTCCCAAAGTTCAAATTAGAGCTTTGCAATACTACAGATCCAACACAGGCCCCTAACCGGCAGTAATATGGAAACACACAAAACGCACCAGAAAAAATAAAAAAAACTTTTTCTTCTTTTCTGGCAGATGATCCCACACCTGCCGATATTCGCAAACCTGTGCATATCCGCACATTGTCAAATGCTTAATCCCGAGGACTGAGGCCCCATCTAAGGAAGTTCATTTATTTATATATGCAAAGTCTATCTAATTTATTCATTTCGCACGCAACCAATAATTGAATGTCCAGATTTATAATCAATGAATATTATTTATAAGTGTAACCAGATGAAACTGTATCATGGATAATAAATATAACAATACAGGTATTATACATAATAACGATTATTGCTCCAGCATCCTTAAATAAAGCTACCCTCAGTGATAAATATATATGAATGTGAAATACAGTGCTGTGGGGGGGGCGTGGCTATGAGGCAGCCGCCATCTTATAATAACTAATTGTCAGCCATCTTAGCCAGAACACATGTTGGTTTGCCGCATGGCATTCGGCCATCTTAGATTCCCCTACATAGCACACAAAGGAAACCTTAGCAAAAGACTAATAACTTCTGCCTGGCAATCACACATAAACTGACTGTACGTTCATAATTTCTATTCACAACATTTACTCCAAATTAACCTCTAACCTGCATCATGCGATACTCACAATCCTGACTATAACTTGCACATCCGTCAAACACATTAAACCTGTTGCATACACAATTAATATATCATTAATCTACCATGTACTTCTGTACAGAACACTTAAATATCACTATACAATCTAAGGACTAATCATACCCTGATCACATCACATGCCATTACACACACAATCCGAGCATCACATGCTAACAACATTTGTTTCATATAAGTTGGTTTTCTCTGCTGGTTTATCTAGATATTCTCACTGGATATTACACAAAGCATTCACACTCTCCAATACAAAGAGTCCATACATGTTCACGCATAGCCTTACACATGCATTCAAATACCAAGAATCCAGACAATAGTGGACTACCCTCACAGCACATGTTTCTTACAGTTACATCCGATTATCTAGATACTCTAGCCAGACAATATACTTTAAAAGCTTTCAGTTTTACAACCACACTTGGACACACAGTGGCTAGTTTAAATATCCAGACACATAGCAGACAAAAGGAAGCTATTTGCACTCCTTGCATACAAAAGATTCAGGAACTAGGCCTCTGCTTTGCCACATGTAAACGTACACGGCTATATCTACCAATTTAAGCATGTCTATCCTTTTTCTACCAACCGCTGCTATACGTAGCCACCGTGAAACACATCATACTACTCATACAATGAAATACAACATTCCTGGCTATGTATTATTGAAGCTAGAATACATCTTTCCTATATCTCACACGGAGCTCTCTGCATCATATTTCTCCTAAACATCCAGTCCATTAATCATATCCTAGTCCTGGCACACAATTCAGTTTGATGATACATATTTACTTATCACATCCAAATCCATATGTTATGGAAGGAACATCCCGGTGAAGCCAGACCCATCCTCTCTGTGTCACCTTCGAACAGCAAGTGGCTGTTTGGTTTTCTCTTGCTTCCCAAGAGAACTCTCGGGGGAGGGGAGAATCCATTCATTCACCTGGTATCACTAGCCTATAGACACGCCCCCTGATACTGTATTTCCTGGCTGGTTTAGCTGGTGTTTTGGGAATGTTAATGACTTCATCTCTAATGCTGGTTTTTCTGTGACTAACTTATGTGAACGTATAATTTGTATAACATGTGAGTGCGACATGATATGAAATTCTAATAACTATCATCTGACAGCTAGTGTAATTTCGCTCATTTAGAGACCAAGCATGACATCTATGCTGGAATGTGTAACTTAATATGCAATATTTCCTGGCTTATGGGATAAAATGATTATGTATCCCTGACTATATTAATGTTATGGGCATGGTTATAATTATGATTATGGAAATTATATGCTGGGAAAAATTAGGCATTGACAGCGCGCTCCTAGCAATTTATCTCCCACAGCACATGAAATCACTGGCAATATGGTCGCTCAGCGACCATATTGCCAGCGATATGTGCTGAAATCACCCCTGTATGTGCACAGCTTTAGATTTTTTCTGAGGGTATATTCCAAAAGCTCCCCCTTTGATGGACACTAGTAGCTTGTCTCTAATATTCCAAGAACCAGAGATATCAGCCTTCCAGCAGCTGGTTACTGCTGCAGCTCCACACACCTGGTATGTAGTTTTATATTCTCGTTGGCAGATTGCTCTGCATCCTGAACTCTGATACCCTAGTCCCCAATACCATGTGGTAGGTGGGATTCTCTACTTTTTAAATCCATTAAAATGTAAGAAATGTATTTCCCAGAACTGGATATATATGCAGTTAAGCAAGCTGTCCTCCCACCAGAAAATTATGAATAATAAGCTCACTCCACTATACACCCCTCCTCTGCGTATTAAACATCCTCTACCACCCTGGAAATTATGTATCAGGGCCCCTTCATTCAGCCAAATGCCCCCTTCTCCCACCCCATCGCCCACCATCTGTGCAGTAAAATGGTAATTAGTGGAAATTACTGATCCAGGCCCTACATGCTGAGCGGTTGATAAAATCCCACCTACCACCCGCGGGACATCAAAGCTTCCCCCACCCCTACCGCTGGAGGATCGATAGGGGCCCCAATACATTGCTATGCCCAGGGGTCTACACTGCTGTTGAAGCCCCTGTATGTATATATATATATATGTATGTATATGTATATATATATATATGTATACAGTATGTGTGTGTGTGTTGTGTGCACATATGTATATATATATATATATATATATATATATATAATTATTATTTATATACATTTGGTCTATCTGTAATACTTTAACTGACCCGGCATATACTGGGTCACCTAAGTGTCCATCTCCGCGCTTTGCTCCGCCCCTTTGGAAACCCCCTTCTGAAAATCCTGCATTTGCCCCTGCCTTTGGAGCTCCAAAGTTTTCAAATGACTACAGTAATAATAAATGGATCAATGCTGGCTCTGTCTCTTCTTATATGGCAGTAATGACTCTCTACCTGAGATAATTGTATCTCAATGAGGTATAATCCACTGCTTTGTTTAATGAATATGTTTCAAATTCCACAACATATCGTTTTCAGAAGGTTACCCTTCCTATCTACAGTATCTATCTCTTTATCTCTATCTATCTATACTATATACCTTTCTGACAGGATACTAACTACCCCCATGAGATCACTACTATCAAAAGGGTTATCATTCGTGCCCACTCACCCCCATGATACATTTGAGGCTTTCATTGACCTCTCTAAGTTTAGTTGGAAATTAAGACTCCACAAACAATTTGGAGATTCAGGATCTTTAGAACATACATCAACTTTTCGTCCTCCATCCTTGTATGATCCACCTTAGACAAACAGTTGCATATAACTTTGCTAGGTTAGTTGAGCATGAGATACAACACACCATAACAAAACCTAAATATGACAACTTATCCAGAGAAGAACGGATCACCCTAAGGGAATTAAAGCAAGACACCAACATTGTAGTAAGACAGGCGGACAAGGGTGGAGCAGTTGTTATTCAAAACTGGACCCAGTATAATGATGAAATCCTTCGCCAGTTGGCTGACACTGGGACTTACTGTCCACTCAAATAAAATCTGATTCCTGAATTTAAGAAAAAAGTTGACAGTTTACTCCACCTTGGTTTGACATCCAAATGGCTTATTTCCTATCCATCCTATATTATATACACTTCCCAGAATTTACACATGTCTAGAGAACCCACCAGGTAGACCCATAATCTCTGCCAGAGCATCACTATTTCAAACGTTAGCCATCTTCATGGACATGGACATCAACTTCAACCATTGGTCACTACCATTAACACTTACATTAGATACACATCCGATTTTATTGACAAATTAATGACCATTAATCTAACAAGTGAAACCATGGTGGCCACAATGGATGTCAGTTCTTTCTATAGTTCATTCCTCATAATGATGGATTACGTGTTTTGCGGAAAAAAATAAATGAACAAACGGCTCCTGCAATACCTACTGATTTCCTCGTCGATATGGCAGCTTTGATCCTCATGTGCAATCACTTTATGTACAATCAGAGGTACTATGTATAATCTTCGGATACCGCAATGGGCTCCAATTTAGCCCCAGGCTAGGCAGGCCTCTACATGTTGGGGAGTATGAGAACATGCACATCTTGCCTTAGTATGGCGAACACATTACATTTTACAAGCGGTTTATAGATGACATTTTCATCCTTTGGACAGGCACCATCATTGATTTCAATACAATGGTGAGTGAACTCAATGCACTAAAATGCCCGATAAAGTTCACACACATAATAGACACGTGTTTCATCAACTTTTTGGACATTAACATTTTACTAAGAGAAAATGCTATCCACGGAATCCATCCATCCAATGCTATTCATCGGAAGCCAACAGATCGAAATACCTCAGTATATACAATACAAAAAAAAAAATAATAAAACAAAAAAATATCAAAAATTCTTCTAAAAAGAATAACCACTATTGATGACAGATCTAGTTGAAATACACATATAATTATAAGATGTAGCATCTTTCTACTCTTGCACCTGTGACACAGGAAGATCCCTATAACATCATAGTTGGCATACACCACACTTCAGATTTATGTATCAGATGCGTGTTAGTTATTATCGGTGCCCTGATTGTAGTTATTATTTATTATTTGTTTACTTTGATTGATCTAGCTATCATATCATCTCATATATATATAGTTGTAACATTGGCACTCTGATATGATTGACACACATACAATACGCCCGGCCTACCCTCCCTTTTTTCATAATAATCACTTACAATTTATCAACACATTAACTAGTGTTAGTTTAACAAATGCAGCTGGAACTAATTACACTTAGATGGCGCCATATTCCAATCATGATGGGACGCTTTGCATTCCACCGAGTACATACAGTAAATCACTTCCGGGTTTCCGGTCATTGGAACGCTTTGCGTTCTACTAATGTAATGATGTGACTTCCGGATGTGACTTCCGGATATGTGCTTTCGATCTGAGGCCGCTGTATTGCCATTTGAGATCTGTCTCCTAGCATATATAAGCATATATAAGCCATACGTAAACAGCACAATTAAATATCACTGTTAAATATAATTATGTGAGTTTTAGATCACACATGTAGTTGAGTTTGCGTTCCAAATCTGCGTTTCAATTTAATCTTCCGGACAGCACACTTCTGGTAGGACCCGGAAGTACGTCATCGCACGTTCAATTCCCGCAAATTGGTGCCAATCATACAGCAAATAGGGTGGTATTTAAGCCGGGCCCGGGCAGCTTTGGGCAGATGCTGTTCCTGCCTTGCTGAGGTGAATCCTATGGCTACGCTGATTTTGATTTCCCCATCTTTCTAAAGTATGTAACCTTTTTTGAATACCTATGTAGGATGCTTGTTAATCTTCATTTAAGTGCATCCTAGTAAAATTGTATTACTGTATGATATATGTTCTAGGCTCCTTGATAATGGTCCATTTGTTAAGGACCGAAACGTTGGGGCATAATGGATTATTGGATCTCTTGATGTGATGTACAAGTTGGAATAAATTCACCAATAGTTTTATAACAAAGTTTTGATCACTTGTTATAGAGGAGAGTGCGCCACATTCCACTGTTATCAGTGGTAATCCATATACTATTGGTGTTTATGTCTCCATCTATGTCTCTATACATATCCTAACAGATACAGTAACTGTGCACAAGACTCTGCTGTCAGGCATTAGTCTACAAACTGTAAATGTATACTCTAACAGTGCAACAGGAAAAGGAGGACAATGAGCCAGGGATCCCACATATATTTGTAAAAGTAAGCTTACTTCTAAGTTGGGTTAATTCAAATGTTTAGATAAATAGATACATGTATATAGAGTAATATTGTGGGAGACACAGTTACCTATATCTATCGACCAGTCACTCTTCCCTATGCCTTGCCACATGTGTTTGGGAACTTCATAGGTACAAGGGGATGATGCCTCCTGGTCTCTTTCCAAGTATGTGTGGATCCCCCTCATATAACCACTGAGTTGTACCTTTGCAACATGTCCTGTGCCCAGCCATTGTTCATTCTCCCTAGGGGAGACCTACTAAAAGACAGCATGCTCACTGTCTCCCAATGTCATCCATATAAAAAACACAGCCACTTGCAGGTGATCTGTTAACACCTAGTTTCAGAACAGGATCCAATCCATCCAGAAATAGTTGTTAGATCCCTTTCCTTTTCCCTTAATTTGCTTATACACATTGGGGCCGATTCAGACTTGGACAATGGTCTGGCCACAGCGCATGGGCATGTTCAGTAATGCGCATGTGCAGGACCTATCTGCAAGCACCTACAGGGCCTATCTGCAAGCACCTGGCAAACATCTGTTTTTGCAAGGCGCTCGCAGCCTGATTGACAGGTGTTGGGTGTGACAGGATGAACCCCCAGCGCAAATGATTGCTCCTTGTGTAAATGATTTTGGTCGCAACAAGCAAGGACCCTGAACTCGGACCCCATTGCATTGCACCCCATAACTTACATATACACACTCACACATAAACACATACATACATATACAAACACACACACAACTGAAACATACAGACATTTATGTTTGGAGATTTCCCTTTCCGAAGGGAAGAGGATGTAGGGAATGGGGAACTGGAAAGTGGCATTATTCCTCATTAGGGCACATCTCCAAGGCACAATGCCATGATTAGCAGGATGGCAGGAGGGGGCCAATATGATCCAAATTTTTGAGACACATTTGATTCTTATTGGATTCACCCTATCCTGACAGATCCACGAATCATGGCATACAGCTGCAAGTGGGCAGTGCTACAATGGTGGACAGTCATACTGCGCTTGGCATAATGATGCATAACTTTTGTGAGAGGTTCATGGGAGGAGGAGCTGCTACTGCTGTTCATGAACAGATGCCTTCCTCCCATGGCCATTTTTGATCCGCCCCACTGCCCTCAGTTGCTGCTGCTGAATACCGGCTAAGCTTCTGGATTGCAGTTCTGAGGATTCCGATCATGTTAGCTAGTTCAAAGCATGAACTCTGCCAGCCCTAGGCAAGATTTAATTCCCCTTGGCATTTGCCTAGCTTGCCTATGTCTAGGGCTGGCTCTGCTGCCTTATATATTATGTTCATGGCTTCTTACATCATTTGTTATTTTTATCCATTTTGAATATTGGCATTCACAATTCATCTTATGGCACTTAATAATAAATTCAGTCATGTTTACTGTAAAAACACCTCATGATTTCTAAGTCCCAACAGAAGTGTATTATTTATCATTAAAATTGCAGTCAAATACAGTATGATTGGAAAATCATCACCATTGGAAAATAAAAATCCTGAGAACTCAGTAGGTTTGTAAATTTGCAGCGGCAGAAGTCATTCATAGCCATTTATAAAGTACTTTTGCACTTACAGCTGAGCTTAGGAAATTTTCCGCTACAGTGTGATGTAAAAAACATGAACTGTGTGGGGTCCCTGAGGACTGAGTTTGGGAATTACTGCTCTAGATGAAGGAGCAGGAAAGGAGAAAAACCTGATAAAATACTAGGTACTTGTTTAGTTTCACGGTGGCCGATATATCGGATGAGATCTTTTACCTGTTCATAACCCCACTATCCACTATGCATGGAGTTGATTTTATACACTGTAGTGTGGCGAGTGCAGCGAGCCACCGAGCCCAAAGCGTGGCGAGTGTACGCGAATTACTGCACTCACCACACTATATAAAATCAACGCCATGCGTAGTGGATAGTGGGGTTATGAACAGGTAAAAAAATGCATCGGATCAGCCGATGTATTGGCCGTTATCGCATCCGATATATCGGCCGCCGTGAAACTAAACAAGTACCGAATACTATTTGTCAGCCAAACCAATAGGGAAGCACGCATTATATAATAGGGTGTGATTTGTGGAAGCTTGGGGAAAGATACAGTAATTTACCAACAAAAAGCTTCTGATATTTTTAGAGGCTATGGGATCTAATAACTAAGCTTTGGGTGGAGATAAAGTGGATGTTTATAAATTACCAGCAAACCAGTTAATACTGTAAATGTATTTTTCTAAACACAGCCTGTGACTAGAAGGTAGGAGCTAATTGGCTGGTACTTTATATGTGCCCACTTTATCTCCATCCAAGACTTACATTAGAGTTTCCTGTGTATGAAAATGACGGAAGAATATTGGTTGGTACTTTATCTCTCTCCACTTTACCTCAGCTTTGAAAAATCTGTTCCTATCACACATTATGTACATACTGTATATGTTGCAATCACACATTATGTACATACTGTATATGTTGCAAACATTAATTAAAATGAAATTAAAGCAAATACCATATATACTTGAGTATAAGCCTACTTTTTCAGAACATTTTTTATGCTGAAAAAGCCCCCCTTGGCTTATACTCGAGTGATGGTTCCACTTGAGTCAATACGTTTTCCCAGTTTCTTGTTGTAAAATTAGGTGCCTCGGCTTATATTCGGGTCGACTTATACTCGAGTATATACGGTAATAGAAAAAGAAGCCAATTCAGAGTCAATCATAACATGATTTTTGTGGGAGAGGGGAGGTGGAATGTATCCGCACAGGCAAGTGCTATAGCACTTGTGGACCCCAAATGAGACAATTTTGAATATAAAGCTCGGAGGGGGTGCAGCCAAAGACAATAAAGTTTGCAATGGAAAAAGGGACAGAAAAGAATGTCTTTTTTGTTGGCGCACAAAGATGAGTTGAAAAGATTATATATATTTTTAAAATTTCAATGTTTTAATTCTATAGTATTTAAAATAGGTACTGTCCTATGAGTGAAATGTTTCCGGATATATAAGGAAAATTTTTTTCTTTAATTTAATTTTTAAATCTTTATATGGTTGTCAGTGTCCTTTATGTGCTCTTTATTTCTTTCCTGTTTACAGGGGAGATTAGTTTTATTTGTCTTACTAGAGGAGAATTATTTCATTTCATCATTTGAATACTTGTTTTCATACTTATTCTTGTATGTCTCACTCTTTTTATGTACTCCCACTGTAATAAAATCGTACGTGTTATAACTGTGTTCTACTTCCTTAGTGAGCAAGATGAATACTTATATGCTTCTTAGGTTCTATGTCGTTTTCAATTTATCAACAGTCCCTGCGTCTTGTCGCTTATCAAGCAACCACAGGATACGTTTGAGGTATTTGGTTGGTGTGACGTAATCACTCCCGTGGATTTGAGGGATACATAGCAATTTGGCATACACACCTGTCAATTTAAAGTAACTTGTATTCAACAAGTATATAGTAATTGATTGGTTTTGCGGCTCGTTTAGCCAATTCTCCGCAAGTTGGGGAGTGCACACGGGTTTATTGCTGTGAGTACAGAATGTACATTATCTACTGTATATTCACAATTTCAGCAGCCCATTTATCATAAATCCCCGCGTTTCCTTGCTTATCAAGCATCTGCAAGACACGCCGGGGTATTGGGTGATCAATCCCTCAGATTTAAAGAGTACACAGCAATTTGGCATACACACCTATCAATTTAGGGTAGTTTGTCTTCTGCAAGTATGTGACAATTGGTTTTACTTGATTTGCGGTGTGTCACAATTATTGTGGTTTAGTATATAAACCTATCAATTTATTGTGACTTGTCATTTGCAAGTGTGTAGCAGTTGCACATCTATTTATTTGCTGTAGCTTGTCTTCTGCAAGTATGTGGCAATTGATTTTACTGATTTTGTAGTTCATCAGCCAATTCCCCGCAGTTTGGGGGAGGGTACAGAGATTTATTGCTGAAAATAGGACATTATACATTATCTACTGTATGCTCTCAGTTTCAACAGCTAGTTTGCCAGCAGCCTCTGCGCATCGTCGCTTATCAGGCGTCTATAAGATACGCTGGGGTGTTGGATTCGTGCAATGTAATCCCTATCAATCCCGCATATTTATAGAGTATACAACGATTTGGCATACACATCTATCAATTTGCATCTGTTGGTTCATAAAACATATTATGCTTGCAGGCTATTTGAATAAGTCCGCTAAGCGTTTCACCTTTAGCAGTTTATTTCATATCTGGCTAGAATTGCCGTTAATTATAACTACTAAGTGGATATTGCAAAAATAAGAAGAGAGACAGATGTGACTTCACAGCTTAATTATCTCACGACTTGGTTGACATATGTTTATGATTTGTTCTGCTCTGTGTGCCCACGGTACTTGGATTAGGAGGCTCAGTTTGCAGTGTTATTGTGTGCGAGTGTATATCATCGCACTCTTTGCGGGTATTGGATATACAGTTACAGCCGCTTTTTCAATGGTATTTTTACGATCAGCAAGGCGGGTGTGGTTAAATTCACAAGCCGCAAGGTATATCATCACACTGTTTGCGGGTATAGGATATACAGTTACAACCGCTTTTTCAATAGTGTTTTTACATTCAGTGAAGCGGGTGTGGTTAAATTCACAAGCCGCTGGGTAAGTATGTAAATTCACAAGCCGCAGGGTATATCATCACACTGTTTGCGGGTATATACAGTTATAGCGACTTTTTCAATAGTGTTTTTACGATCAGCGAAGCGGGTGTGGTTAAATTCACAAGCCGCTGGGTAAGTATGTAGATTCACAAGCCGCAGGGTATATCATCACAATGTTGAGGATCTAGGCAGATTAGAGAAATGGTCAAGAGAATGGCAACTACAGTTTAATGCCAAAAAATGCAAAATCATGCACTTGGGTCTCAGAAATCCAAAGACTCAATATAGTATAAATGGCACTATAATGGAAACTACTGAGGAAGAGAGGGATCTAGGTGTCACTATTTCAGGGGACTTAAAAGCAGGTAGGCAATGTAACAAAGCAATGAAGAAGGCAAGTCAGATGCTTGGTTGCATAGGGAGAGGTATCAGCAGTAGAAAGAAAGAAGTAATAATGCCACTGTATAGGTCATTGGTACGACCTCACCTAGAGTATTGTGTTCAGTTCTGGAGGCCATATCTCCAGAAGGATATAAATACATTAGAGACTGTACAAAGAAGAGCAACTAAAATGGTGCATGGCCTACATCACAAAACGTACCAGGAAAGACTAAAAGATCTTAATATGTAAACTGTCACAAGTGAAACGCGCGTGGCATTTGGTGTGTCAGTGTCCTCTAAATTTGTGTTAAAACTGTGTCTATTTAATGTGATTTGATATGTTTGATTGATAATATACCTCTATAAGCAGAGTGCGGAGGACGGATTGCACCCGCTCTGCCGGCTGTAAAAAGATAGCCGGAGAAGCGGTAGCAGAAATTAATCCATATAATAGTGCAATAGAATAGAAGCATACTTACTTAGCGGCTTGTGAATTCAATCACACCCGCTTCGCTGATCGTAAATATACTATTATCCTATACCCGCAAACAGTGTGATGATATACCCTGTGGCTTGTGAATCTACATACTTACCCAGCGGCTTGTGAATTTAACCACACCCGCTTCGCTGATCGTAAAAACACTATTGAAAAAGTAGCTATAACTGTATATACCCGCAAACAGTGTGATGATATACCCTGCGGCTTGTGAATTTACATACTTACCCAGCGGCTTGTGAATTTAACCACACCCGCTTCACTGAATGTAAAAACACTATTGAAAAAGCGGTTGTAACTGTATATCCTATACCCGCAAACAGTGTGATGATATACCTTGCGGCTTGTGAATTTAACCACACCCGCCTTGCTGATCGTAAAAATACCATTGAAAAAGCGGCTGTAACTGTATATCCAATACCCGCAAAGAGTGCGATGATATACACTCGCACACAATAACACTGCAAACTGAGCCTCCTAATCCAAGTACCGTGGGCACACAGAGCAGAACAAATCATAAACATATGTCAACCAAGTCGTGAGATAATTAAGCTGTGAAGTCACATCTGTCTCTCTTCTTATTTTTGCAATATCCACTTAGTAGTTATAATTAACGGCAATTCTAGCCAGATATGAAATAAACTGCTAAAGGTGAAACGCTTAGCGGACTTATTCAAATAGCCTGCAAGCATAATATGTTTTATGAACCAACAGATGCAAATTGATAGATGTGTATGCCAAATCGTTGTATACTCTATAAATCTGCGGGATTGATAGGGATTACATTGCACAAATCCAACACCCCAGCGTATCTTATAGACGCCTGATAAGCGACGATGCGCAGAGGCTGCTGGCAAACTAGCTGTTGAAACTGAGAGCATACAGTAGATAATGTATATCTCCTATTTTCAGCAATAAATCTCTGTACCCTCCCCCAAACTGCGGGGAATTGGCTGATGAACTACAAAATCAGTAAAATCAATTGCCACATACTTGCAGAAGACAAGCTACAGCAAATAAATAGATGTGCAACTGCTACACACTTGCAAATGACAAGTCACAATAAATTGATAGGTTTATATACTAAACCACAATAATTGTGACACACCGCAAATCAAGTAAAACCAATTGTCACATACTTGCAGAAGACAAACTACCCTAAATTGATAGGTGTGTATGCCAAATTGCTGTGTACTCTTTAAATCTGAGGGATTGATCACCCAATACCCCGGCGTGTCTTGCAGACGCTTGATAAGCAAGGAAACGCGGGGATTTATGATAAATGGGCTGCTGAAATTGTGAATATACAGTAGATAATGTACATTCTGTACTCACAGCAATAAACCCGTGTGCACTCCCCAACTTGCGGAGAATTGGCTAAACGACCGGCAAAATCAATCAATTACTATATACTTGTTGAATACAAGTTACTTTAAATTGACAGGTGTGTATGCCAAATTGCTATGTATCCCTCAAATCCACGGGACTGAGTACGTCACACCAACCAAATACCTCAAACGTATCCTGTGGGTGCTTGATAAGCGACAAGACGCAGGGACTGTTGATAAATTGAAAACGACATAGAACCTAAGAAGCATATAAGTATTCATCTTGCTCACTAAGGAAGTAGAACACAGTTAAGAAACACCGATGGCTGATTAAGCTGGAGGTGACATAAATCACCGAAGGGGGTCAGGCTGAAGCAAATTAACAGTTTTTGTTTAGATTAGACAGTATGCTGCGTCTGGCAGCCAATGGGTGCAAGGGGAGGAGTTGGGAAGGAGAGAAGGGTCTTGCAATAGGGAAGTGGCTTCCTCTTTGGAAGTTTTTTCGGGACTGGTAAGAGATTCTCCTTGCTGGCTCCTGTGTGCTCCCTAGATTAGTCTCTTATAACAGCTATTTCTTCCTCCTTCTGTACCTACTCTGTCCCTCTCTCTCTCTCTCTCTCTCTAGTCTGTCCCTGTCTCTCACCTGTTGCATTTAGTAGCAGAGCGTGCAGCATGCCCCGTCTGGCTCGCACCACGCGTCCCCCTGCCCGGCTGGCTGATGCTGGGGCTCTTCCCATCTCACCCGCCGCCGGAGCTTCACAGGGCTCCCGGCGCGGTGTCCGGAGAGGTCCGGCAGGCGGTGGAAGACCAGCCGTGAGTGCCGCACGTGGGCGCGCGTCCCACGCTGATGACGCGGCCGGGGGTTCCGACGCGAGCAGCGCAGTCGGGCACCCGGCGGCGGCATCCAGACAGCGGGGACAGAGGGGCAGGGGGGCTCGCAGCGGTGCTGCGCGGGGCACGATAACAGCTACTAGAGCTGGAGGAGGGGCTGCTGCGGGCTCTAGGCCCGTGGCTGCGCAGGCGCAGCAAGACCCACAAAATAGGGCTGGGGCCCCAGATCAGACAAACAGCAGTAGGGGGCGGGCTCTCAGGGGCAGTATGGATGGTGGGGGCCCTGGGGAGGCATGCAGGGCGCCCCTCTGGCATCCCCCTGCTGGCTAGCCGTTTAGCTGGGCACAGAGCAGGGACAGTGGGCACTGCTCCACCTGCTGGCCCTTCTTACAGTACTACCGGGCTGGCTGGACAAGGGATTAGGGGTGGGCCTAGGATTAGGCAAGACGAAGGGGTTACTGGATTTAGTGGGGAGGCGGTGAACCCCCCCCCCCCACCCCCTGCTATGTTGCCTATGTCCCTCTTGCAGACAGCCAGACGGCAACGGCTAAGAAGAGCCAGGCTACTGCCTAGGCGCATGGGCGGGTTAGGTCCCACGGGTAATACAGCGTCAGGGGCTTTGGTGCCGTCAGCACGGCAAGCAGAGGAGCCTATGCAGGCAGAGGATAGGTGGAGGCAGTTGGTGTCGGTATTAGTCCCTCTGCTAGGCCAGCCATCACAGCGCTCCCCATCAAGCGGCCCGCCAGTGTTTAGCTCCCCGACTCTGCTCCCCGGTGTGTCAGTCCAACAAGGTGTGGTTCCGGTTCCGTCGGCGGCTGTGCCGGTAGTTCCACCGGTCGAAGAGGCATCGACATCCGGTCTGCAGGTCGGTTCCGGAGGCATGTCCAGTCCGTTGACCCAGACGATGGCGGTCGCTGTGGCAAGAAATTCAGGTGGGTCTGCGCGAAAAGCTAAGCATCGCAGGCGTAGATCCTCTTCATCCTCCGGGTCCAATTCTGTGACGTCGGGGGAGGAAGGGGGTCGTAGGTCGCGGCGTAGGCATAGGCATTCTAGGCGGCAACGCCGCTACTCGCGATCGACCAGCGGGAGCTCTGGCTCGCCGCTTTACCCCAAAGGTAATGTTGTGCGCTGTGATTATACAGCTGTGTGCAGGGGTTTGCGTCAGAGTGTGCGCGAGCGGATCTTTGAGGGTAAATACGTGAGTTTCTTCACGATGACAGCCCAGGCGGAGAAAGATTATCGCGCGGCGAAGAGAAAAGGGTGTATAGGGGAGGCGGCTTATTGTACTTATCAGCGTTGGCAGTCAGGGCTGTTCATGTTTGCCGCCTGCTACCTGGAAACCAGACCGCAAGAACACATGAATATGGTGCGCTATATGCACATGATACACAAAATGTTCATGTCAGATGGCGGCACTGCATGGAAGTCCTATGATGAGGATTTCCGTCATAAACAGTCGGGGTCCGCCATCATAGACTTTGGGTGTAAGGAAGTAGAATTGTGGGTGGGGAAACGGCCCGTGTCCTCCTCCCCACCCCCTCCCCCCCCTCCCGCCCCTACACCTCCTCCGCCAGCTGCTGGAGTGGTAGCTAGGCGGGCCACTCCCCCCTTTCGGGGGGGCGCGGGTGCGACACCCGCGGGTAGATGTTTTGGATTTAATGGGGTTGGATGCAATTTGGGAACGCGCTGCAGATTCAAACACGCCTGCGCCCGCTTTTGGGGTCCTCACCCCGTCAGAGATTGCAACCGCGGTAGGCAGGGGGGGCCCCACCCAGGCCAGGCACTGGTGCCGCTCCCCAGTAAGGCCCCCTCCCCAGTTCGGGTGGATCGCATGGCTGGATGGCTGAGCAAGTACCCGGATAGAACCAGCATTGTGCGGAGTTTCGGCGCAGGGGCATTGCTGGCGAAGATTGATATAGAATCGGCTTTTAGGCTGATGCCGCTGCACCCGGACTCGTTCCGTTTCATGGGCTTTCGGCTACCCATGGGTTATTACGTGGATAGATGCTTGCCCATGGGCTGATCGATATCCTGCGCTTATTTCGAGCGATTTAGAACTTTTCTGCACTGGTGCGCGCAGAGGGAGTCGGGTGAGCGGGGTTTGGCGCATTACCTGGACGATTTCTTATGCATAGGCCCGGCTGGTTCCCCGCGTTGCGCAGCGCTACTAGGGGTGTTACAGAGACTGTTTGGTTTTTTCGGGGTGCCCATAGCTGCCGAAAAAACTGAAGGACCAGTCACTTGCCTTTCATTTCCGGGTATAGAGATAGACACGTTATGCGGTTGCTGCAGGCTTCCCCTCGATAAGCTCGAACGGCTACAAGGGGTGGTCTCAGTGGCCTTGTGTGCAGGCAAGCTTTGGTTGCGCCAGCTGCAGTCGCTGCTAGGATTACTACATTTTGCTTGCAGGGTGATCCCCATGGGTCGGGTTTTCTGCAGAAAGCTCGAGCGCGCCATGGCCGGGCTCCGGAATCCGTTGCATTTTGTGCGTTTATCCGCAGAATTGAAAAGGGATCTCCGGATTTGGAGCTCTTTTTTAGAACATTTCAATGGGGTACTGATATGGCCGGCTCCTCGGCATAGCAGTGCTCAATTGGAATTGTTCACGGATGCTGCTGGCGGAGTGGGTTTTGGGGCCTACCTTCACGGTTTTTGGTGCGCTGCCCCATGGCCCGTGGAGTGGGTTGCCGAAGGCCTCACGAGAAATCTACTATTGCTGGAATTGTTTCCCATTGTGGTGGCTCTTGAACTGTGGGGGATAGCCTGAAGGATTCCTGCATAGTTTTCTGGTGTGATAACCTAGGGGTAGTACAAGCGATAAATCATCAGGGCTCGTTTTGCGTTGTTTGCTGCTAAACATCCAGTTCGTTGCTAAGCATGTGCCTGGGGTAGAAAATTCCATTGCTGATGCGCTCTCTAGGGGGAATTGGGCCCGGTTTCGTACCTTGGCCCCTAATGCTAGTTTGGTTGGGGAACCCTGTCCCCCTTATGTTTGGCAGATGATCAGGCCGGCATGGAGGGCTTAGCCATGGGGGCCATCGCGCCCAGGACTTCGCGATGCTACCAAGCAGGGTGGCATGAGTGGGGGGAATTCAGGCTATCCTCCCAGCAGGCAGGTAAGACGCCTAGGGCGGCTATGGTGGCTTTTGTTTGGCACATGTATTCCTTGAATTTTTCTGTTGCCGCGGTTAGGCGGGTGTTGTCTGGGGTCTCGTTTTTCTCTTCTTTGTATGGTCATGATGACCCGTCCAGGTCATTTTTGGTTTCTAGGGCATTGAGGGGCTGGCAGCGGGCCACTCCGGCAGTCTCCGACCGAAGGCGTCCTATCGATATTGCACTGCTCCCACCACTGCTGGGTGCCCTCCGGGACGTATGCTACCCTCGTTATGAGGTGCTGCTGTTCCGGTTGGCATACGCAATGGCATATCACGGGGCCTTTAGGATCGGGGAGCTGGTGGCACCGTCCAGGACTGCCCCGTCGCCTTTGGACGTGGCCGATGTGGTTGTCCAAAGGGATGCTGTGTGGTGTCACATGCGACGGTCCAAGACTGATCAGGCTGGGAGGGGGCGGTGGCTGTCGCTGCTCCCATGTACAGTGGGGGGGGGTGTGCACGGTGGAGTTGGCCCTGGCCTTCCAGCCGGCACGCCCCGACCGCCCGGGCGCATGGTTGATGCACGAAGATGGGTCCCCGCTTACTAGATACCAGTTCTGTCATGTCCTGGGCCGGGCGCTGGGGGCCTTGGGCCTCGATCCAAAGGAGTTTGGGTCTCATTCCTTTCAGATCGGGGCTGCTACGTCTGCAGCTGCGGGGGGCCGCTCCGACGCAGAGATTCAGTCTCTGGGCCGATGGCGCTCCGCAGTCTTTCGCAGGTACATTCGGCCAACTCTCTCTGTCACTTTGCCGGATCATGGTTCACTGGATGCATAAGCACTCGCCAACCTCCTGTGGGGGTCTTGAGGTGTGTTCACATTTCCCCCGGGGGCACAATTCGGCTAATCTCTAATTTGTCATGGCCTACTTGATAGCTTACTCCGGGGGTTTGTGTGTTTTGTGCCTCAAGATCTGGTGCCATGGTCCAAACAATTTTTTCTTTACCCTGGTATGATGTGTGTATGTATCCGGAAACGAGGATGGTGCGGTGGCTAGGTGTGAGAGGGATGCGTTGGTGTGCATTGCGGGATCAACTGTCGGGGGCAATGCGGAGATACGGCACCCCCAGGGTGCTGATAGTACATTTAGGTGGCAATGATGTCGGACAGAGTTCGACACTGGAGTTGTGGTCCCTTATTATCCGGGATTTGCATATTGTGGCGCAGGCCTGGCCATCCTGTAAACTAGTCTGGTCCGCCATGATTCCCAGGCGTGTATGGAGATCAGCACGATCTTGCCCATGGGTGGATAGCTCCCGCAAGAAGGTGAATGCAGCCGTGGAGAGGTATATGTTGGCCAATGGAGGTGGTGTCATACGTCATGATGGCATCATTTTCCAGAGGGAAGAGCTTTACAGGGAAGACGGTGTGCATTTGAGCCCGGAAGGTGTGGCAATGTTTTTGGCCGATGTGTTTTATGGTTGAGGTGCTGGTGCTAGAATTTTCTGGTTGGTGGCGGTGCTGCGGCTTAGGGCCTGGCTTGGCGGTAAAGAACGGTCAATTGTGTAGATGGAATGTGTGTAGATAGTGGGTGCGCTCTCCAGGCATCGATTGTCACGAGCCATACTTCTATGCACAGAAGATGGCTGCCACCACTGACACGGGTGGTTGGCTGGGAAAGTTGGTCACCAGCGGTGTGTGAATGATATGGTGATCCTACCCACCCCCCTTTTCTTTAGTATGACCGTTCTTTAGTGCCGCCACCAATATTTATAGTCATTAGTCTGTTGTCAAAATAAATTTGACATTCGTTATTTTGAAACGCCAGCACTTGTGTCCGTGTCGTTATTTTAGATAAGTTTAGTAATTTAAGTGTTAAGGGTGTAAGCCTGAGATTACCGATGGTGAATTTAAGAAACACCGATGGCTGATTAAGCTGGAGGTGACATAAATCACCGAAGGGGGTCAGGCTGAAGCAAATTAACAGTTTTTGTTTAGATTAGACAGTATGCTGCGTCTGGCAGCCAATGGGTGCAAGGGGAGGAGTTGGGAAGGAGAGAAGGGTCTTGCAATAGGGAAGTGGCTTCCTCTTTGGAAGTTTTTTTCCCACCCTCCCGTCCCTATTTTTCTGTCTCTATTTTCTTCATTCGGCGGCGGTAAAGAACGGTCAATTGTGTAGATGGAATGTGTGTAGATAGTGGGTGCGCTCTCCAGGCATCGATTGTCACGAGCCATACTTCTATGCACGGAAGATGGCTGCCACCACTGACACGGGTGGTTGGCTGGGAGAGTTGGTCACCAGCGGTGTGTGAATGCTATGGTGATCCTACCCACCCCCCTTTTCTTTAGTATGACCGTTCTTTAGTGCCGCCACCAATATTTATAGTCATTAGTCTGTTGTCAAAATAAATTTGACATTCGTTATTTTGAAACGCCAGCACTTGTGTCCGTGTCGTTATTTTAGATAAGTTTAGTAATTTAAGTGTTAAGGGTGTAAGCCTGAGATTACCGATGGTGAATTTATAACACGTACGATTTTATTACAGTGGGAGTACATAAAAAGAGTGAGACATACAAGAATAAGTATGAAAACAAGTATTCAAATGATGAAATGAAATAATTCTCCTCTAGTAAGACAAATAAAACTAATCTCCCCTGTAAACAGGAAAGAAATAAAGAGCACATAAAGGACACTGACAACCATATAAAGATTTAAAAATTAAATTAAAGAAAAAAATTTTCCTTATATATCCGGAAACATTTCACTCATAGGACAGTACCTATTTTAAATACTATTGAATTAAAACATTGAAATTTTAAAAATATATATAATCTTTTCAACTCATCTTTTTGCGCCAACAAAAAAGACATTCTTTTCTGTCACTTTTTCCATTGCAATCATAACATGATAATTAGAAAAAAAAATTAAATTTAGATTTATGTTAACATATAGTTATTTTCGTAATTATATAATGATACTGTACAGTTCTGTTCTCTGGTCACAGATAAAGGAGAACCCAGAGATTTTTTTGGGGAGTATTGTAACTGCTTGGTAGTTTGGTGCCTAATTAGATGAGGATTATAAGAATTGGGGATTGGTGTTTATATAAATAAAGCATAGATCAGGAGGGGGAGAATTAAATAAAATTGTTCCCCTCACTAGGTGCCTGACCTGACACCACTTCATGCAGATTGAGTTTTTTTATAAATTTACCAAAAGTGTATCTTTCACTTCTGGTCTTGCATTGTGATATGAGAAACCAGAAAAAACAAACTATCCATCACCCTAATTATTGGCGTGAATGTTTTTATGACCCTGGCTGGTACTAATAGTAGCAACAGAGGTTAAATTATTGTACCCATTTGGGGCTGATTACTTCTCTACCTCCTCTGACATAGCCAGGTAGCTGGAAAATATATCTAAAGCTGTGTACACACAGGGGAGATAGGGGCTGAAATCAGGGGAAATATGGTCGCTGGCGACCATATTGCCAGTGATGGGAGTGGGCCCCGGCGATAAATTGCCGGTGCGTGCTCCTGTTTTCAGCCCCGTTCTAATCGCTGGTCGCAGGAGCTTGCTCCTGTGACCAGCTGATTACTTCTGCGGCACTGCTGGCAGAGATTCCCTTTCATCAGCGACCATCTCTGGTCGCTGATGCAAAGGAGACACTGAGCAATATATCTCCCCCGTGTGTATGGGGCTTAACACCTCTGGTGCTGGCTATTATAGTAGGACAAAGTTACAAATGCCTGTAGTTTTATTCAATTCAACTTGCATCTATCAATACCTTTTGCCACTGACAATGATTATGCTTAGAGAGCCTCTTAATATCCAAATATTGCTAAATTTCTGTACAAATGACAGCACACACTTATCTAGTCTTGTATTATCACAACAGGTTTTTTTGTATTAGTCGCACATAACATAAAGGAGTATATTTACTACAGCAACCTCTCAGATTCTACTAATCATTTATCTAGCACCTTATGGAAGAAGCCAGTAGCAACATCTCCACTACTAAAAAACCTGCAGTGTAATGTGTAACAAGGCATCTCTGCCCTACATGATAATTGCACCCACTTTGGGTCATACATTTATGTATTTTCATACACTACACTACATATTTATTTATATACATGCATATTTATATTACTAAATTAAGAGATAATTCACATGGAGCAGGACCGTAACTAGGGGGGGGGGGGGGGGCTGGGGGGGGTCATGCGCACCGGGCGCTGGAGGGGGGGGGCGCTAGTGTGAGGTCCTGGCAGCGGGGACGGGGACGGGCAGCGGGGTCCCGGGGACGTGAAGCGGGGTCACAGGGATGGGAAGCGGGGGTCCGGGGACTAGTGGGTTAACTCCGGCTCCTCTCGCTGCCGGGCGGTGGGCGGGAAGCAGATTTTGAAAAGACTTGGCGGACGCTGATTGGCTGAATTCAGCCAATCAGCATCTGGCAAGTCTTTTCAAAGTCATCAGCGCTTCCCGCCGCCAGGCAAATAGCGCTAGGAGACGGAGTGACGAGTGAGTGAAAGCTGCCACTACACCAGTCCCTGGACCCCAGCTGCCAACATACCTGTGTGCAGCCATCGGGGGTAGGCAGCGTCCAGGGGTCCAGGGACTGGTGTAGCGGCAGCCTTCACTCACTCCGTCTCCTAGCGTTATCTGTCTGGCAGCGGGAAGCGCTGATGACTTTGAAAAGACTTGCCAGACGCTGATTGGCTGAATTCAGCCAATCAGCGTCCGGCAAGTCTTTTCAAAATCTGCTTCCGGACCACCGCCCGGCAGTGCTAGGAGCCGGAGTTAACCTACTCCAGTCCCCAGACCCCTGCTGCCTGTCCCCAAGGCAGTCATTTGGTGTGTGTGTGTGTCCTGTAAATAAACCCCTATGTTCTGGCGTCCAACCATTTTAGAGGAGACACTTTAACCCCCAATTATGGTGTACCCCCAATAAGATGATAGAGAAATCCCCACTGACTGGAATCGTACGCGATAAAGAATACATTGATCACCTCTGACTGAAGACAATGACAAACGCTAAGCAATGTGTGACGAATAAGCTGCACTTACGGAAGCGGTACATCTGTCAGAATGAACTTAGGTCTACAGTCATTAGGTCGAACCCACTAGGTCGACTGGCAGGAAGGTCGTCCTGACTTAAGGTCGACATGGGCCAAGGTTGACATGACTTAAGGTCGAATTTGCATAAAGGTCGACATGAGGAAGGTAGACTGGTCATAAGGTCGACATGGGTTTTTCACTGTGTTTTTATCCGAATGTCGACACAGTCGACATGGACACAGTTGGCAATGAGAATCGGACCCTCGCATCGCTCGCTTCGCTCGCAATGCTTTGGGCATGGTGCCTCGCTGCGCTCGGCACACTATTTTATTCTCCCACCATGCCCTAGTGGATGGTAGGGCATGAAATACAGCCTGTCGGCACATGTCGGCTCAAAAAACAGTGAAAAACCCATGTCGACCTTATGACCAGTTGACCTTCCTCATGTCGACCTTTATGCAAATTCGACCTTAAGTCATGTCGACCTTGGCCCATGTCGACCTTAAGTCAGGTCGACCTTCCTGCCAGTCAACCTAGTGGGGTCGACCTAATGACTGTAGACCTAAGTTCATTCTGACAGATGACCGCATCCCGCACTTACACATGATTGCGGAATGCATTCAGAACCATTCATTGGAATAATGGGTCCGTACAGGAATCAGCCTGTAGCTGCCATATACTATACAGCAGAGATGTTAAACATGCGGCCCTCCAGCCGCTGTAAAACTACATACCCCAGCATGCCCTGCAACACATTTACCATGCCCTCATAGCAAAACGGTGGCACATCATGCTGGGATGTGTAGTTCCATAGAAGCTGTAGGACCGCATGTTGAATAGCCAGGCTTTACAGCTACTGGAGCATCTGTCACACACAGAGCTGCTGATAATTGGGCACATGTGTTACCATATAGGCATATAGATATTGTTTTATACCATCATTAATGTAATGTGATTTTAACCATAGTATATATTATGTATGTGTATATAAAAATAGGAATAGCTTAATAACTAGGATATCAGAGTTTAATGTTTAGACATCATAGTATAGCTTTTGGGTTTACTAAATAATATGAATGACCACTTTGTAACATATCAAATGCAACTGAATTCATTTAGGAGACAAAATGTCTAAGGCATACTATTAAGCAGATACAGTAGAGTGTTGTTACCCTCCCCAGATATATCTATATTTATTAATTAAGCAATGTATACACTATGGGCCAGACCCCAGCCATCTGGAGAATGTAGACTGCTAGTACATCATCCAAGTTTTACATTGCAGGACAGACAAGACACTATTGTGTATTTTGACAACAGGAGTGTAAAATAGATTGATGCACAGGAAGAGCCCAGAAACAGGCAATGGAGATTACCACTAGCGTCCAGACAAGCAGGAGACCCTGTCACCATTAGCATCCATAAATTCAATAACGTCATGAGAACAGGGAACTTCATTCTGCGTATTTGGGATATAAGGAGAGAGATAGAGTAGACACAGACACTCACACAGACACTCTCACAGACACACGGACAGTCAGCAAGAAACCCATTCAGAGAGTCAGGAGGAGAGATGTGAGAGAGAAGCAGGAGAAAGAATGGAATAAATAAGCAATGGGCAGGAGGTGAGGTGAATCATAGGTAGCTATACCCATGTAACTTGTAACTTGTAAGTATGTCCTTTTATGTTAGTATCGTAGCAGTCTAAGTCTGTCAATTGTTTAATGTAATTTTATGTAATATAAGCAAGGAGGCGTATATATAAATATATATATATATAATAGCATATACAACAATCACTGTGTTAATTATTCTGTATGGTTTGTTTTGCCTATAAATAAAATCCTCCAATTGGAGCTAAAATTACAAGTCTCGAACTCTCATATTTGGGGAATCAAATTATGACAAGTACTCTGCATATTGTATTGTAAAGTCTATTAGAATATAATTGCAGATGTTAAATATATGTGTTATATCAATACAAGATATAATAAATATATTTTATATAATAATATCTCAATCTCAATAACCATTATTGGGATAAGAGAGATATATGACCCCTAAAAATAAAACTCTATAATGGCGACCGCAGCAGGACTTGTGAATTTTGGTATCTGATTGTATGATTATAATATTTATAAGGAGTAGCAGATGCGTGAAGCTGGCTACCTAACCTACAGAATCACAGTGAGGATGTATCTAGGAAAACGTAATACTATTGTGTATTTTTTATCTTGCATTGTTTGTAGACCTAGAATAACGTATTGGTGAAACAGAACTGATATTCCATTGTTACCATTGTCTGGGAGTGCACGCTTGGATATTGATAATATGGCATTATTCAGAAACATTTTTAACTAATACTACATTTACTAGGCTCAGCACAAGGGCATGTTAGCCTGCTGACACATTGCAAGATCACAGTGGGGTATGTTACTAATAGGCACTTGATAATGGTAAAGGCCTAGAATGAATAAATAATGGAAATTAGCATTTCCAAATAAATTAAAATTAGTACCAGATATTAGAGTTAACTTTGAGAATCCGGACACTCTCATTGGGAGGATATCTTGTGTACAAAAGTATAAATACAGCATTGTAAAATAAGTGCAATGTTGAAAATGAAAAGAGTTGCTGTAGCATTTAGGAAAATGCACAGAGCAGCGACTTTAGAAGTTAAGCAGGAATGTAAAGAGAAATCAGGTTCACGTCTTAAGAGGGCATGCCTGAAAATGAATGCAAAGGTGCATTCCTTCTTAAAATCCCTAAAGGTTAAGAAGTGTACTCAGAAGAATTCTGAGACAAAAGTAAATTTTCTGGTAGATTGTGAACAAACTGCTCAGATCTCTCATGAAGGGATCACAGAAGCACCCAGCAAAGGTGTTAGGAGCAGGGATGAGACCACAGAGGGGCTCATTCACAAACAGACTACAAAGTCTGAAATGGTCACAGATGCTAATCAGGGCTCTGTAATAGAGAGAGAATGTAATACTGTGCATGATGTACCTATACTCAAAGCACACATTACTGTAAATAAAGCAGGAGCAATGCGAGATGTCCCCTGCACTGTTTTGATTAAGGGGGGAGATCAGTACAATGAGAAGGAGAGTGATCCTGCAGAATCCACTCTCATAGTCCCTATTGTGACAAAAGAAATTGTGTTGCCCTCAGGGAAAAGGGAACTGGCAATAACCTTGTATGCACACACTCCAATTGTAGGTAAAGTTGTCACAGAATTAAATGAGCAAATGTATTCAGCCACAAATATGCCTGAGCTGAGCAATGGCATGAATTTGAGCATGCATGATCATACAAAAGGTTCCACCATCTCTGTAACCCCCACACAGCAGTTAGAGACATCTAGTGGTGGAGCAAATGTCCACAGTCTCTTAGAGAGACCACATGCAGAGTGTCAATCTGTGAACACCACACAGAAGTACAGGAATGCTAAAAAGCATCACCAGGATGAGAATGTTTATATGTCCTGGAGTCCTAACCATTTTATTTTAGGTTTGGTCAAACATGAAGACCCGAGTCATACCAAGCATATTTGGCACAGCCTAACGAGTTTTTCGCCCCACAAGTATATTTTTCAGAAGCTCCAAGTTTCCAGACTGAAGAAACTCACAGGACCGCCAAAAGCAAATCGAAAAAGATGCATCCTGGCAATGACAACAGGGAGTATTGTTCATTTACTTTATAGATTAAATCTAGTTATTGGGTGGTGTAAGGAACTGCCACATGTTTAAATGGATACAAGATCCAGATTAAATGTAACCTGCATCATACCTGCAGCAAAGTTTATGTTGTCAGTGACATATACTATTACATAGAGGAGAGAAATGGTACAAACCAGAAAACATGGCCAGCAATGTTGGACCAGCAGATAGCACAAAAGATATAGCTAGCAATGTCACACCACTAGCAATGATAGTAATTGTATTTCTTTTTGTTTCAATTTTAGGTTACAAGTTCTACACAGCAGCTTCAATACTAATGGATACAAAGTTTTAAAGAAAGCCCCAAGTTGCAACAACAACCTCTACTAACCCTTTTATTGCTGCAATTATGCAAACAGCCAGTCTCCTGCACAGCCAGTATCTGTGGTCTAAGGAGAATCCAAAAACTGTCACATGGACAAAAATCAAAGTTTAGTTAAGTTTCTTTTTCTTTCTTCAATCCTTCAGAGAAGGAAAAGGTTTAAATACAGCAACTACTATTTGTTTTCTGGACACATGGACAAAATCCCCTTTTTCTCTTCTTCAGGAGAAGTTCATTAACCCCCTCACTACAGCAATCATTGTTTGTGTGTTTGTCAGGACACTGTGACACATGCACATTCCATTTACAGTGTGAATCTCACCCCTGCAAGTATGCAGAATCCTTTTGTATTGTACATACGTTTTTAATCGCTGATCTGGTCACACATATGATCTTCATTCTTATGTCATTGTATATACCTTGTAAATATTTGTTTTCTTTTTCTTCTTATTCTTCTTCTTATTATATGCTGATCATATATATACGCTTCCTTCTTAAAAAGCTTCAAACTAATTTAAATATCAGACAAAGAATGGTATGCCTTACATCAAATTGGAAAAGAGAAACGTTTTGTTAGTTGTTGAGATGGACCAATCTCTTAATACAGACTTAACCAAGTCTAAGAGAATGAATAATCGCATAGATAGAATATTGTAGTTATTGTATATGCACATGGCTGCATATCACACAATACTGGATGGAATCAGATATAGCCAAACCCATTCTTAACAGATATCTAATATTTGTTTGAAGCAAAATCATAGTCATTTGTTGTATTGATAGGATGTTTTCATAGATACGTCAAATCAAAATATTGTTAGTTATTGGATTTAGCTGGTGTATGGTTATTTTAGTTTAAGATAAGATAGCATATAGGAAGGTAGGTAAGAGATCAGAGACTGAAAGGTAAATTATTATTCAGTGAGGAAATTTAGTATAAACGGAGTGGATCCTTTAGAATCTACCCCAGACATTTACCTGCCAATGCCTGAAGATAAATGTTCTTATCAACAAGTAAAGCAAAAATACGTGGTTAAAGTTTCAACTGCTGTATTCAACGTCACAAACTGTTTTGTTCAACACAACGAGGTTGGGGTTAAAGAGAGACATGGACACTTATCATGATTGCAGCGCGATAATCTTAAAGGACACACAAGGACACTTGTCACTATCACAGCGATAATCGTAAAGGACATACAAAGCAAACTCGCTAAGGACTGCATTAATGAGGCTTATCGAAGGCCCCGTGTTTTGCAAAACTGTGGTGAAGAAATTTATCAAGACCACAGCACTCCAAGGGCCACACAAGTAAAGCAACATTTCAAGCAAGTCAACAGCCTCTATACATGTAAAGCAACATTTCAAGCAAGTCAACAGCCTCTATGAAGAATTCTACTTCTACGTCCACCATACTGCAAATGTAAAGTGTCTCCAAGAACTGCAACCCACACAAGTGACAGCACTCAGCCAGGAAATCACTGTGAGCAACAGTACAAGGAAAGTGTCCTCACTCATCGACCAAACAACATCTACAAGGCAAGCCATGGCATGGCATATACCTGTCTGTAGCAATGAAAATATTTTCCTCATGAATACTGAATATAAAAACCTTCTGTCCTGGTCAAATTTAGTTATTATTGGGTAAATCAGGTTAATTAAATGAAGGATATTTCATACCAATGGTTAATTTATGTTTAGGATAGTTTGAAAAAGAAAGTTTGGAAATATATATGAAGCATTTATGGTAATTTACTGTGTGACCAATCAAAATAATTTCTCATGGTCACAAGCGGGGGACTGTTACCATATAGGCATATAGATATTGTTTTATACCATCATTAATGTAATGTGATTTTAACCATAGTATATATTATGTATGTGTATATAAAAATAGGAATAGCTTAATAATTAGGATATCAGAGTTTAATGTTTAGACATCATAGTATAGCTTTTGGGTTTACTAAATAATATGAATGACCACTTTGTAACATATCAAATGCAACTGAATTCATTTAGGAGACAAAATGTCTAAGGCATACTATTAAGCAGATACAGTAGAGTGTTGTTACCCTCCCCAGATATATCTATATTTATTAATTAAGCAATGTATACACTATGGGCCAGACCCCAGCCATCTGGAGAATGTAGACTGCTAGTACATCATCCAAGTTTTACATTGCAGGACAGACAAGACACTATTGTGTATTTTGACAACAGGAGTGTAAAATAGATTGATGCACAGGAAGAGCCCAGAAACAGGCAATGGAGATTACCACTAGCGTCCAGACAAGCAGGAGACCCTGTCACCATTAGCATCCATAAATTCAATAACGTCATGAGAACAGGGAACTTCATTCTGCGTATTTGGGATATAAGGAGAGAGATAGAGTAGACACAGACACTCACACAGACACTCTCACAGACACACGGACAGTCAGCAAGAAACCCATTCAGAGAGTCAGGAGGAGAGATGTGAGAGAGAAGCAGGAGAAAGAATGGAATAAATAAGCAATGGGCAGGAGGTGAGGTGAATCATAGGTAGCTATACCCATGTAACTTGTAACTTGTAAGTATGTCCTTTTATGTTAGTATCGTAGCAGTCTAAGTCTGTCAATTGTTTAATGTAATTTTATGTAATATAAGCAAGGAGGCGTATATATAAATATATATATAATAGCATATACAACAATCACTGTGTTAATTATTCTGTATGGTTTGTTTTGCCTATAAATAAAATCCTCCAATTGGAGCTAAAATTACAAGTCTCGAACTCTCATATTTGGGGAATCAAATTATGACAAGTACTCTGCATATTGTATTGTAAAGTCTATTAGAATATAATTGCAGATGTTAAATATATGTGTTATATCAATACAAGATATAATAAATATATTTTATATAATAATATCTCAATCTCAATAACCATTATTGGGATAAGAGAGATATATGACCCCTAAAAATAAAACTCTATACATGTCAGGGGGGGCGACTGCCTCCTTGGGCGCCGAAACACCTAGTTTCGGCCCTCCATGGAGTCACCAGTCACTATAAGCCCACTATATCACATGGTTATCATCTCTATTCTCATTTCGCGAAAAAAAAAATTTTTAATTCCGCAAATAATTCTGATATGCAAAAGACATATCTATGTGACTGGTAAACAATGGGCCTAATTCATTATGCAACAATAAACTGCTAAAAAGCAGTTGCTGCAATCAAATAATTGCCTTCCAGAAAGAAAGAAAAAACACTCATTTCATTTATTCGCAAAAACCTAAACATTAAAAAGTACTTTCCATCTACGCGAGTCAAAGGCTTCCACAAATCTGCGAAAGCAACAGGCTTGAAGTGGTCAATAAAATACAGGTATACAAAGAAAAGGACAGGAACCAAGCGCTGATCTTGTTCTCATTCAATGGGAGTATATTCAGGTATAACCTCTTCTTGATCCGCCCACAGAATCTGTTTTTTCTAACTGTAGCAACCTAATGGACCACACTGACCTTAGTGATGGTCCCTATGTGCATATAGCGTTTTCTTTACTCTCTTGTTCCAGAAAATCATCACTCGCTCCAAAGGTCAAAAATTAATGTACTGACCCTGAGGAAGGACCCTGCTGTCAGAAACGCATTGGTGTAATCAGGAGACCAGAACCAGGGAGAACCAGTAGACATTGCATCCCATACTCATCCCGGGTGAGGAGGATAATAATGTTTTCTGTTGGTTCCACCTGGTAAAGGCTCCTGTTCGTTTACTATTTTTATTCTGTTTGGACATCTTTTATTTCTGTGAAAATAAAACTTCTGGAAAAAACTACTATCGTTACTGGTATTCTGATCCATGGGCCCTGAAAGAAACCATTACGTTAAAATAGGGACCAGTACCCAGGTCAGTACATAAATTTTTGACCTTTAGAGCGAGTGATGATTTTCTGGAACAAGAGAGTAAAGAAAACGCTATATGCACATAGGGACCATCACTAAGGTCAGTGTGGTCCATTAGGTTGCTAGAGTTATAAAAAAACGATTCTGTGGGCGGATCAAGAAGAGGTTATACCTGAATATACTCCCATTGAATGAGAACAAGATCAGCGCTTGGTTCCTGTCCTTTTCTTTGTATACCTGTATTTTGTTGCTGAGGAGTGGTGCTCCTGTGACAGTAACCGAGCAGCAGATCTAGAGGCGCGGTGGAGTTGGGAATCTTTGTTGTTTCATTGAAGTGGTCAATGCTAATGTCAGCAACCCACCTGAAAAGCACCTTGGCATGCCTGCAATTTGACACCCAGAAAGCACTGTGTTTCCTCCCCTTAAACACTGGCTTCCTGTCAATCAAGATGCGACTTCATTGAAGCAGAATGCAAATAAAGAAATATTCACAAATAGCGGGCATGCATGCATAATGCGAATGCTGCACATGCACAGTTGGTTGCTAAGTGTCCAGGTTGTGTTTTCAATACTAGTGATCCATGCTGAATTAGGCCCACAATAAGTTTACCCTGGCAAAATTGCTATTAATTATGAATATGGATTATTATTTCTATTGTGTAAATTGTATCTCTAGATCTTGGCCCTGTAATGTCTGTCTATAAGTAAATACTCAGTAAAGTCTTTAATACTGTGCTTGCATCCAATTGTAGAGTGGTTTGCAATGTGCAAATGATATAATTAATGTTAATAAATAAAGATATCAATAAATATTCAGAAATCAAAGAATTAGCATTGCTTAATTTTAACAATGAAATTGATACATAGTTGTAATGGGATTATGAAAAACTTTATACTAGGATTTGGTGTCTAATAAATGTAATAAATATCTACAAAATTACAGTGTGCATGGTCTCGCATTAAACATGTGAAAACGATTAAGTAACATTTGACATTTTAGAAAATAGCCTAATTTGACACATGCACCTTATTTTAATAAACAAATTGTGGCTGCTGTTTTAAATTGCATAGCTTTCAACTGATAATAGGACTTAGACAATTATAATTCAGCTTTGTGGAAAGCATAATTCATCAATCTAGTTGAGCACTACGTGATATAATTAATGTTATACTAAAGTTGCATAGAAATAACATCCACTTGAACTGTAATGAAAATTGCTAGCAAATTATGCTTTGGATTGTAATTTATTTCTACTCCACAGTTATATGCCAGTATATATTTTGTTTTTGTTTTTTGATATGCCATGTTTGTGCCTAATGATTAATGATTTAAGCAACTCTAAATATTTTACCACACGGAATCATTAGTTTAGAGCATGAAATTTTAAATTCAGCATTGTAATTTAATTTTGCATTGAAATAAACCGGATTTCTTAAAATAGTTATTTCAAACAGACTAGCAAGAAGTCCTTTATTGTATTTAATACACAATAATTGCAGGTATAAACTTCCTGAAGAATGTTAAGTACATGAAATGATCCCAGAATCAACTCTATAAAATCATTTTAATACTATAGGTATTCAATCTTGATTCCGCTGGACAGAATGTCATCTGTTTCTGACATCAATTCGACAGTTGGAATTCAATCTTAGCACTTTCAGAACAGTTCCGACAAAAATGGCCACGGATTTGACAATAAAGTATCCGTTTTCCACAATGCAGATTACATTTTTAAGAACGTGGAGTTTGCATAGGATAGTCCTGGACAAAAATGGACGGTATTGAATATTGATGGTCGACTGTCGGAAATAATGAACTAACTCACCTTAGTATACAATAAATCAAATAAAGTGAAATGGGGTCCCTTGGCGATGGGCTGCAAGCTTAAATGCATTGATCAATTCATGAACTAAAACCCCATTATTTGTTTGATTTATTGTATCCTAAGGTGAGTTAGTTCATTATGGAGAGTGTTGAGTCCCTGTATTTGTATTTACTAGAGCATGTAGTCACAGGTCACTTCACCCCAACCTGGGAATGGCGAGTGCTGCTTGCACCCCATTCGCAGGGATGGTGAGGGTTGTGGTACTCTGTATGTGTATATATGTGGGTTAATTTTTAATTAACCTTTGTTACTGTGATCATAGCTTTCTCTTTCACCCCAGATGAGCTAATTTATCTGTAACCTGTGACAGCTGCCCCTTTAATTCTAAGTCAGGTGTTGTGTTAGGTGACTGCCTCATCTTTAAAAGCCATAAGGCACTTGGCAGGTGAGCTTTAAACCAGGAAAAAAGACATGTCCACTTTAGCTATGATGTGTCAGCAGTTGGCAGGCTCTTGAGAGACAATTGTTAGTGTAGGACTTGCAGTGAAATGGGGTCCCTTGTCAATGGGCTGCAAGCTTAAATGCATTGATCAATTCATGAACTAAAACCCCATTATTTATTTGATTTATTGTATACTAAGGTGAGTTAGTTCATTATGGAAAGTGTTGAGTCACTGTATTTGTATTTATTAGAGCATGTGGTCACAGGCCACTTCACCCCAACCTGGGAATGGCGAGTGCTGCTTGCACCCCATTCGCAGGGATGGCGAGTGTTGTGGTACTCTGTATGTATATATATATATATATATATATATATATATATATATATATATATAGAGACAAATACAGGCGTCACTCCGGGACTTGTAGTGAAATAGCTTTACTGTGTGGCGGTCAACGCCGTTTCGGGTTTCCCCGTCGTCAGGACCAAAATTCACAAACAACCAGTGATACAAAGTGCAGTGTTTAAATACAAAAAGACTTACAATTGGACGCCCCTCTGCGCCGCTCCGTCACCCGACCGAGGCTACCATCGTCACCACTGGACCCAACCAGGAAGTGAATCGTCAGAACTCCGGGCGGGGAGGTCACAGGCAGCTGAGGGAGAAAAGTGCAAAGTGCATATTACGTATATAACAGTGGTATAAGGCATGATATAACAATATAATAACGGAAGACATGCATCTGCAGTGAAATGAATAAAAAATATAAAGTGCTAGTGCAATATGAATATGAGAAAAGAATGTTCTCAGCTAACAACCTGGGTGGCCACTAGATGGCAGTGTGGCCATATCCAGCAAGAAATCATGATATAAACATCAATCATTAGTATATGAATAATAAACAAGAAAACCAATATTTAATCATTATACATGTTTCACTGGTGATTGTCACTGGGTAGAGACTAGTTCCCATGCAGTATAGGTTACAGGAAGTGACGTTTAGTGAGGGCGGAAGTTGTTAGATGCCCTCACAACGTTTTTAAATTTATGTGTAATTCATGTAGGTGTCGTTTATTTTGTTTTATTTTTGCAGCATTGTACCCTCGCGGGCTCGCTACGCTCGCACGCTTCGGGCACGGTGGCTCGCTTCGCTCGCCACAGATTTATATTCCCCCTCCAGGTATACGTGGACCCAGGGCATGATGGGAAAATGACCTAAACTGCATGGGATCTAGACACTACCATTGTCACTGTCCACCTCAGGAATCCAGGACGCAATACCATCCATAATGAGAAATGATGACATATTTATATATATATTAATAATATTATGATATTAATGGACTTTATGGTACTGGGTTCCTGGACAGATATATGGGCATAAACATATAAATATCATGAGCATTATATATACAAAAAAAGAAGTATAATGTGAATTATAAAAAGCTGCCCAAATTCAAGGTCTCATTTAAACCGCCAGGTTTTAAAGTCCCTAGCCTGTGTATCCAGCGGCTTTCAAGCTGCAACAGCCGTTTATCCCTGTCACCGCCTCTATGGTTATCAGGGATTTGATCTATTATACGGTAGCGGAGGGTGGCCATATTATGTTTGGCCTCAAGAAAGTGGCGAGCCACAGTTTGTTCGCGGTGGCCTTTTACCGCCGCTGCCCGTATGGCTGTCCTGTGGTTGGCCATGCGTTCCTTAAATGTACAACTGGTTTTACCCACGTAATTGAGCCCACAGGGGCATGTGAGTAAGTAAACAACGTACCTAGAGGTACATGTAAGGACTTGACGGATGTGATAAACTTTACCCGAATGTGGGTGTCTAAATGTATTCCCTGTTACCATGTAACTGCACGTTACACAGCCTGTGCATTTGTAACACCCTCCTTTTTTCGACAAAAAATGTGCCGGTGTGCTACGCATGAGGGAGACATCCGATTTAACCAGTTGATCACCAATGCTGCGACCACGAATATATCCAGCCCTTAACCTGGTTCCCACCAAGCTTGGTAGATCTGGGTCAGTGTTGACCATGGTCCACAGTTGTTTAGTTTTTTGATTAATGGTGGGGCTTTTGTTGGAAAAGTGGTTTACCCAAGTGATTATTTTATCCTGCTCGGGTTTAGGGGCCTGTTTGGACGTGGCTCCTGATAATAGAGCATTACGATCTAATGCACATGCCTTGTTCCTGGCTGTTTGAATTAAGGACCATGGATAGCCTCTTTGGAGAAATTTTTCGACCATTTGGTCTAATTGTATATCTCGTATCTGCAGATCGCTATTAATCCTGCAAACTCGCAGGAACTGCGAGTAAGGGAGGCTAGTCATGGTGGAGGTCGGATGAGAACTGTTGAATTTTAAAAGCATATTTCTGTCGGTTTCTTTGGTGAATAATTGGGTGCTAATTTTATTACCAGATTTAAGGATGCGAACATCCAAAAAATCTAATTGGTAGGCACTGATTTTAAACGTAAATTTTACCGGTCCTTAATTCAAACAGCCAGGAACAAGGCATGTGCATTAGATCGTAATGCTCTATTATCATTAGCCACGTCCAAACAGGCCCCTAAACCCGAGCAGGATAAAATAATCACTTGGGTAAACCACTTTTCCAACAAAAGCCCCACCATTAATCAAAAAACTAAACAACTGTGGACCATGGTCAACACTGACCCAGATCTACCAAGCTTGGTGGGAACCAGGTTAAGGGCTGGATATATTCGTGGTTGCAGCATTGGTGATCAACTGGTTAAATCGGATGTCTCCCTCATGCGTAGCACACCGGCACATTTTTTGTCGAAAAAAGGAGGGTGTTACAAATGCACAGGCTGTGTAACGTGCAGTTACATGGTAACAGGGAATACATTTAGACACCCACATTCGGGTAAAGTTTATCACATCCGTCAAGTCCTTACATGTACCTCTAGGTACGTTGTTTACTTACTCACATGCCCCTGTGGGCTCAATTACGTGGGCAAAACCAGTTGTACATTTAAGGAACGCATGGCCAACCACAGGACAGCCATACGGGCAGCGGCGGTAAAAGGCCACAGCGAACAAACTGTGGCTCGCCACTTTCTTGAGGCCAAACATAATATGGCCACCCTCCGCTACCGTATAATAGATCAAATCCCTGATAACCATAGAGGCGGTGACAGGGATAAACGGCTGTTGCAGCTTGAAAGCCGCTGGATACACAGGCTAGGGACTTTAAAACCTGGCGGTTTAAATGAGACCTTGAATTTGGGCAGCTTTTTATAATTCACATTATACTTCTTTTTTTGTATATATAATGCTCATGATATTTATATGTTTATGCCCATATATCTGTCCAGGAACCCAGTACCATAAAGTCCATTAATATCATAATATTATTAATATATATAAATATGTCATCATTTCTCATTATGGATGGTATTGCGTCCTGGATTCCTGAGGTTGACAGTGACAATCACCAGTGAAACATGTATAATATTTAAATATTGGTTTTCTTGTTTATTATTCATATACTAATGATTGATGTTTATATCATGATTTCTTGCTGGATATGGCCACACTGCCATCTAGTGGCCACCCAGGTTGTTAGCTGAGAACATTCTTTTCTCATATTCATATTGCACTAGCACTTTATATTTTTTATTCATTTCACTGCAGATGCATGTCTTCCGTTATTATATTGTTATATCATGCCTTATACCACTGTTATATACGTAATATGCACTTTGCACTTTTCTCCCTCAGCTGCCTGTGACCTCCCCGCCCGGAGTTCTGACGATTCACTTCCTGGTTGGGTCCAGTGGTGACGATGGTAGCCTCGGTCGGGTGACGGAGCGGCGCAGAGGGGCGTCCAATTGTAAGTCTTTTTGTATTTAAACACTGCACTTTGTATCACTGGTTGTTTGTGAATTTTGGTCCTGACGACGAGGAAACCCGAAACGGCGTTGACCGCCACACAGTAAAGCTATTTCACTACAAGTCCCGGAGTGACGCCTGTATTTGTCTCTATACATGTGGTAGTATCCCTCTACCTAGGAAGGCACCCGGGCAGATATCGTCTGAGTGCGACGAGTGCCGGACACCCCCCCTGACGCTGTATTACGGTACGGAGCGCCCCTGCTGCGGGCACCGTTACCTGTCAAGGCACCTGCAAGCTTTTTACTCTTGGACTGAGATCCGGAAGCCCTGGCAGTTTCTCACCCACGCTGTCAGCACCGGCACCTCTGCAGCTATTCCCTGGTTGTCACAGTAGTTAACCCCGCTGCCCAGTATAATTCCATCGCCAGTCAGCCACGCTGACATCCCAGCGGTATTGCTGAACGCACACACACCTGGCAATTTCCACCAGCACTAGGTGTGAATCCATACACACCAGGCGATTTCTTCATTACTGCAATCGTTGTCACCATGGAGTCTGCCTCTGGAGATCAAGCTCCCCACATGCTATCCTGCGATAACTATGACCACTTTAGTTACTCTGACAATGATGCTGATGGTATTTTATATTCTGATCCACTGCTTAAAGCCTGTTTCCAGAACACCGACGCAGATGTCAGCAGGGATCTTTTGAAATTGAAGAAAAAAGAGATCGATTACTTGATGCATTGTGTTACGCTCTCTGAGTATTATAGAGCTAAGCAAATCCCACGTGGATTTCGGGTGCATAACACCCCTACTATTGGGCGGTACAATGTTGCCTTTTGTACTAATTGGATTAGTATACTCAATAAATGTGCAATGGATCTAATGCTTTTAGTGATCGAGGAGTCGACCAAAGAATTACAGCTTGCCAAAGACAAGATTAAAACATTCGAAACACAGCATGCAGCCTTCCTCCAGGCTGATGCCAATAAAGATTTGGTTAAGCAACTTGCAGATCAAGTCACGGCATATCGCAATGACCTAATTAAATTCAAAAAGGACAAATTAGCGAAAGTGCAAGATGACTATGCACAACACAGAGTGTACCGGTGGCTGCAAGGAGGCAATGAGCCACGTAACTTTGCAGGCCCTTCTAGGAAGAATTGGCGTAGGCAACCGGCAATGAGCTCACGGGAAAATAGTACTTCTGCTAGTGATGGCGAATTTACCACACCAAGCCAAACAAACCGTTCCAGAAAGCAGATCCCTTTAGCCGTGGGCACGAGGGCACGGGATGCCGATACAATACAACACCAACGCGAAGAAGTGGCCAGAACAAAAGGCAGAGGCAGGCAGCAGCGACAAAGAAATCGCAGAATGTAGTCTTCAACTTGTCACAAGTACCCTTAACCGATGCAGAAGTGTCATTGTTGAACAAGGGGTTAAATTTTGTCCCTACGGTTATCCATAATGATTTTGACTGGAAGGTTGACAATTATCGTTTACAAAGGAAATTAAGGCTACGCGAATACTTTGACAAGACTGCTACCATTTCTCCCACCCCCACTAAAGAAGCATCTATATTGCGTACACTGAAACCGCAGAGTACCTTCGATCCACTTTCCAATAATCCCACACTGAAGACTTTTTCCAGGGTACTAGAGAACATTGATAAGAACATCAATGTCCCACCGACCCCCAACCTCACTCATGCTGAACGTTCAGCGTTGAAACAACTTAGTGAAAGAAAGGACATTATGATCCGTTCAGCGGACAAAGGGGGTGCGGTGGTGGTCATGGATTTTACATATTATCTGGAAGAATGCCATCGTTTATTGCAGGACACCACCACTTATGTGAAGCTGGACCGAGATCCCTCAACAGGCCATATTCAAGAACTAAATACCATTCTGGATAATGCCATTTCCCAACAACATATTGCCATGGATGCCAAGAAGAGTTTGCTGCGGTCTAAACCTGCCATTCCAGCGTTTTATATCATTCCTAAATTGCACAAGGACGCTCTGAGACCCCCCGGTAGGCCCATTATAGCCGCTCGGGGATCTTTGTGCGAGCCCTTAGCTAAATTCGTGGATGTTTTCTTGCAGGACTGTGTGCAAAATACCTGTACTTACCTGAGGGATACCACTGATCTTTTGATTAAATTGAATGCCTTGGGGGATATTCCTGGTAACACCATCATGGCAGGTATAGACGTCACCAGCCTCTATACTTGCATCCCCCATTCCCAAGGTCTTTCAGCAGTCAGTGACCTCATTAGAGACAACTCTAGGTACTGTGGCCCTAACCCTGACTTCCTGATGCAATTGCTCGAATTCACTCTTACACATAATATCTTTGTATTTGACGGCAAATATTATAGCCAAGCATCAGGTTGTGCAATGGGTTCGCCGGCAGCGCCTTCATACGCTAACTCCTTTATGTACAACATAGAAAATGAAATTTTTTTGACCAATGCTGTGTTCCAACAACATGCCATTTTTTACGCCAGGTATATTGATGACCTGGTCCTGTTTTGGTCAGGGCCAGAGGAAATATTGGTCGACCTGTTGAATAACCACAATGCATCTGACAGTCCGGTAAAATTTACGTTTAAAATCAGTGCCTACCAATTAGATTTTTTGGATGTTCGCATCCTTAAATCTGGTAATAAAATTAGCACCCAATTATTCACCAAAGAAACCGACAGAAATATGCTTTTAAAATTCAACAGTTCTCATCCGACCTCCACCATGACTAGCCTCCCTTACTCGCAGTTCCTGCGAGTTTGCAGGATTAATAGCGATCTGCAGATACGAGATATACAATTAGACCAAATGGTCGAAAAATTTCTCCAAAGAGGCTATCCATGGTCCTTAATTCAAACAGCCAGGAACAAGGCATGTGCATTAGATCGTAATGCTCTATTATCAGGAGCCACGTCCAAACAGGCCCCTAAACCCGAGCAGGATAAAATAATCACTTGGGTAAACCACTTTTCCAACAAAAGCCCCACCATTAATCAAAAAACTAAACAACTGTGGACCATGGTCAACACTGACCCAGATCTACCAAGCTTGGTGGGAACCAGGTTAAGGGCTGGATATATTCGTGGTCGCAGCATTGGTGATCAACTGGTTAAATCGGATGTCTCCCTCATGTGTAGCACACCGGCACATTTTTTGTCGAAAAAAGGAGGGTGTTACAAATGCACAGGCTGTGTAACGTGCAGTTACATGGTAACAGGGAATACATTTAGACACCCACATTCGGGTAAAGTTTATCACATCCGTCAAGTCCTTACATGTACCTCTAGGTACGTTGTTTACTTACTCACATGCCCCTGTGGGCTCAATTACGTGGGTAAAACCAGTTGTACATTTAAGGAATGCATGGCCAACCACAGGACAGCCATACGGGCAGCGGCGGTAAAAGGCCACAGCGAACAAACTGTGGCTCGCCACTTTCTTGAGGCCAAACATAATATGGCCACCCTCCGCTACCGTATAATAGATCAAATCCCTGATAACCATAGAGGCGGTGACAGGGATAAACGGCTGTTGCAGCTTGAAAGCCGCTGGATACACAGGCTAGGGACTTTAAAACCTGGCGGTTTAAATGAGACCTTGAATTTGGGCAGCTTTTTATAATTCACATTATACTTCTTTTTTTGTATATATAATGCTCATGATATTTATATGTTTATGCCCATATATCTGTCCAGGAACCCAGTACCATAAAGTCCATTAATATCATAATATTATTAATATATATAAATATGTCATCATTTCTCATTATGGATGGTATTGCGTCCTGGATTCCTGAGGTTGACAGTGACAATCACCAGTGAAACATGTATAATATTTAAATATTGGTTTTCTTGTTTATTATTCATATACTAATGATTGATGTTTATATCATGATTTCTTGCTGGATATGGCCACACTGCCATCTAGTGGCCACCCAGGTTGTTAGCTGAGAACATTCTTTTCTCATATTCATATTGCACTAGCACTTTATATTTTTTATTCATTTCACTGCAGATGCATGTCTTCCGTTATTATATTGTTATATCATGCCTTATACCACTGTTATATACGTAATATGCACTTTGCACTTTTCTCCCTCAGCTGCCTGTGACCTCCCCGCCCGAAATTCTGACGATTCACTTCCTGGTTGGGTCCAGTGGTGACGATGGTAGCCTCGGTCGGGTGACGGAGCGGCGCAGAGGGGCGTCCAATTGTAAGTCTTTTTGTATTTAAACACTGCACTTTGTATCACTGGTTGTTTGTGAATTTTGGTCCTGACGACGGGGAAACCCGAAACGGCGTTGACCGCCACACAGTAAAGCTATTTCACTACAAGTCCCGGAGTGACGCCTGTATTTGTCTCTATACATGTGGTAGTATCCCTCTACCTAGGAAGGCACCCGGGCAGATATCGTCTGAGTGCGACGAGTGCCGGACACCCCCCCTGACGCTATATATATATATATATATATATATATATATATATATTAAACAAAATATATTTTAAAGCATTTATTACTTTTTGAAATGCTTTCAAGATTCTTCCACTTTTTCTTCAAAAAATGGATGCTGGAAGTAATGCTTATCTGCCTTGAATAGTAGATTGTTTTCTCTTTTAATACATGCTAGCTCCAGTTTTTTTAAATCCAATTTTCATTATGTATTGCTTCTACCAGTGGTCGAAAGTTCAGGATAGTTCATGCCGCGCTCAGCATGTCAGCTGACGAAGCAAGCCTTTGCGACACGGTCCGTCTGAACTTCACAGCATACCACCAGCAACAGCGTGCACTGACACGCTGAGCATGGCATGAACTAACCTGAACTTTTGACCGCTGGTATCAGACGTACGGAGACCTGGACCACGGAGCATTATCCTCACAGTAGGCTCATTACCCGGGTTCCTGATAAAAACGTATCCTACAACGCATATGTAAAGTATTTCTCTTGCGACTGTGCCTCCCTACTGAAACTTTGGGATCACAAATAGCAGATTCTTGCCCCCTCAACTTTAAACACAACTTATACTAGCCCCGGCTATCTCTTGGAGTGCCGCTCACCCCCCACCAATACCTAAGGGCAAGCAGCAGCGTGCTCTGAAATATAAGAGGCTAAGCTTTCTTCTCATTTTATTTAGCCTATCACGGGAAACACCCTGCACTGACACTAAATCAACAGGGGGGTTTTCCTGTCGGGAAAAGGGACAGAAGTAATACCTTCAATTTCTACCCCAATATTCAGGAAAAGGGCACTCGCTCACTTGTAAAAACCCTTGGTTACCCTATACAAGATGTAGCAGTCCCTAAACCGGTGGGGATTGCATTCCCACCATTTTTCACTCTTTTGACTGTTCTTTCTCATTGGGAGACACTGCAGATACATATGTGTATATAAATACAATTCCTTACAAATAAATTACTATACATTAAACCAGTGGCATTTTCCCTACATTTATACTGGTATTTACCAGGAATCCTATTTGAATATACCGTTATTCTTGTAATAGTGTCAGGTTTCAACACAGTTAATTTATTATCCATACTCTATACCCCTGAAACATTGTATTAAATACCACTTACAATATCTGTTGTAGAGATATTTTTGAACACAGGGAGAGATATTCCGCTATCTCCTACTGTGCTCTGACCAATATTGCATATACTAATATCTATGTCTGTTAAGCAACCCTGACTGTTTATTATATACGCAGTCAGGAATTCTCAGGAGGGTATTTAAATAATATTGGAGTAATACGTTAATTCTAAATAATATTATTCGCAAAACTTTAAACTGTATCTAATTGTCAGTAGCTCAAAAGTCACCCAATATTCAGAACGATTGGTGACCTCTCATGCAAGATTGAGCAATAGAGAGCAATTAAGTCTTGAGTGTATGATATAATTCAAACATCGCTCATAATTTTTTGGTTTATTTATCTGTCTGTTATTTTACATGTGTTGTAAGTGCATTTTCTTCTTCACTAGAAAGATTAAAAGTTAAGTTTTAAGAAAATATTCTCTAAAAGTTGTGCCCCCAAAACCAGAGAGTACTTTTCTTTCTGTCTTGTACTGTAAACAATAATTCATATTAGAATATTAAACACTAACAGCAAACTGTTAGCTGTTGTTAACTTATGCCCCTTTCCCACTGCAGCCTTAAAACGGTATATTGCCGATTTTTGAGGGCAAAATACCGTTTAAGGCTGCAGTGGGAAAGCGCCAGAGTTGAAATACCGTTTAAAGTTAAACGGTATTTCAACCCGTTTTCAAAGCAGAGTCCTACACGGTTAAATAACGTTTAAGAGGCAGTGGGAATGCCTCTTAAACGTTATTTAGCCTCCAGGCAGTCCCAGTGCCTGATGAAACCTAGTAGTTCGCACTTTGTGCATGTGTAATGTGTGCACATGCATACTAATGAGCCGCTAATTACATATGCGCATATGTAATGAGCGACTCATTAGTATGCACGTGCACTCATTACATATGCGAAAAGTGAGAACTACTTGGTCTTATCAGGCACTGGGACTGCCTGTACCCCGCATGGACCCTGCAATGACCCCCGCTGCCTCCCCACTGCCCACAGGTAAGTACAAGGGGAGGGGAGGTGGGGGCACAGGGCAGGTATGGGGGGGTTAGGCACTATTTACACTGGGGGGGGAGATTAGGCACTCTTTACACTGGGGGAAGGGGGGGGGTTAGGCACTCTACATTATACACGGTTCACTGCAATGGGAATGGTACTTAAATGGTATTTAAAACGGTAATCTGCTGCAGTGGGAATACTAATACCGTTTTAAATACCATTTAAGATTACCAGTACTTTAAACTGGTCTGCATTGGGAAAGCAGCATTAGTTTGCTCCTGATGTTGTCCAAACAGCTTAGTGTCATTTTCACATATAATAGGGTTAAAATCAGGATGGGTTAAAGGAAATAGCTAGCAAAAGGTTGTTTCTGGAGAGGTATGGTGCTCTTGTAAAATATCTGTGAGGTGGCTCTGATACAGTTACACATATCCTTTCTTTTATCTAATTAATTCAATCACTTGAAGAGAAGAATTATCTGCTACAATTTTAATTTAAGCATTGGCATTTAAAAATTATGCTTAAACATAATCCTGTTTACACAAACATTGGCATTTTACTTTCTGTTAGAGTCTGAACAAACAACTGTAAGAACAGGTATTATAATAATATTGTGACTGCTTTAGAGGGAAGGGAAGATTTATTACTCTTCTATGTTTTGGGACATTTTAAAAGAGCAAAACTTACCAGACTATTGAATTAAAAGTACAAAGCAGTGAAGAGTAATATAGAATTTTACAAAAGAAAAACTTCTAATAAATCTCACATACTGTATATATTGTTGCTGCCAAGTTAAGCAGTATATGTGTTTTGCATTTACTAATAACTGTTTAAAAAAAGAAATTAGTAATACCACATATTTATGGTTATGAAACTGTACATTTTTTATTGAGATTGGTTACCCTCTGATCAGAGCGAGCCCTAGCTAAATTGATGCCTTAGACAAGATATTCATTGGTGCCCCCTAGCACTGTAACTAGATCTGTACCTGATCATTTGCTCCTTATTCATATTACCCCATACTGTATTGCTTCTTATTCACATTGCACCACACTGTATTGCTCCTCAATCAAAGTGGACCACACAGTAGTGCCATTTATACACATTATGTCACAGAGTAATAGAGATCACTATACACATAATACCATACAGTAATGCCTCTTACCCATTATATTAGTAATGCCCTTATACACATTATACCACACTTATATACATAATACCACACAGTAATTTTAACACTAAACCAATATTCCACACATTGTATCTGCACAATTCCCCACCCCTGCAATCCCTGCACACGACGCTGGCATGGTCTTTGCAGATACTGAAGCCTGGGCTGGATGCATGGAGTAAGTCAGTGCTAGCTCATTCTGCTGGACTCCACAAAGGCCCATCAGAGGAGGAGCTGTTGCAGCTGGGCATGCAAGGAACCCTCCAACTCTCCAACATCTAACTTTCTCTGTTACATTTGCCCCACCTGCAGTGCAACATGGTTTGTTCATATGAGAAAAAAATATGTGCGTTGCGATCAAGTTGGAATTAAGCCAATAGTACAATCCATGTTGAGCTTATTAAAACTCCCAAATACAGTAAGTAATTACATTTGCCTGCAAAGAAGATATTCTCACTTTTAGTCAACATTGAAGTGATGTACCAAATATTAAAGTGAAGTAAATCCACTGAAGACTAAAGTTTTCAGAGGTTAACTACAATACATATGAATCCCCAAAGCAATCCACATAGTGCTAGATGTACTAAGCTTCAAAAAGTGATAAAATGGAGAGTGATAACCTACTCGCCAATCAGCTACCAATTTTCAAATGTAAACACAGTCTGTAACTTGGCAGTTAGGAGCAGATTGATTGCTAGTTTTTCACTCTCTATTTTATCAATTATTGAAGCTTAGTACATCTATCCGAGGATGTTATGAAGCTGCAAGATACTGCATGCAGCAAGCGCCTTAAAGAGACACTTTATGGAGCTGTTATGCCAATCAAGTGATGCTAAATTATTTACTTTAGTGAAATGATTATTGATCCCTAGCAGTTTATCATTAAACAGGAAGACAGAAGGCCAAATGTGATAGCCATTGAGTTGCCGGAGGTTCAGGATTTTGTGCGAGAATCATTTCTCAAAGTCTTTAAAATGAATTGTTAAATCTACAGTATGTGATCTTTTAAATGTAAACATAAATTTTGAATGATAACATACTGTAGCTTTAAAGAGCAATACGTAAGCACACATGTGGAGTGAAGTTTGCCATTTTTCAATTGATATTTGAGAAATATATGTTCAATTCATTGTATTTTTGCATCACTTTTTGAAAACCTTGTTTATATCACACATTTATTGTTTTTAAACATTCTTCTGTATCTAATAAATATTTTATTCTTTACAAACATTTTGATTTGCAAATATTGGGTGGGGAAATTTTTGCTAGGTTGATAGAGGGGTATGAATCATTAGATCTATTAGATGTTGGTCGACAAACATCATTAGTTCAACATGCAGAAAGGTCAACATATATTTCTCAAATAATATCAATTGAAAAATGGCAAACTTCACTCCACGTGTGTGCTTACGTATTGCTAGACCCATGTTGACCTTTCTGCATGTTGACCTAATGGTGTCGACCCAATGCTTGTCAACCAACATCTTGTAGACCTAATGATTCATACCCCTCTATCAACCTAGCTAAAAAAAATTCCACCCAAAATTTGCAAAGAAAAATGTTTGTAAAGAATCAAATCTTTATTAGATACAGAAGAATGTTTAAAAGCAATAAATGTGTGATACAAACAAGACAACTGGTCTAATTTAGCATCATTTGATTAGTTAAAACAATATGTTGTATTTTTTATGCTTTATACCATTGATAAAACTTGTAAAATGAAATTTGTATTTAGATTTTTCATATGTATAAAGTATGAAAGCAACTCCTACTGTTACATGAAATAAGCAGAATAAGTTAAGTTGTTACAATACCTTTTCTGATAAAGAGCAAAGATCAGTACAAAGTAATGGTTTGTGAGCACAAAACGGAGTTTCTTTTTTTCATTCATTGTCCTGAAATTGGTTTTGGTCTCATTACTTGCATTGTTGCCCATGTAGGACTCAATACATTATTCACACAACAAGATATGTCCATGGAAATGTTCATAATGGAAGCTGGATTCTCAAAATAACTATTAAATTAGAAGCCACACTGTCCTGCTTTATGAATGAATCATTTAATTGTACATTAACACCTCTTATTTGTCTGCTATTTCATCTGCTAAACTAAGGTGAATGTAAAATTCACTAGGGAAAAAATAAAATAGGTATAATGCTTATTACTCCTCAAGGTTGAAAGCAAAAGATGTTTAAATAAGTAGCAGAGAATACCCGATATTAAGAATGAGCAGACCGGATTCTCGAGAATTCAAACCACTCAGGCAGTGGGGATCCAAATCTGGCCAGGCCACATCTTCACATTACCGAATTCTCGCTGGAGTTGAATCCCATATGATGGTTTCTGTGCCATTACATTGGATCCAAACATCGGGACAGCAGGATTTGTTCTTATAATAATATACTGGACTCCACTGTGACTGTACCACACTGTGTGCATACTGTGGCTTCTAGCCATACCTCACTGTGCATAATTACTGTGACTATTGACCGTAAACCCACTGTGAGTACTGTACAGTGTCACTGCTGGCTGACTGAATGTAACCCTACTGTGCATACTGTACTGTCACTTGTGGATGGCCATTAGTTAACCCCACTGGTATATTGTACTGTTACTGCTGTCTATACCCCCCACTGTGAATACATTACTGTGTCTACAGGCCATACCTGACTGTGTATATGGTACTGTGACGTCTGGCTGTACACTAACTGTGTTAAGGGTACTTTGACTGCCGTTTGTACCCCAACTGTGTATATGGTACTGTGACTGATGTCTATACCCCAACTGTTTATACAGTATTGTGACTGCTGTCTGTACCCCAACTGTGCATACATTACTGTGCCTGCTGTCTGTGCCCCACAATTAATTAACAAAATGTAAAAAAAATGCAAAAAAAATTATTACAAATATGTCCATATGAGGTGTGGCTTGGTCACCGATCGGAGCGGACGCAGCCTCTGGAAGCTCCGGATGCTGCTTCTAGTGGCACCCTCCGGTCCCATGCTAAGTTGCCCAGCCAATCACCAAACTGGGGTACCCCCTGGACAGGCACCCACAACATTGGAGCCGTCCGACGCTGTATAACAGCCTACCCCACCACTCCTGTCGCCTGACCCCTCGGCACCCACAGCTCCTGCTCTGATCTCTGCTACCAGGATGCTCTGCCGGGTGGGACAAGATACATGTAGGCCCCATAGCAAAAGTTTGTACGGGCCCCTATTTATCACCTAATGCTGAAAAATGAATACAGCACATGATACTTTGACAGGCTAAGTTGGCCCTTCTCAGCTCTGGGCCCCATAGCAGCTGCACCCCCTGCACCTATTGTAGTTACGCACTTGTTGGGAGATATAACCAGTGTGCTAGTTATAACTTAAGCGGGGAGGTATTTCAGTACTTGAAAAGGAACTAGGAACCCAAATAGACAACAAACTGGTGTGCAGTACCTAATGTAATATAGCAACAAAAAAGGCCAACACAATTCTAGCATGTACCAAAAGGGGCATGGAAACTAGGGACTCAAAATTAATTATGCCACTGTACAAAGCATTGGTTGGCAACAAAGCTTATTAGCGGAATGGAGAATTTAAGCTATGAGGAAAGATTAAGCAAATTGGGACTATTCACATTAGAGAAGAGACATTTAAGGGGGAGCATGCTCAACATGTACAAATATACCAGGGGCCAATATAAGGAACTGTCAAATTCCATTGTTTCTGCTAGAAAGGATTATAGGACAAGAGGGAACAAGTTTGGATTAATAGAAAAAATATTTTGTTCATCTAGAAGAAAAGATTTCTTTACGGTCAGAGCAGTCAAACTTTGGAACTCTCTTCCTGGAGAAGTGGGTCGCCAGACACAACAAATATGTTCAAAATAAGGTTGGATAAGCATTTATTGGTTAAAAACATCCATGGGTACAACTAAGAAACATAATCTGTATTTAAAAATATCAGAACATAATATACAACCAGGGATAGCTATTATAAACCTACGTTGAACTAGATGGACGCAAGTCTTTATTCAGCCTTATCTACTATGTAACTATGGGGGTTATTCTAGTCCATTCTTTCTGAGAAAATCCTTCTTAGATGGACAAAACCATGTGCACTGTGGGTGGGGCAGATGTAACTTGTGCAGAGAGAATTAGATTTGGGTGGGGTTTTTCTTCAAAGTAAGATCTATATTGAAGTGTAAAATCATGCAGTCAGTATTTTCCCTGCACAGAAACAAAATAACTCACCCAAATCTAATTCTCTCTGCACATGTTACATCTGCCCCCCTGCAGTGCACATGGTTTTGTCCATCTAAGAAGGATTTTGTCAGAAAGAATGAACTAGAATAAACCCCTATGTAACTATGGAGGTTATTCTGGTTGGTGCGTAAATTTCCGAATTCTTTCGGAGCGGACCGCACGCCACGCTGTGCGGACATCGTACAAAGAAACGCCCACCGGTCCTCCGCATTCAGACGGACTCACTCTTTAAGAAGAGGGCGTGTTTACGGATGACATCCAAACCTTGCGTGTGCGGTGGACACACACATATTCTGCACGGTGTTACAGCATCAGAACGGACGGGAACCGATGCGGTGTATTTCCGCAAAACATACTACTATCATCGGAACTCATACATCACACACATGACACACTTATGCAATTAGGCTACCTCATTAAAAAGGGATTGTTTTTAATGGTCATCTATTATTTTTTTAATTGATCATTAAACACATTACTACCACTTTAGATTAACCCTTACTGTACATCATGCAAAGTTCCAAACATTCTTTCTTGCCCCTTTACGCCCATGTGTTATGTATGCATGTATCATAAATTATTCTTCAAATGCAAACACACACATACACACCAACACACTATGTACATCTTTACATTACCCTTCACTTTCAAGCACTTGTATGCAATAAACCCATCTATATACTGTATATACCTTTTGTAACTTACATAAATATACAACACTATTTATACCTATACTGTAAAATGATACAAAAACACACAGACCACTTCTAACTTTCATATAAACATTTATTGAACTACAAAACAAATAATAAAACATTTATAGCAGCAGGTCACAGAGGTCCTGCACATCCGCTGCCAGGAGGAGCAGGTGCTGGCGCATCCTTTGGAGGGCCCCTCGCACACCCTTGCCTTCTTCCCTCTGGTCATCTGTGGGCATGTTAAAGGGGGTTCAACATTAAAGTATGCTATTCAGGTTGACATTGCACATTGTGATACCTACATTTAATATAAATAAGTAAATCATACATATCCACAATTAAATAGCCAATAGTGTTTTAAATTCAAATAAATACTATGATGGTGACACACACACAGTGGCTTACACTACACAATATGTTACTTATAACATTGCCAATGTATGTTTCAAAAGCACAACAACACTTGAGCCTCACTCACACTTGTCCTGCCTTAACACTCACCAATGTACTAGAAAGCAACATCCACTAGAACTTGTCACATTTTGGCATACATATAAACCTGCATGTCACTGCTCAATGCTAAACTCCAGGATAGATAGATAGATAGATAGATAGATAGATAGATAGATAGATTACATACATACCACATGAAAAGACTGGGCTAGTCCCTCTACCCCTTACTCCATGAATCATTGTCACATTGCCAGATAGGTGAAGGTGCACCACTAATCCTCTCCCATGCACCAAACATTTTCTAAGTAAAATCCATCCTACATAATTGGTTTAAAAAATACATGGCAACAACACAGGCCCACTGGCTAGAGGGGGGCCCAGGGGCACTGCCCACTTGTGACTTCATTAGAAACCAGGCCTGCCCATACTCCATTTATGTATTATTTGTTCTTGTATAGAAAGACCCTTCATAAATAATCAATAATCACTGTTAATCATGTATGAATAGCGAAAAAGCTTACACCATTCAATACGGCGCCTCAAACGCTGGAGGAGCTCTGGCTCGCGCCTCCGCAGGTCAGACCATCGCCTCTCCAGCTGGGCGACGGTCCTCCGCACGTGTGTGCGGGCGAGTATCCTGCGCCGGGCAGCAACGTACGCCCGGCGCTTGTCTCGATTAGAGATATATGGGCCCGCACGCCCCAGCCTCTGCTCCATTACGGCAACTAGGGCCAGCAGCTCCGCGGTGGAGAAAGGTGCTGCATGTCCGTAAGAAGCCATTTTAGCTATGGCGCATGATAAATACTCATGTCCTGTGATTGGTTGTGAAGTGTAGTATTTGGTATAAACTTTATTATTCATATTGACATGTACATTGTGCATGCGCCCAACAATCGGCAAAAACATCGCTTCGCCAAGCAACCCTTGCCATAGGTGGGCATTGCTGACCTTGCCTTCGCCACAAATACAAAGCAGAAAGGGTGAAAGAAGTAGGAGATCCAAAATACTCACCAACCATGGGTGAAAACAACAGGTTAAATAGTGTGCCACAATATACAGTTACACATATATCTGTACAAGGTACTAAATTAGACAGCCTTATTGGTCTGAAAGCAATACACCACTAACATACAAAATAGTGCTATACCTTTTTCCATTAATAGGCCATGGTGCCATTTATACACTTATCTTATACTGGCCCACACTATAGATGTGGTTTTAAATGTACCTAGCAGCAAGCCAGTATTTATAGGCCTATCACATGTGATTGGGATGCAATCAGTGATTACTAATGCATGAGTTGTGGACTGGATTAACATATGGAATGGGTTAGTGTCATTTGTTGTACATACCAAACAAGTGCACAGAACAAAAGAACATTCACAGATCTAATTTATGTCTGGCTAAAGGTGCAGTTGTTCATTGTTATTAAAATCTGTCATTGAGTTCAAAATCAGACTTAGAATGTACGCCTGGTTTTGTACATTTGATTTTCTGCTGGTATGGGCGTGGCCTATGCGCCGCACAAACACCACGGTGTACGTCGCCGTACGGTATGCTGCGGCACAGAACGCAGGGCGGGGCTGATGTACGCCTATTACATCAATGTGTATATATAGGTGTGTACAAAATACAACTTTGTGCTGCAAAAATGTCTGGTTCACAATCAGAGGGAGAACAGGAGCATCAGCGCCTCCCACCTGAACTCTATCACCTCCAATGTGGCCCTCACCAGAGACCAGCCATTGGGAGGTGAGCAGGCAGCTGGCCCATCTACAGCTGGCCAATCTAACGCTGCCCAACCTACAGCTGTGCCATCTTCTGCCTCAGCAGAATCATTGGGAACACAGCAGGTGGCTTCACAAGAGAGTAGCCTGGCCAGCACTTCAAGTACAGCGACTGGTAGCTGTGGCCGTGGGCGTGGCCGAAAGAGGCCAACAGAGGAACCAAGCCCCAGGAACATGGCATTTGAAGCGCAGGAGCTTGCCATACTGGTACCCCGTGCACGGGATTGGATAGAGTTGACACAGGACAGGTTGACACACACAAGGAGATGGAAGATTTGTGAGGACATAACTGTGGAGATTAATGCGGTAGCTCCACAAGTTCATGAGACAGAGCACGTGAAAAAGAGGCAAGTTCAAGTGTGTTACATTTGAGCAGAACAAGACCATTAATGTTTTTATTAGATGTTAGATGGATTTGGTAAATGGTCGGTCACGTTGCTAGGAGCAACAGACATGATTGCCATGTCACTTATTCTATATTTATTGTCGGGTGAGTGTGAATGTTTCTTCAAAGTATTGGTTTTATAGTTTAACATAATGTAAGTTATGTTGAATGAAGCACACATTGAAATCTGTAGAAGATTTCAATGCATGTTACATCAAACGTCAGGGGTGACATGTAATAACATTTAAACTTTGGCTGCAGGTGGCATGACTTCAAAACCAACCTCAAGAAGAAAATGACCGCATTTTGGACCCACAGCCACACCTCTGGGGCTGGCCCCATGCCAGGCCGCCTGAAGCTCACCCCCCTGGAGGAGTTGGCTCTGCCGTGCATTGCAATTGAGGAGGTCCGGGGGGGGGGGGGTGAGCAACATGGATAGTGAGGCCCCAGTGGAAGTGTTTGCGGCTGATTTAGAAGGTAATTTGTTTGCATGGCATAAGTAGTTTGTACTAATTTTATAGGAATGTGTTGTAATTGTAAGTTTCTCTTTCAGCATCATCTCCAACGTGCAGTAGTGATACTCTTGAGGAGCAGAGGAGTCAGTGCCACCTGCCACATGTGCCAGCCATGTGCAGCAGCAGCAGCCAACGGCCACACAGGATTTGGACAGGTGGGTGCAGATGCTTGGGCAGATTCGCCAGCAGGGAGACTTAGCATCAGAGCGGCTGCATAGGACCGAGGAGGTCATGCAGGGTATTGCCAGCACCCAGCAGACCATCGCTGCCACCCAGCAGGCCATGGCTGCCACCCAGCAGTCCATAGCTGGCAGCCTGCAGGTGTTGGCAGAGCAAACCCTGCACCAAAATGACCTCCTCCTCCGCCATAATGAGCTTGTGGCGGAGCTACTTACCACCAATAGGGCCCTATTGTCAGCTGTTTATGGTGCATTCCCTACACCAGCGCTCCCTGCTGGCAGAAGGGGAATACCATCCCCCCCTTCCACATCATCTGCTCCCACCTGCCTCACCATCCCAACGTGGCCGTGGCCGAGGAGCTGCTGCACGTGGCAAGGACCCTACCAGGGCCAAACGGTCCTGAAAATTAACTTGGCTCCACATTAATCTCCACCCTTATGTCTTCCCAAATCTTTCATTTAGCTGTGTGTGTCAGCTTCATGTGTGCAACCCAATCCCGTGCACAGGGTACCCACGATTGCCCTCGTTTTAAATGTTTTGTTTGGTTCCCCTGTTGCCCTCTTTCTGCTACCATTACTGTCTGCTGTACTTGAAGTGTTGGTGGTATACTTTTCTTGTGAAGCCACCTGATGTGTTCCTAATGATTCTGCTGAGGCTATGTACTGTATGAAAAGAATACATTTTTTTACATTTTTGTTTGTTTTGTACATTCCTGTTATGGTCCCTTTATTTTTTGGCATGTGCCACATAACATGCTATTAAAATGTTATGCTTTCCCTTACTGTAATAAATTCTTCATTTGATCCTCAAATGTGTGGTGTTATTGCTGAATGTAAAAGTGACATATACATTTATCTTAGTGATACCAAGTTCTGTCCATTGCTTGCAGTGTAAATGTGTGTAAAAAATGCAACCGTGCTTTCAGCATATATTTGTGTGTTTAGTAATGGTCCATTTAGGCTGCAATGGTTCCAATAGAAGCAATGAAAATAGTGTAATTAATGAGTAATAAGTAGAGGAGTGGATTGTACTGTGTTCAGCTGACTGTGGTTCAAGTGCGGCCGTACTAATTGGGCGATCCGAATGCCTAGCGCATGACCGAGTGGTGTCCGCAAAGTAAAACTTGCTTATGAAGCCCGCATATTTCCTGGCTGTTGGTTCGTTTGCAGTCGGTGTTCTGTCTGAATGCACGCCTACCAGAATGAGTGCAATCCCTCGTGTACACCCATGTTTACGCCCAGTTTAGCCCACTTTGAAACTACGCCCCTGTGTACTTCCGAATGATGCCCATATTACGCCCATATTTCCCGGGTGAATGCGGTGCACATTTCTGTACGGTATTAGTGACAACGAGTACGGAGACTGTGCGTGGCACATGCGCATAGCGTTGCCCACGCATGCGCAGACGGCTAAAAAACGCCATCCGAAAGAATTCGGAAATGTACGCATCGACCACAATAAGGCCCTATGTTACAATATTTTCACTTTCTTAAATACTATCTCTAAAGCTGTGTACACAAGGGGCGATTTTAAGCAAATATTGCTACTTATAGAAAAAAAAGTGTCCCACAAAGGAAAAACTTTCTCTGCTTGAACCTTCAAACGAGCATATTTTGTATACATAGTTTTAGTATTTAGTTCCTGGGAGCACCTCCAGCACTGATATGCAAGCATTTTATACCCTTGGGAGGTAATTCTAGTTGATACTCACCATTGCAAATTCACAACGGTGAGTGATGGTGCTGGCCTGTGCATGCGCATATTTGCTTATGCAGTGACTTGCATAGTTGCCAGCCCATTCACATGGAGCAGTGCAGGCAGGGGGCGAGGGGTGGCGGGCATGGGTTACACCCATGGGAACATCCAGCATTTCATGGGCATTCCCATGAAAATGCTGTGTTCCCATGGTAGTTCAGCCATGAAAGGGGTTGCTGGGGGGGGCAGAAGCAGCTGACGCCACCGGATGTCAGCTGCCCGCCCTCTTCCTGTACAAGGGCGTCAAAATCTAAGTCACCAGATTTCAATTTGCGAGCACTGTAGAGATCATTCTTTGTTGGCGACATTCTGCCCCTATGTTTATGCAAAATATCCATTTGCATGCGAGTGGGGAAATTCTGCGTGCATGTGGTGGGCAGCATTTAGTTGGCTCACAAAGATGTGAATTAATCAATCATTTTGTATTATTTTATGTAATTTTCTCTCAGTTGCTACAAAATATATTTTGATTCATTGCTCTTGGATCTCTGAGCTAGATCTTAACTATTGAAAACATTGTTACTTTCTATGGTGTTGTATAGTTTATTGAATTGCCATCATCCATGTACCACTGCTGTGTGGCAATGTTTATAAGATTTTCTATACTCTTTTAAAGTGCCTTGTGTTTGTGCTCAGTTGGTTAGTAGTAGAGATGTGCACATCCGGATTTACCCGGTTTTACCCGGATCTCAAAACGGGATCTTATTGGCTATATTCTGATACATGTTTTTGCTCCAAAACATGTGACATCTGGATAGCCAATAAGATCACCTTTTGAGATCCGGGTAAAACTAGGTAAATTCAGACCTGCACATCTCTAGTTAGTAGCCAGCCAGCTTGTTCAGCCTTTGGTACATATTAGTGAAAACAATATTGTGAGTTGGTAAAAATGTACTGCAAATGACTCCACATGGCCACATGATTTTAACTGTTTTAAAAAATCAAGAATCGAAGCTAAACACAAAAATTAATCCACATACTAAACCAAATTATCGGAGTCCAGATTTTGGATCCTAGCAGTACACATCCTTTCCACAGAAGTATTATTTGGGTGTCTGTTTTTGAATAAGGTCACTGAGCACCTTCCTCTCAGAGTCCATTTTGAAAAGTGTTTCTCTGAGGAGCCAACATTGGTGGATCTTTCCTATCAACTTAGATATATGTATATTTGGATCTATTCATAAGTAGTATGGTGAATGACATCATTAACATCCATTAGTGTTTTACACTCTACCAAATTACTGTTCTTCTGCCCCCGATGAAGCCATGGATATGACAAAATGCATTGGGGTCTGCACTCTTATTCGATGACTGTAACCTTCGATGTGTATTCAATTCTGAAAGAATTTATAATATTTTGCCCACAGGGCTGATTTTTATTAAATATTTTATTTGTATACTGATTTGTTATTTCTTAGCACCCTCTGAACCCTCCTTCTTTGCCATATATATACAGTATATATATACTGTAGATTTGCATATAGGAGGGGACCCAACCTCAGGGACCTCCTTGTCAAGACAGCTCCAAGACCAGCCCCGGCAAGCAAGACTCATTGACTTAACCGCAAGAAAGGTACATTTAGGTGTATGGGGTGCTCCAATTGCCAATTCCTACAGATTGGCACACACTTCACTAAGCCACAAGATGGATGCAAATATACCATCAAGCACAGATTGGACTGTAACAGTAGGTATGTTATATATGCCCTCCGATGCCCTTGCAATTTACTGTATGTTGGCAACTAACAAATGCTACACCACTCAGGATGCACAGAATGATCTGAAGAACCTCCCTGTGGCAAGACATTTCCTTTCCAAATCCCATAATGTGGCACAACTCAGATGTTCCATCATAGACCACGTTCCACCGTTGAAAAGAGGAGGCGACAGAGATAAGCTCCTCTTGCAGAGAGACTCCAGTGGATATTCAGACTTAACTGTATGGCACCTTTGGGTCTGAATGAGGACTTCAAAATGGGATGTTTTTTTAAAAATACCCCTCTACCATGTCTCCTTTCCCAATACTGGACACTCATCTAGTGATGTGACACCCTCTCCTACACCACCTTGAAATAGCACCCTATATTGGGCACTGGCGTGTGCATTTGACTTTGTGTACTTGATTCCACTGACATCTCTGCATGCCCGTGGGCACCGCCGTGTGCTACTGTTGATTTATTATATATTATATATTCATTTTCTGTATAATCATGCTTTATGTTGGCATCTCCGTATGCCTGGCAGCACCGCTGGGTGCCTCTTCGCAGAATCTTTTTGTACACGCAATCACATGTTACACTGTGTCACCACAGTTATACACCGGGCTATTTCCACCTTACATTCGTGGCTTCTACCATTACCCTTGTCGTGATACTTGTCTTGGGACCCCTCTTCTATCATACTTCTCTCGCACCTAGGTTACAGGGATCTGCCTTCACTTTAATCTCCATACTTTACTTGGGCACCACTGGGTGATTTCTCCCCCGGGACCACCTCAATATGTGCTGGCTTAGTATCTATCACAGTCTGCCTTATTCCCGACATGCACTAAACCTTTCTTGAGAGCTAACCCCCGCGTTTGAGGTAACATGAGTGACTTTATCTCTCCCTGACTTTACCACTCACTGGTTGGTTTATGATATCGGATCCTGCTGAATGGCCAATGGTTTGGTTCACTTTGTGTTTTACTGTATTCTGTGGGGGCATGTGCCGGTCTACACCATAGATCCCCCAGCATCAGCAGTCTATCACACTGCGGCGTCCTGAGCCACGGGTCATCCCCGCGCTCTCTACTTCTCCCGGATGGGTTGTCACAGCCAGTGTGCACACCCGCACATATCCTCCCTGTCAGGTGCACTTGCCACTACGGCGCTGCTATTACACTATTCACAGCCGCTCGCACACAGCTGACGGCGGCTCCCGGCGTTCAGACTACTATTGGTCTGACGCATAGGGAATCCCGCTGACAGTAGGGTAGCCAGCACACGCCCACACATAGGTCACTGTACCAGTGATGTCATCGGTGACATGTAAGGTCAATTGGACCTCATTTACATGTCTTTTGGCGTTTTTTTTGTCTATATATGCTGCTCCCTGAGTGTGCTGTTTCATGATGATGATGACTGGCAGAGCCCAGTAGAAACAGCTGTCGGGACAGCTGCTGTTTGTGTTTGTTGCACATAAAATAAACCCCTTTTTTCTTCATCTTCATCTACTCACTGTGTGCTGGTCTGGACTCCTTCAACCGGGGGGGGCAAGTGTACTGCATTTCATTCTTATGGACCTGGCACCGATGTAATATTGTATTTGGCTTGAGTGCCGCCCCGTCTCCTAATTATATATATATATATATATATATATATATATATATATATATATATATATATATAAGACAAGGTTCCACTTCTCCATCGATCACTGGAACAAACACGTCACTGCAGCTTTTCAATAAGTTCAGTAGCTTTATTAGACCTCGACGGGCCGTTTCGGTGTAACACACCATTCTCAAGAGGATACACATAAATACATACACTTACCATTTAAATAGGACATCTTGGCGCCATTCCTTGCAACTCGCCGCCCCGACGCTCCCCCGTCACGCCCCATGCAGACAGGCGCACTGTTCAGACGTCAGCAGCTCACACCCGCCGTTGTCATCACTATGACAACCTGAACGCACGTTGGGCAGTCTGGAGACAGCGTCATCACTCCCCGTCCTCATCCACCAATCAGCACCAGTCGCACAGGGAACGTATCAGCGGCTCTCACCTGCTTACATACGTTCCCATAGAAACCGGGCTGTCAGGCTGAAGGAACATAGAGTGGCAGCCAGTATGGAGATTACACCAAGAATACCTGTACATTACAACATTATATAATCCATTTAAAATAATACATATATTAAGATAAGACACATACTAAAAATTGGTATCAAGAATAGCTATTACCTTAGACCAGATCATTAAAGACATAGATGCATATTGGAAATACTGAAACACAAATAAGGCGTGTCGATTGATATACTACAAATGGAAACCTTCATGAATTTTATAACATTTTATAACCATATAGTCTACATAAACATCCTCCACACGATCCTCTCATTTAATCCATGTGGCGAAACCGTGTTTAATCTATAGATCCAATTAGCCTCCAGACGTAATAATTTCTTGACCCTGTCGCCGCCTCTGTTAGATTCAGGGACATGGTCAATAATCTGGTATCTCAAAGAATCGAGAGAATGTCCCTTTTCCTTGAAATGGATGGCTACAGGCTGATCTGCCTTTTTGCCAGCTAGAGCTCCCTTAATAGACGACCTATGTAAGGCCATGCGTTCTTTAAATTTACGCGATGTCATCCCAATATAACATAAATTACATGGACATGTGATCATGTACACAACAAATCTTGTGTCACACGTCAACACATGTCTGATTTTGAACAATTTTTGCGAATGGGGATCTTGAAATTTGTCACCTGAACGCATGAAGCTACATGTGACACAGCGGGGGCATCTATAACATCCAGGTTTTTTCACCTGTGTGTTAACAGATGTTGCTGTCTGAAACCCAGTGACATCTGCGTGGACAAGAATGTCTCTTAAGTTACGTCCCCTGGTGTAGCACGCTAGGGGTCTTACTTTCTTAAACACAGGTAACTCTAAATCAGTCGCCACAATCGGCCACAGAGCCCTAGTGGCAATCGGTATCACAGTACTGGAGGAATCAAAATGCGATACAAACGGAAACACATTATCACTTTTTTTCTAAGTAGGCTTGAGTAAATCATTTCTATTGAGTTTAAGGGCCTTCCTCTTAGCACCTTCCAGTTCTCGCAGGGTATATCCTCTCTGATGGAATCTAGAAATCACCCTATTGAGCTCTTCATCAATAGTTGACCTATCACTACATATCCGGACCACTCTCACCATCTCTGAAAATGGCAAACCTTTTTTGAGTGGGGGAGGGTGGTGGCTGCTCGCCAATAACAATGTATTTCTATCAGTAGGCTTACTGAATAACGTAGTGCTGATTTTACCCGCAGTCAAAGATATAGGGCCTTATTTTGGTTCATTCTTTCTGACAAAATCCTTCTTAGATGGGCAAAACCATGTGCACTGCAGGTGGGGCAGATGTAACATGTGCAGAGAGAATTAGATTTGGGTGGGGTTTTACTTCAAAGTGAGATCTATATTGCAGTGTAAAAATAAAGCAGTCAGTATTTTCCCTGCACAGAAACAAAATTACTCACCCAAATCTAATTCTCTCTGCACATGTTACATCTGCCCCCCCTGCAGTGCACATGGTTTTGTCCATCTAAGAAGGATTTTGTCAGAAAGAATGAACCAAAATAAGGCCCATAGACACATCCAAAAAGTTGATAACATTTTTACTAGAGATGTATGTAAATTTAATTGGTGTATCAGCTGCGTTAATTTCAGCCATCTTTGTTTCAAATAGTTCCACCCCACCATTCCAGAACATGAACAGGTCATCTATGTATCTACAGAACGTCCGGATGCCACATGGATTAAATGAGAGGATTGTGTGGAGCATGTTTATGTAGACTATATGGTTATAAAATGTTATAAAATTCATGAAGGTTTCCATTTGTAGTATATCAATCGACACACCTTATTTGTGTTTCAGTATTTCCAATATGCATCTATGTCTTTAATGATCTGGTCTAAGGTAATAGCTATTCATGATACCAATTTTTAGTATGTGTCTTGTCTTAATATATGTATTATTTTAAATGGATTATATAATGTTGTAATGTACAGGTATTCTTGGTGTAATCTCCATACTGGCTGCCACTCTATGTTCCTTCAGCCTGACAGCCCGGTTTCTATGGGAACGTATGTAAGCAGGTGGGAGCCGCTGATACGTTCCCTGTGCGACTGGTGCTGATTGGTGGATGAGGACGGGGAGTGATGATGCTGTCTCCAGACTGCCCAACGTGCGTTCAGGTTGTCATAGTGATGACAACGGCGGGTGTGAGCCGCTGACGTCTGAACAGTGCGCCTGTCTGCACGGGGCGTGACGGGGGAGCGTCGGGGCGGCGAGTTGCAGAGAATGGCGCCAAGATGTCCTATTTAAATAGTAAGTGTATGTATTTATGTGTATCCTCTTGAGAACGGTGTGTTACACCGAAACGGCCCGTCGAGGTCTAATAAAGCTACTGAACTTATTGAAAAGCTGCAGTGACGTGTTTGTTCCAGTGATCTATGGAGAAGTGGAACCTTGTCTTCTATGATTCTTAACAAAGGCACGCAGTGACAGTGAATCTGTGAAGGGGAGTGCCGGTCCATGTGTGGTGATACAGGACAGGACTAATTATCTTTCAGAGGCCCAAAACTTAATCAATGACCCCAACACCTATGAAAAATTGGATTCCAATCCCATAGACATATACAAAGATAAACTTTACGTTCTATTATACAAGGCCCATAAAGATGGCATTATTTGCAAAAAGGAGTTCGACTTCTTATATGTAAAAAAAACAAAAATTCCCATATTGTACCACATCCCCAAGATCCACAAAGATAAAACAAACCCCCCAGGTCGTCCCATCGTCGCAGGTATGGAATCTCTAACTGCCAACCTGTCACACTATTTAGATTTACGCTTACAACCCTATGTAAAAAAACAGAAATCATATTTAAAAGACTCTACCCAGATATTACGTGAATTGGAAGATTTCAGTTGGGAATCTACATTCAGATGGGCCACTATAGACGTCCAAGCCCTCTACACCTGCATACCCCATTCCAAAGGGATTCAAGCAGTTGAAAATGTATTACTGAATGACCCTGATGTAACTACAAACGAGAGATCATTCATACTTGATGGAATCTCCTTTGTTCTCAATCATAACCACTTTGAATTCAATAAAGTCCACTACAGTATGTCCAAAAACCGGGAACGGCGATGGGCACCAAATTTGCGCCATCATACGCAAACATCTTCATGGATAGTTGGGAACAAACGACACTGTATGATGGAGAAGGTTATAAAGTCAATAACATCAAGTTGTACAAAAGATATATAGATGATTTAATAGTCATTTGGGACGGCGATACAATCAGCCTAGAAGCATTTATCTTGAGTTTACAAAACAACGAATATAACCTTAGGTTTACCCATAAGGAACATAAAGCAGAAATTGACTATTTGGACATTGTACTAACTGCCAATTTGGAAAATAAGATCTGCACCAAAAACTTTTTTAAAAAAACTGACGCCAATAGCTATATACCTGCTAACAGCTGCCATTTGGACAAATGGAAAACTAATGTCCCTTACGCCCAGTTCGTCAGGATTAGAAAAAACTGTAGCTTAACACAAACCTATTGGGCACAGTCTGAAACACTATTACATAATTTCGTTGAAAAGGGTTATAAAAAGGCAGACCTCCTTAAAGACCAAGAACGAGCAGCAATACTAAATAGACAAGATTTGCTTGAAACTAAAATTAGACAACCCCCCCAAAAAAGGAGACCTTTTATTACACAGTACAGCCAAGAAAATAAACACATCAAAAGATGTGTTGAAAAACATTGGCACCTGTTACAGATGGACCCGATTTTGGGGCCACACCTTTCAGCCAAACCTGATATAATTTACAAAAGAGCAAAAAATTTAAAAAGTATCCTTGCACCTAGTCAACTAAAACAAGTGGAAATTCCAAATACCAATATACAGCCAAGTGTATTTGATCGTAGGGGTCTATATCCCTGCAACAAGTGCATTTGCTGCAAACACATTGATAAACAGGGACCAGGTATACCAGACCACTTAAAAAGAGACTACAAAATGAACAGTATAGTAACTAGCAATACAACTTTTGTGGTATATATTGTAAAGTGTGGGTGTGGCATGTCATATGTAGGAAAGACTAAAAGAAATTTGAAGATCAGAATCCAAGAACATTTACAAAATATTAAAAGAAAAGTTCAAACACATAGCCTTCCCAGGCATTTTGAACAAAAACATAATTCTGACATTGGTACGTTCAAGTTTTCCGTATTGGAACACGTCAAGGAGAACCCTAGGGGCGGTGACAGAGAGAAACAGCTAACCATGAGGGAATCTTTCTGGATCTTCTCTCTCGATTCATTGGCCCCTAAAGGCCTTAACGAAAACATTGAAATCACTCCCTTTTTGTAAAAATTAAAAATAAGAAAACATCTAATCATATAAGTATTTTAACATTCTAATACCTGTTGATATGACATGCTGCAACCACGCTAATATTGCATTGGTTTTTCAACTAATGCAATTATTATTGGATTTGTATCTATAGAATGTATTAATTGAAGCTATGTACAAGATGTTCAATTATTTTTTGTATCATAAGCTATACATAAAATGTCCAATTATTATTATTATTTTTGTATTACGAGCCCCACTAAAGGCCTCCATGTCTATTGTATATACAGTGGGCTAATGGTTATGATGGTTTTATAAAAATCTATGTGAATAATGATGTTGTGATGGTCTAACAATTGACCACCCCTACGCTATTAATGATGCAATATGATATCTACCATATACAATATATCTACTGTATGCACATTGAGTCAACGGTTATGTTATGTCAAAAAACTGACCGCCTCTAAGTAATTAATAATGTTGTTGAATAATGTGGGGTCAAAAGATTGACCTATTCTATAGTATTAAATGAGATTGAAAAATGTATTATTATGCAATTAATATAGACCGGAAAAACACTGCACCTATGGTTTAGCTTTAAGCCCCAATAGGTTAAACCTTCCCATAATTGACTTAATGTATCTAATTCCTTATTTAAGGAAGAATTATTATTTAAAATACCTTATCTAGGGATTACATTAAAGGGTTCCCCTTGAACTGTATCTAAATGGTACTGAATAAATCCACTGATGGTCCATCTAATTAAGTTTTAAGTTTTTTGTCTCATGACCGTATTCAAGTCCATTCCAGGGTCATTTACTAATCTATTTTTATCTGGTTATTCATAGGGATTATGATCCCATTAACGTCCATTTTTTATGACATATAGGTAACCCTCACCTTTCCATATTTTGGTAATAAATTAAGAGAACTAGCATATACCTATGTATCACTCTTAAGTACAGTGGAACGCATAATTAATAATTAATTCAATGTTCAGCCCCATAATTACACATAAAATGATGCACTTATCCAGCATCAAAATGACGGTGCGTTCCACCCGTTATAAGGTGGAACGCAAAAGGTAGTTTTAATTACGATTCATAGAAGCGATACTATCAGCTTCTCCTTCCGCTCTAAAATGGTGGTGCGCTCCACCTACAATAAGGTGGAACGCAAAAGGCATCCGCCCTATTCATAGAAGCGATACTATCAGCTTCTCCTTCCGCTCTAAAATGGTGGTGCGCTCCACCTACAATAAGGTGGAACGCAAAAGACATCTGCACCATTTGAGCGACACTAGAAGCGTCATTATCAGCTTCCTATTAGCCTCTCCGCTCCAAAATGGCGGTGCGTTCCACCTATTATAAGGTGGAACGCAAAAGACTATTCGCTCCATGCAAAGCGATCGCCTTATGCGCAAAACTGATAGAGCGCTCCACCTATTATAAGGTGGAACGCCTAACGATAATCCGTCCCGCTTTATACATTAGAGCATATGAGAAGGCGCTTGCAAGGTAGTGATACCACTGCATATAAAGTCCCTAATAATGGCTGTGCGTTCCACCATCGGACAGGTGGAACGCAAGCCATAATATTGGGACATTTAAGGAATATTATTGGGTACCTAACCCCGTTATTGGGACAAAAAGCCATAAAGCACTTAGGTATTTGGAACCCTCTATGAATTATTATCATCTAAAGATAAATTAATATAATTATTCTAAATAATTTTTAAAAAATCGGTTTTAAAAAAATCAATTAACAGTATTTGATCCTTAAATCACACTTATGACAAAAATTAACACTATCCCATCTATTTATAATTAATTAAAATTAAAAAACCACAATTATTTTACAGGAAGTGATGTCACCAGCCACTCCCTATATATACCCTAGCTAGGGCAGATGGTAGTTCACTTGGTGTTTGGACACAGGAGAGCACACACCTCTAGGAGCCAGAAAGGCAACATATCATCACTCACTTTGGTTTAATTTAAACACTTATATGGAAACACTTAATTAATTTATTTGTATTGGGTAGGTCTCTATCTTTTTATTATAGACCTCATCCATACTCCTGTGTTCTTCAAGGAGATCGCATTTTGGATATTGGAGGTATGATAGATGATTATTGATCACTATGCACACTTAATTACCACCATTGTTATTATACTAATTAGGAATTATTTAATATTCCACAGAATTTCCCTGATTATATTATAAGGGGACTGCACTTCAATACTAAAAAACCTACCATTGATTTAGAGTTAATTATCTCACTATACGGTATGTATATTCATATTTAATCAACCGACCAGCCTTATTATGGGAGTCACTAAAAATTAAAAATTAATTAATCTCCTTTCCTCTATGGTATATCATTAGGTATATAATTACCCGAACCATTATAATAGAAGTTCTACAAATTTTAAATTGGGCACCGCCCATCGCCCTAAGATTTTTTGAACATACTTAAGATCATCGAATATACATCAAGGAGATCGCATATTGGAATTGGAGGTATGATAGAAAATGTATTGATCACTATGTTTATTTAGACTATAAATATAATTATCACATTAATTAGGATTATTTAATTTATCTCACAGTATACCCCTGATTATATTCTAATGGGACCACACTTCAATATTTAAAAACCGACCATCGATTTAAAGCTAATTATTTCTATTAACGGTATGTATAACCTTACACCATTTACTTACCAGCTACAATATGGGAGTCATTTCAAATTAAAAATATACTCTCTTTTATGACATATTATTAGGTACCTAATATCCGAAGTTTCTAATAGAAGTTCTACAAATCCCATATCGGGCACCGTTTGTTGCTCAAATATCATTTTTCAAACTAAAGATATTCGGGTCCTATTCCACCATAGGTAATTATTTAATTACCACCCTATTAATTATTAAAATTCAATAAGATTATTGATATATATATATATATATATATATATATATATATATATATATATCTTATGTATTCCAGCCAAACAGCTTGAACTTACACTATTAATCAACAAAGTTATCGATACTAAAAGACCTAATAAGGTACAGTACCCTAAACAAATATTATTTATAAATTAATTGGGAACCATAGGTAAAACCTAGGATTTACATTTGTGTCTATATCCACTTCCAGTATACTATTTGAATCTAGAGCCGGACCAACTACCACTACAATTATACAAAACTGTTTATTAGAGAATTTAGAAGGTACAGTACCATCATATTCCATTTAACTATATGCCTAAGAGTGGTGCCCTTTCACACCAAATATCAACTTTGGGTGCAGAGTTTTTCTCGTTCCACACTTATTCCTCCACGATATGACAAAATATGGTCTGTCAGAATATATCTGTGTCAAAATTATTTACATCCTTTGTCTTCCTCTGTTCTCCTCTTTCTTTTCCCTCCGAATTTGATTCCATATATTATGTACAATTGTATATACTTGTACGTGTCTTTCCTATGTTATGTTATGCTATGTTATGCTATTTTAAAATTTTAAATTATGTTCTACTTTTTGTAGATTCACTACAATACTATTTACACCCCTGATGAAGTCTCATAAAGAGACGAAACGCGTTGGATAACCATTGACTACTATTGTGATCCATAAACCAAGAATACACCTGTATTAGAAAAAACATTCATAAGATTTTATGAGGTTTCTGTTTTAAATGTTTTAAATAAATGTTTTTCTACTTTGAAATTGTTTATGGTCCATTTGATATTGTAAAGGAAAGACAGGATATATCCTGACCAATATACAGGGTGCTATATAACACTTTTGGTTTGGATATTTGCTTTTTGATCTCTCTAGTAGGGGATTAAGTGTTATCAAGCGACCAACTTAGCATAGCGCAAATTCTGGAGATATTGTACATTATATATATATATATATATATATATATATATATATATATATATATATATATATATATATATATATATATATATATATATATATATATATATATTAGCCATTGACAGTAAAACTTATTTGAAGAATGTCCACATGTCCAGATTGTCAACAGGTGTCGTGTCAACATACTCAGAATGTAATTGCTAACATAATATTAACATTTTCAATGTCTAACACTTATTTTGTGTTAAAACCAACTCTGCATCTTAGTGGGTTCATTTAGGAAAATGTTAAGAGGCACTTAGGTACAATTTAGTATACAAGAAAAAATCATTAATACAGTATAAGGCAGGGGTCTTCAACCCATGGCCCGCGGGCCACGAGTGGCCCGCGGAGCTGATCTCGGTGGCCCCCTGCCCGCCATGCACAGGATTTTTTTTTTTTTTAAGTAAAAGAAAATGCTGCCGAGGGAGGCAGTGTAATGGAGTCCCCTTGGGTGCCGCCTACCCGATTTCCATTGGCTGCAGGCAGGGCAGAGGAGTGGATCCAGCGCGGCTGAGGGAGGAGGAGGCACGTCTGGTCACGAGCTGGGGAGTTGGGACCCGGCGAAGCTGCGGGAGGAGGAGACGCAGCTGGCGGGAGCAGGGGACCCGGCACTGGAACTGCAGGAGGAGGAGGCACAGCTGGCAGAGGGGACCCGGCGAAACTGCAGGAGGAGGCATGGATGGTGGAAGCAGGTGACCCGTCAAAGCTGCAGGATGAGGAGGTACATCTGGCGGGAGCAGGGGACCTGGCAAAGCTGCTGGCATTACTGGGGCATTGTGTGTGGGGCATTACTGGGGGCATTGTGTGTGAGGGGCACTGCTGGGGCATTGTGTGTGAGGGGCACTGCTGGGGCATTGTGTGTGAGGGGCACTGCTGGGGCATTGTGTGTGAGGGGCACTGCTGGGGCATTGTGTGAGGGGCACTGCTGGGGCATTGTGTGAGGGGCACTGCTGGGGCATTGTGTGAGGGGCACTGCTGGGGCATTAGGTGAGGGGCACTGCTGGGGCATCATATGTATAAGCAGGAGTACTGCTGGCATTATGGTCTGTGGCATAATGGGCATCAGTGTGGGGCATAATGTGCAATGGGCATAATTTTGTGTGGATTAATGTGTAATGAGCATCACGGTGCGGCATAATGTGTAATGGGCATTATGGTGTATGACATAATGTACAACAGGTATTACGGTGTGTGGCATAATGTCTAATGGACACTATGGTGTGATGCACAATGTGTAATGGGCATTACGGATAAACAGTGTAACAGTGTATATTGATTTAAGTAGCCTTTCATTGTTTGGGTTTGATCTGTGAGGCATACTATTTCACTGTGTGGGCCTTCATGTTTATATGTCATTGTGCAGCCTTCAGTCAACTTAAGCGTGTGAGGACAACGACCATTCCTGCGATAACCAATGTCTGGTCATGCAGGTTGCAAAAGAGGTGTCAGGTAATTGTTTTCCTGCTAGTTCACACTCGTTAAAATTAGGTTACACCCGTTTTTGGGAGCGCACCTACGGCGCGTGCAATTTATTCAATATCAAATTATATATGGGGGGGCACATATTTTACTATTTGCACTGGAACCCAAATTGGATGCTGATCACTATTAGGGTGTGTGTGTGTGGGGTTATGTGCTGAGTATGGGCGGCTGTGCCAACTATCTATGAAGGACTGTGCTGACGTTATAGGGGAGCTGTGATTCTATAGGGCCAAAATTCCGTAGGCGATTTTAGTGGCCCTCGGGCTTCACTGGATTTTTTTAGGTGGCCCACGCTGTCTTAAAGGTTGAAGACCCCTGCTATAAGGAATACAAAAAAAAAGCTTTTATTTTTGTTTCAGAAGTACTTAAGTAATCTGACTTTTCTTGACTTACTGTATGGGGCCAAATGTACAGTATTAGAGTGTGAGATCAAAAAGTGAGCAATTTTTGTAGAGTATACCCATATTTTTTAAAGCAACGATCAATTACACAGCAACCTGTGTTTTTAGTATAAATGATCTTTGCTTTAAAAGATGGGAAAACCCTCCCAAAATCTCTCAATTTCTAATTCTCACACCGTGGGGGAAATTTAATAGGATGAGAGATTCAGAAAGTGAGAGATTTGGTAAGAAATCTCCAGTTTTTTGAAGCGGCAATCATTTACACTGCAAAACCAGCTTGATTTAGTGTACTTTCCATTCAATTCAATTCAGAGACATGATTTGTGAAAAATTTAGCAGTATGTCAAATGGGAACTTCAGGAAAGGAGATTTTGCAGTCAAAATGCTATCATGCAAAACGGCTCTGACAAAATAATACAAACAATACAAAATACAAAATGAGCCTGTATGCTTGTGAACATTCAAAAACCTGTAATAAATCTGAATGTGGAATTATGGTCTGAGTAATTGTTCTGGGTCGATGTGTCAGGAAACAGATACTACTCTTAGAAAAAATAAACAAATACTAAACTTGTTAATAAAATATTTTTTATTATCAATATTATTATCATTATTATTATTATTATTATTATTATTAGTATTATTGTTGTTGTTGTTAATAATAATAATAATAATAAAAATATAATAATAATAATAATAATAATAATAATAATAATAATAATAATAATGTTAGTTACAGTAAGTCTTTTTTTCTCCTAATGTTACTCAAAGAGCTTAAGTTTTTATATTACTTAAAATACAGTATGATGCAAAGAATATTAGCAAAAATATTGCAAAAAGATGGGCAAATACAGAATTAATATAGGATCACTTCAGAAATCTTCAAAGCCTCTGTTCACTTCAGAAATCTTCAAAGCCTCTATACATCCAGTCCTAATACTCGTAAAAATGTGCTGTAGGTTTATTGCTCAGCCTCATGATGGTACAATACAATACAGTATATTTCCCATCTCCTTATCTATATTTGAAGTATTTTAGCTGACTTGGATGAAAAAGTTAAAAGATATAATCTAACAATAAAAGGTTTATCTTAAACAGTTAGTCATGTTGACGTTTCAACAACACCGTCACATTTGTTTAAGAACATATTAGGAGATACAGGAGCTGATATTGTTATTGAAGGAACTCACTGCCCAGAGGGGCTCTTACAAATTTGCTGAGAATGTCATTTCCTGAATCAAAAGTTTTAAACAAAAAAAATGGATCTTTCAAAGAAACATGCATTAGAGGAAGTGGCTGATAGCCATAAAATTGAAATTTTGGAAGAACTTTAATGGATTGCTCTAAATATGTGAAGTAGGGCAGAGTGAAAATGTTGAAATTGAGATATTTAAAATCGGCTAGTGTTGAAAAGTTGTGACTTGTCCTGAATAAGAAAAGTGCAAAAATGTTTTGCTCTAAGTTCATATCTTCTGTTCCGGCAAGACACCTAAAGTTTCGCTTTTTAGCTGGAAAAAAAAAGAAATCTATTAAGAAGATCTAGTTAAAATTATGTCAGGATGTCTTAGATTGTTTCATTAATATACTTTAGCATGATAAAAAAAAGAGTACGAGCTTGTCCTAGTGCAAAGTTACTGACTTTGGCAGGAGAAAAAATCCCTGATAAATGACCCATTTTCATGGTCACATTTGTGAATAATGTGTGTTTTCACCCGAAAGTGTTTTTTGGAGAGGATGCTCTGTAATTGAAGTGACCAAGAAAAAAAAACTTGGGGCAAAAAATCTTTTGTTTGTCCTTAATAGAATAGTGCACTTCTAATAAAATAGTGTCTTCTAATGTCCAACTCTTTCTTTACTATAGAATCTGCATTAGATTTGCACTATATAGTCATTGCTGCCCTTTCTATCTGGGTTTTTATTTGTGCTGTCATGGGAGCGCACATTGGGATCGTAAGGTAAAAAACCTGTGCGATCTGCATACGATCTTCATACGATGTTGACTATATAGTCAAAATCTGCAGCAAAAACAGATCGCTGGCAATATGGTCGATCAGCGACCATATTGCCAGTGATATTGCACTGTGTGTACACAGCTTTAGGTACAGTATTTTACTGTCTTTAATTGTGGCAGTTTATTTTAATCATGAATTGGTCTAAAAAACAGTTTTGACTATGTTGGGAACATGATTGGACTGCATTAGAGCGTATAATTATGCAAAAGATTTGACAATATGTTAACAGTTAAATACGTTAAAGTGCATTGTGCTGTAAGAAATAAATACATCTAATGTTTAGAAAAATAAAATAAAAAACAATGATTCAAAAATAACAGGATTCAAAGATGTTGCGCAGAAAGTATTGTCTTCTTAATGTTTTATTGTGTTTTGAGTTCAGTTTTATACAAACCACTTGATTGATGTCCACTATTAGACAGTTAAATTGGGCCAATAAGCACAAAAAAAGGAAATAAAGTATTGCTTATCAAGCCTGCCTAGAAACTAACACAGTGATTGGCATATACTGTATGTACTGCTGTACACCACTGATAGAATGAATAACTCTCAATAACATATCCAGTAGACTTTGTTATTATTTTTAATACACACAATATATCTTATTTAAAGAATTCTGGCTTGACAGTTGCTTTGTCAAATTTTTGCATAGCATTTGGGTGTGGTATGACTTGTCGACAGTGACCATGCTGACATTCAGTATGTCTTCATGGATATGTCGAAATGATGAACTGTCAACAAACCATTCCTTGTTGAAAATTGGTCTCTTACCATTTCTCATTGGCAGCTCCAGCTTCTCAGTAGACCTGTAATACTCTTGCATTTCAATGAGTATCTCTCCACCAGTGCCAAATTGCCCACCTTGCTCTTCTGTCACATGCTCCCAGCATATGGGATGCAAAACAGTTTTTCCAGACCAATTCATATTTAAAATAAACTAAAGTGTTTAAAATACTGCACCTAAATAACAGAGCATAATGCAATGTTTACTGAATTTACTGGAGCATTCCGTTAAGAGTTGGACATTAGAAGACACAGAGGTGCACTATACTATTAAGGGCAAACAAAAGGAATTTACCCTGACTTTTTTGCCCCAAGTTTTTTTTTCTTAGTCACTTCAATTACAGAGCATCCTCTCCAAAAAAACAAAACTTTCAGGTGAAAACACAAACTATTCACAATTATGACCATATAAACGGGTCAGTTATCAGGGACTATTTTCTTCCACCAAAGTCAGTCACTTTGCACTAGGACAAGCTCATACTCTTTTTTTTTTTATTATGCTAAAGTATATTATTGAACCACTCTAAGATGTCCTGACATAATTTTAACTAGATCAGAGCTTCTTCATACAGTATGTTTCATTATTTTCATCTAAACAGTGAAACTTTAGGTGTCTTGCCAGAACAGAAGGTATCAACTTAGAGCAAAACGCTTTTGCATGTTTCTTATTCAGGTCAAGTCACAACTTTTCCACACTAGCCGACTTTGAATATCTCAATTTTGACTTTTTAACTCCACCCTAATGTTCAGACAATTAAAGCATCTTGCAAATACAGTGAGAGAAAGAAATATTGTGACATTGTTCTTCATCTTAATTGATTAAACTCAGTGGCAAGACCCTTTAACAGCTTTCAAAGAGCCATTTTGCCTTGAGAATCTCTACAGGTCTTGCTTACAAAATGTGACTATTCATCATGATTTCAGATTTCAGTGCAATTGGGATACAAAATGTTTTTTTCCTAGCCAGAATTACCCCTCCCTTTTGGCACCTGAGTGACATCACCTCTGATTGAGCAGCTTACCAACAAATGTGATGATTTCAGAGCCCACTAAGGCCAATAAAAATCACTAGAAATTCAACCAAGATTCTAAAGGGTGGAATACACAACTCATAGAAGTTATTACACAAACTGTCTGCACGAACACTACATTATGTCTACTGTGCTTTTTTATGTCTATGTGACTTATCTATTGCTGTACTGCCCATATCCTTTGTATTATGTGCATTGTTTTGATGTCTGTAAAGCGCCTTGAGTCCTGTTGGAGAAAGTATGCTGTATAAATAAAACTTACTTACTTCTAATCTTCAACTTAATCTGGAACATTATGTACATATTTTCATTCAGCAATTCACAATTTTATTTTTGTAGTTTACTTTCAATTTATTATTCGCAGTAATGAAGTAAGCCAAATTGAGAATATATTATTATTTCAAAGAATTTCTTCTTCAGTGGTACAGAATGAATGAGACACTAAATCAGCTTTCATATTTTAGTTTCAAGGTCAATATATGATGACAAGATTAAAAAAGATAAAACAACCATGTGCCCTGGCAATAGTTGAAATGCACTGTTTCAAGGTACAGCATATTTTTAAAGGTCGGTGTAGACCATCGGGTTTAATCACCAACTGTTATTTGTCCCCAACAGCATTGTTCTTCTTGCTACCTGAAAACTTACAAAAAAATACATGAGTACCAATTCTCTGCTGCATGATTTTGAGAGGACAGACCAAAATCCCCCCATAGAGGCATAGGCTTATAAGAAGAATCCCTGATCCAAGTTTGGTTACCTTAGAAATAGAGTTTATGTGAAAAATGTTAGTTTAAAAATTGTGTTTCAGTTTAAGGAGACCTACAGTAGCTACCTGTAAGAGATGTGATGAAAAAAAAATTATAACACAATTTTTGAAAAGGTGCAGAATACCAAGAATCTATGATTGCATTATGACCTGAAGGATAAGGCCAAATGGTAGAGTGAAAGATCTCTGTACCGTAGTTCTTCCATTTCTGTTGCTATGTTTTTTACATTTCAGCATCCAGTGTGCCAGACAGCACCATGCATCTTTTAGCAGTGTCTGTAGCAGGTCCTTATCTTCTCTTTTGAGCTTCTAATGGCAATGAACATTATTATGCTGTTCTAGAATATATATGGTATATATGGAATTTTTTAAATGATCTAAACCTTTATGTGTAAAACACTCCCACTTCTTATGTAAGCACTGTGTAAGCTTCCCTATATTTTCATATACAATTTGTGAGTCTAGAGAGATCTGTTTCATTTTGGTTTCATAAGTAGATTCACTAGAGATGGTTTGGGCCTCCTTTGTGACCTTAATTGTTGCTCTATTATTCACTTTTTGCAGTATAATTGAATGTAATGTCCTCAGTTAGCTTACAAAGCCATCTCTTTAACCCTTTGAGTGCCTCGTAAATTTGTCAAAATTGGTGTGAAAATGGCCAAGCAAACATTTTTATTCATCATAATAACCAGTAATGTTACCTTATATAGGAAATATAAACTTTTTTACGCAATCTTTTTTTTTATTTGAATTCATAGAACAAATGTGAGTGACGTTGGCCTTTTTAGTCTGTATTTTGCGTATCTCTCACAGAGCTGATGGCACTCGTATTTTGCTCTTGAGATGTTGGGATTTTTAGTGGATATTTTTGCACATCTCTCACAGAGATGTTGTCACTCAAAGGGTTAATCCCATACAAATTTTGCCAGGAATCCAAACTTTGAACAAATATCTGCTTAGAGTATTTAACATCAATGAGTGTACAAATTATGAAAACCTTATTGCAGAAATACCTTCGTATATAACCTAACATCACGGTAAAGTACTATATTGAATGCTTTGATATTGAATAAATCAAAAGTCTGATATTTCCTTGGGGATTTGGAGCTGATCACACCTGGTAGAGCAAGGAATAGACTTGGCAGTTCTAGTCATATTTCTTTATTATTTCTGTATGCGATCATTTTAATCTATTTTGTAAAGTTCGAAACTTTTTTTATCATATAACTATCTTTGCATTCTTTTTCCTAAGTGAACTTAATGAACTACGGTAAATGACTCATTTTAGTCTATTCATCACCTATGAGGATATTGCTTTTCATATATTTTCATCAAAGGTGAATGTATTTGCAATATGACAGGTTTAAAATATTAGCATAGTGTCTTCATGCAGTATGTAGTTTAGGAAAGGTCAATTTTCACTCTGTCACTCAACAATTTAGCTGCAATACATACAGTACTTGTGATGTTCCCATTTGAGGGCCTTATACAATATTGGTTTCTGCTGCACTATTAATTTAAAGTTGAGCTTCAATATACCAAAACTATTCTTTTCTTAACCGAATATCATTCCTTCAAGAAAGCAATTTGTTGCCAAGTTAGAGTAGCAGGTGTCAACAAAGTAATTGCAATGCCTTTTGTGTGGATTCTCCACAATTTAAAGGTCTTGCAATGTGTTTTTGCAGCCATTAAATCTCCAGAAAGTCATATCATAGGTCAAATTATTTTTTTAAATTGAGTCATTTTTATTATTTTTTTCCACAAGTCAAACATAACTACAACTTAAACTAGCGAAAAAAAAAAAAAAAAATTGAAATTAAATATAAAAAAAAAAAAAATTACAAACATTTATATGACTATCACAAGATAATCAATTATATCTTACATTAACAATATCTTATTTATGGGAATAATATAAATTTTCTCTTGTAATTACTTTAATCTAAAAGAATCATATTCATATATTAACTTTTAGAACACCGCAAACATCAATTATTTTGAGAAACCATAAAAGGCCACAGTTAGTTATATTGAATATATAGATATAAAGAATGATCTGTATAACCCCCCCAAAAATTTTTTGGAAAAAAAAAAAACAACACAATCAAAAACACAGCCTTAATTAATGGATTGTTGTGGGGATGCATATTTTGAAGAAAGCCATCGACCCCAAATACGATTAAATTTGGATTCAGTCTTACGAGTTATATATAAATATCTCTCATGTTGCACTGTAGCATTAACCAAAGAAGTCCAGGCCTTAAAGTCAGGTCCCGAGGAAGCCATCCAGAGTCTGGCTAGGCAGACTTTAGCCAACGTACATAGATTAATTGCATACTGCCTAGTATGTTTATCCAGGACATCATCTCCAGACACCCCAAGGCAACAAAACTTAGGTGTTAGACTACTCTGGGGTATTCCTGTAACAGTCATAGCTTGGGTCACCTGATCCCAGAATGGTTTCACCATCGGGCAGTCCCACAATAAATGCCAAAAGGTTCCTGAGCTACCCTGACATTTAGGGCATACATCTGAAGTCCTCCCACCAAATTTGACCATTCTAGATGGAGTCAGATAAGTTCTATGTAAAATGAACAATTGAATTTGCTGAAATCTAACCGAAGCAGTAGATTCCCAAGGACAAGCAAGTGCCTCACTCCATTCGTCCCCAGACAACCTACCCACTTCCATTTCCCATTTCTGCTGTAGACTTGGTAAGTCAGTGGTGTGATGATATGTTAGAAGGAAAGAGTATATGCTTGAGAGAGAATGTTTAGAGCCTAATTTTAAAAGGAATGTTTTGAGTGGAGAGTGTCGAATAACTGGTGGACCCTGAGGGAATTGTAAGGACAAGGCTTGGCGAAGCTGTAGGTACCTAAAGAAATATGTAGATGGAATTCCAAAATCACTAACCAACTGCGTGAAAGATTTTAAAACTCTGTCATGATATAACTGACCCATAGATATCACTCCTCTACCACCCCACACCACTCATAGGTCAAATTATTACTTTCTGAAAAAATGTAGAAACCATTATAATGTTAATAAAATTTTATAAACTTGCAAACCCATGGAAGGATTCTTTGTATGATACATATACTTATTGCAGATAAAGATATAATAGTTCAGAAGACAAAATGACCCTTGCTTATTTGAGTAGCCAAGGGTATATCTAGTAAAAGATTACCTCAGTTCAATTCTGTGTTTGGAATGTTTATTCATTTGAATTAGCGTGAAACATGCTTTACTATTTGGACAGAGGGTACTGTATGTCTGTATTTTACATACTGTAGACTTTTTTTATTATTCTAGCTTTATTTAAAACTATATCTGTTAAAATTAATCAGCATGTCAAACAAATATTTGCCATTTACTCTACTTTTTAAGGCACGCTTATAACAAAAATATTATGAAAATTTTGGGGGGGCATTATTGAAGTTGATTTTAAGACTTTTAATGTCTGTCCTTATGTGTCTTTTTTGTACAGCTGTAACTGTAAGTTTACAGCTTAATAATGAAAACTTTTTTTCAAGGCAAGATTTACTTCTAATTTTTTTACTACTATATTGTTAACAGTGAAGCAAATCTTGTTGCATGAGCCCATAGAGAATATATTCTTCATGGAGCAACTGTTGAGTAAAGATGCTTTACAGCTCTATCATAAAAAAAAGATTTAGTGTGAATAAACATGTATATACATAGCATTTGTTCAAGGATGGATGCAGTTTACAGTATCTTAAGACCTGCATATTGCGTGTAATTCAGACCTGATTGCATGGCTGTGAATTTGCATGGTGGGTGATTATCGATAGACTGCAAATGCATATGATTCGCATTATGCAAGTGTGAGGCCATGCTGTAATGGCAGGTGATTGACAGGAAGTAGGCATCTGGAAGTGGAAACTGGCTGTTTAATGGTAGTGTTAAGAAAACTCTGGTGTGCCTAGAAAAATGCTGGGAGTGTCTGGTAAATTGATGGAGAGCCCATTAAAGATTACAGGTTACAGCTTTGGCCATTTTTCCTTGGCTGCAAATAGATGTGCAGCCTTGCACATCCATCCTGTCACTGTAAATGCCTGGCTGTGTAATGTCATCAGTGAAGCTTACTAATTGTAGGTACACTGAGTTATTGTTCACATTACCAAACATACTGCAATTTCTTAACCACCAAACAATACTTCTGCCTCAGTAGTAACCTGTGTAACTTAGCCATACATTACATGCCTTGTGAATCAGATGGTAATTCTCTCTCCTCCAATTCAGCAATTATACTGTTCTGTCTCTTATTCAGCTGCAACTTCTTTTCGAATTGTTTTTATTTATTTATTTGTATTTATTATTTATTTTTTCATTGTATTTTCACCTGTTCACTTCACCTACACTATGCCAAGGCTATCAACACCCCCAACACTCCTTGTTTACCTAATCCATTATTCTGCCCCATGTTACCACCTATGTCCTTCTCTCCTAGTCTCCTACATCTTCTCCTCTCTCCTCTACTTTGTCTTTCATCCTCTCCTCTACTTCCCTTCCTACTCTCTCCTGTAATCTCACTGACTCTCACTGCTGCCCCACCACAGGCCCTGTACCCCACCATTCAGACCTGCTCTTTCCCTCCTCCTACTGTTACCTCACCTCTCATGATCAGTATCACACTGTACTCTCTCCATGCCCGACTCCTGCTGTTTCTGTTCCGAGCTCAGTGGTCAGCACCATTACTATACCTGCTGTATCCATGCCTTCAAAATCATTCTTGCCTGAGCACTATAGCAACCCTTCCAGTCTCATCCACATCTGTCCTAAAAACCAATACCCCTTATCCTGTGCCCTATGGAATGCCAGACCACTCTGTAACAAACTGGTTACTCACAACATCTTTATTTTCAACTCCCTCCATCTACTAGCCATTACTGAGACCTGGATCACTCCTCTGACACTACTTCTCATGCTGCCCTCTCTGCTGGGGGTCTTACATTCTCGCAAACACCCCGACCAGATGGCCGCCATGGTGGTGGGGTTTGAGTCCTACTACCCATCTCTTACATTCTCTACATTTGAAGTCCACGATATATCCTCTTCTAACCTGTTAATTTTTGACTTGCTGTCATTTATCGCCTGCTTGGCATTCCCTCAAAATTCCTTGACAACTTTGCTTGCTGGCTCCCACACTTCCTTCTATTATCTGAGGTGACTTCAATATTGCTATCAACATTCCCAAAGAAACCTCTGCCTCAAAACTCCTTAACCTGACATCTTTCCTTGGTCTCTCCCAGTGGACCACCTCACCCTCCCATGTAAATGGAAGCTCACTTGATCTGGTCTTCACCTATCATTGTGATATTTCTGATTTCTCCAACTTCCCTTTCCCCCTCTCAGACCATCACCTTCTCTCTTTTAACTTATGCCTCACAGCTTCTCCATCTCCACCTCCCAAAACTACAATCACCAAGGGTAACTAATGACACCACCTCTCTTTCCTCCTTCTTTGACTCACTTCTCTGTCCTATTATCTCTCCCATGTCCTGAACAGGCCACTTCCCTATATAATGCTTCACTCACTTATGCTCTTGTTGTGTCACTCGACCAACCACTATTCACCCTTGCAAACAAACACCCCAACCCTGGCACACCAAATGCGCCAAATACCTGCAAAAATGCTCATGTACTGCTGAACAACATTTGAGGAAATCACGCTCCAAGGCAGAGTTCCTCCATTTCAAACTTATGCTTTCATCCTTCAGTGCTCCCCTTTCCCTTGCTAAACAGTCCTACTTCAAGAACCTCATCTTCTCCCATTCTAAAAAACCCCGGTGCCTCTTTGCCACTGTCAACTCTCTCCTCTGCCTACCTCTTCCTCCCCTCCTCACTCTCTGCTCTTGACTTTGCCACTTACTTTAAATCCAAAAATGACTCCATGCGTCAGTACATCACATCTAACCAGACCACCTGCAACCCACCACTTCCTCTCCCTCACTATCCCTCCTCCCCCATTACCAACTCTGACATCCTTCTCCCATGTTTCTGGTGAGGAAGTCATGAGCCTCATCTGTTCCTCTCCCCTCACCACCTCCCCATCTGACCCTATCTCCTCCTACCACTTTCTATCCCAGTAGCTGTAGAAAGTAATCTCTCTAAATATTTGGATTATTTCTTGCAGCCATGCGTCCAGGCGGGTGACACATATCTTATGTGGGGTACACACCAGGATGATATGGCCCAACACAGGCCAATTTAGATACAATCTTGATGATTGTATGTAAATCGGCCATGTTTTAGGCCATTTCCCTGCCCTTTTGATGCAATCCCGATCCGTTGCGCAGCCCGCGGGTCATAAGGTCTTTTCAGAGATCCTACCTGCTGCAGGTAGGATCTCAGAAACGACCATTGTAGTCGGTGCGGGTCGCGATCGGATCACAATTACAGCAGGGTCTTTTTTAGTGCCGGTCGGCGGCAGGTTGGCAGCTTTGTCAGCTCGTGAGTGGGTCGTACATTCCTATGACCTGTAGCCCCATCTTCCGCCAGTGCCCATCGCAGACTTGACACGGACTTCCGCCCTTACCTCCAGAGACTTTGCCGCATCTACATCCGGCCGGACTTCCGCCTCCACTGCTAACGTGTATCCCCCCAGTATATATATATATATATATATATATATATATATATACATACATACTTTATTGTACTACAAACAATGAACACTTTGTCTTTTTTCTGAACATATCTATTTTTGGGAAGATAGATGCAATGTGCTATGGTTTACAGTAGCATGTCTAATGCATTACAAATCATTATTTCCATGAAATCATAGAAATAGCAGAAGCTTCTCAGTAATATATTTCTCCATGGATACCATTATCTTCATTTATCTGGAGAATTGATCGCTTCTAATATAATCTTGAAGTTATTTTTGCATAATTTAAATCAGAACACTATGGTTATATTTTGAATGTAAATACTTGAATTTGATTAGAACTGGTAATTAGAATGCTACTTCACTAACTTTAATTGATTGTAATATTCTTGGAAGTCACCCAGAACTTGCTTAACCTTGCAGTATTGTTTGACCTTTTTTTGATGATAAATGGTAAAAAAAATCTCAGAATACAGTGCTGCCAAAAAATAAACCTAATTACCAAAGCCATCCATATATCCTGTGCTGTTCAATAATCCTCTATTTACTTTAAGTGACACAATAAGGAAATTGTAGAGTTAAATAAAAATTGTCTATAACTAATTGTGTATATGTGCCTGTACAATATATAAATATATTTGTGTTCAAACCAACATTATCTGTAAAGGTGCATACACAGTGTAAATTTTTTTGACCATTTTTTGACTAATTTTGTTCATTTAGGCCATTCTTAATGAAATTGGTCAACATATCTTTCAGTGTGAATGCGACGAACAACGAATGATGATGCGCATACCGCCAGTTGTTCATCAAGGTTGTTCGTCAATTGTGCATGCAGCTCAATTTGGATATCTTTCAAAAGGAGCCTATAAACTGTAGCTAGATCTTTCGTCTTTTCTCTTTCATCAACATCTTTCATCCAGGGCATTGGGTTCAAGGGAAATTGGTCATCAATGTCTTTAAATGAAATTGGTCAAATAAATTGTACAGTGTGTATGCACCTAGGTACAGTATGCGCATCATCATTCATTGTTTGTCGCATTCACACTGAAAGATATTTGACAAATTTTGTTCATAATAGCCAAAATGAACGAAATTGGTCACAAACATTGTACAGTGTGTATGCACCTTTAGTAATAGAGCTAAAATTGCCCTGTGTGTATGCTCCTTAGAAATTAAGCATGGATGACTCCATGTGTATGCCCCCAAGCAACTGTGATGTGTGGTTCCATGCTTCGCCATTGCCTGACTATATTTTGACTACATGTTATCAAGATCTAGTCAGAACACTAGTTATATCACCCATATACACATCACTATGGACATTTTCCTAGCATGCATCGCTTAGTATGCAGGCTAGCAGAAATAGCCTCATTACGGGGGATATAGCTTGGATTTATATGGCATGTTGGGCCTTATTCATAGGCATGCATAGGCATGCATACATGCCTATGAAGTTGCAATTTTTTTCAGACTTGATAATCATTGGAAGTAAAACACAGATGCCCAATGCAAGAGCAACTGCAAAGACTTCAGCAACTGCATACACATACAGAGAACCAATGGAATAATAAGGAACACTAACTCCCCAAGTGCAGTGGTAAACGCAGGATTTTCAGAAGGGGGTTTCCAGAGGGGCGGAGCAAAGCACGGAGATGGACACTTTGGTGACCCAGTATATGCCGGGTCAGTTAAAGTATTATAGATAGACCAAATGTATATAAATAATAATAATAATAAAAAAAATATATATTTTAATGGAATTAAAAACTAGAGAATACCACCTACCAAATGGTATTGGACACTAGAGGATCAGAGTTCAGGAGGCAGAGCAATCTGCCCACAAGGATATAATACTACATACCAGGTGTGTGGAGCTGGAGCAGTAACCAGCTGCTGAAAGGCTGATATCTCTGGTTCTCAGAAAAGTAGAGACAAGCTACTAGTGTCCCTCAAAGGGGGAGAGTCCCAGCTTTTGGAATATACCCTCAGAAAAACTCTATGTCAGACAGAACCTGAAATATCTGACTGGAAATAACAATTAACAGGCTTGGATGGGGACCACTGCTTTGAAGTCAGATATCTCCGGTTCCCAAGGGCCGATTTTTACAATTCTTGTACTCATGGATAGAGGGGACCCTCAGCTTTCAGATGAAGACCCTTAGACTCCTGGGGGGGTTCTGGGTACTCAGAAACTCCCCTGCATGCACTACTGAAGTGAGACTATGGTCTGCAGACTAGCTGCAGGAGTGGCAATGCTGTTGTCATATTTCTCTATCTACATGACCTATACATGCTCTTAAAATGGCAGATGTTATGTTTTGTCTTCCCTTTCAGCTCCCCAAATTGGTCCTTTCCATTCTGTTTTTAAACATATCTGTGCATGTGCACAGTGCGATGGCAGCAAATATGCAGTCTGCCAATAAGGGCTCAGTTTTGTGAACACCAGCATTGCAAACAAATCAAACTAATTTCTTAAAGGCCAACTTTTTTGCTTTCACAAAACTTGCTATATCTTTCGCAAACCACAATGGCTTCCTTTTCCTTGTGTTTTTCCTAAGTCTTTTGACACAAAGGGCCTTATTCTGGTTGACTCTTTGGAAATGCGCGTTTGTTCGGAAATGGCCTAACGCAATGCACGGCGGACAGTCTAAGAACACACGCCCACAGGTCGTCCGCATCCATTCGTGGGGACTTTCTAAGAAGAGGGAGTGTCTTCGGACTGCATTCACACGTCCTTGTGCGGTCGGATATCACAGAGTTTGCTCGGTCCATACTGCGTCCGAACGGACGAGAAGCTGACCATATGCACGAGTTTGTGTATTTGCGCAAACCTCAGTAATCTATTCGGAAATCATGCTTCAGCAACATGACACACTTATCCAACTAGGCTACCTCGTAACAGATATATTATTTTTAAATGTAATCAATTACTTCCTAATTGACACTTAAACACATTTAAAACATTACTTGCACTTTAGATTAACCCTTACATCATGTTAAGTTTTATTGCTTCATTGTTGCCCATTTACCTGTGTTTTATGTATGCATACTATATATTAATTGCAAGGCAAATGCAATCAATCCAAATGTTCAAACACATAAACACATAATAAATGATTAACACATAATAAATGTCAAATACCTACAGTTTAAATTGAGTTGTAGGTAAGTTGTGTTTGCCGCATATATTCAAGTATTTTGTATTGGCCCATTTAGCCAGCAATGCTTCCAATTGAACCTGTGAAAAAGTGTTTAATTAATCACTAATGACTAGAGGAGTGGATTGTATTGTGCTCAGCTGCCAGTGTTTAAGGTGCGGGCGTACTAATTGGGCGATCCGAATGCCTAGCGCATGAACCAATGCTCTCCGAGAAGTGAATGCTGCTTGTTTTCACAGAAGATTTCTGCTGTTTTGGTTCGCTTGCACTCCCACGTGTACGCCCAGATTTACACCCTGTTTCGCCCACTTTGAAACTACGCCCTTATACACGCCCCCATGACGCCCATATTTCCAGAGGGAGTTCGGTGGACATTTGTAGACGGTATTGCTGAGAACAAGTGCAAAGACACTGCGTTGCACATGCACTTGTGTTGCTTGCGCATGCGCAGGTAGCTAAAAATCATCGTCCAAAAGAATTCGGAATGGACCGCACCAACCAGAATAAGGCCCAGAGTTCTGTTGCTTTCAGTATTGCACTTTTAAAATTTCCCACTTCTCCTGAACTCCTTCCAAGTTCCTCCATTCTGCCAAAGAATCCCTTACAGAGCTTCCCCCTTCCTAAAATCTAACACCTTTGTTTTTGTGTGCGATGAGTTGGTCTCTGTCTGTATTTTGAACCACTTGTAACACTACTATCCTTGGTGAAATAGATCCTTTTGAAAACAACAAAGGTATGCATATGTACAACTCTTCATATACTGCATTGCCATTATTTCTTGCCAGGAAGTATGCAGAAAATAAGAAAAGTACATACTGCTTAAGAGTATTCAAACAGAAATCTAAGTATGTATTAAATATATGACATACCTGGCTGGAATACTGGTGTTGAGTGCACAAAGTTTATTCAACAAATAGACTTCATTCACCTCTGCACCAACCCCACTGTGTGCTGTTAAAACACAACGGCATGCAATATAAATACTAATATACATATTGCTTCCAATATGGTCCTGTAAATGACATGTAAACATATAAAGTACAATATGTAAAAATGTTCTTTCAATTTATATGCTTTAAATTATGCTCATCAACTTCTTCCTCAATTGTTTTTGGATCCACTTGCATCACAGTCATTGTTTTGTGTAACAAAACTGTTTACTGAATGTTGAGTTATTAACACTACTATTGTATGCTATTGGTCCTATTTTTGGTCACTGTACATATAGATAAAAAAAAGTAAATTTCGATCACATAGCAAATCCCTGCACATACTGTGTTAAATTTTCCAATTGTTTTCTGCTTAGTGCTAGAAAATTAGAATAGCACTCCATTCAGTATGCACCATTTCATTTTAAGGGCATATTGCATTGACAACATTGTCAACACCATACCACATAGGAAGTATATACTGTATCTTAATGCTTCCATAGATTTGAAAATTGAGCATAACAGGCTAATACAGGTATACTAAAAATGTAGTCTGTTATACTCCTCATTAAGGGGGAAACTAATACTGTGGCCAAACTCTGTTTTGGACACCTAGATATTATTATCACCCAACCTCCAAACAGTAGTATCACTTATAAATCCCAGTACTTTTTTTCTTCCTATATTAGTTACCTAAAAAAACACATATAAATTAACTACAGCTGAAAATGCACACAAAAATTACACTGACAGAAAAAAAGTAAAATTAAAGAAATCAGCAATCAGCAAAGATAAGTATTCAGTTCCTTAATTGACTAGATGGGAATTAAATGATGTATGCCGCAATAAGTACATTTAAACAAAATGTCTATCAATCTTTTATCCTTTCATAGATAGTTTTTTTAATTTCTATTGTATAACATAGAGCTATAGTAGGTGGCGTGAATGATTTAATTAATGAATGTAAGATTAATGAGTATACATAGCTGGAGGTAAATGAGAAATTCCACAGCTCAATGATCAACTTAATGCTTTAGAACAAATATTTCCTGGCTTCAGGCAAGTTATCACCAAACTGTAGAAAATATTTTTTTTTACTTTATTATACTTTCTTAGCAACCATTTTAAAATATAATTTCGTAGAACAATAATCATGCTAATTAGTTCGGGTAAAGATAAATGCTAAAAGATGATAATGTGATTGTTTAATAGATGCAGTCTTAGAAAATACAGTACATTAAGTGATACATATATATTGTTAATAGGTGCATTTGCAAATAACACCATAACACCATACAGCATGTATTTTGTGATGGATCAGTTGATTGCAGACACTCAACTAGTAGATCATGGTGATTGGCCATCACAAACTAATTGTAAACAATCTAATTCTTATTGGCTTGCTGTGCTGAAGCCACGGCTGTCCCGAGCCACTGCTGTCCCTGTCAGCTGTCTCATATGACGTCAATATCCAACAAGAATCAGGCTGATTAAATTTAGCTGAGCTCCATGTCATAACAAGGCATGTTATTATTATTATTGTTATTATTTATTATTAATAACCTTTATTGATATGGTGCCACAAGGGATCCACAGTGCCAAATGACTGAGTACATAAACAAAAAAGGATCTGTGAATTACAGTTGAATACAATATATTATAAGTTACGGGTACATAGCTGCATCAGCAGCCAACACTGAACTAAGGGCCTTATTCTAGTTCACTCTTTCTGACAAAATCCTTCTTAGATGGACAAAACCATGTGCACTGCAGGGGGACAGATGTAACATGTGCAGATATATTTAGATTTGGGTGAGTTATTTTGTTTCTGTGCAGGATCTCACTTTTAAGTAAAACCCCACCCAAATCTAATTCTCTCTGCACATGTATACCCATACTTAACCATTCAGTGCTGTCCCTTTGAACTTACGTGGACAAAATCTGTGACAGAAAAGAAAAGACCCCTACACTAATACAATCACCAACAGTGAAATTCTAAATGCAAGAGTGCGTTTCTGAGTCTTTAAAGGATCTGTTGTTATAACGTCTTGTTGGGGATACATCCCGTTTGAAATAGTCGTGGAAATTGTGCCCAAACTATTCGCAAACCCCTGATGAATTCCCTTGCAGGGACGAAACACGTTGAGAACGTTTATCTACTAATCTTAAATATTTGAAATACACTATTGAAGTTTTTATGGTCTGGAACCACCACCACTGCTGAGTGGAAAAAGAGACTTTTTAATAAATGTTTATAAAATTTGGACTTTACTTTGATTTACTTTGAATTTAACCAAAGGCTATTGTAGAATTAATTACCAAAGGTCTAAACAAGGGCGCCAACTTACTCACAACTGCTATCTATCTATCTATCTATCTATCTATCTATCTATCTATCTATCTATCTATCTATCTATATATATATAGATATATCTATCTATCTATCTATCTATCTATCTATCTATATAGATATATATATATATATATATATATATATATATATAACAGTCCTGCCTTGTAATGGGCAGGACCTTCATTTTAGCACTGCACAGTTGCAAGTCAGAGCCATTAGTGTCAATGGGGCAGATGTATGAAGGGTCGTTATGGGGGAGAAGGGGTATCAGCGCACGTTATGTGCACGGATACCGCTTCTCCCCCATGTATGAAGCAGGCAGCGTGCGGTACAGGACAGAGGCGCTATGCGCCCCTGCCCATATCGGCGCTGCTATCTAAATGATAGCAGGCCGAATGTATGAACGGTCAGCATCGCCGTTTTTGGCTTCGCCAGCCATCTAAACAGCAGGGACAGCGCTGTCCCTGCTGTCAGCTGTGGGCTGCGCTGGGGATCTTGCGTGAGTAGCGAGATCCCGCGCATGCCCAGTGCAGCCGGCCGGGGAACAGGAGACAGCTCATCAGTGTAAACTGATGCGCTATCTCCAGGAGGGGACATCGCCGGATGGGGGAGTTAGCGCTCCCCCGCTTCGGCAGACAAGATGTTAATACATCTTGTCGGTCTCCCCTCCTGCTTCGCCTCGCTAATGAGGCGAAGCAGGAAGTATTATAGCGGCGCGATAAGCGCTGCTATAATACATCTGCCCCAATATTCTCTAATTTAATCAATATATCATTAGTATCTCTAATATAAAATGGATTATTCTGAACACAATAATTTAATAAGCTATCCAGCTACACAGAGATTGGTTGAAATAAGGATCCCCTGGCAGTGATGATAGGCCTGCCACAGGGGTCCACCATCCTCTTAAGTACCTCTGGAAGTGTGTAAAACAAAGGTGTAATGGGATTCTGAACCGTCAATGCCTTCAATGACGATGGTTGGAGTATCCCAAAACATGTAAGAATAAATATTGTCTTTTTCATAAAGCTAAGCAGTCTTGTGAGTGCCGCAATTCTTCTTCTTCTTCTTCTTTATATTATGGACTATGTTGTCATATGAAGGCACCCAAGCATTATCATTGGACTGAAGGAGCTGTGCGTTCCCGAAAACAGTCCCTTTCCTCTTTTTGTATATTCTATAATAACCTCTGACTGTTGGAAACAGCACCCCCACAAATAACAAAAGATATATTCTGGGGATATAAAACCTTCCTAGGTACCTTAAAAATATTAGTGTGCAGGTGTAAACTTGGCTCCCCAAAGGAGTTAATATCTCTCTCAGTCTGAACCAGCCCTGGACCTAGTACAACATTTGCCTAAACTGGTGACTTGGAGAAATTCAACCATGGCATCCACCTCCTATATGGACTGAGGAAATTGCATACCAGCATATTGCTCTCTAGTGGTGAGAGAACTTCAGCTCTTCTATCCGGAACTCTAAACCACATTGTATGAGATTTCAGCCAGTTGGATATAACTCCTCCACCATTGGTTGGTAATTAATCTCCCAAGTTCACACAGACTTTAATTTGCTGATTATTATATTGTCCTGAGGGCATAATAGGAACAGACTTTCATGCAATTATAAGGGGACTTTGCTAATGTTATAGATGTTATTTTCCGTTAGTAGATGTTAGCAAAGCGGCATCATAGTAATAACTGAATGTTAGTACAGTCTATTACTGTGGATATAGTTACCACTCCTGCTGCAATTGATCATAGTTACTGGTCTGGGCCAGGTATAATGACGTGTGTATAGGGTGGCCACCAAGATGGTGATTATAAAGGTTTATGGCTCCCGGCTTGATTTACACTCCAATTCTGCCTGGTCTGGATCCACCTTTGTAATGATCACCAAGGGTCACAAATGAAGACTGGCACCAAAAAATGTGTAACAAAGAGCTCCTCTTAAGCGTTTCTCTGCCTAGGAATATTGGTGGCTTCCTCAGAGAGCTTTGATACTAACATTAAGTTATTGCTATGATGCGGCTTTGCTAACATCTACTAACGGAAAATAACTTCTATAATAATAGAACTGCATCTTGCTTGTCTAAATTCATTATCTTCCTAAGGACTCTACTAATCCAGCTCTACTAGTTATTGTCTGATTACTAGAGCCACATCATTGTAATCAGCTTGTCTACTGTATGTCTTGTTTGTATTAATATTGTTTCAACATTGGCCAATTGTTGTTTTAATTTTGATTTTAATGTATACTTTATGTGTCTTTTATTAAATTGGTTTATATATTCAAGCGCAATCTCATCTTTGAATTATGCTAAGAAAGAATTGATGCAATGCGATTTTCCTTAGTTAATTTTTAGTTGCATACCAGCGAGCCACCGAGGCCGAAGCATGGTGAGCGTAGCGAGCCCTGCGAGGGGACGTGAAATACATGTAAAGTAATCCGCGTACCCTCACGGGGCTCATTGCGCTCACCACTCTTCTGGCTCGGTGGCTAGAGCGCACGCCACACTTTATAAAATCAACTCCATGCGACGTGGATAGTGGGGGTATGAAAAGGCCGGGAGGACGCGTAACCATGCCACTCGCCATACTTCGGGTTGATGTGAATAGTGGGGGTGAGTACCATCACATCTCATCACATGGGTGCTTATACAAAATCGGATCGCATTACACCGCAAATGGCATGCGATGCGATCCGCAGGTAGGGGTGCACTAAAAATTAACTAAGGAAAATCACATTGCATAGCACCGCAAAATTGCATGCGATGCGATTTCACTATGCATAATAGCCCACTGAGCAAATAGCTTAGTGGGCACCGTGCCAATACACAAGTACCGAGTTCATTCCTATTTTTTTGTTATAATATTTTTATTGGTTCATTCCTATTTTTACCCAAACTGGATAAAAGCTAGAGATTGAATGCTTACCGCCCCAACTGTGTTGGCGAGAATGGATGTCCATTGAATGTCCAGGTGGTCGGCCCAATGCTGGAGACAATAGCCGATGTCCACTGGAGAGATGATAAAGAACAGTAGGATATTGAATCCTTGGTTTTCCAAAGCAGGAATAGATAGTCTGAGGAGTGGTAGCTGTTGTTGTCTGTGGTTACCCAATTGCAGGATATGTAGAGTTAGTAGAAATGGGGAATACCAGAGGGTTGGTTCGGACTACAATCCAATGATGGACTGCTGCTACACCCGTCTTCCACTAAGGACCCTCATTGAATTGTAGTCCGAACCAACCATCAGGGATTCCCCATTTCTACCATCTATACAGTACATATCCTGCAATTCTGGAATCATAGACAACAGCTACCGCCGCAAAAAATATTTTGCTGAAAAGTTGTCCAAATAGATAGATTTGATATGGACAAATTAAAAGTTAGAATTTATTTTATTCTGTACACCATCAAACGGATCTTCTTTTTCTCAATATTTTGTGAAAATGATTCACATGGACTAATTTAACAGACATAATTATGATTCTGTTATCTTTTTATAGCACACTGACACATAGAGAATATTTACCAAGCTGCTGTGTTCCAGCTGAGTTACAAAATGTCTGGTTACGAATGTGATCGGGTGTGCTTTGTAAGAATAAAACAGCTAATTTACTAAGTTACTGTGTTCTCAGGATTTGTATTTTCAGATGTCAATGTCATTCATGTTTCGGCCGTGTTTGCTGGCAGCCAAACAATGCCAACCATGAGGCATGCATGGATTGGTGAGATCTGTGCAAAGCTTCTGTATTGTAAAGGTAGAATAAAGAGTTACATTCAAATAAAATGGTGTGGGGGTCCCCCCTTCTAAGTATTACCAGCCCTGCACTAAATACAGAGGATAAATCATGTAGGGTGGGATTTAATAAGAATTTTTTTTTTCGTCTCCAAAAACATCCCTCCAATTCGTTTTTTTATTATTTCCAGACCAAAAAAATGTCAAAATATACTTAGATTTTTTCCTATTTAATGCATGCCTTTGGGATGCTAACTAGATGCTTATGCTGTTTTTGCTGAACAAAATGATATACTAAAGCATGCCTTTATACAGTATGTCATTGTGACTGTATCTGCATAAAAAAATGCTCTGATACTGTGTTTCCTAGCCAAACATTTTTTTTTACATGAGTGGGCAGCACGGACAGTGTTATGGTTATCATTACTGCCTCACAGCACTGAGGTCATGGATTTGATTCCCACCATCACCCTAACTGTGCAGAGTTTGTATATTCTCCCCGTGCTCCGGGTACTCCAGTTTCCTCGCACATTCCAAAAATATACTGGTAGGTCAATTGGTTTCCAACAAAATTAACCCTAGAATGGTTGTGTGCGTATCTATATGTGGTAGGGAATATAGAATGTAAGCTCCACTGGGGCAGGTACTGTTGTGAATTTTCGAATATTCTCTGTAAAGCGCTGTGGAATATGTATGCGCTATATAAGAAACTGTTAAGAAATATATAAATGATGAGGAGTTTAAAATGCAAATACTGTGACATTGTTTTGGGGAAGGATATCCTTTATAAAACAACCTATAGAACATCTCTTGGTATTTAGTAGTTGCTATTGTTCGGAGGGAATATTAAAGAGTGCACAAAATGTTAGCCACTGTCAAGTCTGGAAAGGATGTCTGCCATTTAGTAATGCCTGTGTAATGTTTGCTCATAAAGTAAGGAGTTACCAATATACAATAGAAAAGAGCACTTGGCGATGGCAATCTTTAGGAGCTAGAAAAAGCACCTTACTAGTATAGTGTTGTGCCTGTACAAAGGCTTGTTCACAAGAGTGAAGAAAGTCAAATAGTATATTATGTGTCTGTTCAAATGTTGGGGGACGATTCAGTGAAAAATTTGTGAGATACAGTATCTGACTGTGCGGAGACCCTGAGGTTCCCACTAAATGGATGGATGTGTAAAGTTAGTATTACCCAGCAGGGGGAGGTGTAATTAGTAAAAAACATAAATATGACATTTGTTATGCACAGAATGTCTGATGTTGACTATGTTCAGGAATTAGTATAGATTTGCAGATGAAGCACAATTGAACTTGGCACGATATGATGAAGCATCTGCATCAGAGCGCTTTGTATACAGATTCAGACACATTTGAACACATACAGAATGTACAAATGTCATACATTACATTTATCAGTGCAATCTAACAAAGACGTTTTGTTTCTTCCAGTTATTTCTTTTTTTGTAATAAAGATGCACATTTCATCAAAAAATCTCACTGCTGCTGAGTTGCCCTTTCCCTGGACCTTGCTGCTAAGACGGGCTGTTTGGTGTGACTGAAGCCACAGTGTATGAGGACACATCTGTTATCTTGAGGACATACTGTACATTAAAAAGGCAGTGTAAAACATTCATTCCAATTAATCTGTACATCTGGAAAAAAATTGCATTATCTCTGTTTTAATTTGAGTTAATAAACTTAGGTGTCCTTAAGTGCTTTAAAAGAACAAAATGTACACATTTTTCATAATAACAGACAGCAGGGAAAAGATAGTTTCAAAAGTTATAAATAATAAAGAATGATTCATTTGGATGTTTCCATATGGGGATATGTGATTGCATTCTGTGTACATAATGTCAAGGGCTGTTGACAAAAAAAATATATATAATCTTTAATTTTGGTTAGCTTTGACAATAAATAGCTGGTATCTGCAAAAAAAAATGTATATATTTATTTTTATATGCCCTTTTATACTGTAGATTACAAAACGTAAGCTGCAATGTTATTGACCTTCATACAGTAATTAAAATTTCCAAAGACATATAAATTGTACAACGGTTTGATTTAAAAAGTATGAAAAACAATTTTATATATTTGTCAGTATGATAACCATTAGATATATTAGCAAGATTCTATTTGTATATTTTACTTAACAATTAAAATACTGTACACAAGGACAAGAAAAGTCTCTAAAGAATCTTCTCAAATTAAATAAAGTAAATTATACCAGATGATATATAAGAAAAACATGGATGCATAATAAAAATGGGTACTTGTTTCCTAGCACGGCGCCCGTCGCAGGTGATCGCACACCTTAACTTAAGGTATGCGATGGACGCGACCGACGCGATTTCAGGGCTATTTTTAGCCTTTTCCCTGACAATTAAAAAATCGCGTCCATCACCGACCATCGAATGCTGGACCGAGTGGTCAGGCAGCACCAAGTGCTCGAGACCACTCGGGCATTTCTCAGTGCAAACGCAGGGATATGGGCAGGCTGCTGTCATCCGGCTATGTCATATGTCCGCCTCCCACACACATGTGTCATGGCTGGATTACCATACGTACGCCCAGCGTTTTTATGGGAACGCCCATGAAACGCGGGGTGTATGCATATGGTAATGTGCATGCATATGGTAATGAGCCCTTCATGCCCCTCTACACCCCCTGTTCGGATTGTACAGAATTAACGTTGTATTCAGAGGTGTGCGGCGTTCGCACATGTGCAGATACGCCTCTGCGCATGCGCAAACACCAACCATCAGCCGTCCATCTGCATTCGGAGCCATCCGAGTTGATCAAAATAAGGGCCACAGTATCTAGTTAAAATAGTGGTATATTTTAGCTATGTCAATGGGGGGAATCTACTAATATGGGAGTTGAATTTCATATGACATGTTGCTATGGGCAACCAATCAGTTACTATGTATTATCTTCTAGAAGGTGCTAAATAAGTACAGTAGATTGGATGCCCATAGCAACATCCCATTTGAAATAGAACTCTCATCTTAGTAAATTTCCCCCAATGGCTCTTACCCTTTAAATAATTTGCTTAAGAAATGTGGGTACTTGTGTATTATCCGGGCGCCCGATACATCACATCGCATGCCACTACTTAAGGCATGCGATGCAATGCGATTGTACCCGATTCTGAGCCTTTCCCAGGAGGAGTGTACAATTTTAATATCGCGTCGCATCGCATGCCTTAACTAGTGGCATGCGATGCAATGCGACGTGATTATACCCGATAATACATTGTACAGGCACCCTGATGCCTGATTACAATGTTAAATGCACCCCCATACCCGATTTTTAATTGTGCACCCACCCTGATGGGTGATTACTATGTGAAATGCCCCCCCCCCCCATCTTAACGCCACTCCAGTATCAACGCCAACCCAAAGCGCGGCGAGCGCAGCGAGCCTGCAAAAGGGGTGGCGGTACGCGTCCTCCGACCTTTTCATACCCCCACTATCCACGTCGGCGTGGAGTCGATTTTATATAGTGTGGCGAGCCCGAAGCATGGGGCGCACAGCGTGCCCCGCGAGGGGATGCGTATTACTTCACACCTCGTGGGGCTCGCTGCGCTACCACGCTTCAGGCTCGGTGGCTTGCTGCACTTGCCACATTATATAAAATCAACTCCACGCCGACGTGGATAGTGGGGATATGAAAAGGTCGGAGGAGGTGTACCGCCGCCCCTCGTGGGCTTGCTGCGCTCGCCATGCTTCGGGTTCGCGTTGATACTGGGGTGGCATTAACAATTGTTGCCATTTAACATCGTAATCACCCATCAGGGTGGGTGTACAATCAAAAATCGAGTCTGGGGGGGGCATTTAACATAAGAATCAGGCACCTGGGTGCCTGTGCGATGAAAAATCGGGTCCAATCGCGTTGCATCGCATGCGATATGATTGTATGCGATGCAACGCAATTTTTTAACGTGCGATGAAAAAATCGGGTGCCCGGATAATATACAAGTGCCGAAATGTGTATGTACTAACATGACCCAAAGCATTTATCCCTATTATAAAAAAATCAGAGGTAATGAAGAGTAACTAGGTAATGAAGAGTACAATCAATTAGCAATTGTAAAATATCATACTTTAAGTTTATTTTAGTTAAAACTTTAATAGGGACTATATCACATATTAGGATGTGCCAGAAATTGAATTTGGAGTTATTCCTGGCTACCCAAAGAACTTGTGCCTAAGGAATAACATGTTTTACTGCAGGTGCATTAGGGGAACATTCATCCCCTTGAAGAGAGTATTGTTTTCAGTGATTTTCTTTAATAAAATGTGCCTAGTGAATGATCAGCCTAAACATATTAAATTATTAAAATTAAATTTGGTGAAAATCAACATAGGTATAAAAATAAATTTGGGAATGTGTTCCATTAATAAACGCAAACTACTGTAATATGCAATGTTACGTAAATTAATAAATGCAAGTCAGAAAATAAATGATTGCAGAGGTATCGACAAAAAAACAAAAACAAATTTAAACAATCCCTAGATCAATCAGATATATTCAGAGGTCATAAAATAAATTAGTTTGTGATCACATGTTGTTTACGATGTAAACATTTCAATTGATTTTAAAATAAATAAGCCACTCTAAGCATGGCTCACTAATTAGTTTGTGTAATTGCAAATGTGTGCTTCAACCCAAAGATGGAAAAATATTCAAAGTAACTCTGGGATAAGACTTCATAACCATAAAAACCTACCTAACGTTAAAGGAGGCTAAAAAGGTTGTTATTTTAAACTATCTTATAGCCTTGCTAGGCAGAAGCCAGGACAACATTAGGCAATGCTTACAGGAAGTTTTTTTTTAAATCAATAAATATGCACATGCTCATCCACACCTCAATATTTTAGATGAATTACTGCAAAGAAACATAAACGCATTGTGGGGCAAATTTACAGTTGCAAGTCAGCACATTTCTGCAATATAAATATGCAAAATTAACACATCCACATGTACAGTATAACTTGCACTACTGTATATTATTTACAAATGATAATTCTACCCGATGTACAGTATACTGTATACTGTATGCTTACATGTAGTTCTGCATGGGTAGCAGCATCTGGAAGACCTTAGCGATCTTTGCATATATGTCCCCAGTTCCACTTCTTCAATGGCATTTGTAGATCCAAATTAACGATGACTCTTTTAGCTTCTGTGACTTGTGACACCACCTCTATAACTGCCATTTACAGAACCCTGCACTGCTAATGAACTTGGTTATGTAACTAGAATTGTCACTAGCTATACAATAACCACTGGTGTTTACCATATTTGGCTCACCCATGAGTTTACACACATTCTCAATGCACCCTGTTTTTTTTTACCAGTTCATAGAATAATGAGTGTGTGGGAGGGGGTTGGGAAGCATAGGTGTAAGCAATGCAGCCTGTATAAATGACCATGCACTGTCTGTCTAATGCTACTGTCAGTACAGGTGTGGTAGAACACACCAACAGTCAGGATTCCATCAGTCATTTGCTCGACGTTGGAATCCCAACTGACGGGACTCAGACGATCACAACAAAGCCCCTTGTGGGCTCGCTGCACTCATCATGCTGCGGGCACAGAGGCTTGTTACGCTCGCCACCTTTTTATTATCTCTCTATGGGAGTCATGGACCCCCATGAGGGAGAATAGCATCACTGGAATTCTCTACCTCTCTTCCTCAGACTCAATATCTCGCTCTCAAGACCCACTTTTTCACCAAACTATGCAAAATCTCACTTTAACTCTCTGTACCATGCTTACTGTCTATAGTCTACCGCATCTGTGTCACCCTTGTTTATCTGCCCTTTCCATTTAGAATGTAAGCTCTCAAAAGCAGGGCCCTTTTCCCTAATGTGCCTTTCCATTACTTACTTAAACCATCTTTGAGGGCACCAAATCCTGTGGTTTTCTGCCACCCCGATACCTATTTCAGTATCCTTTACTGATGCAACTATGTTAATGTACCCTGTACTTGTCCTCTTTTGTATTCAACTGTAAGTTACTTTTTTGCTTATTATTTTACATACTCTGTTATTGGGCACTGCAGATCCCTTGTGGCACCATATAAATAAAGTATAATAATAATAATAATAATAATAATAATAATAATAATAATAATATGCAAGTATATATGTACTGTATAGACCTAATTCCTGTTTGTATACACATAATAATGCAGCTGTGAATTTCAGGCTACTGAATTTCAAATCATCACAATTGAATCTGCCAGTTATAGGGCCAGATTCTCTAAGCTTCAAAAGTGATAAAAAAGAGAGTGATAAACAGCCAGCCAATCAGCTCCTGTCTCTCACAGGCTGTGTTTGAAAAATGTCATGTACTGTAGTAGCTGATTGGCTGGTTGTTTATCACTGTCCATTTTATCACTTTTCAAGCTTAGTGCATCTGGCCCATAGACACCAACCAGGGCCATTTGAACATCAATAGCAACTGTGCAGACTTACGCAGCACCAACACAATAATGAGGAATATTGACTCCTCAAGCTCATGCATACTGTCTGCAACAGTAGTGATGCTGATGCCAGGTTTCTCTGCATACATAATAGCTGCTGAAAGCAGATACATACCCAGAAAAAGGTCATGATGTATCTGTGTTTCTGTTATCACTCAATTACCCCGTCTGAATGTGCTCTTTTATCAATCACTCTGTGCCAAAAATCTCTCTATATATCATTGCAAAGTGCGATCATGACAAATGTGCAAATTGACAATAATTGCTTAGTTGCGTGAACATTGGAATTGCATATAAACATGCTTTAGGCCCTATTTTTATGTATATGTTCATAATGTGTCTCTCCCGATTAATGTGTTTCTGTCACTTTTTTCCCCTAGTGTTTGTGTCTCTGCTTTGTATGTGTCTGACTTTTACAACTTTTTCTTGTATGTCTCTTGTTTTCTCATTCCATCTGCCCCCGAGGTAAACAAATAGAAGGACTTCCACTTGCCCAGAAGACAATCCTTTCACTTCAATCTATGGTGATACGTTTATAGTGGTTTCATCTTTTTTTTTTGTCAAATTCTCTATCAAAATCTAGATATATTTTTTTATTGTTAGTAGATTTTCTTTGTCCCTGGGAGGGAAATTTGGTGACAGTTTGCTGAATTTTATTATTATATTCATTACCACTGACATGAGGTTGTTTTAAACACATTGACACATTTTCTGTCTGACATATTTCCTTTACTTGCTGTATGAATTATTGAAGAGTTTCTGTAAGCATTCCTTGGCAATATACTGTACAATCCCTTTGAAATAAACCAAACAATAATTGCCTAGTTTCTACTTGCTGCATATTAAAAAATCTGGTTGAGATCACACCTATGCCAGTTTATTTTATCACCTAGATATTTTATGGTATGCAATCCACACAAAATGCCAATGAGTGGCATTGGTGATGGATTGTGCACACAAAAATGGTTCATTGAGTGGTGGATTTTGGGAGTGTCATGAGCATATCATTGCAAGTGGCTGCATGTACAGATGCAGAGCCACAAACAGAAAAGGACATGGTCATATGTAAAAAAAATATATGTCATAGGGCTAGTGCAATTCTCAATGGTCCGGCTGATCAGTATTACAGTATATACCGGCACTAAATTAGACATCTCTCCACTGGTACTGCTAGTATAAAAAAATAATATTAAGCAGCTGCTCTGATACCGACAGAAATGGCAACATAAATCATGATCCCTGGTACACTCATGTTTTTCATCCCCATGAACCTGGCAGCTATATGCCAGTTACTTGAGAGTCTTCTTTACCTATATATTGTTTACCTGCAATAGGGAACATCTGAATAAATTGTTCTTTTCTAAGCAGATAGTGACTGCAGTCAATACTCATTATTCTGTGGAACGAAGAAAGGTCTCGACGGCGCTGAACACGTATGTCCCTCAGAATGTGTGTTGCTCGTGATGTAGGGCAAAGAATAAAAAAATATATATGAAAAAGACGTGTTAGATTTTTCAAAAAAGACGGGGTGTGTAAATAAACCACTTGATAAAGGATTTCGTACCCAGACTCACAAGGTAAGGGTGTGGTAGAAGTGTATAAAGGTATCTTTAAGGGGGTCCACCCGTGCAGATAGACAATAATAGGAGTACCAAGATAATGGAACAGTGTCCAAGATGGCGTACCGTACTCACTGTATATACAGGAGCTTAACGTGTATAAAGGTATCTTTTGGTCACACACAATACAAAAAATATTTTTAGAGATTGCAGATGCCTACCGTACTCACTATGTGGGTAGGTGGGATACACATATAAAGGTTTCTTTTTGAATGCAGCCGGGTCCCTCAGATCTTTATAAACCCCATTCCAGGGGTATATGATGTATAAAAGGAAAAGAGGACCGGTCTCAATAAACGAATTTATTGTAGGTACATCTGATATGTGGCCAATTGGCCAATAGCCACAAACAGAAAGTCCAGAGCAATAAAAACAACGCAGTAAAAACAAAGCTGAAAGATAAAAACTCACTTCTCTGCCAACATGTTTCGGCTGTCACAGCAGCCTTTTTCAAGGTAGAGAGTGAGTGAACAGGCAGTGATTTAAATAGGGGATGGAGAAAGCACTTCCGGGTTATTGTCATTTAGACTTAAAGACTTAAAGACAAGTGAACTAACATATATAAATATAATCTAGTATTGGCGCTGTAGTAGCGAACATGCTGGGAAGAACTTACACAAAACGTATGGTAGTGGATACACCATAAACCATACGTTTCCCCGCAGTGGAACGCATAATCGCGGAAGACTTCCGCGATTTGGAACGCAGAAGCCGGAAGTCATCATATAGACCACATGACTTCCGGCTAGTTCAGTCATACGGAGCCTCCCGAACTCCGGTCTGTGAGGCAAACAGCCGGAAGTATAGGGTAGCGCTCACGTGGGGCTACAATATAGAGCAGCACCAGTGGCAATAATAGCCGGATAATTTAAATCGATGCACCGCATAACACTTCCGGTCTGTGGAACGCACAGCCGGAAGTAAAGTGACGTTATGAACATAAATGATGACAATTAGTATTAAAGATAGTGCATCATAAAATTGAAAATATAGTGGCTGATAATTAATGTAAAGAAACTCATAGAATAGTTACTAGAATTCTCATACGAAAATATGCTTTCTCCATTCACATAATATACATATATAAAAAGTATACAAAAATACAAAAATACAAAAAACGTATTAATAGCAGCATCAATGGGTTAAAACATCTTAAAATATTTAAAATCTTTACAAAAACCATTTTAATTCAAAATCGTGGTTTAAGCCACCAGGGGATAGAGTAGACAAATTAAAAATCCAACGCATCTCGGTTTGTGCAAGGCGAACATCCCTGTTATTATATCTCCAATTGGTTTTAACCATCTCCAGCCCCCAAAAGCCCGTAATAGACTTTGTGGAGCTGTTGTGCATTTCTAAAAAATGTTGTGAGAAAGGGTGTTCTTTAAAACCTTTTTTTATATTCCGAACATGTTCGGCGAGACGCACTTTAAGACTTCTTTTAGTCTTGCCGATGTACAATTTATCGCAAGAACATCTGATGGCATAGACCACGTAATTCGAATTACAGGTAATAAATTGTTTAGGCTTAACGACAGTGTGGTTCAGTTCAATTGCTGTAAATTTTCTAGTAGATGATGGACATGCTTTACACATGGCGCAATCACCACAGCGATGAAAGCCATTATTACGTGTCGAAATAACATTTTGTTCTATGAATGCACTTTTAACTAATTTATCCCTAAGGCTTGCAGCTCGTCTGTACACAAATTTTGGTTTACTGGGCAAGATATTAGCTAGAACCGGATCTTCTAGTAGAAGCTTCCAGTTCCGTTTAAAAACCTGCTCAATAGACCTGTGATAGGCATTATACTGTGTGCTGAAAGCCACTGTATATTGTTGGGTGTTAGGGATATCGCTGATGGGTTTATCTTTAAGAAGATCCTCCCTTGAGAGAGATCTAGTCTCATCAAGGGCTACTCCCAATAGTGTGCCATCATAGCCTTTATTTAAAAATTTATTTTTCATTTTTTCAGCACTAACTTCAAAATTATTAGAACTGGAACAGTTACGTTTCAAACGCACAAACTGTCCTTTGGGGACATTAGATATCCATCTCTTCAGGTGGTTACTGGATGGACAAATATATGAATTTGAGTCTGAAGGTTTGTAGTAGATAGTGGTCTCAAGTTTATTATCCTCCACAAAAATTCTTAAATCTAAAAAGTTAACTTCAGATTTGCTAATGTTAAATGTCAGTTGGATGTTAAGGCAATTATTGTTTAAGTACTTACAAAATTCATTAAGTTCTATTTCAGGTCCCCGCCACACAAACAGTATGTCGTCGATATAACGCCACCATTGAACCAGATTTGCACCCCAGCTATGGCCTTGCCATACCATAAGGTTTTCCCATCCAGCCATGAAAATATTTGCATAGCTGGGGGCAAATCTGGTCCCCATGGCCGTACCGACTTCTTGAATATAAAAACAACCGTTAAAATTAAAATAATTATTGAGTAAAATAAACTCAATACCCTGTATCAATAGATTTTGCAAATCAGCAGAGATATTGGTTTTAATCAAGGCTTGTTTGACAGCATGTATACCGTCCCCATGTTTTATAATCGTATACAGGGACGTTACATCTGCTGTAACAAGAAAGCATTCATCGTCCCACATAACCTCCTTCATTTTGTTCAAAACATCTTTAGTGTCTTTGAGGTGGGATCTGTTTTCAAGCACAATGGGCTGCAAGTAGTGATCGATAAAGTATGATAAATTAGCGGTAATGCTGTTAGTACCAGCGACGATAGGTCATCCTGGTGGATTGGTTATATTTTTATGGACTTTTGGCAAGAGATAGAGCACAGGCACAGAGTACTCTTCCCTTACCAAAAATCCCGCAGTATCACTATTCAAAGTGCCTAATGCTACATATCCATCGATGAAAGTTTTCAAATTAAGCAAAATTCTTTGTGACGGGTCAGTCTTCAGTTTCCTGTAGGTGACACCGTCATTAAGCTGTCGTAAGGCCTCGGAGGTGTACATGGCTTTGTTTAAAATAACGACCGCTCCGCCTTTATCGGCCGGCTTTATTATGATATTGATATTATCCTTTAGACTATCAACAGCTTCTCTTTCAATTTTAGTTAAATTATGCTTAAGGGTAGGTAAATTGTCTTTTAATATTTGAAATTCACTATTGACAATTTTTTGAAATGATTCAATAAAGCATCCCTTCATATACTGGGGATTGAATACAGAGGGTTTCTTAAAGGGGGTAATGTCCTGATTAATATCACTAGGTTCCTTTGTAGCAAAGAACTTTTTAAGTGTGACTTTACGGATAAATTTGTTAACATCTAAATATAAATCGAAAAAATTGATAGTATTACTAGGAGCATATTTAAGTCCTTTCTGTAAAATAGATGTCTCCCCTTCCGTAAGCACATGATCGCTAAGGTTATAGATTTTTGTAACCTTGTCCTCTGAATTATCAATAATGGGTTTAGGATGTTTAAGTCTTCTTTTGGTCCTCGTTCTTTTACGTGAACCTCCTCTTTTACCTCTTTTTGTTTTTCTCCTCTTATTATTAATGTCACCTGGGTTAGGTTTATCAGGGTCTAATTTGGTCGCCATGTCTGGCGATTCCGGTCTAAAAAATCCGACCTATTATTGTGGTGAGCTAGAAGATTAAATCTATTCTGGGAGGAGAAACGATCGACCCAATTTGAAGTATTAGGTCTATCCGATTCCCTGTTTCTATATTGTTGTTCCGGAAAAACAGGGTAATTTCTTCTATTTTCCCAACTCCTAAAGTTGTTTTTATAGGGTACCCTTTTCCATGTTTTAGGTTTGGGTAATTGACGAGGGGTTCTTTGTGGTAAAGGTGTTTTGGGCAAATTGGTCCTTAATATTTCACTATATAATGGTCTCTCTAACGGTGGAGGATGATTTTGATATCTCCTCTTATTAGTTATGCGTTCGTTTCTGGGAGTAAATGTGCCGGGGTTGGGTCGTTGGCGGACCACTGGTGGTCCTGGAACGGACCTCCCAGGGTTACCGCCATCTTTTTCTCCCTCGCCCCCATTTCTATCCCGTTGAAACTTTTTTTGTTTCCTCCGCATCAATTCATTCTCGTTTTTTTGGATTTTAGTTTTAATGTTATTCTCCAATTCTTTATATTCGGTTTGGTTTTTAAAGGGGTCTGTAAGAGATTCTAATTTTTTAATATCAGACTCGACTTCTCCCAATTCCGTTTTTCTCTCTTCAATAATTAACTCCATAAGAGAGACAGAACAAATATTAAGGATATTATTCCATTTATGGACAAAATTTTCTGAAGGTTTGTTGAAGGAAGCTTTCTTTAGTATCTGAAGTCCCTTAGGCACTAATTGAACTGATAAATATTTCTCAAGGGTGGTAATCTCCCACCAGAGACGGCTCTCTTTTAGGAGAGTTTTCTCTAATCTAGACATAACATTGTCTAATGTGTCATCCAAAATCTCAATATTCTCTATTTTATCAAGTGAAAAAACAGTATTAATATGTTGATGACGTGTATTCCGATGGACAAACATGATAGCAGCCTAGAACAATATTTCAGGCAAGTGAAAAGACAATACAAAAAACAAAAAGTGTAGAAAAGTCCCAAGGCGCTATCTGTCCTTGCAGCCACCGACCCAAATGGAGGAACACTCGGAACTCCTCACTGGCAAGCACTGTGGAACGAAGAAGGGTCTCGACGGCGCTGAACACGTATGTCCCTCAGAATGTGTGTTGCTCGTGATGTAGGGCAAAGAATAAAAAAATATATATGAAAAAAACGTGTTAGATTTTTCAAAAAAGACGGGGTGTGTAAATAAACCACTTGATAAAGGATTTCGTACCCAGACTCACAAGGTAAGGGTGTGGTAGAAGTGTATAAAGGTATCTTTAAGGGGGTCCACCCGTGCAGATAGACAATAATAGGAGTACCAAGATAATGGAACAGTGTCCAAGATGGCGTACCGTACTCACTGTATATACAGGAGCTTAACGTGTATAAAGGTATCTTTTGGTCACACACAATACAAAAAATATTTTTAGAGATTGCAGATGCCTACCGTACTCACTATGTGGGTAGGTGGGATACACATATAAAGGTTTCTTTTTGAATGCAGCCGGGTCCCTCAGATCTTTATAAACCCCATTCCAGGGGTATATGATGTATAAAAGGAAAAGAGGACCGGTCTCAATAAACGAATTTATTGTAGGTACATCTGATATGTGGCCAATTGGCCAATAGCCACAAACAGAAAGTCCAGAGCAATAAAAACAACGCAGTAAAAACAAAGCTGAAAGATAAAAACTCACTTCTCTGCCAACATGTTTCGGCTGTCACAGCAGCCTTTTTCAAGGTAGAGAGTGAGTGAACAGGCAGTGATTTAAATAGGGGATGGAGAAAGCACTTCCGGGTTATTGTCATTTAGACTTAAAGACTTAAAGACAAGTGAACTAACATATATAAATATAATCTAGTATTGGCGCTGTAGTAGCGAACATGCTGGGAAGAACTTACACAAAACGTATGGTAGTGGATACACCATAAACCATACGTTTCCCCGCAGTGGAACGCATAATCGCGGAAGACTTCCGCGATTTGGAACGCAGAAGCCGGAAGTCGTCATATAGACCACATGACTTCCGGCTAGTTCAGTCATACGGAGCCTCCCGAACTCCGGTCTGTGAAAAATAAATTTTTAAATAAAGGCTATGATGGCACACTATTGGGAGTAGCCCTTGATGAGACTAGATCTCTCTCAAGGGAGGATCTCCTTAAAGATAAACCCATCAGCGATATCCCTAACACCCAACAATATACAGTGGCTTTCAGCACACAGTATAATGCCTATCACAGGTCTATTGAGCAGGTTTTTAAACGGAACTGGAAGCTTCTACTAGAAGATCCGGTTCTAGCTAATATCTTGCCCAGTAAACCAAAATTTGTGTACAGACGAGCTGCGAGCCTTAGGGATAAATTAGTTAAAAGTGCATTCATAGAACAAAATGTTATTTCGACACGTAATAATGGCTTTCATCGCTGTGGTGATTGCGCCATGTGTAAAGCATGTCCATCATCTACTAGAAAATTTACAGCAATTGAACTGAACCACACTGTCGTTAAGCCTAAACAATTTATTACCTGTAATTCGAATTACGTGGTCTATGCCATCAGATGTTCTTGCGATAAATTGTACATCGGCAAGACTAAAAGAAGTCTTAAAGTGCGTCTCGCCGAACATGTTCGGAATATAAAAAAAGGTTTTAAAGAACACCCTTTCTCACAACATTTTTTAGAAATGCACAACAGCTCCACAAAGTCTATTACGGGCTTTTGGGGGCTGGAGATGGTTAAAACCAATTGGAGATATAATAACAGGGATGTTCGCCTTGCACAAACCGAGATGCGTTGGATTTTTAATTTGTCTACTCTATCCCCTGGTGGCTTAAACCACGATTTTGAATTAAAATGGTTTTTGTAAAGATTTTAAATATTTTAAAGATGTTTTAACCCATTGATGCTGCTATTAATACGTTTTTTGTATTTTTGTATTTTTGTATACTTTTTATATATGTATATTATGTGAATGGAGAAAGCATATTTTCGTATGAGAATTCTAGTAACTATTCTATGAGTTTCTTTACATTAATTATCAGCCACTATATTTTCAATTTTATGATGCACTATCTTTAATACTAATTGTCATCATTTATGTTCATAACGTCACTTTACTTCCGGCTGTGCGTTCCACAGACCGGAAGTGTTATGCGGTGCATCGATTTAAATTATCCGGCTATTATTGCCACTGGTGCTGCTCTATATTGTAGCCCCACGTGAGCGCTACCCTATACTTCCGGCTGTTTGCCTCACAGACCGGAGTTCGGGAGGCTCCGTATGACTGAACTAGCCGGAAGTCATGTGGTCTATATGACGACTTCCGGCTTCTGCGTTCCAAATCGCGGAAGTCTTCCGCGATTATGCGTTCCACTGCGGGGAAACGTATGGTTTATGGTGTATCCACTACCATATGTTTTGTGTAAGTTCTTCCCAGCATGTTCGCTACTACAGCGCCAATACTAGATTATATTTATATATGTTAGTTCACTTGTCTTTAAGTCTTTAAGTCTAAATGACAATAACCCGGAAGTGCTTTCTCCATCCCCTATTTAAATCACTGCCTGTTCACTCACTCTCTACCTTGAAAAAGGCTGCTGTGACAGCCGAAACATGTTGGCAGAGAAGTGAGTTTTTATCTTTCAGCTTTGTTTTTACTGCGTTGTTTTTATTGCTCTGGACTTTCTGTTTGTGGCTATTGGCCAATTGGCCACATATCAGATGTACCTACAATAAATTCGTTTATTGAGACCGGTCCTCTTTTCCTTTTATACATCATATACCCCTGGAATGGGGTTTATAAAGATCTGAGGGACCCGGCTGCATTCAAAAAGAAACCTTTATATGTGTATCCCACCTACCCACATAGTGAGTACGGTAGGCATCTGCAATCTCTAAAAATATTTTTTGTATTGTGTGTGACCAAAAGATACCTTTATACACGTTAAGCTCCTGTATATACAGTGAGTACGGTACGCCATCTTGGACACTGTTCCATTATCTTGGTACTCCTATTATTGTCTATCTGCACGGGTGGACCCCCTTAAAGATACCTTTATACACTTCTACCACACCCTTACCTTGTGAGTCTGGGTACGAAATCCTTTATCAAGTGGTTTATTTACACACCCCGTCTTTTTTGAAAAATCTAACACGTTTTTTTCATATATATTTTTTTATTCTTTGCCCTACATCACGAGCAACACACATTCTGAGGGACATACGTGTTCAGCGCCGTCGAGACCCTTCTTCGTTCCACAGTGCTTGCCAGTGAGGAGTTCCGAGTGTTCCTCCATTTGGGTCGGTGGCTGCAAGGACAGATAGCGCCTTGGGACTTTTCTACACTTTTTGTTTTTTGTATTGTCTTTTCACTTGCCTGAAATATTGTTCTAGGCTGCTATCATGTTTGTCCATCGGAATACACGTCATCAACATATTAATACTGTTTTTTCACTTGATAAAATAGAGAATATTGAGATTTTGGATGACACATTAGACAATGTTATGTCTAGATTAGAGAAAACTCTCCTAAAAGAGAGCCGTCTCTGGTGGGAGATTACCACCCTTGAGAAATATTTATCAGTTCAATTAGTGCCTAAGGGACTTCAGATACTAAAGAAAGCTTCCTTCAACAAACCTTCAGAAAATTTTGTCCATAAATGGAATAATATCCTTAATATTTGTTCTGTCTCTCTTATGGAGTTAATTATTGAAGAGAGAAAAACGGAATTGGGAGAAGTCGAGTCTGATATTAAAAAATTAGAATCTCTTACAGACCCCTTTAAAAACCAAACCGAATATAAAGAATTGGAGAATAACATTAAAACTAAAATCCAAAAAAACGAGAATGAATTGATGCGGAGGAAACAAAAAAAGTTTCAACGGGATAGAAATGGGGGCGAGGGAGAAAAAGATGGCGGTAACCCTGGGAGGTCCGTTCCAGGACCACCAGTGGTCCGCCAACGACCCAACCCCGGCACATTTACTCCCAGAAACGAACGCATAACTAATAAGAGGAGATATCAAAATCATCCTCCACCGTTAGAGAGACCATTATATAGTGAAATATTAAGGACCAATTTGCCCAAAACACCTTTACCACAAAGAACCCCTCGTCAATTACCCAAACCTAAAACATGGAAAAGGGTACCCTATAAAAACAACTTTAGGAGTTGGGAAAATAGAAGAAATGACCCTGTTTTTCCGGAACAACAATATAGAAACAGGGAATCGGATAGACCTAATACTTCAAATTGGGTCGATCGTTTCTCCTCCCAGAATAGATTTAATCTTCTAGCTCACCACAATAATAGGTCGGATTTTTTAGACCGGAATCGCCAGACATGGCGACCAAATTAAACCCTGATAAACCTAACCCAGGTGACATTAATAATAAGAGGAGAAAAACAAAAAGAGGTAAAAGAGGAGGTTCACGTAAAAGAACGAGGACCAAAAGAAGACTTAAACATCCTAAACCCATTATTGATAATTCAGAGGACAAGGTTACAAAAATCTATAACCTTAGCGATCATGTGCTTACGGAAGGGGAGACATCTATTTTACAGAAAGGACTTAAATATGCTCCTAGTAATACTATCAATTTTTTCGATTTATATTTAGATGTTAACAAATTTATCCGTAAAGTCACACTTAAAAAGTTCTTTGCTACAAAGGAACCTAGTGATATTAATCAGGACATTACCCCCTTTAAGAAACCCTCTGTATTCAATCCCCAGTATATGAAGGGATGCTTTATTGAATCATTTCAAAAAATTGTCAATAGTGAATTTCAAATATTAAAAGACAATTTACCTACCCTTAAGCATAATTTAACTAAAATTGAAAGAGAAGCTGTTGATAGTCTAAAGGATAATATCAATATCATAATAAAGCCGGCCGATAAAGGCGGAGCGGTCGTTATTTTAAACAAAGCCATGTACACCTCCGAGGCCTTACGACAGCTTAATGACGGTGTCACCTACAGGAAACTGAAGACTGACCCGTCACAAAGAATTTTGCTTAATTTGAAAACTTTCATCGATGGATATGTAGCATTAGGCACTTTGAATAGTGATACTGCGGGATTTTTGGTAAGGGAAGAGTACTCTGTGCCTGTGCTCTATCTCTTGCCAAAAGTCCATAAAAATATAACCAATCCACCAGGACGACCTATCGTCGCTGGTACTAACAGCATTACCGCTAATTTATCATACTTTATCGATCACTACTTGCAGCCCATTGTGCTTGAAAACAGATCCCACCTCAAAGACACTAAAGATGTTTTGAACAAAATGAAGGAGGTTATGTGGGACGATGAATGCTTTCTTGTTACAGCAGATGTAACGTCCCTGTATACGATTATAAAACATGGGGACGGTATACATGCTGTCAAACAAGCCTTGATTAAAACCAATATCTCTGCTGATTTGCAAAATCTATTGATACAGGGTATTGAGTTTATTTTACTCAATAATTATTTTAATTTTAACGGTTGTTTTTATATTCAAGAAGTCGGTACGGCCATGGGGACCAGATTTGCCCCCAGCTATGCAAATATTTTCATGGCTGGATGGGAAAACCTTATGGTATGGCAAGGCCATAGCTGGGGTGCAAATCTGGTTCAATGGTGGCGTTATATCGACGACATACTGTTTGTGTGGCGGGGACCTGAAATAGAACTTAATGAATTTTGTAAGTACTTAAACAATAATTGCCTTAACATCCAACTGACATTTAACATTAGCAAATCTGAAGTTAACTTTTTAGATTTGAGAATTTTTGTGGAGGATAATAAACTTGAGACCACTATCTACTACAAACCTTCAGACTCAAATTCATATATTTGTCCATCCAGTAACCACCTGAAGAGATGGATATCTAATGTCCCCAAAGGACAGTTTGTGCGTTTGAAACGTAACTGTTCCAGTTCTAATAATTTTGAAGTTAGTGCTGAAAAAATGAAAAATAAATTTTTAAATAAAGGCTATGATGGCACACTATTGGGAGTAGCCCTTGATGAGACTAGATCTCTCTCAAGGGAGGATCTCCTTAAAGATAAACCCATCAGCGATATCCCTAACACCCAACAATATACAGTGGCTTTCAGCACACAGTATAATGCCTATCACAGGTCTATTGAGCAGGTTTTTAAACGGAACTGGAAGCTTCTACTAGAAGATCCGGTTCTAGCTAATATCTTGCCCAGTAAACCAAAATTTGTGTACAGACGAGCTGCAAGCCTTAGGGATAAATTAGTTAAAAGTGCATTCATAGAACAAAATGTTATTTCGACACGTAATAATGGCTTTCATCGCTGTGGTGATTGCGCCATGTGTAAAGCATGTCCATCATCTACTAGAAAATTTACAGCAATTGAACTGAACCACACTGTCGTTAAGCCTAAACAATTTATTACCTGTAATTCGAATTACGTGGTCTATGCCATTAGATGTTCTTGCGATAAATTGTACATCGGCAAGACTAAAAGAAGTCTTAAAGTGCGTCTCGCCGAACATGTTCGGAATATAAAAAAAGGTTTTAAAGAACACCCTTTCTCACAACATTTTTTAGAAATGCACAACAGCTCCACAAAGTCTATTACGGGCTTTTGGGGGCTGGAGATGGTTAAAACCAATTGGAGATATAATAACAGGGATGTTCGCCTTGCACAAACCGAGATGCGTTGGATTTTTAATTTGTCTACTCTATCCCCTGGTGGCTTAAACCACGATTTTGAATTAAAATGGTTTTTGTAAAGATTTTAAATATTTTAAAGATGTTTTAACCCATTGATGCTGCTATTAATACGTTTTTTGTATTTTTGTATTTTTGTATACTTTTTATATATGTATATTATGTGAATGGAGAAAGCATATTTTCGTATGAGAATTCTAGTAACTATTCTATGAGTTTCTTTACATTAATTATCAGCCACTATATTTTCAATTTTATGATGCACTATCTTTAATACTAATTGTCATCATTTATGTTCATAACGTCACTTTACTTCCGGCTGTGCGTTCCACAGACCGGAAGTGTTATGCGGTGCATCGATTTAAATTATCCGGCTATTATTGCCACTGGTGCTGCTCTATATTGTAGCCCCACGTGAGCGCTACCCTATACTTCCGGCTGTTTGCCTCACAGACCGGAGTTCGGGAGGCTCCGTATGACTGAACTAGCCGGAAGTCATGTGGTCTATATGACGACTTCCGGCTTCTGCGTTCCAAATCGCGGAAGTCTTCCGCGATTATGCGTTCCACTGCGGGGAAACGTATGGTTTATGGTGTATCCACTACCATACGTTTTGTGTAAGTTCTTCCCAGCATGTTCGCTACTACAGCGCCAATACTAGATTATATTTATATATGTTAGTTCACTTGTCTTTAAGTCTTTAAGTCTAAATGACAATAACCCGGAAGTGCTTTCTCCATCCCCTATTTAAATCACTGCCTGTTCACTCACTCTCTACCTTGAAAAAGGCTGCTGTGACAGCCGAAACATGTTGGCAGAGAAGTGAGTTTTTATCTTTCAGCTTTGTTTTTACTGCGTTGTTTTTATTGCTCTGGACTTTCTGTTTGTGGCTATTGGCCAATTGGCCACATATCAGATGTACCTACAATAAATTCGTTTATTGAGACCGGTCCTCTTTTCCTTTTATACATCATATACCCCTGGAATGGGGTTTATAAAGATCTGAGGGACCCGGCTGCATTCAAAAAGAAACCTTTATATGTGTATCCCACCTACCCACATAGTGAGTACGGTAGGCATCTGCAATCTCTAAAAATATTTTTTGTATTGTGTGTGACCAAAAGATACCTTTATACACGTTAAGCTCCTGTATATACAGTGAGTACGGTACGCCATCTTGGACACTGTTCCATTATCTTGGTACTCCTATTATTGTCTATCTGCACGGGTGGACCCCCTTAAAGATACCTTTATACACTTCTACCACACCCTTACCTTGTGAGTCTGGGTACGAAATCCTTTATCAAGTGGTTTATTTACACACCCCGTCTTTTTTGAAAAATCTAACACGTTTTTTTCATATATATTTTTTTATTCTTTGCCCTACATCACGAGCAACACACATTCTGAGGGACATACGTGTTCAGCGCCGTCGAGACCCTTCTTCGTTCCACAGTGCTTGCCAGTGAGGAGTTCCGAGTGTTCCTCCATTTGGGTCGGTGGCTGCAAGGACAGATAGCGCCTTGGGACTTTTCTACACTTTTTGTTTTTTGAATACTCATTATTCATTTAGGAGATCACATGATCTGCAAGGTTCCAGTTTGTGTAGAAATTAGAAGTGAGCAGGCTCAGACCTCAGAGATCTAAGCCCACCCAAAAATTCAAACATCTTGTTGAAATCAATGGACTCACTGCTGATTGGCTGAGAGAGCTGTCTCTCCTTAATTGCAATGCCTGCTATCTGAACAGCTATGAGCAGAGACATGTTTGCACTTGCTATTGTTTGTATGGCATTCTTCCCTACCTAAAAAAGATCAAAATAGCCCTTACACATTTGATAAATTACACACACCGAGTTTAACCTTCCTCTAAAGATTGTCACATAACAAATTTCAGAGAACAAAAAAAAAAGGGGGGGGAGGTAAGAACCAACGTAGGGTTGGGACTCAAGGGCGCCTGAAATGAGTAGTCTCCCAGCAGCTGCTAGAAAACAGGTTAGTTTCTCCTGTGGGTTGTATACAAGAAAAAAAACAAAGAAAAAGCAGTGCTGTACCTTTAAAAAACGTTGAAATATTGGATGATCTTTACAATGGATTTATTAACAATAAAATTGATGAAGCATAAAAAATTACATTCATAAAAACAATAACAATTGATCCCACTTCCACACTAGCAGTACTTTGAGGGAGAGTCCGTTCCTAGTAATGCCAGACAGTATTGATTATGATGTAATAATTACCACTCTTGGTGTATCAGTCTCATTGGTAGATGGTGGAGTCCATGAGTCCGGGTGGTGGACTCATGGAGGTCCTGAGGACATGCCAGCTCCACTCTCCACCACCCGCACCAGGATTGTAGTCCGAACCAGCCTACAGGATAAAGCCATCAGCAGTGATCCCGCTTGACATCTAAAGGGTCACCCAAAATCTCTCTACAAACCCTCCATTCTCTCTGGTCAATTGGGAGCCCAACATCTTTCCAGTGGACCGGTAATTTGTGCCACCTTTGGGCCGACCACTTGGACTCATGGACTCCACCATCTACCAATGAGACTGATACACCAGGAGTGGTAATTATTACATCATAATCAATACTGTCTGGCATTACTAGGAACGGACTCTCCCTCAAAGTGCTGCTAGTGTGGAAGTGGGATCAATTGTTATTGTTTTTATGAATTGAATTTTTTATGCTTCATCAATTTTATTGTTAATAAGTCCATTGTAAAGATTATCCAATATTTCAAAGTTTTTTAAAGGTACAGCGCTGCTATTTCAGAGAACAGTCTATTTCTTAACCCCTTCCTGACACAGCATGTTTTTGCCTTCCTGACAGAGCCCTTTTTTTCAAATCTGACATGTATCACTTAAGTGGGGATAACTTTTTTTTGCTTTTACTTATCCCAGTGATTTTGAGACTGTTTTTTCGTGACACATTGTACTTCAAGTTAGTGGTAAATTTTCGTCGATACAGTCTGTGTTTTTTTGTGAAAAATACCAAAATGTTGGAAAAAAATGGAAAATTTAGCAATTTGCAAAATGTTAAATTTTCTGCTTGTGAGACAAATAATCATACCACTCAAAATAGATAATAACTAACATAGACCATATGTCTACTTTATGTTTCCATCATTATTTCAACTTCCTTTTAATTTTTTTGGACACTAGGAGGCTTACAATATGAATGGCAAATTTTCAAATTTTCAAGAAAATTTCAAACACTGATTTTTTTAGGGACCAGTTCAGTTCTGATGTGACTTTGAGGGACTTGTATGTGAGACACCCCCATAAATGATGCCATTTCAAAAACTGCACCCCTCACAGTATTCAAAACAGCATTTTGGAAGTTTGTTAACCCTTTAGGTGTTTCACAGGAATTAAAACAAAGTGTAGGTGAAATTTCAAAATTTCATTTTTTTTGCAGATTTGCAATTTTAATACATTTTTCTAAAGAACACAGTACATTTTACTAGAGAAATGTGACTAAAAATTGATTCCCCCAATTCTTTTGTTTTCATAAATATCCTATATGTGGCCCTAGTGTGCACGTTGACCAAACCACAGGCTTCATAATAGAAGGAGCACCTACTTGATTTTGGAGCCTCCTTTTTATGAGATTATTTTTTAGGCACCATGTAGGTTTCTAGGCACCATAAGATGCTAAAAGTTAGGAAACCCCCACAAGTGAACCCATTTTGCAAACTACACCCCTCAGGGAATTCATCTAGGGGTATAGTGTACATTTCAAACCCCCAGGGGTTTCACCAATTGTGGTACAACTGGGCAGTGAAAATGAAAAATTAATTTTTTTTAACAAAAATGCAGTTCTGGCTCCAAATTTGTCATTTTCACAAGGAATGAAGGAGACAAAGCACCCCAAAATCTGTGCCCCAATTTCTCCCGAGTACGGCAATGCCTCACATGTGACCAAAAAATACCAGTTGGGTGCATGGCAGGACTCAGAAGGGAAGGAGTGATTTTTGGATTTTGCAGCTCAGATTCTGGTGGAATGTTGGTGGGTGCTATGTCGCATTAGCAAGACCCCCCAAGCACCAATACAGTGGAACCCCCCCACAAGTGACCCCATTTTGCAAACTACACCCCTCAGGGAATTCATCTAGGGGTATAGTGTACATTTCAAACCCCCAGGGGTTTCACCAATTTTGATACAACTGGGCTGTGCAACTGAAAAATTACATTTTTTACACAAAAATGCAGTTCTGGCTCAAAATTTTTCATTTTCACAAGGAATGAAGGAGAAAAAGCACCCCAAAATCTGTGCCCCAATTTCTCTCGAGTACGGCAATGCCTCACATGTGACCAAAAATACCAGTTGGGTGCATGGCAGGACTCAGAAGGGAAGGAGTGATTTTTGGATTTTGCAGCTCAGATTCTGGTGGAATGTTGGTGGGTGCTATGTCGCATTAGCAAGACCCCCGAAGCACCAATACAGTGGAACCCCCCCACAAGTGACCCCATTTTGCAAACTACACCCCTCAGGGAATTCATCTAGGGGTATAGTGTACATTTCAAACCCCCAGGGGTTTCACCAATTTTGATACAACTGGGCAGTGAAAATGAAAAGTTACATTTTTTTACACAAAAATGCAGTTCTGGCTCAAAATTTTTCATTTTCATAAGGTATGAAGGAGAAAAAGCACCCCAAAATCTGTGCCCCAATTTCTCCCGAGTACGGCAATGCCTCACATGTGACCAAAAAATACCAGTTGGGTGCATGGCAGGACTCAGAAGGGAAGGAGTGATTTTTGGATTTTGCAGCTCAGATTCTGGTGGAATGTTGGTGGGTGCTATGTCGCATTAGCAAGACCCCCGAAGCACCAATACAGTGGAACCCCCCACAAGTGACCCCATTTTGCAAACTACACCCCTCAGGGAATTCATCTAGGGGTATAGTGTACATTTCAAACCCCCAGGGGTTTCACCAATTTTGATACAACTGGGCAGTGAAAATGAAAAGTTACATTTTTTTACACAAAAATGCAGTTCTGGCTCAAAATTTTTCATTTTCATAAGGTATGAAGGAGAAAAAGCACCCCAAAATCTGTGCCCCAATTTCTCCCGAGTACGGCAATGCCTCACATGTGACCAAAAAATACCAGTTGGGTGCATGGCAGGACTCAGAAGGGAAGGAGTGATTTTTGGATTTTGCAGCTCAGATTCTGGTGGAATTTTGGTGGGTGCTATGTCGCATTAGCAAGACCCCCGAAGCACCAATACAGTGGAACCCCCCCACAAGTGGCCCCATTTTGCAAACTACACCCCTCAGGGAATTCATCTAGGGGTATAGTGTACATTTCAAACCCCCAGGGGTTTCACCAATTTTGATACAACTGGGCAGTGAAAATGAAAAGTTACATTTTTTTACACAAAAATGCAGTTCTGGCTCAAAATTTTTCATTTTCATAAGGTATGAAGGAGAAAAAGCACCCCAAAATCTGTGCCCCAATTTCTCCCGAGTACGGCAATGCTTCATGTGTGACCAAAAAATGGCAGGACTCAGAAGGGAAGGAGTGATATTTGGATTTTGCAGCTCAGATTCTGGTGGAATTTTGGTGGGTGCTATGTCGCATTAGCAAGACCCCCGAAGCACCAATACAGTGGAACCCCCCCACAAGTGACCCCATTTTGCAAACTACACCCCTCAGGGAATTCATCTAGGGGTATAGTGTACATTTCAAACCCCCAGGGGTTTCACCAATTTTGATACAACTGGGCAGTGAAAATGAAAAGTTACATTTTTTTACACAAAAATGCAGTTCTGGCTCAAAATTTTTCATTTTCATAAGGTATGAAGGAGAAAAAGCACCCCAAAATCTGTGCCCCAATTTCTCCCGAGGAAGGCAATGCTTCATGTGTGACCAAAAAATGGCAGGACTCAGAAGGGAAGGAGTGATATTTGGATTTTGCAGCTCAGATTCTGGTGGAATTTTGGTGGGTGCTATGTCGCATTAGCAAGACCCCCGAAGCACCAATACAGTGGAACCCCCCCACAAGTGACCCCATTTTGCAAACTACACCCCTCAGGGAATTCATCTAGGGGTATAGTGTACATTTCAAACCCCCAGGGGTTTCACCAATTTTGATACAACTGGGCAGTGAAAATGAAAAGTTACATTTTTTTACACAAAAATGCAGTTCTGGCTCAAAATTTTTCATTTTCATAAGGTATGAAGGAGAAAAAGCACGCCAAAATCTGTGCCCCAATTTCTCCCGAGTACGGCAATGCTTCATGTGTGACCAAAAAATGGCAGGACTCAGAAGGGAAGGAGTGATATTTGGATTTTGCAGCTCAGATTCTGGTGGAATTTTGGTGGGTGCTATGTCGCATTAGCAAGACCCCCGAAGCACCAATACAGTGGAACCCCCCCACAAGTGACCCCATTTTGCAAACTACACCCCTCAGGGAATTCATCTAGGGGTATAGTGTACATTTCAAACCCCCAGGGGTTTCACCAATTTTGATACAACTGGGCAGTGAAAATGAAAAGTTACATTTTTTTACACAAAAATGCAGTTCTGGCTCAAAATTTTTCATTTTCATAAGGTATGAAGGAGAAAAAGCACGCCAAAATCTGTGCCCCAATTTCTCCCGAGTACGGCAATGCTTCATGTGTGACCAAAAAATGGCAGGACTCAGAAGGGAAGGAGTGATATTTGGATTTTGCAGCTCAGATTCTGGTGGAATTTTGGTGGGTGCTATGTCGCATTAGCAAGACCCCCGAAGCACCAATACAGTGGAACCCCCCCACAAGTGACCCCATTTTGCAAACTACACCCCTCAGGGAATTCATCTAGGGGTATAGTGTACATTTCAAACCCCCAGGGGTTTCACCAATTTTGATACAACTGGGCAGTGAAAATGAAAAATTACATTTTTTTACACAAAATGCAGTTCTGGCTCAAAATTTTTCATTTTCATAAGGTATGAAGGAGAAAAAGCACCCCAAAATCTGTGCCCCAATTTCTCCCGAGTACGGCAATGCTTCATGTGTGACCAAAAAATGGCAGGACTCAGAAGGGAAGGAGTGATATTTGGATTTTGCAGCTCAGATTCTGGTGGAATTTTGGTGGGTGCTATGTCGCTTTAGCAAGACCCCCGAAGCACCAATACAGTGGAACCCCCCCACAAGTGACCCCATTTTGCAAACTGCACCCCTCAAGGAATTCATCTAGGGGTATAGTGTACATTTCAAACCCCCAGGGGTTTCACCAATTTTGATACAACTGGGCAGTGAAAATGAAAAATTAAATTTTTTTACACAAAAATGCAGTTCTGGCTCAAAATTTTTCATTTTCATAAGGTATGAAGGAGAAAAAGCACCCCAAAATCTGTGCCCCAATTTCTCCCGAGTACGGCAATGCCTCACATGTGACCAAAAAATACCAGTTGGGTGCATGGCAGGACTCAGAAGGGAAGGAGTGATTTTTGGATTTTGCGGCTCAGATTCTGGTGGAATGAATGGTGGGTGCTATGTGGCATTAGCAAGACCCCCGAAGCACGGTAAAATGATGAACCTAATAATCCATAGATGTGTGGTATATTTTAAAACACTCCTTTATACATAGGCCGGGTTTGTCGGGGCAAGTGTCACACTGGAAAATAGTTTGCTTTCTTATTCCCTTTTTATAGCAAACTTTGCACCTTTTTTGTGTCCTGCCCTTTTTTCCAGTGGAGTGGATTTCATCAGGAAAATGCTGCCCTGGTACAATACGGGGGCCAGTACTAGTAGTACTGGGGCCCTCTGCCTGCTGGTTCCCAAATATTAGGCCCTTTATGACTTCCTCTTGAAAGTGCATAAATGTCCCCCTCTGGCTGGTAGAACGGAATAGCACGTAAGCGTTATACAGTGCCATCTGGATGATATACACGGCCAGCTTCTTGTACCAGATTTTTGTTTTCCGCAGGGCACTGTACGGCTTCAGTACCTGATCTGAAAGATCCACTCCGCCCATGTACCTATTGTAATCCAGGATACAATTAGGTTTTGAGGTGTGGGTACTGGTACCTCGTACAGGGACGGAGGTGGTACTGTCTCCGTGAATTGTTGTCAGTATAAGGACATTCCTCTTGTCCTTATATTTGACCAACAACATATTTTCGGTGCATATTCCCCTGCTTTCATCCCTTCTCATTACTTGGGCAATGTGCGTTTTTGGGAGGCCTCTTTGGTTCTTGCGCACAGTACCGCAAGCTGCTGTACCTCTTGAACCAAGGGCCTTAAACAGGGGGATGCTGGTGTAAAAGTTATCCACATAGAGGTGATAACCTTTATCCAGGAAGGGGTGCACTAAATCCCAGACAATTTTTCCACTAACACCTACGAGGGAGGGGGGGCATTCTGGCGGATCAATTCTTGAATCCTTCCCTTCATATACCCTAAACCTGTGGGTGTACCCTGAGGTGCTTTCACACAGCTTATACATTTTTATGCCATACCTTGCCCTCTTACTGGGAAGGTACTGGCGGAATTTAACCCTTCCTTTAAAATGTATAAGGGACTCGTCTATGCAAATGAATTTATCTGGGATGTACATCTCTTCAAATTTGGCACTGAAGTGATCAATGACCGGCCTGACTTTGAATAGCCGGTCAAAGGTGGGATCATCTCTGGGTGGGCACTGTGCATTATCGTTGTAATGCAAAAATTTAAGGATTAACTCAAAACGATTCCGGGTCATGGCCATACGGTAAAGTGGGGTGCTGTACAGAACATCTGTACTCCAATATTGCCTAATTTCTGGCTTTTTTACTATGCCCATATGAAACACCAGACCCCAAAACGTCATCATCTCTACTGCATCTACAGGGGTCCACCTAGCAAATGATGACGTGGGGTTTTGAGCAATAAACTGCTGGGCATATAAATTAGTTTGGTCCACCATTAAATTTATAAAATCATCAGAGAAAAATAATTTGAAAAAGTCAATTTCTCTGAGACCTGTTGAATCAAATTGGATTCCTGGGATGGCCAAAAACTCAGGAACCTGGGGCTCAAAATTGTCTGGTGGTGGGGTCCATACGAGATCAATTATTGGGGGGGGGGTCTCAGCTGCTCTACGGGGGCGTCTTTGAGGGGGTCCCTCATCACTAGAGGAGGAAGAGGAGCTTAAGATGAATCCTTCAAATTCCCCGCTTGCCTCACTGGCTGTGTCAGAGTCAGAGGCAAGCATGGCATATGCCTCCTCCGCTGAATACATTCTTCTGGATGACTGGGATGACATTTGGGATGACATTTGGGATGACATTTGGGATGCCATTTTTATTTTTGTGTTTCTGGTAGTGAAATGTTTCAACACGTGTATAGTGTAGGGGGGGTACAAACTTTATTTCAATGTAGTATGTAGTGTGTAGTGTGTATGTAGTGCAGAAAAAAAAAAAAAAAGGTCCTGCGCCAAAAATTGAGCACAGATGTTGGTCAGTAACGTCCGTCACTGAACAGCGCTCAAAGGCAACAGGAATTTGATCAAAAAAATTTGATCAAAAAAAATTCAAAAAAGACCCCACAGCACCCTAAAAAAAAAAAAAAAAGGTGATCAGTGATGCGACACTGATTACCAGTGAGGGGCAGCAGGTGCACAACCTTTGGTGCAACTGACAGTGCAACTGGCAGGTATATAGTGATATATACCTGATCAGATATAGTGATCAGCACAAAAGGGGGGGGCAGCAGACACAAAATATAGCACTCTCTATCACTCTCTGTCACTATCTCTCTATCTCTCTCTATCTCTCTCTATCTCTCTCTATCTCTCACTATCTATCACTATCTATCACTATCTATCACTCTATGACACTGCAGCAGCAGCACTGACAGTTATATATATAAAAAATAACCACTGCACCCCCAAAAAGTTGCTGGGGGTGCACAAAAAGGGGGCAGCAGACACAAAATATAGCACTTTCTATCACTATCTCTCTCTATCTCTCTATCTCTCACTATCTACCACTCTATGACACTGCAGCAGCACTGGTATATATAGAAAAAAAAAACCTGTGCCCCCAAAAAGTTGCTGATCAGTTAATTTATACTGATCAGCACAAAAGGGGGGGGCAGCAGTCAGTTGCACACGCAGTACAGCTGTATATATATAAAAAATATATAGCACAATCTGTCACTATCTCTCTATCTCTCTCTATCTCTCTCTATCTCTCTATCTATAACTCTATCACACTGCAGCAGCACAAAATGTAGCACTCTCTGTCACTAGCCCTCTCTATCTCTCTATCTCTCTCTATCTATAACTGGAACACACTGCAGCAGCACAGCAGCACAACACAGCACAGCACAACACAGGAAGTCACAAGCTCCAGGAACGCTACAAGCTGTGATCAGGTAAGTATTTTGCAAGGATCAGGTCAGTAAAATGGCAGATTGGCACGGTGACCGCACTGCACGCAATTCCAGACCGGAATGGCGTCTGCAGTGCAGTCACCGTTAGTTTAAATCCCCCTCCATGGCTGTGATTGGTCCGTCGGTCCGACGAACCAATCTCGGCCTTTGGGGGCGGGTTGGGTGAGGTGGGGTGACACCAGTGTCACCCTTACACCCCGTGGTGATTGGTGCTGTACTTTACAGCACCAATCACCACCGATCCCTGTGTCACCGGCGAACGTTATTCGCCGGTGACACAGAAAACGCTGTAATTGGCTGTTCACACTGAACAGCCAATCACAGCGATCGCCGACGGGGGGGCGGCATCGCAGCCCCCCCTGGGCATGCAGGGACATGTGTGCTGTCAGGGACAGCAGACATGTTTAAACTGTCACCGCGTCTATAGACGCGGTGACAGTTAAATGGCATGACGTACATTTATGCCATGTGTCGGGAAGTACATCCCGGCCATGACGTAAATGTACGTCAAATGTCGGGAAGGGGTTAAAGACAATCTGATGTATTTTTTGTTTCACATGGTCTTTTACATCATCAACCTTTACATCATCAAATTGAGATTCCCTGTATATGAATAAAGCATATTGGAGAGAAAGGCACCTCACTGCACATAAGAAAAGAAAAGGAACATATTGTACAACATCTATTTTGTTATGCTGGCATATGGTTTATAATTTTGTAGAGTCCAATGTACAGTATCAAATGCTCCAATCTCTTAGTAAATCAGATATACTGCACCTCTGATATACAGTACAGTCTGGATAAATTGAGGGTTAGATACAGTGTGAGATACAGAGCAGGTTGGATACAATGTGGGATAAAGTGTGGGTTGGACACATTGTCTTTTGAATATAGTGTGGGATACAGCGCAGGTCAGATATAGTGCGAGTCAGATACACCAATAGTGCACTTACTGTGACAGGGGGCATTGGTATTGCTGAGTACACAGTAAATGAGTTCCGGCTGTGTGGCAGTGTGTGAGTGCCAAAAGTGGTACAGCAATTCTAGTGGTGTCCTCAGTTTGATGGTGCTGGTGGTATCCTCAGCCTAGATGTGCTGGCAGAGTGGACAGTGCAGGGATGTCAGTGGAATCCTTAATGCAGGAGTACTTGCTGTGTGGGGGTGCTGGCGGTGTTCTCAGAGCAGGGGTTGTCAGCTGTGTTGGCATTGATAAAGTGCATAAAGCAAACAAACATAAAAAATAACTACCTGTAAAAATAAGTATTTCCTATGATACTAAAATAAATTGCCTTGTATACTGAAGAGAAGCACCAGCTCTGATATAAGCAATTGACAGTAATAATTATCAGGAACATTAACAGTGATTCAAACCTGTCACAATGTCAAAGGATATATTGATTTATCGAATCAACAAATCCAAAATAATTACCAATTAATTTCCAGTCAATATACAAACTGTCCTGAAAGCTACCTGTCTGTTTCTGTGCAGTTATCTTAAAAATCTGTTCCCACACACAACTTATTGCCAAATTTCTTCTTACTTTTTTATATTACATTACATTTCAGGAATTATTCTCCATGGGGACATTTAAAACGGTCAAATAATCCTACTATATGTCTTTCTATGTCACTTTGCATTCTTTTAAATTGCCGAACATAATGAAACAATACTTTATTGTAAATGTCTTATTTCATTACGACACGTTAAAACATTTCCAGAATTTAAAAATTATTCTGTTACACTTCTTTTATCAATTCTGACAATATACTCTAGGCAATTCCATTAGGACGTCTCCTTGGTTCCTGCATACTGTATGTATGTTAAATAAGTGAGAACTCATATCCACATGTTGATCTCCTTTTATCTATTGTGACAACGCTCTATGAGCCATTACTTTCTGACATTTTCCTTGACTAATCTACAGTATATATGGAGTAAGTGAGAGGATAAGTGAGACAGATACCTTTATTTACTGTACTTATTATATTTTATATAATATCAAAACACAGTTAATTGTATGAGTTCTTGATAAGTGTTAAAATAATTATTAATGAGTAGTCACATCATTGTGTACATATACCCAATTGCAAACATGAAACTCAATTTTGTTTAGCAAAATGATTTGAATGGGATCAAGAAAGACATATATATGTATCAGTTGTTGATATGTGTAACATGTCACACACACAAAAGTAAAAATGGGGAACATAGACCTTTCCATTGTGCTTAGACTCTTATTATTTATGCAAGGCATACATTAAACTACTTTATCAATCAGCTTTTTAGAAGAAAATTCTAACAATGACAAATTAAATTGCATCTTAAGGCGGAAGCTTATTGGACTTTTATATTAGGTTTTTATATTATTTCAAAATTGTGCATTTTAGGTGGATCCTAAACCCACAACATTAAAAGCTTGGAATGGTTCTTAGTGATCAAATCCAAATACCAGGAAGGAGCTGAAGAGAAAAATAGGTGAACCAGATTTTGGATAAAATTGGGGAAACCAGGGGGAGAAAGATCTGGAAAGAACTATGAATGAGGCATATGGTGGAACCATGGTTAAAATATCCTGGGGAGAATCAGAGGGAGAATGGGCTTAGAGAATTGCTGAAGAAAGAAAAAATCATAAGGAGAAGGGTCTGGTGGGATTTAAGGGGGTGGGGGTGGGGGTGAGGGTGGAGCTGGATAAAAACAGGGTGGAGAGAAGTCAGAAGTGTTCTGAGTGAATGAAGAAGTAATGGAGTTGGAGGAAACTAGGTTAAGGGAGGGAAAGAGGCTGCAAGGAACTAGAGAGTGAAGGTTCTGTAAAGCACCAAGGGGAAAATCTGGAAAAAGCAGTAGAAAGGGACAGGAGGGAACGACAGGGCAAAGAGGGTGAACTGAATTCAAAGGGGGAAATTACTGGAGTATCCAGCCAGAGAATGGTTGGGGAAGAACCTTGATGAAAAGGCAGGAAGAGCAAGGGGGCTCAAGTAAAAATAATAATGGTGCTGGTGCTGAATTAAAATAGTACATTTAATAAAAACAATTCATTTTTATTAACATTGGATAGAAATAACAGCATTGTTACTGACATGTGCACACAAAGAGGTTGATTTATGAGTTTAATACGGAGTGGCTGTGTTTGTTGGAAGCTGCCACTGGCTAATTTTTCTACCTTAAACTAATACAGGACCCCTGCATACTTAGATGTATGCAGGGATCCATCTGATGATTTTTTATTGGCTGCTACAGCCATCATCATTATTACATTATTAAAACTTGCAACAGCTCCATTCTTGGTGCCAGCTAAACAGAGTTCCCTTCCACTTAGGCATGATTTAGAACAGAGTTGTAGATAAAAACCCATAACACCACCACAAGCACAGATCTAAAAAAAGAAAAAGAAATGTGCATAGACATATGGGTTATGTACATCATGAATTAGGCCTTCAACTCCATAGTGGACCTGCTTTGGAATTAGGCACAAATTGGTTGTAATTTTGGTAAGCCACTTAGGCCCTTATTCAGATCTGATCACAATACAATTTTGTTCTCAAAATGGGCAAAACCATGTGCACTGCAGGTGAGGCAGATGTAACATGTTAGGTGATGCTGTCGGTCTGAAATGTTTCAGCAAATCTCTGCAATAATTATCGCATTGTGGAAGTTTAAATAGCTATTTTTGAGATGTATCATGAGTGAGGGAGTTCAGGTGTTCCTTTTCAAAGTTACTTACCTCTTCTTTGGTCTTATTTAGTTCCTTACTGGACTCCTCAATGACCAGTAGGATGTGGTCCAGGCTACATTTATTAAGGATACTTGTCCACTTACAGCAGAACTCTGGGCTGTATCTGCCAATGGTGGGCCCATTTCTTATATGGAATCCTCTCGGTATCATCCTCTCATGATTATAATCCATGCAGTAAAAAGTCCACCTCTCTGCGTTTCAGTTTAAATAACTGCCTGTAAATGTCTTCTGGGCATTGTTATCCACACATATAACACTGCAGACAGCTAAATCGCCTGAATTAATGTATCTTTAAGACAGTGATCTGGTATCTCACCTCTTATAGATTGGTGCACAAGTGGCAAATTTGTTTCTAGCAATCAATCAGCATCTACAGGTAGCTAGCATTAATCAAGTACATTCTATGAAACGATCAACAAAAGTTGCTTCTAATATACATTTCCACTTTAGATAAACCTGCACTGTCCCCTGTGTGAATCCACTAATCTATACAATGCATTCTTGTCTGTCAAACTGTGGCAGTTAAGTTGTATTAAACCTTCATGAATCAGAGGTAGATGCAAGGGCTGTTGTGTTGCATCTTTAGAAGCAGCAGATCTGAGAAGTTATCATTCCAGTGCTAGTAGCACTGGAATGATAATTCAATCAATTTTTGATGTAACCCCCTCACCTATCTCTCAGTCAATTATGTAAATGTCTCACAGGGGTGTGCTACCACTAGACAATACTTTTTGAGGTTACCCTCCTTGATGGGCGCTGAATATAATCTACTTCTAGTTAGCTATCAATATATAAAGATTTTTTAATTGTAATACTGTTCAGCAGCAGAAAAGTGGTGTGACTGTGTAATCACACCTAATTAGGTGGTAGTCCTATAATGAGTAGGTCTCCACCTTAGAATCAATAAAACTGTACCTAATATTCTGCCCTTATATTAGTAAGGTGCATGTATGTCTGAGTTAATGCTAGACACAATTTTATCAAATATTTTTTTATACAAATTAAATCACACACTTTTTATATACATTATAATAAATCACAATACAATAAAATACACCTTTAATATTTGGTGGCCACCTATCATACACCATTACCTATACACAAATAATTATGCGCATATTTAAATATATTCAATATAATGAAATAAATACATAGAATGTATAATATATTTATACATATGCGCACAAATAAAAATTTATATCTCAACAAATTAAAAAATAAATGAAATTGACCCAAGATTATAAATGCATTTATACTCCACTCTATGTATGGAAATGAGTTTCCAGATGAATTGGACCAGCCAGCCAGAGCAAAGTCCGTTATTTAACTGTAGCAGATTTGTAGATGCTTATCTCCACTGAATAGTACAATACTCACAGATTCCAATATTGTTGGCAGCTTTAGGCAATGATGTTTAGGCAGGGAGGCGGGAGGGCTGTTCCGTGTGTTTAATTGTTGTAAGTTCACTGCCCTCTGTTCTACAATCCGCTAGATGGATGCCAGATAAGGAGAACTGACCTGAGTCCGGCAGTTGTAGTCAGTCCAGGCTGCCGCATCTCTCACATGCGGCAGCGGTCGTCTGGCATCTGCTGTAGCCTTTGATGCTGCAGAGCCGCATCTCTCACCCGCCGCTCTGACGTCAGCGGCACCTGGGGTATTGTATCCGTACCGGTACAAGTGAGTGCTCCTTGCATCTACCAATATGGATGAAGTGTGAGGTGCATCTGTGGATATTTCTGTTGGCTGGCTCAGAGTCTCCTTGATTCCAGGGGTACCGGATCCACAAATGCGTTTCGCTCTCGTATGAGGTTTTTCAAAGAGTCTTTGAAAAAGCTCATACCAGAGCGAAACACGTTAGTGAAACCGGTACCCCTGGAATCAAGGACACTTTGAGCCAGCCAGACTTTAATTACCCCAGTCCTCTGATGAATTTTCATCAACCCATTAAGTCATTGCAGCCTGCACACGGAAGCCAGACATTTGCTAGAAATGTGATATGAAATAAATTCATATCTATTATTGATGGCATGTGCGTTTTTTGCCCCATTAATACATGTGCACCCTTAAAACATAAGTGTGTTTCTCCTGTTAACACAGTACTGCACACATTTAAAAGTAGTTGACATGTGTCAACTTTCATACTTGCATGCAAACATAACCATTATGTAATGACATGACACACATCTATATGATCATGTACTCAATCTCAGTTTACTGATATGTTACCAAACATGATTGTTGCCCTTGTTTTTTATAACTTTATTTTGGCCTGTCCTGCATATTTCTTGATCAGCATCCATCAATGCTGTTTAAGCCCATTGGGGGAAATTTACTAAGATGTGTATTCTACTTCACATGTGATGTTGCTATGGGAAACCAATCAGATCCTGTCTATTATCTTCTAGAGGGTGCTAAATAAATAAGATGCCCATAGCAACATCACATGTGAAGTAGATTACACAATAGACAGCATCTTTGCCAGAATGACCTTTGGGTCATAAATGTCTGACTCTGAGTCAGACATGTTAGCAGCATAGGGTCCTTCTGTTTGGCCCTCTACAAATATGCCTAAAACAAGCCTCCGCCCACCCTCCCATGCAGCATTCCATACTCACAAGGAGAACATTTGCCGAGTAGAATGACATGCCCCACTGTGTTGAAAGGTCATTCCTTATTCAATATGTACTTTGTGCTTCTGTATATGTCTTTGTGCGTTTTGCTGCTATATTGCATTCCAATACAAAAATCCATGCCAGTCAGGGCCGGTGATAGGCACCGGAGCACCCCAGGTGGGAGGGGTGCCCCAGCGCTCAACTGCTGGGGGGTGCGCGCTGTCTCTGCCAGGCCACGGGGTGGGGGGTTTATGGTGTCTCTGTCTGGCCTACCGGGGGGGGGTGCGTGCTGTCTCTGCCCGGCCGCCAGGGGGTTGTAGTGTCTCTGCCCGGCTGCGGGGTGTGTGTGTGTGTGGTGTGTCTTCCCGGCCGCCGGGGGGGGGAGGGGGTGGGTGGGTGCTTGCAATATGGCTGCCATGTTGCTGGGGGGGGGGAGAGAGAGAGGAGTGTTAACTCACCGAACACCTGCTCCTGCCTCCGGCTCTCCTGCTCCACTCCTGTGGTGGTAGAGCTTTCCAGCTCACTACCGCCCTCCAGTGGCCAGCGCCCTAGGCAAATGCCTAGACCTGCCTAGTGGTGGCACTAGCCCTGATGCCAGTCTTTTCATAAAGCAACACCAGAGCAGCTGCAATTACCTGATGTTATACCTGAAGGTGCGTACATACGGGGGAGATATATTGCTGAGCAATATATTGCTAGCAATATATTGCTCAGTTTCTCCTTTTCATCAGCGACCAGAGATGGTCGCTGATGAAAGGGAACCTCTGCCGGCAGTGCGGAGCAAGCTCCTGCGACCAGCGATTAGAACGGGGCTGAAAACGGGAGTGCACACCCGGCGATTTATTGCCGGGGCACATTCCCATCACTGGCAATATGGTCGCCAGTGACCATATTCCCAGCGATATCAGCCCCTATCGCAGCCGTGTATACACAGCTTAAGACATGTTACTCACCTATATATATGGCATGCTTGCAATATAGTTGTCTCCCAGTGTGTCCAGGGCAATGTGAAGGCAGGTGAGTTTGTATATGTGTGTCTCAAAGTTATTATTTTACAATGCTTGTCTCTGCTGGTGTCAAATTTGAGTTTGCTCACACACAACATATTAACTTATATTGGATGCGTAAATAGTGGATGGTAAATGTGCACATTTCCACAATTGGATGGGCTGGTCTGTGGATGGGACACATGTACCATTTGTGCCACCATGATGGAGCATTTTGTTTTTGGTCTACCCAGGAGTACCTTATATGGTGCTTAATATTTGACATATTTCCCATATTTCCCATAAAAATTTGTATTGTGTATGGCTATATTTTTTACACAGATGAAGCAATGTGATACGATCATCATGGTGAAAAAATTGCAAAAATACTGTTAATTTAACTATTAGCAATAAAGTTTATACCAAATAATAATGTTAGCAACCAATCAGAGTCAGGGTCGTCTTAACAGCAGCGTGGGCCCCTGGGCAAGGCAATGCACTGGGCCCTTACCCATTCTCCCCTCCTAGGGGTGCAGGGTGCTATCAGCAGCAGCTTTGATGTCCCACGGGTGGCAGGGGGTGCTCTATCTTCCATTCAAAATGTAGGACCAGGAGCAGTAACTTCTGCTAATTACTCCTTTACTGCACAGGTGGTGGGAGGGAGAACACTAACGTGTGGAAGGGGGCACTGAGCTGAATGAAGGGTCCCTTATAAATGACTTCCAGGGAGGTAGGGGGTGTTTTATATGCAGAGGACGGTTGGATAATGGAGTGGGCTTAATATTTGTCCGGTGGAAGGGCAGCTTGTTTGACTGCAGATATCGCCATTATCTGGAAAAAGCTTTCTTAGCCTTCAATAGTATAAAAACCTAGAGTCCCAACTTTCAGGAGGTGCTGGGGACTTGGGGATCAGAGATCAGGAGCCAAAGCAATCCATTGAAAAAAATATAAAACTACACCAGACGTTTGGAGCTGGAGCAGGGACCGGCTGCTGGAAGGCTGATATCTCTGTTTCTGGGCAAAAACTATAAGTCAGATAGAACCTGACAAATATGACTGGGAAGTGCAATTAACAGGTCGGATGTGGACTGCTGCTTTGAAGTTGATATCTCCAGTTCCCCAGGGCCGATTTTCAAAATTCTGGTATCCCTGGAAAAAGGGGATCTTCAGCTATCAGCATACACCTTAATTGCCCATTAAGCCCATATGAAAAGACGGCCTTGATCAGAGTACACAATAATTAATATATGGCCCTGCATTTGTTTGCTGTGCCATTGCCCATTTGTCTTCCCACAGGGCTGCACCCTTTTCACAGAACTTCTTGCTCTCGTGGCTACCATGGAGAGGAGGCTGGGGCATGCAGGCACATACATCTCCAATCTGGAGAAGCACCGGGCATACCTAGCAGCCCGGAGCAGGATTTACTCCCGCACAGGCATACATCGGACCATTGTCCAATTGGAACGGCGATAGTCTGACCTGCGGAGTCGGCAGCCAGACCTCCTTGATCATCTGAGGCACGGGTTAAGATGCTGGGAGTATTTTTGCATCCAACACCATATCACAGTTTACTGCAAATATTTGCATGTGTTTGTTCTTATTTGCCTTAAACAAATGTTATTGTTAGCATAGTGTCTGTGTGCACATAGTGAGTGTGAGCAATCACTGGCAATATGGTCGCCAGTCCATCCTGATACATCCTGATAAGAAGGCGCAAGGCATCTGATCTGGCAGATCTGTGTGTGTGTCCATCATTCTAGTTTGTAATTCTAGCTTGTTTTGTATTCTAATAATAACATGTGTTTAAAATAACCAACACTAATTCACAAATCCATTTCCCTTGCCAACATCACACCTGATCCAAGTTTACCGTGTTGTGACATATTTGGCAGCTTGAGTTTATTCAAAGTTAGAAGTTGTCTGTGTTTTCTAACAATATGTTTCAGATTTTTGTAGAATAAAATAAAATAGGTACATATATACATGTGTAATAGTATTTATATGTGTGGTGAAAAGTGGAGGGTAATGAATACATGTTGGTGTGTGTGTGTGTGTGTGTGTGTGTGTGTGTGTGTGTGTGTGTGTGTGTGTGTGTGTGTGTGTATGTTTGCAGAATAAAGGAGTCCAAATAAAATGGTGTTTTTAGTGGTGTTGGGCAAATTAAACCATATGGTCAGGTTAGTGTAGGGCCATAATGGTTAAATATAATGTAGACAATGATAACAGCATATACAGATTTAAACTACAGATGTACACATATGCACACATTTGAGTTAAATTCAGAAAATGTGATTTGCTATGCTTTGCTAACCAAGTTAATAAGTACATACATGTACTGGCACATATACAGTATGTATGTGGAAAACATTGGTTGCATGTGTTACAGTATATGGAAGTAATAGCATTGCATATCACATTATGTGAATACTCAAAATGGCCAGATAGTGATTTCTGTCAAAATTATATATAGTAATGCACAAGTTTAGTACATAATGGGTACCCCACATTTACATTCAGATACATGTGATGACTCTGGAATCTTCATCATCTTTTAGTGGGGTAAACTATAAATAGAGACATTTGTGTGACGCATAAACACAGCAACTTAGGAAAGTGGCAAAATAACAATACTATAAATAGACATGTAGTAAGGGTGAGTAATTTGTTTTGCAATTGGGGAAGCCAATTATTTAATCGTTTGCAATAAACAATACACACTTTGGCTAATTGGTTAATGTATTTGAGCATGAGTTCCGTACGGAATTGTGCTGGGCCGTGTTACACTCCAGCAGAAGGCGTTTGGTCGGCTGTCCGGCCGTCCACACGCAGAAAGAGTCCACACACGGTGGTGTATATGCATTACCACGCCACACCCTCTTATGTGGTAATCCGTCCGAATGGATGCAGTGGCCTTATAGGCATGTCTTTGCTCACTGTATGAGTGTGTGGTACATTCTGATATGTGCGAACGCGTATTCGAACGAATAAGGCCCAAAGTGGGGCCCCAGTGTTAATGTTCCCCTAGTATACTCATATAATGTGCAATTAGGTCAGAGCGTCTTGCAACTTTTTAATATATAAAGATTAAAAGTTATATTTTATTTTATTTTGGTCCTATTCTCCTCGGTGCACCACGCACAGAAAATGTTTTATTTCTTCTGATATATAGATCAGAGAAGTTATTTGCAGTAAATGCAGCAGGTGATGTGGTTTGAAATTGAGAGGCCCGCTGCTTGCTTCTTAGATAACTATCAGAAACATTGCATCTGCCATCAGTCATATGAGCAAAACTCATATGACTGTTGCTGTGGCCACTGATACTGTTACTGAAAGACATAGCCACCATAAAAATAGGACAGACATGTACTCATTTCTTTCCCCAACCCACGCCCACAAACATTTGCAGTCAATAAATCATTTCATGTCTGGATGTGCACACAACTAATAATCATGGCTGCACATGCACAGTGCAGCTCCTGGATATGTGCAGATCTAAGACAGTGGTCTAATGCAGGCATGTCCAAACTGTGGCCCTCTAGCTGTTGTGAAAGTCCCATACCTCCCAACATGACCCATTCCATGATGGACACAATGCTCTGTTTCTGGACTTCCTTCTTATTTTTTTGATTGCCATCACCAGTATTAAACAGGTTAATTGATAAGAAAGGTGCTACAACACAGGTGATGGCAATCATACATTAAGAGGAAAGTCCAGGAATAGAGCATTGTTTTTCTCCTGGAGAGGGTCATGTTGGGAGGTATGAAGTCCCATCATGCCTTGCCATGTTTTGCTATAAGGGAATGCTAATACTATGGCAAGGCATGCTGGGATGTGCAGTTTCACAACAGCTGCAGGGCCATAGTTTGGACATGCCTGGTCGAATGCAACTGAATGGAATTATATCCTAATGCAGGTTGATTTGTTAAAGCAAACTCCTTCTTTAATGGACAAAACCATGTGCACTGCAGGTGGGGCAGATATAATATGTGCAGAGAGAGTTAGATTTGTGTGGGGTATGTTCAAACTAGGGTGACCAACTCATCCCTTTAATCCAGGACACATATTAATTACACAGGTTCTGTGGCAGTTTAAAACCAGGTGAAATGGAGTCTTGAGGTGTGGCAGTTTAAAACCAGGTTAAAGCCAGCCACAGAACCTGTGTAATTAATATGTGTCCCAGATTAAAGGGATGAGCTGGTCACCCTAGTTCAAACCAAAATCTAAATTGCAGTGTAAAAATAAAGCAGCTTGCATTTACCCTGCACAGAAACAAAATAACCCACCCAATTGGAACTCTCTCTACACATTACATCTGCCCTACTTGCAGTGCACATGGGGCCTTATTTTGGTTCATTCTTTCTGACAAAATCCTTCTTAGATGGGCAAAACCATGTGCACTGCAGGTGGGGCAGGTGTTACTTGTGCAGAGAGAATAAGATTTGGGTGGGGTTTTACTTCAAAGTGAGATCTATAATGCACTGTAAAAATAAAGCAGCCAGTATTTTCCCTGCACAGAAACCAAATGACTCACCCAAATCTAATTCTCTCTGCACATGTTACATCTGCCCCCCCTGCAGTGCACATGGTTTTGTCCATCTAAGAAGGATTTTGTCAGAAAGAATGAACCAAAATAAGGCCCATGGTTTTGTCCATTAAAAAGGAGTTTTCTTTTGCAGACCAACCTGAATAATACACTTAGGGCCTTATTCTAGTTCACTCTTTCTGACAAAATCCTTCTTAGATGGACAAATCCATGTGCACTGCAGGGGGGCAGATGTAAAATGTGCAGAGAGAATTATATTTGGGTGAGTTATTTTGTTTCTGTGCAGGGTAAATACTTGCTGCTTTATTTTTACACTGCAATATAGATCTCACTTTCAAGTAAAACCCCACCAAAATCTAATTCTCTCTGCACATTTTACATCTGCCCCCCTGCAGTGCACATGGATTTGTCCATCTAAGAAGGATTTTGTCAGAAAGCTTGAACTAGAATAAGGACCTTAGTGATCACCTCTGAATCTGCCCCATGGTAACTTGCTGCAAGGAATAGTGAAAATATTAAAATATAAACACTCCAGTTATTCATAATATATCATAGAGCAAAAATGTGCCGGCTTTGTCACAAATAAATTTGAGCATTTACTTGAATGATCTTAAGTATATTAAATTAAACTTGGTCTCTGTTATTTTTAATGCTTACACTACTCACCCTTCTGTATCCTGCCTACTATTTAGTAAAATGCTACTGATTGTATCACATGGGTAAGGGTCATTATGGTCTAATTTTCCAGGCCTCACACCCCAACACAGCCACCTGCATCACCCTGAGATTCTGGAGGGGAGACATACAGTATAATAACAGTAGGCATCCAGTATATGGTATTGGTACTCTTTACCTAGAACGGCGCCCGCGATTGAAATCGCGGGCATCGCGGGTAAAATCGCGGTAATCGCGGGCATCGCGGGTAAATCGCGGGTACATGAAAATCGGGTACCCGCGATTACCGCGATTTTCCCATAGAGAACAATGTTAAAAAGCCTGATTGACCGCGATTTTAGCGTTAAATGCCTCAATGCCCGCGATTTTCCCATAGGAATCAATGTTAAATGGGCTACAGAGCCCAAATAGCCCCAATTAACCCTTAAATGTCCCCCCAATTTTTGTACGCCACCCCACGATCCACGGCAACCCGAAGCGTGGCGAGCGCAGCGAGCCCGCGAGGGGCGGCGGTACGCGTCCTACGACCTTTTCATGCCCTACTATCCACGTCGGCGTGGAGTTGAGAATAGAATAGTGTGGCGAGCGCAGCGAGCCACCGAGCCCGAAGCGTGGCGAGCGCAGCGAGCCCCGCGAGGGGACGTGGATACCTTCACAGTTATACGCGTCCCCTCGCGGGCTTCACAGGTGTCCGCGTGGCCACGGACACCTGTGAAGCCCGCGAGGGGACGCGCTTACCTGTGAAGGTATCCGCCACGCTTCGGGCTCGGTGGCTCGCTGCGCTCGCCACACTATTCTATTCTCAACTCCACGCCGACGTGGATAGTAGGGCATGAAAAGGTCGTAGGACGCGTACCGCCGCCCCTCGCGGGCTCGCTGCGCTCGCCACGCTTCGGGTTGGCGTGGATCGTGGGGTGGCGTACAAAAATTGGGGGGACATTTAAGGGTTAATGGGCTCTGTGGCCCATTTAACATTGATTTCTATGGCCAAATCGGGTGGATTGAGGCATTTAACACTAAAATCGGGTCCATCGCGGCTTTTAACATTGCTTCCTATGGGAAATCGGGAGCATCGCGTCGCGGGCATCGCGGGTACATTTATGGCCGGCCGCGACGCGACCGACGCGATTTTTCAGGTTTAACATGGTTTTCAATGGGAAAATCGCGGGCATCGCGTTGGTCGCGTCGCGGGCAGGCATAAATGTACCCGCGATGCCCGCGACGGGCGCCGTTCTAGGTAAAGAGTACCATGGTATTTTACAGTAACAAAATCAACATGTTTTAATTAAAATAAAAAAATGTTAAAGCACAGTTGTGAAATGTTGGACTTTTCAAATGGAGAGCTCATTGGATGAAGTATACATAGAACATGGAAGCAAACTACACCTATTGTGCCGTTATGCTCAGCCATACTCTTTGTTTTGCATGTCAGTAGTAGCTTTAAGATTAATGGGGCGACTGTGGGTGTAAAGGAGAGGGGGCATAGTCAGGTTTCACCCTGTTTAAGATATCATGATTATTTATTACATTACTTGTGAATTTTAAGTGACTCTTTATAGCCAAACAAAGTTAGACGACAGTGATAGATGACAGGTTATGTTGCAACAGACAGCAGGAATATAATTGCAGATGCCACCATATGTTGAGATAGAAAATCTTTTTTTTTTTTTTTGGCTTCCTGCTTATATTTATAAATCAGCAAAAAAAGTATTTCAAGCTTTATTTATAACAAAAAGATACATAAAATAGAACCATACAAAGTGCCATTATATAAACGAAAACATCTGAAAATAGTACTGACAGTCTAGCAATCTTCAATTATGCTGCTATTTTAAAATAGAGTCTTTCATTTCTTTGTTCGATAGAAGAAAATTGCACTTTAGGCATATTTTTATGTGTTAGTGAGCATTTTGATGAATAAAAAAAGCATAAGTTTAAATATTATGAACATGATACATACTGTATAACTTGTTTATAGGGCAAGAATGATTTAAAATCATCACAAATGATTTGTCCTTTGATGCTGCAGAGAAATGCCCTCGCATTTTAAAGAGGGGAATCATCAGCGGTGGGCGGGGCGTGTGCTCATATGGGCGGCGGGCGCTGTCTCTGGTGCTCGTTAAGCTACCTATCCAACCATAATCACCCTCTTGATTCTGTGACGATTTTAAATCATTCTTGCCCTATAAACAAGTTATATGTATCGTGTTGATAATGCTAATGCTAAACATGCATTGTCTCCAAGCTCCTGAAGACAATGCCTGAAGATGTTGAATATAGTTACATATTCTAGAGATAGCTTTAACAAAAGTGAAACATGTCAGCAGATTCCAGTTGCCAGCCCTCCACACTGCACACATCAACCACTTTTGTCCGATCCAGCTGTGGAACCAGCGGACTTTGGGGGTTATTCTGTTTCACTCGGAAAGGCACAATAACTCTCTAATGGACAAAACCATATGCACTGCAGGTGGGGCTAATGTAACATGTGAAGAGTTAGAATTGGGGAGTACTTTAAACTGATATCTATATTGCAGTGTGAAAATAAAGCAGCCAGTATTTACCCTGCACAGAAACAACAAAACACCCAAATATAACTCTCTCTGGACATGTTACATCAGCCCCACCAGCAGTTCATATGGTTTTGTCCATTAGAGAGTGATTGTGCCTTTCTGAATGAATCAGAATAACACCCTTCACTTGCAAGTGATTGATCATTACACCAACGCCATCAAGCATTTGCAGATTAACAAGGGACTCAAAACAATTACTCTCCAGTGGAAACGGGACTCAGTTATTTCCAACCACACTGTAAGAGACCAAGACCCCTATGTCCGTAAGGCGTTGGTACAGTAATTATTATTTCTTCTTGCATTGAGGTTAAGCTACCTCATCCATAGGCACTATAGGAACTGACAATACATTTGAAAGTGTTGGCACTGAATATTTTACTGATCATTGGATATTATGCAACTGCATTGATTTTTTTATTGATTCTTAATAGTCTTTTATTTGTGCCTATGTATGTTTGTATATGTTACGTACAACTATACAACTATACTATTATATAAGCATACCTCCCAACTGTCACGATTCCGTCGGGACAGTCCCGATTTTCGGGTCCTGTCCCGACGTCCCACCCGCGGCAGGCGTTGTCCCGCTGCGGGGGGTGGCAGTTGGGAGACCCCCCAATCTAGTAGAATAGACGCTGTGCGCATGCGCACAGCGTCTATTCTCGTATGAAAATGAGGTCGCGGCTAATTAGCATAAGCCGCACCCTCATTTGCATATGCCCCGCCCCCTATTTCCTCCGGACGGAAGTTGGGAGGTATGTATAAATAATTTGAGAAGTCAATACAATCGTAGTTTTTAAACATCTTTTTAGAGTCCTCAAGGTGTGATCGATTTTTTAAGACATACTGTATGGTTGGCGTAAGATGTCGATATAATGTGAAAGATTAGCACTAAAGAGATTTTAACCCTGTGCCTAGGGGGGTGGAGGGGGGTGCTATTTGTTCTTATGTGGTTTAGGGGTGTGGTAAAAAATAGGTACCACTGGATGTTTAGCATATAAATAATTGAGGTAGTTAATGGTGATGAGATTCTTTGTAAGTGCATCCGTGAGTAATAGTCAAAGTTCATTCTAAACTTCCAAAGTGGGATCTTTTGGAAATTCCTCATATGTGATTCCATCTTTCAAGATTCTAGAACTTATCATCTATAATCCAAGAGGTGCCGATAGAGAGCTACATTTTTCGTAGCTGGAATGCTTTTTGATTTACACATTTAAATTCCCTTTCTCCTTTAGGTCTAAATGAAAATGTGGATATAGTTTATTTTCTCTAAACGCCATCTTTCTTTTTGTTTAATTTCTTTATTATTCAGTAACCACTATAATTACATTTTAAATGGTAAAAAATATTGTATGTACACACAATATAATTTATTAATAATTTTGAATGTGCTATACTGTATGCATCGCTTATCTTTGTACATATGGAATCAACAGGGTTACAAAAAAAACTCATACCAAATTCAGCATTGTACAGTAGTTACAGTAATATAATGGTGATATAATTATTAATATTAGAAATTCTTTATTTCTAGAACATTTTCAGATATACAATATAAAAATGTCAAAATGAAAGCATGGTATTCACAGGAACAGGACCAAATAGTGTCATAACAGTCAATCATAAAAAGGAAGACATTTCAATGTATATAACAAAATCACTCTAATTTCAGCATCATTAGTCCATGATCAAAAAGGGAGAGAACCATGTTCTTATATAAAGATGGAGCAGCTCTCCATGGAGCTGGTCCTGGCAATAGAATTGACAATGCCAGCCACCACCTTCCAACATACTTGCGCCCCATTTTGTTGGGTCCCACCACCACCGATCTTTATTACATATAATGTAATCACCAGCTAATGAGGAATTCAGTGCAGGTGTGCTTGCTGCACAGAAATCCCAGTCCAGGTTGCATAGCAACAGCTTTATAACAAAATTAGCAGCAGCACACCTGACAGTTTCAGGTTAATATTGAGTAAATATATGGGTCTGTAGCTAGCTGGTAGGGAAGGATCCTTTATTTCTTTGAGAATTACTGTTATATGAGCTGAGAGAGATTGATTTCGGTATTACAAGAATTTAATATCATAGGTACTAAGTGATCTTCAAAAAATGTATAATAACTTTTAGCTATATGGAAACCATCTGGACCAATGCTTTTCCCATTAGGGGAACTTTTAATGGCATTCTTTAACCTGACCTCTGTGAATGGGGAGTCAAGGGCTTGTATTATAGTCTCAGGAAGTGACGGGAAGTCTATATCATCTAAAAACTTTTGAATAGCTAGTTTATATTCTGACCTTTCCGCATCTGTGCGAGATTGGTTGAGATTATATAGGCCTGTATAATATTCATGAAAGATATCAATGATGGCATTGTCTGTAACATGAGTACAGTATGTCCAGACACATCTTTTATTTTGTGTATATGAGGTGACAGACCATTGCGAGTGAAGAGCTTTTGGAAGCATTTTACCGCGTTTGTTACTCCATCTATATTAGGAGTGCCGATATCTTCTGAAGGCTCTTTTGACATTATCATTTTCAGTAGCAGAGAATTTAGAGAGGCTCAAGCAGTTTGGAGTTGCACACAGTATATGTCTCTGAATCCCTAGAATTTTGTGGGTGAGCTCTAACAGTTTTATTATGGATAATAAGGCCTCTCTACATTTCATTTTCTGCATTTTAAGAAAAGATCCGAATGGAATGCAGTGGCATGATCGGTAAACTAATAAAGAAATGTCTAGAAAGAGAAAGGTAACCTTTATAATGCTCTCTGAAATGTATTTCTTGCACTATGCATACTTGAGGTCAAATTTTTAGTGGCATGAAGAATATTCTCAATTCTTAGGTTTGGAAACTGGAGAGTTACTGATGCAGATCTAGAAGCATCAAAATTACAGATTTAGATTTGTAAAATCAAGCTGCAAGTTGCAGTTTGATTTGCAGCCTGAGTGTTTAAGTATCCCCAAGGTAAGTCATGCTTAACAGAACATTATATAATTTATTAGCGTTAAATCAGTTTGATAAAGCACTATCTAAAACACTGGACTAATACAGAGGTAGAAAGAGGGATCAAGATAGCACTAACACAATGATTTACTACATCCCAGTAATGTACAAGATACTGTACACTGATTTTATATGCTGGATTTCATTACTCAGTTGAAGAGGAATAGGCGATTAATTACTGGTTAAATTCTGCCTATTTGAGTTTTATACCACAAGATACTGTATATGAAAATATCAACATCATTAATAAGAAAGGCCAGTAAGTCTCATACCCTATAAGGATTCCCTTTATAAATTTGTTATCATACACATCCTGGGGATAAATCCAATCGAAATACTGTATGTAATCTAGATTCTTCTTTCTGCCTAATCTAGAGAAATAATTTAAAAAAAAAAAATTATCAGGGAGCACTTTCCTTCACATAAGTATGGTGTTCAGTCTTTTACAGACTCAGTGGTATTACATTCCAGATAAAACTTACATACAGTATAATCAGATCTATAAACAGATTAAATAGTTCCCGTAGACATACAGTAGGATATATAACCAACATGAGACTTCACAAAATAAGGTACTACAAAACAAAATAAGGTATAGTAATGACATCACTCTGTCTTAAATAACTGGGCTTTACCTCAGAGACTACAAATACAGTATATTATACACATTAAAAATAATGGAGGTAAAAGGGTATTGATTCTCCTAAGGGGAAACTTGGTGTTGTGTTCAAATACAGACCATACAAAATAACCTAACATCTAAATGGAAAAAATACAAGTAAGCATGAGACCAACTGAATTATCATAAAAAGACACAGTAAAAGAAACTTATACAAGTACATTGCAACACCACATTAAAGGAACAATTAAGATTACACAGGTTGAGGTAATTGTAAGACTTGATCAATCAACATGGAAATTAGCTTAGGTACAGTAGAATAGGGATCTATTAATATAAAAGGGGATTGCTAATTAATATTACTTTGAGCTTGGCTAGCAAGAGGAGAGAAATATTGACATTCTGGTCAATCAAAACATTCAGAAAGAAACATTCAAACTCTTGTCTTTACTAAATGAGTAATCTAGAAAAGTCTTGAAAAATCTAGATAAAGTGGTAGCTAACAACCAGCAATCTCAGATTCTGGAAAGCAAAAATAATATATTTATCTCTAAATCTATGTACTTTGCTATGACAGGGCATGGACATTGATTAGGGACAGAGCTCTACAGACCAATAATGTTGGGTATATTAGTTTGAAGCAGTTTCTGTTTGCAGGCCCATTAAGGCAGGTATTCAATACTTTAATTCCCCTTGTGCAGCGAATCCTGTTTTGGATTTGCTACACAATCGCCGGGTTACGGAGGGCTGCAGCATTCGCTGCCAGCCCTCCCTCACCCCCTATTCAACGCCTCAGGGGCTTGCTGCCCCTGGCGGTGAATTTTAACCCCCGGCGAATGCCGCAGGGAGCCGGAGGGCGGCTGCAGGCAGGGAGATGGAAGCCTGCGCCGGACACTGAGGAGGGCTGTCAGGGACACAGGGAGAGCCCCCCAAAGCTGGCAGGGGGCTGTGTTAGGGAGCCGCTACACACTGGTCCCAATCATGCATATGTAATGATCGGGATCAGTGTGCAGTGAATATATGAATATTAATGAGCGGCTCCCGGCTCCCGGCTCGGCCCACTGCTGGTGAATGTTTAAAAAAAATATATATATATATTGTTAAAAAAAATAAAAATGTAAATATATTCATGTGCTGCAAGGACATGAATAAAAATAGCATGCCCCTTCACAGAAAAAAAAAATCTGATTTTTGACACCAAAATAAAAATAAAAAACGCTTTATTTTCAAAGATCACATTCCAGTTCACCTAAAAAAGATGACGAATGTAAAATGGAGAATCCTGGCGAAAATCACTGGAGAAAGCAGTTCTCTACTTCAGCATTGAATACACTCTCGGTGAATTCCACTGAAAACCCCATTGAAAACCACCGGCGAATCGCGGTGAATCACAAATGGCGAATTGCCAGCCATTCGCTCTTCATTTGCAGCGAATTGTGTCCATTGAATAGGGCGAATTGTTTTTTCTGTGAGAAAATTCGCCAGAAAACAGGTGAATTGCCAGATTCGCTGAAAAAAAATGGCGAATCAGAGGCATTGAATACTGGCCTAAAAGTTTGTACAATGTTATTGCTGAGAATATCTATCAGATCAGAAGCCTTCACAATTCAATTTGGCCAGTAGACTATACATTTCAGCACAGATATTTTATCTCAGGGTATTATTTAAAGACATTTTAAAAATAGTACTACGCCATGGAGCATATATCTTTTCATATTTGAGATACCATTCTAACATTTGAAGAGGAACCAGACAGAGACTGGGTAAACGCACCTCTTACAAAGCGCCTATTGAACCTGTTGGTGATTGTTTGTATATTAGAAGCCTTCATAGCCTGCAGGATGCCAAAAAGTCTGAGCTAGTTCAATATATATACTGTTTTTCCAGGTCATACATCAGTCTGCCACTGTTAAAAAGCCGGGCCGCCAGCTCCACCCACCTCCAGTTCTGTTCAGAGGAGAGAGAGAAGAGCGCATTGCACTGTCCTCCTCCGCTGCCGCCACCACTTCTGAGGGGAGGGGAGAAGAGGGCAGCGCTCAGTGCAGTTTGCATAATCTTTCTCCTTCACTGTGTCTATGAGTCTGTCTGGGCAGTCAGCCATTCAGAGCTTGTGGGCCAGCTCCTGATTGGCTGCCGGACCGTGAGACAATCATAGCTTGCGGCTGGCAGCCAATCAAAAGCCAGCCCGCTAGATATGATTGACTGTCACAGGGACAGACTCATAGACACAGTGAGGGGGAAGGAGATATGCGCCCTGCGCTCAGAGCTCCCATCCCCTTGGAAGCAGTGGCGGTGGAGGAGACAGAGGACAGCAGGCCAGGGGAACACTGGACAGGGGTGAGGTCAGGAGGGGTGCGCTCTCTCCCCCCCTGAACAGCAGCAGCAGATAGAGATAGCAGCAATGATGGTAAGTTGCACTCTGCTGGCGGAAAATTCTGCCACTGTTTGGGCATATGTGTATCCTGCACTGTGGGGGAATATGTGTGTCTGGTACTGTGGGGGCATATGTGTATATGGCACTGTGGGGGCATACCTGGTGCTGTGGGGGCATATCTGGCTCTGTGGGGCATATGTTTAATGGGCATCATATTGTGCAGTGTAATGGGCATCATGGTGTGGGGTGTAATGTGTAATGGGCATTACGGTGTGGGGAGTATTGGGTAATTGCCATCACAGTGTGGGGTGGAATGGGCATCAAGGTGTGCGGCATAATGTGTAATTAGCATCATGAGGTGCAGCATATTGTGTAATTCGCATCACGGTGTGGGCGTAATGTGTAATTAGCATTACATGTATAATGATTTATGTAGCCTGTCATTGTTTTTGCTGGATTTGTGAGGTATACTAGGTCACTGTGTGGGCCATTATGTTTTTATGTCACTGTGTAGCCTTCAGCCCACCAGCAAGCATGGTAGCACAATTACCATTCCTGCGGTAACCAATGTTTGGTCATGCAGGTTGCAAAAGTGAGGTGTAAGGTAATTGTTTTCCTGCTAGACCACGCCCTTATATAAATATATGCCACACCCTTTTAAAAAATGAAGCCACACCCCTTTTTGGAGTGTGCGCCTTAGGTGCACACAATTTCTTTACTGTCACATTCTGTAGGGGGAAGGCACATTTCTGTTTCTTCGCACTGGGAGCTAAATTGTCTAGAAACGGCCCTGGTCATGTCTTCACTTCAGAATCACTGATTCTCTGCTTCAGTGTCACAGTCTTCTTAGTATTTGATTTTTAGTGGGATATGATGGAATAAATGAAGTACTGAGCAGTGTCAATTTCTGTTCCAGGAGAATCAGGTTGTATTGGTGTTAGAAAGCTAAGGTCAGGACTAAGGAAATGGTACAAAGGGGATGCATTCCGAATTTAAGCAATTACAATGTATGCTGCCAAGGAAAAAATAAACTTCACAAGTCTAGGAATGTCACAGCAGAAGCATTACAGTAGGATCACATCATGGAAGGCAAACAGGAGACATCATGAAAGGCTCAAGGAGAGTGCAACCCCCAGACTGGAGGTGGTAGTGCAATGGTCAGAATAACAGATCCAAGTTTGGATAGCATTGCATTAAGCATGACCCTGTCTACCTCAAAGGGAGACATGACTTGTGCTGGGACACAGAGGCAAGCTGGTGTCAGTTTGGTATAATGAAACCACTACAAATGGAGCACTCCACATCAGCTAATAGGACATATGGAAGGTACAGAGCTTTAAGCCATAGAACACCCACACCAAGATGGCCAATATCAGGGGCAAAGAGGCAGGATGGTCTCTGATGAGGATGACCCAGAATGAACTCTGCTCAACAGAGAACAGCCACCCTCGTGGTTTCAAGCTTTCATTACTAGATATAACTGACAGGGACACCGGAAAATCTCAGTGAGCTGTGTGACAGTATGGGTGCTCATATTGCTCTACCCACTGGAAGTCCTGGCAAGTAATTCTTAACAATCAGGGCACAATGAGCAGGATTTTTTTCACACTATTTTTTTTACTGTAAATTATTGAAAAAACCTGGTTGCATTCATGGGGGAGTAAAAGGAAGGGAGAATGGGAGAGGATTTTTTTTTTTTTGTGTGTCTTAATAGTGGTTATAAAAAAAAAAAAATGGTCTCACATAAGATTTAACTGGAGATAGATGAAACCTCACAAAGTTAGTTCACTTGGAATATTTGTATGTTCAAAAACTCACAATTGAATGTAAACACAAACACCTTAAAATGTATATGAAAACACTCACCAAAAACGGTAGAAAACCTTTTGATTCACTTTAATTAGTAGGGGTTTTAAAAAGGAAAGATAGGGGAAGGGGAAGGGAAAAAAAAAAGAACAAAAAAGGAAATTTATTCTTACATAAAATATAATTAGATAGACTAATGAAATTCTATATAGATAGATTACTTGGAACAAATTTTATAATTAAAAACTTATAGTTCAAAATAGATATAAATAAGAGCTGCACCTCAAAACCTTTGGAAAAGGGAAAAAAAATATTCCTTATAGTTCTCTGTATATATCCTCTTTCTCTTATTTCTTATGTTTTTATTTATTTATTTTTCTTTTTGTGCTGGAGAACCAACCCTGAGCAGACTCCAGTAGAACCAGTAGGACCAATAAATAACATCAAGCAGATAGTCGAGGGAAAAGGGACTAGATAATTTAGGTACTCTGATATATTTAGAATCTGTAATAATATTAACAATTTGCTCTGGTTGTAGCAGTATGTTTTATTTGTTTGGTATGTAATGATGTCTGATGTTGTAAAAATGTATTTGTATAGTATGTATATCGTTGGAAAACTTTCTCTAATAAAAAGGAATTAAAAAAAAAAAGAATAGAATACACTTTATACCTTCCAGTTCCCTTCTGTAAGAAAGTTCATGTCTAGCGTCACTGTGACAATGAAAACGTTAAACATATAAAAGTGACACATATTCCAGTGACCCAATATCCCGTAATCAATAGGAACGCCTGCCTGTCAATCAGGCAAAGGTGTACACTGTATAGCAATGTGATTGTAGGACCAATCATGTACATGTATAAAATGGGCAGGAAACTGCAGAGAGGATTGCTAAATTTGCCCCATAGGATTTTAATTAAAAAATATATAATGTATGAGGGCTGCTGAAATGTAGTTATATGAACTTTAAGGTGATGATTTTTTACTATTTCCACCATGAGTAATTTCTTACAATATGATTTGCTAAGTCTTCAAAATATATCTCTCAGTGCAAATTTATCACACTCAGGGCCAAATGTAGGGTGTGAGAATCAGAAAGTGAAAGATTTTGGGAGAGTTTTCTTTAAAGCGGCAATCAATTACATGGCAAAATCAACCTGGTTTTTCAGTGTAAATGATTGCCGCTTTAAAAAAAATTATAGAAAAATATGACCAGCTTTCTGTAAATGCAATTAAAAATCAGTCCAAATAGATCAAATATATTAGCCTGAGGGATTTTGAAAGTGATTTTGGTGATTTATAATAGCTAGAAAATCTAAAGCACCAATATTGTATAATGCATAAACCTGATTTATACAGTATATACCCTTCCTTATCAACTCTGTTAAGTAGAAGTTGAGACTGGTGGAGTAATACAGTATGTAGACAATAATGTATAGTTTATGGAACAATTATTAATTATAAATTAACAAGCTGTGAATGCAAAGTCAATGTGTATGCACATACTGTAGGTCAAAGAGCTTCAGTACTTTTTAATTCCAGTAGGAACTAAAATATATCATAATTACCTATACAGTATGTCATGTTGCAAGTTAACATATTATATACAGTATCACTAAGATAAAGACATAATTTATGTTATGACATCACAATTCACTTGATATATTTGACATTGAAATTAGCCTATTTTAATGACTCATTTTTATATATTATAATGACATCAACTTTACTACTTTACTGCTTTATAGAGCAGAAACGGACAGCACAATAATATAATCATATACAGACAATCTAAAATAATTGGTATGCAGAATGCATATCTTACGAACTTACATCCATTAGCAGGCAATATTTCCAAATGTATGTCTCTTTTGAAAAGCTTACCTTTGCCATCCAAATAGATTCCAAAAATAGTTACAAAAGTTTCAGAGAATAAGCACTGTGCTTTTTGTTACTTTGCCAATAATAAAAAGAGGATTAATGACCCAGCATGCCTTTTCATTTTTCTTTTCAGATAAAACTGTCACTTGACCTCCATAGATCTTATGGACACACATCAACAAGAAAGAGACGTAACTTTGCCGCTGTAACAAAATTTAAAGTGCTATAAAATGAAGTGATGCTAACATTGAAATAGCATACTTTGTATGGGTAGCTGTGTAGCTTGCATAAATGGCTAAATAGAGAAAGTAAATGTAACCTGCAGTGTTTTTTAGAAACTTACAATTTGATTTAAACAGACTTAAAAGTATGCAGAGCGTATTTAAATAAGGGAATAGAACTACCATCCAATGTACAGTTGGAGCCACTGTCCTCTATCCCTATAATAGGATTAAGCGAGTAATTGGATTACTCTGCTAATTCCCTACTCTATTGTTCTATGTATTGTATTGCAGCTGAAAACAATAGGATAGCCATGGTGAGCCACGGTGAGCCATAGATGAGATGGGCTCCTACTGTATTAGCAAATGGACTTATGTTGAGTTGGCCAAACATTTAACCAAGAATGAAACTCTAAAAAACTCTAAAAAGCTGCACTTGAAAATATCATTCGGTATTTGAGCGTACAGTACTGTATGTTGAATCATAAGCATCAGAACATGTATATGGCCTGCATTATTGGTATGCAGGTATACATGTACTGTACACTTATATTCAACCAAATGCGTAAACATATGTTTAACCCTTGTAGTGCTAAGTGAAAATCAGTGCGAAATTTGCCAATGCAAACATTTTTATTCCTCATTATGACCTCTAATGTTTACCTTATACAGGAAATATAATCTTTTTTAACACAACATTTTTTTTCCATTTTTTTAATTTATGTAACAAATGTGAGCAACGCTGGTATTTTTAGTGGATATTTTGCACATCTCTCACAGAGAGGTTGGCACTCAAATGGTTAAATTTGTTTTGATTGTGAAAATCTCATTCACTTAGGACCTGCTTCTGGGTTAAAAGCTGCAGCGCAGTCAGTTTTCTGTCTGCACATGTATCACATGTATGTGTGTATGAGTCACAGAGCATATGCAGTACATCACAATTTTATTTAATTCAGAATTGCAGTATACTGTACATGTAGAATCTTGGTAACAGAAATGTATGTGGTGAATGAGAGGTAACTGAGTGAAGGAGATAAACAGATCCCTGGAGATGGTGTGTCTTATGGAAGGGTAGCAGGCATGTAATGTGTTGTTGATAGTGATTGCAATAATAGATGCAGAACCATTTACAAGGGAGAACATCAATTGGTTCCAGCTACAGTATGCAACATCACTTGCATCAGGCCATTCTTCTCCCAGAGTATAACTAATCTTAATATCCACTAACTGGCCATCTCACAGTTCGAATACTGTAATATTCTTCTCACTGGCCTCCCACACTCCCAGCATGCTCTCCTCCAGTATATTCTCATCTCTACAGCCAGACTTACTATATTCCTCTCCTTACAAAGAAAAGAAACGGTAATCCACAGGAAGTGGACAGCCGTTCACAGACAAGGATTCCTTTTTGGAGGCACACTTTTAATTAGTTAAGAGAAATGTATAGTGAATGAGTTAAAAATTAACTTTTAATTCCAATTATTCTAAAATGGTAATAACTCTATTAAATGATATGATGCAAAATTAGCTATGTAGAGTTAAACAAACAATTTGAATATTTTACATATTTTCATGTGAACAACAAGAAGGCCACTGATATACTTAAATAAATTCGTATCAAGATCAGTGGCAATTGGTGGTGTTATTTTACTTAAACATTTAGCATAAATTATGCAGATTTTAATTTTTTAAATTTTTCTAAAAAGAATTTTTGTACCTATAATAGGTTGGCTGATGACTGACCCAGGATATGTGATTTGTGTGTAAATACTTTTTTATATTTAAATTGGAGTATATAATATAAGAAATCACATATAATATCCCCAGATGGTGGTTAGCCGTGTGTTATAGAAACCATCTCAATATGGTAACTAGCGTAGGTATCCTTGCAGGGATGGGAAAAGCAATGTACAGTGAGTTGGAGTCTAATCTTTCTGCTGCCCACCTTCTTCATAAACATGAGCGGAAGGGGGGTGAGAGAAGAGTTAGATACACTGATGGAAAGGTAGCAAGTGTAAAGAGGACACTTCTGTAAGTGGTGTTAGGTCAGCCCTGATACTAGTGCATTGCAGGGCTGAAATTCATCACCAGAAAGTCTCTCTTAGCACGGAAAAGAAAAATGAGAATAAAGCGGGGGGGGGGGGGGGGGGAGAGGGGGGAGGGGGGGGAGTTGGAAAGAGAAGGCTAAGGTAAATTTTATGACACAAGGTGATGGATCTTAATAGCTGGCAGCAGATAACAAAAAAGGGGGAAGGGATATCTGACTTGCTGTATAGCAGCAGATTTGTACAGATGAACGCTCAGATTGAGGATGTAAAATTCAATCTATTACAGACCATTAACACAGTAAATAGTTGTACTGTCTTCACAGATGTATGAACAATGAAACGGTCAAAGAGTATATGCACAAAAGCATGCACACATAATTCATATGCCGATGATGTTCGGCAGTTTATTAATATTTACTGTGTGGCTGTAATGAAGTAGTAGCAAGGTGGTGGTAAATAGATAATTATAGGCATTTAATAAATTCACTGTCTGGCAGAAGGTTTGTAACAGATTTCCACTACACATTAACATGCACATATAATTTCTGTATCAGAAATGTCGAATAGTTTTTTGACATATACTGTACTCTCAGTTCTGTATCTTTTGCACGGACTTCCCCTTACGATTTGGGTGTACTCTTATTCACCCATATATACATTTTTCCTATACCATATACTACTTTTCTTTCCATTTTTTCCTAACTGATGTGCGCTATGTCAGGTTTCAAACTGTTGTCAGAATTATCTGCCAGGCGTAAAGTTGAGGATTTGGAAGGTATTTTTCCCACCGCGGTCACGAACCCAGGATCACAAGCCAACTGGGATGACGACCTCCTAAAACTTAAAAGACTATTACAGAAACAAACTCGAGTTAACTGGGACTTAACCAGTCTTGAGAATTATTTTAAGCAAAAAATAGTTCCCAGAGGTCTGAGACCACGTACATTTCCAGCTTTTGAATTGGCTACTGAGGCACTAAAAACTGACTGGGAAAATACTTTAACCAAATGCTCCCTGGACTTAATCGGCATTCTTATCAAACATAATCATCTAATCTTGGACGAATGCGATAAAGAAATAACCAGTCTAGGCAAAAAATTAGAAACCTGGGAACAGGACAACGGTTTCCAAAAAGCTTTTGAGACCATTAAACAAAATCTTGACTCTTATGAATTAACCATCATTGAGCGAAAGAAATCCAAATTCGGAAGGGACAAGAGGGACTTTGATTCAGGCAACATCTACAAGTGGAGAGTAACCAATCGTAACAACACTGGTATCAACAGACCAGACCATTACAGTTCATCCGAATTTGAGTCATCCGACAACGACGAAACTGCTGAAATCGGCATAAGACCCAACACGAACTATCGGGGCAAAACTGCCGAAAGACAGTCTTCTTTTTTAGAGGAGAGCCGACAATCAAGGCAACCAAAAGAAAGACGAGGAGAGGCAAAAAGAGGAAGAGCAAGGCGAAGATGGGAATCCACGTCCCCGAGACGTTATCAGACCCGGAGATACCCACTTTAACTCCTAATGCCAATCCCCTTAATATCATTAACCTCTCAGATCGCATTCTCACCGTAGAACAATCTGATGTATTAAGCAAAGGCCTCTCATTCTCACCATCCAGACCATTCAATCGTTTCGGATGGGAGCGTGACCTTAGGCTATTTGGTCGCAAACTCCTCCTAAAGAAGTTCTTCTATACGAACGAAGACTCAACATCGGATGAACCGGATCAGTCTGAATCTTCAACTAATGATCCACTTTGGAATACACAAGAATTACAAGCAATCTCCATTCTTGAAGAACTAATGGATGACGATTCCACACATCGAACTTGTGGACCCCCTAAGAGACCATATTGTAAAAAACGATCTACCTTTACACCGCCTGAACAGATTAGCCCTGAGATCAAAGTCTTTATGACTCTTGTATCCAAAGAAATGGATAAAATTCATAGTCGTCGGAATAGATGGATGGGTAATAACAATCTCACTATAGGAGAGAAGAGAGCAATTCAGGAAATCCAGAGTTGGACCAATTTGGTTATCAAACCATCAGATAAGGGCGGTAATATAGTCTTGTGGCCACAAGACATGTATATTACCGAAGCCCTCAAACAACTCAATGACATCAAGTGCTATCGTTCTCTCCTACTGAATCCCACTCCCAACTATACTGAACTATATCATAACATCATCGATCAAGCATTCGCCAATGGAACTATTCTGAAGACTGAACACGCCTTTTTACGCACAGAGAGCCCTAAAATTCCAACACTATATTTGTTGCCTAAAGTGGACAAAAATGCATCGGTGCCTCCAGGCAGGCCTATTGTGTCTGGGTGCGAAAGCCTAACTGAAAATGCGAGCACTTTTATTGACGTCCATCTTAGACCACATGTAATAGATCTTCCCTCCTACGTCAAAGATACAACTGATGTACTTAGGAGACTACATGATGTAAAACTTGAAAAAAACCAATTACTTGTCAGCATGGATGTGGAGTCTTTATACACCTCAATAGGACACTCTCTGGGTCTTCAAGCAACCCAATACTTCTTGGAGATGGAAGGAATGGGTGATTTCCAGAAATTCATTCTTAAATTGCTACATTTCATATTGCATCATAATTATTTTGTTTTCAATGACCGCTTCTACCTCCAGGTTAGAGGCACAGCTATGGGGGCGGCTTGTGCGCCCACATATGCTAACCTCTTTCTTGGATGGTGGGAGCGGGAACATGTCTTCAAAAGTGACGATGATGTTTTGACTCAGAAAATCATTGTTTGGTTGAGGTACATAGACGATGTCATGTTTATCTGGGATGGTACAGAACAAGAACTCACACGGTTCATGACACGTCTAAATAACAATGAATTAAATTTAAGATTCACCTACGAATTTAGCAGAGATACCATTTCCTTCCTGGATTTGCGGATATACCGCGATGAACATGACCAGATTGCGACTAAACTATTTCGCAAACCCACAGCTACGAACAGTGTCCTACATAACTCCAGCTCGCATTTTCCACCAACTGTCAGGAACATTCCTAAGGGCGAATTCTTGAGGCTCAAACGAAACTGCTCGAGTCAAGTCGAATATGATGAACAAAGCTTAGAACTATCACAACGCTTGAAAGCACGAGGCTATAGTAATCGCCTGGTTAAAAGATCTAAATCAGCCATAATGGCGCTCGACCGAGACAAATTAGTCTTTGAAACAAAATCAAAATCAGTCGATAGCGCTCCCAGATTTGTTGGCGACTTTTGCAACAATTGGAGAGAAATGAGAGACTCCATTCAAAAATACTGGCATATTCTCAAATCTGATCCTGATCTTGCCATAGATTTGGGTGATTCCGTATCCATGAGTTGGAGGAGATCTCCCAACCTCAAGGATGCGTTGGTCAAAAGCCACTTCGTTCCAAGACCCAAGAAAGATCCTATATGTAAAGGTACATTCCCATGTGGTACATGTAAAATTTGCAACCTTGTGACCCCGACTGTTTCAGTCACGGACAAATATGGGAAACAACACCACATTAATGACTATTTTAATTGCAAAACAACCAATGTGGTTTATTGTGTAACGTGCTCCTGTGGGAAGAACTACATAGGTATCACAACAAGGATGCTTAAAAATAGGATCCTTGAGCACTTAGGAACCATAAGGAACGCATCAAGAGATTTGGCTAACATGAAACAAATCACCACAGTGGCTCGACATTTTCACCAATACCGCAATGACAGACAACAACATAAAATAGGTGTCTTCTGTTTGGAGAAAATACATTTGGGGATACGAGGTGGAGACATCATGAAGGAATTGCTCAAAAGGGAAAGTCAGTGGACCTTCTATCTCGGTACCCTTGCACCCAATGGTCTTAACGAGCACATTAATTATAGTATTTTCGTTTGACACTCTGTCACCTATTCTCAATTTATATTCTCCATAACAAATCTTTTAAAATCTAAATTCATTATTATATTTTTTTCCGCTTATTAAACTAATTTTTTTGCTCTCCATTCGTATATTATTTTTTATAATTATTTCTTTTTCTTTGTACCAGGCTGTTTTATTAATTTCTTTTTCCTTAGTGTACTTCTAGTTTAAGGATCGGAATTAATGTTATTCATTATGTATAATACACACCTACAATTTAACTTTGCTAGGTCCCTTCATTCTTTATTAACATTATAAACCTCTTTTACTCATAGTCCTTTGTATTTTTAGGTCTAACTTCACTAAGTTTTTTTCTTTTTCTTTTTCTCACTATTGGTTTGGTTTTCTTATTTATATATTTTTTTGCACTACCCATCACTTTTATATATTTTTTCTCTATGCTGACACTGTCAGCCCAATTGCATAAGTCACTGCACTTCCGTAGCGGATACACGGATGTATTATATAGCATGATATTATTTATCATGATCACCCTTGCACTCCAACTGTGTTGTAACCACATACATCATCACCACGAAAAACTTTTTTCTTAAATTATTCCATTCCCTCTCCCATGCCCGTCACTCCATCACCAATAGAGTCTGACACACTCGCAGTTTTTCTTCTACACATCCACAAGCATTAGACCTTGAATTTCTAGAATATCCATCCCCATTCCATATAATTATATTTTGTTTTTTGAACTTTTGAATTTTAATTAATTTTTTGGGTATCGATCTATACCACTTGCGCAATTTATTTGCGCTCACCTATGTAACTCTTCTCATTAATTATTTATGTTAACTTATTATATATATTATAGTTATTTATGTTATACATATGTATAATTATATCACCATGTATGAATTATTATTTTGGTACAATTAATCAATTATAAACAACTAAAACATTTTTTTCATGTCACATGTATCATAAATAATTTTTCACCGGTTCTTTATTTATTTGTTTGTCACAATATTATACCAGATAACTATTTACAAATATATCAAAAATCATAATTGTTTGTCATATGTATCATAATTTCTCAGCCTGTCATTATGTCTCTATTATAGTTATTTATTTTATACATATGTATAATTATATCACCATGTATGAATTATTATTTTGGTACAATTAATCAATTATAAATAACAAAAATATTTTTTTCATGTCACATGTATCATAAATAATTTTTCACCGGTTCTTTATTTATTTGTTTGTCACAATATTATACCAGATAACTATTTACAAATAAATCAAAAATCATAATTGTTTGTCATATGTATCATAATTTCTCAGCCTGTCATTATGTCTCTATTTATCTTTTTAATTTATGTTTCATAAATTACTCTCTGCACCGATAAATTCTTCTTTGTGTTTGTCTATCATAATTTTTCTTTTTTTATATTTTAATTAATTAATTTTTTTCTCTCTTCTTTTTTATTCTCCTTGTTATTTACTTATTTTTTATTGTTCACATTCACATTTATCACTATTCAGTTTTAATTCATTATTTATTCTTTATTCTTTGCTCACTTGATTATTAATAGTTCTCTCTGTCTGCACGCCGGTAATAGTAACCTCATTCATTTAATTGGCCGGTGATGGTTAAGCCAGCTTATTAGTCTCAGCTGCAATCAATATTGCATCAATCTTACATATAAATACCTGTCATCGCGCTCACCACGTTAGGCTTCAGGTGATCAAGCCCACGTGGTGAAACGCGTTCTGATTGACGCTGCTTAGGCGCTGACAGTCTCCTCAATCCATGGGGAACTGCCAGCCGTGACTTCGATCCAGCAACCTCCAGCCGCCGCAGGTATCCTCCTTGCTCCCCGCTTCCTTCTCTGGGTGTTTGGGACACGCTGGCGGCGCATCTCTGTCCTGCTCTGCCCGAGCATCAGGTCAGACCTAACACCGCTCACAGCATCCGTCCCAGCACCTCTCTTCTAGTTATATCTCCTCAGCAGTACGCTGGTCTCATCATTAATATCTCCCGTCCGCTCCTTGAAGACGGGAGTTCTGTGACTGACCCCGGCACTTAACACTGCTGTCTAATCTGCTCCCTCCTTCTTTCTATGGCTACAGGATAATATATGTAACTACTCACCTTCATATGCCATGGTCATTCTATATAGTTTGATGGGGCAATTTTGGCAGCAGATATCTTTGTGTGCATATACGCCCTTTTTTTATTTGTTCAATCCTGTTAGACGTCTGGATTCTAATTATTAGATCTCTGTCTATCACCAACAATTGGCATTTGATATACTGCGCTTATGTGGCCAGTGATTCAGCTCACTTGGCAACTGTTATATTATACATTTATTGTAGGATATATCCAAGTGATTACTGTTATATGATCATATTTTTTTCAGCGCTCATTGTGTTTCACACATATAGGTATTATTGTGCTTTTCTGTAAATTGTGTACATTAGCAGTATAGGATACTATTGTTGCAACCACACGCTTAATGGCAAGCTGGTGCGGAGCTGCTATAGATTTATTGCTAGATAGCAACAGTATCAATACCTATGATAATTGACCTATCAGCATTCTGGTGTAGCTCTAGCACAGCCACATACTAAATGATAAATAATTGTATAAACAAATTGCAGATAGAAACTACTTGTGCGTGATAAGGCTTGGCGGAATGGTGCTTAAAATTTGCTGCTAGACAGTGATGACAACAAGACCTATAATTGGTCATCTATTAGTGTTCTGACGCCACCTCAGCTGTACAGTATATGTCAAAAAACTATTCGACATTTCTGATACAGAAATTATATGTGCATGTTAATGTGTAGTGGAAATCTGTTACAAACCTTCTGCCAGACAGTGAATTTATTAAATGCCTATAATTATCTATTTACCACCACCTTGCTACTACTTCATTACAGCCACACAGTAAATATTAATAAACTGCCGAACATCATCGGCATATGAATTATGTGTGCATGCTTTTGTGCATATACTCTTTGACCGTTTCATTGTTCATACATCTGTGAAGACAGTACAACTATTTACTGTGTTAATGGTCTGTAATAGATTGAATTTTACATCCTCAATCTGAGCGTTCATCTGTACAAATCTGCTGCTATACAGCAAGTCAGATATCCCTTCCCCCTTTTTTGTTATCTGCTGCCAGCTATTAAGATCCATCACCTTGTGTCATAAAATTTACCTTAGCCTTCTCTTTCCAACTCCCCCCCCTCCCCCCTCTCCCCCCCCCCCCGCTTTATTCTCATTTTTCTTTTCCGTGCTAAGAGAGACTTTCTGGTGATGAATTTCAGCCCTGCAATGCACTAGTATCAGGGCTGACCTAACACCACTTACAGAAGTGTCCTCTTTACACTTGCTACCTTTCCATCAGTGTATCTAACTCTTCTCTCACCCCCCTTCCGCTCATGTTTATGAAGAAGGTGGGCAGCAGAAAGATTAGACTCCAACTCACTGTACATTGCTTTTCCCATCCCTGCAAGGATACCTACGCTAGTTACCATATTGAGATGGTTTCTATAACACACGGCTAACCACCATCTGGGGATATTATATGTGATTTCTTATATTATATACTCCAATTTAAATATAAAAAAGTATTTACACACAAATCACATATCCTGGGTCAGTCATCAGCCAACCTATTATAGGTACAAAAATTCTTTTTAGAAAAATTTAAAAAATTAAAATCTGCATAATTTATGCTAAATGTTTAAGTAAAATAACACCACCAATTGCCACTGATCTTGATACGAATTTATTTAAGTATATCAGTGGCCTTCTTGTTGTTCACATGAAAATATGTAAAATATTCAAATTGTTTGTTTAACTCTACATAGCTAATTTTGCATCATATCATTTAATAGAGTTATTACCATTTTAGAATAATTGGAATTAAAAGTTATTTTTTAACTCATTCACTATACATTTCTCTTAACTAATTAAAAGTGTGCCTCCAAAAAGGAATCCTTGTCTGTGAACGGCTGTCCACTTCCTGTGGATTACCGTTTCTTTTCTTTGTAAGTATACTGGTACTTGATTCCTGGAGGCACCTCCAACGTCATAATTGTTGTATGACATCAAATATACGATTTCTCGAGTTGGTTTTTCATATACATTTGACCCCCTTTTTTTGTCCTGTGCATGATACCACTCCCACTTGTCTCTATATTCCTCTCCTGCCACTCAACTTCTGCCAGAACCTTCAAGAAAATATGCACTGGTTCTCATTCCTTTACAGAATCCTCTTCAAACTCCACAACCTCATATAAAAGGTCCTCTTTAATTCCACTGGTCCCTACATCTTCAAACTTATTTCCTTATATACTCCCTTCCACCCACTATAAACACTGAATCATGCACATATCCAATATTTTCCAATATTTTGCCCATACTTGTTCACTTTAAGAAGCTCCCTGTTTTCTTTTCTCTTAAGCTAAAAACCCACCTGGACATCAAAGTGTATGCTTTGCATAGCCTACTCCCGAGGCCCCCTCTTGACCTGAACGTTGCTTGCTAAACCATTCCCAAGATTATTGACAAGTGTGTTAAAGAGAATTGCTCCCAGCATGAACCCTAAGATACACCATTATGACCAAGTTTGAAAATAAACCATTAACCACTACTACTTTATCTGTTCCACAGCCATTTTATTACCCAATAACAGATGTTATCTCCTATACCCAACTCCTCCATTTTATGGAGCATCCTCTTATGTGGTACTGTGTCAAATGCCTTGGCAAAGTCCAAATAAACCACATCTACTGCATTAGCTTGGTCCAAATTTACACTAGCTTTCTCATATAAGCTAATTAAGTTAGTTTGTCATGACTTTTCCCTCACAAAACCATATTATTTCCCAGTAATAGTCTAGTTTTTTATGGAATGTTCCTAAATGTAATCCCTTACTGTACCCTCCAATAACTTCCAGACTATAGATGCAATACTTACCAGTCTACAGTTGTCCATGTGTGATTTGTTTTCCTATCTAAATATTGGGACTACTTCTGCTACAGTATATGACAATCCCTTGGAACTAAGCCTGATAAAATTATGTCAGCAAAAATAGTATAATGGCCTTGCTATTTTCATACTCACTACCCTTAAAACTCTTTTGTGAATACCGTCTGGACCCAGTGACTTATTTATTTTAATATCGGTGAGTCATCTATGGACTTGTTCCACCAAAAATTCTATATTTAATATCTTTGCATTATCATTGCTAGTGGTGTTTATGAGTTCCCCATATCTTGCTCACTTGTAAAAACTGATTTAAAAAAGTGTTCAGTTCATCTGCTATTGTCTTATCACTTATCCCTTCACCGTCATTTATTATGGGTCCAGTGTTCTATTTTGGTGGCCCCATACCATTAATAATAATAATAATAATAATAATAATAATAATAATAATAATAATAATAATAATACAAATAATAAATATGCTTACCTGTGCCATAACAATTCTTGGGACATTATATGAAAATATTTCTAGTTATCCAATTTGTGATCTCACATAAATGAAAACTAGGAGATCATAGTATACCAATAATAGCATTTATTATTTGTTACAAATGTAAACATATGTGCAGTAAGGGTCCAGATCCAAATAAGCAACTCTGTACACTGGATAAGTCAAAATATTCACTTCCTTCATGAACTCATTATGGAGTTCAGTAGAAGCCACAGGAGAGCTATGATTTTCTAGGATTACTAGTGGTCTACAATGGCAGATGGGGATTGACTAACTGTGAACTGCTATTGGGGAGGAAGAGTCATCCTGAACTACTGTGTTCAAGTGGTTTGCAGAATATAAGTATGGGAAGTACTCCCTGGAAGACAAGAAGTGCTGCGGCTGACGTGTCTGTCTTCACCAAGGATAAAGTTGCTTCTGTGTAGGATTTTTTTTTGGGATCCATCCACTTCATACTCCACAAAAGCCTTTCCTGAGCAAGGTTTCTGTATTATGGATGCCCCTCCAGCTGAATCTAGTTGAGGCTTGTGAAGACTTGTTGCCACAACATGCTGGCTAGGTTTGTAGGTAGTTGCTCAACTCTGTCTAAAATATCATCAGTGACTATGAATCCAGAAACTACAATTTTGACCGCAAGACCAAACTGTAATAAGCCCAGTGGATCTCACCACCAGATATGTTCTGACATAAGCACAGTGTGGTCATACAAATGGTGTCTGTTTTTGTGGTCAAGACATATAGCTCCCATACCATTTGTGCAGCAGCGTACTATCATTGTGGACTGGTATGCCAAGCAATGCTTGCCACAAGTGCCAATTCCAGACACTATGCAAAAACTTGTGTTTGTGATTCACTTTTCTATCACAACATTGCACTTGCCAACAAGTAAAGGAAAGTGGTGAATTTCAGTCCATTATTTAGTACAGAGACTCGGTCATCTGCCTTACATTCTAAACTGGACCTCCTGCAACTTCCTTGTGCTACCACAAATTAAGTGTAAGATGTTTAGGCTTCATTTTGAGTCACCTACCGCTGCAGTGGAGACCTTCATCTAGAATGTACAGTAGATGACATCTGTTCTTCAGGCTGGTCCAGCTGCTTTACCAAGTACAGTAGTTAGACCACATGCCACTTTTCATAGACTACTTTAGTGAATTCCTAATTACTTATTGTTTACAATGTTTGTAAATATAATGCTCTTTGGGTATCAGGAAACTTATTGCATACCCCTCACACAATATATACAATGAAATGTAGCTTATCTGAACAGTTATAAAGGTGACACCATCTGCTTTTCACTCACTATTCACTAGATTAAAATATCAATCATGTTTCCTCTCTTATAACAATAATAATAATAATAATAATAATAATAATAAGTCCTAACAACATCTCATTATCAGAGTTTAAATGCATAGGGTTGATATCCTGATCCCATTTTGGGTGATTAGGAGCACAATGAGTCTCCTGTAAGTCTTAAATACTTGTAGAATCTTAAATTGCAAACATTGCAAACATTGCAAGCTTCATTTGACTCAACATCCGCATCAGGAAGACTCTCTGGATTTGATATCCTAAACATCCATGGAGTCACAGCATCACCCAATTAAACAAGTACAGTATGCTAGATAGAATACAATTCAGTCCATATATTTGGCACTATGATTAAACGTTTATTGTTGTCACATCTTTCAGTATGAGTGTTAACTCTCTATTATTTTTAGAACATAAAGATGAAACCTGTACCAAACAGATACTACAACTTGATTTACTTCATCAAAAACTACAGTACATGTGCTTACAAGCATCTGGCACATTATTTGAATTACTGTGTGATTATCTTGGGTTTTTTGGCAAATCACTTATTATGTCTACACCCACTGGTATTGGCTAGAGCTCTTATTTTTGAACTGTGATAAACATCTGCATTGGACTTATCGAATTTGTTGTAAAAAGAGTTAAACCAGAAATAAATAAAAAAATATGCAGCAAACAAAAACAATACATAAATGGTTTCAACCTTAAATGAAACAAATAAAAGTGTTCTATAAAAAATATTATTGTTAAATAATTAAATGTAATACTTAAACACTGTGGAGTTCTTTCTGAAGACTCATAGGGGTAAGTGAATTAAAACTATGAATAAAAACGATTCCTGTTTACAATGTGCATAAATATATTCACTTGCTATATAATGTGCAAGATTTTCATCTTAAACATGGTATTTTAAAATGTTTAGGATTTGAAAATGTTCCAAATAATGCATACAATTTTAATAGTTTATATCACTTGTACAAATAGCACAACTACAGTACAGTATGTTCCTGTTTTTCCAACTGCCTTCATTATTATTTCTCATAAGCTTGTTTATAAAATGGCTAATTTTAGCAGAAACATATTGATTTCTTTTATTTGGAATATGTATATATTTTAACATTATTCTCTAATAAGGACATTTGAACAAGACTTTGAACAAGACTATTATTTTTAAGCATTTTTTGTCATAAATATATTGTAGTATCTTTGTAACAGTAATGTATCATAAAGAAGATTCCTATAATTCTTTTTTTTTTTTAAATTCATTTTTATTTGAGCTTTTTTAAAACAACATATACACATATAAACACAACATATACATTAACATCAGACTTGAATGTACTTTTACCATTCACAAACATAACAGACATTACAATACAGTACCATTCTTGCAACCAATACCCCATATCAAATTGATACATCTTTCTAACATTTTTTATTCTTAATCCCACATTCTTTTTACTTCCGCTATTTAGTTACCATCCTATACTTTAAACAGCTGCTTTTACTTAGATCCATCTCATATTATACCCTCCTTCCTGATATTACTATTCTTCGTACTCTTTTCGGGCTTCATTCGGGATTCCTATAATTCTTAATGTAATTCTAAATATTTTTATTTTACTGACCATAAAAGTGTGTAATAAAATGTTAATATTCTTTAATGAGGTTTTATTGTAAATGTATTATTTGTAAATAGATGTACTTTTTTGCTTTTTTTTGTATCTTTATTTCTGGAGTGAGAACAAATAAAACACAGACACAGGGATATAGAAATGTAGGAAGGTATAAATTTGTATGTGGTGAATCCCCATGAATCTGCTGCGCAATATGAAAACAAAAGTGTACATCTTTCATTCATTATTTGCCTACAAATGGTTTAATGTTTAGAATTACTGCCTCATAGCACTGAGGTCATGGGTTTGATTACCACCATGGCCCTAACTGTGCGGAGTTTGTATATTCTCCATGTGCTCCGGTTTCCTCTCATATTCCAAAAAATATACTGGTAGGTTAATTGGCTCCCAACAGAATTAACCCTAGAATGAATGTGTGTGCATGTACATTTGGTAGGGAATATAGATTGTAAGCTCCTCTGTGACAGGGTCTGATGTTAATGTTCAAATATTCACTGTAAAGCACTGCGGAATATGTGTGCACTATATAAGAAACTGTTAATAATAATAATAATAATAATAATAATAATAATAATAATAATAGTAGTAATAGGTTACTTATTTAACCCCTTCCTGACACAGCCAGTTTTTGCCTTCCTGACAGAGCCCTTTTTTTCAAATCTGACATGTATCACTTAAGTGGGGATAACTTTTTTTTGCTTTTACTTATCCCAGTGATTTTGAGATTGTTTTCTCGTGACACATTGTACTTCAAGTTAGTGGTAAATTTGGGTCGATACAGTCTGTGTTTTTTTGTGAAAAATACCAAAATGTCGTAAAAAAATGGAAAATTTAGCAATTTGCAAAATGTTAAATTTTCTGCTTGTGAGACAAATAATCATACCACTCAAAATAGTTAATAACTAACATAGACCATATGTCTACTTTATGTTTCCATCATTATTTCAACTTCCTTTTAAATTTTTTGGACACTAGGAGGCTTAAAATATGAATAGCAAATTCTCAAATTTTCAAGAAAATTTCAAACACTGATTTTTTTAGGGACCAGTTCAGTTTTGATGAGACTTTGAGGGACTTGTATGTGAGACACCCCCATAAATGATGCCATTTCAAAAACTGCACCCCTCACAGTATTCAAAACAGCATTTTGGAAGTTTGTTAACCCTTTAGGTGTTTCACAGGAATTAAAACAAAGTGTAGGTGAAATTTCAAAATTTCATTTTTTTTGCAGATTTGCAATTTTAATACATTTTTCTAAGGAACACAGTACATTTTACTAGAGAAATGTGACTAAAAATTGATTCCCCCAATTCTTTTGTTTTCATAAATATCCTATATGTGGCCCTAGTGTGCACGTTGACCAAACCACAGGCTTCATAATAGAAGGAGCACCTACTTGATTTTGGAGCCTCCTTTTTATGAGATTATTTTTTAGGCACCATGTAGGTTTCTAGGCACCATAAGATGCTGAAAGTTAGGAACCCCCCCACAAGTGACCCCATTTTGCAAACTACACCCCTCAGGGAATTCATCTAGGGGTATAATGTACATTTCAATCCCCCAGGGGTTTCACCAATTGTGGTACAACTGGGCAGTGAAAATGAAAAATTAAATTTTTTACACAAAAATGCAGTTCTGGCTCAAAATTTTTCATTTTCACAAGGAATGAAGGAGACAACGCACCCCAAAATATGTGCCCCAATTTCTCCCGAGTACGGCAATGCCTCACATGTGACCAAAAAATACCATTTGGGTGCATGGCAGGACTCAGAAGGGAAGGAGTGATTTTTGTATTTTGCAGCTCAGATTCTGGTGGAATTTTGGTGGGTGCTATGTCGCATTAGCAAGACCCCCAAAGCACCAATACAGTGGAAGCCCCCCACAAGTGACCCCATTTTGCAAACTACACCCCTCAGGGAATTCATCTAGGGGTATAGTGTACATTTCAAACCCCCAGGGGTTTCACCAATTTTGATACAACTGGGCTGTGCAAATGAAAAATTAAATTTTTTTACACAAAAATGCAGTTCTGGCTCAAAATTTTTCATTTACATAAGGTATGAAGGAGAAAAAGCACCCCAAAATCTGTGCCCCAATTTCTCCCGAGTATGGCAATGCCTCACATGTGACCAAAAAATACCATTTGGGTGCATGGCAGGACTCAGAAGGGATGGAGTGATTTTTGGATTTTGCAGCTCAGATTCTGGTGGAATGTTGGTGGGTGCTATGTCGCATTAGCAAGACCCCCGAAGCACCAATACAGTGGAAGCCCCCCACAAGTGACCCCATTTTGCAAACTACACCCCTCAGGGAATTCATCTAGGGGTATAATGTACATTTCAAACCCCCAGGGGTTTCACCAATTGTGGTACAACTGGGCAGTGAAAATGAAAAATTACATTTTTTTACACAAAAATGCAGTTCTGGCTCAAAATTTTTCATTTTCACAAGGAATGAAGGAGACAAAGCACCCCAAAATCTGTGCCCCAATTTCTCCCGAGTACGGCAATGCCTCACATGTGACCAAAAAATACCATTTGGGTGCATGGCAGGACTCAGAAGGGAAGGAGTGATTTTTGTATTTTGCAGCTCAGATTCTGGTGGAATTTTGGTGGGTGCTATGTCGCATTACCAAGACCCCCAAAGCACCAATACAGTGGAAGCCCCCCACAAGTGACCCCATTTTGCAAACTACACCCCTCAGGGAATTCATCTAGGGGTATAGTGTACATTTCAAACCCCCAGGGGTTTCACCAATTTTGATACAACTGGGCTGTGCAAATGAAAAATTACATTTTTTTACACAAAAATGCAGTTCTGGCTCAAAATTTTTCATTTTCATAAGGTATGAAGGAGAAAAAGCACCCCAAAATCTGTGCCCCAATTTCTCCCGAGTACGGCAATGCCTCACATGTGACCAAAAAATACCAGTTGGGTGCATGGCAGGACTCAGAAGGGAAGGAGTGATTTTTGGATTTTGCAGCTCAGATTCTGGTGGAATTTTGGTGGGTGCTATGTCGCATTAGCAAGACCCCCGAAGCACCAATACAGTGGAAGCCCCCCACAAGTGACCCCATTTTGCAAACTACACCCCTCAGGGAATTCATCTAGGGGTATAATGTACATTTCAAACCCCCAGGGGTTTCACCAATTGTGGTACAACTGGGCAGTGAAAATGAAAAATTAAATTTTTTACACAAAAATGCAGTTCTGGCTCAAAATTTTTCATTTTCACAAGGAATGAAGGAGACAAAGCACCCCAAAATCTGTGCCCCAATTTCTCCCGAGTACGGCAATGCTTCATGTGTGACCAAAAAATGGCAGGACTCAGAAGGGAAGGAGTGATATTTGGATTTTGCAGCATAGATTCTGGTGGAATGTTGGTGGGTGCTATGTCGCATTAGCAAGACCCCCAAAGCACCAATACAGTGGAACCCCCGCACAAGTGACCCTATTTTGCAAACTTCACCCCTCAGGGAATTCATCTAGGGGTATAGTGTACATTTCAAACCCCCAGGGGTTTCACCAATTTTGATACAACTGGGCTGTGCAAATGAAAAATTACATTTTTTTACACAAAAATGCAGTTCTGGCTCAAAATTTTTCATTTACATAAGGTATGAAGGAGAAAAAGCACCCCAAAATCTGTGCCCCAATTTCTCCCGAGTACGGCAATGCCTCACATGTGACCAAAAAATACCAGTTGGGTGCATGGCAGGACTCAGAAGGGAAGGAGTGATTTTTGGATTTTGCGGCTCAGATTCTGGTGGAATGAATGGTGGGTGCTATGTGGCATTAGCAAGACCCCCGAAGCACGGTGAAATGATGAACCTAATAATCCATAGATGTGTGGTATATTTTAAAACACTCCTTTATACATAGGCCGGGTTTGTCGGGGCAAGTGTCACACTGGAAAATAGTTTGCTTTCTTATTCCCTTTTTATAGCAAACTTTGCACCTTTTTTGTGTCCTGCCCTTTTTTCCAGTGGAGGGGATTTCATCAGGAAAATGCTGCCCTGGTACAATACGGGGGCCAGTACTAGAAGTACTGGGGCCCTCTGCCTGCTGGTTCCCAAATATTAGGCCCTTTATGACTTCCTCTTGAAAGTGCATAAATGTCCCCCTCTGGCTGGTAGAACGGAATAGCACGTAAGCGTTATACAGTGCCATCTGGATGATATACACGGCCAGCTTCTCGTACCAGATTTTTGTTTTCCGCAGGGCACTGTATGGCTTCAGTACCTGATCTGAAAGATCCACTCCGCCCATGTACCTATTGTAATCTAGGATACAATTAGGTTTTGAGGTGTGGGTACTGGTACCTCGTACAGGGATGGAGGTGGTACTGTCTCCATGAATTGTTGTCAGTATAAGGACATCCCTCTTGTCCTTATATTTGACCAACAACATATTTTCGGTGCATATTCCCCTGCTTTCACCCCTTCTCATTACTTGGGCAATGTGCGTTTTTGGGAGGCCTCTTTGGTTCTTACGCACAGTACCGCAAGCTGCTGTACCTCTTGAACCAAGGGCCTTAAACAGGGGGATGCTAGTGTAAAAGTTATCCACATAGAGGTGATAACCTTTATCCAGGAAGGGGTGCACTAAATCCCAGACAATTTTTCCACTAACACCTACGAGGGAGGGGGGGGCATTCTGGTGGTTCAATTCTTGAATCCTTCCCTTCATATACCCTAAACCTGTGGGTGTACCCTGAGGTGCTTTCACACAGCTTATTCATTTTTATGCCATACCTTGCCCTCTTACTGGGAAGGTACTGGCAGAATTTAACCCTTCCTTTAAAATGTATAAGGGACTCGTCAATACAAATAAATTTTTCAGGGATGTACATCTCTGCAAATTTGGCACTGAAATGATCAATGACCGGCCTGACTTTGAATAGCCGGTCAAAGGTGGGATCATCTCTGGGTGGGCACAGTGTATTATCGGTGTAATGTAAAAATTTAAGGATTATCTCAAAACGAGCCCGAGTCATGGCCATACGGTAAAATGGGGTGCTGTACAGAACATCTGTACTCCAATATTGCCTAATTTCTGGCTTTTTTACTATGCCCATATGTAACACCAGACCCCAAAACGTCATCATCTCTACTGCATCTACAGGGGTCCACCTAGCAAATGATGACGTGGGGTTTTGAGCAATAAACTGCTGGGCATATAAATTAGTTTGGTCCACCATTAAATTTATAAAATCATCAGAGAAAAATAATTTGAAAATGTCAATTTCTCTGAGACCTGCTGAATCAAATTGGATTCCTGGGATGGCCAAAAACTCAGGAACCTGGGGCTCAAAATTGTCTGGTGGTGGGGTCCATACGGGATCAATCATTTGGTGGGGGGTCTCAGCTGCTCTACGGGGGCGTCTTTGAGGGGGTCCCTCATCAGCAGAGGAGGAAGAGGAGCTTAAGGCGAATCCTTCAAATTCCCCGCTTGCATCACTGGCTGTGTCAGAGTCAGAGTCAGAGGCAAGCATGGCATATGCCTCCTCCGCTGAATACATTCTTCTGGATGACTGGGATGACATTTGGGATGACATTTGGGATGCCATTTTTATTTTTGTGTTTCTGTAAGTGTAATGTTTCAACACGTGTATAGTGTAGGGGGGGGTACAAACTTTATTTCAACACGGGGGGTATGTAGTGTGTAGTGTGTATGTAGTGCAGAAAAAAAAATACTTTATACAGGAATTTGATCCCAATAAAAAAAAAAAAATTGAAGGGGTTAAAAAAAAAAAAAAAGGTCCTGCGCCAAAAATTGAGCACAGATGTTGGTCAGTAACGTCCGTCACTTAACAGCGCTCAAAGGCAACAGGATACCCACAAAAACAACGTGGGTGTAAAAACAAAAAAAAAAAAAATTTAAAAAAAACTGCAGAAAAAAAATGATATCAACCTGTGCCAAAAATGCTGTTCAGTGATTGTACGTCACTGATCAGCGGCCACAGGACACCCACACAAGCAACGTGGGTGTAAAAACAAAACCCCACTGCACTCTCCAAAAAAAAAAAAACTGCAGATCAGTGATGCAGTGATGCACCACTGATTAGCAGTGAGGGGCAGCAGACACACAACCTGACAGGGTATATATATAAAAAAAAAACCTGGACCCACAAAAAGTGGCTGATTAATTAATTTAAACTGACCAGCACAAAAGGGGGGGCAGCAGGGGGGGGGGCAGCAGTCAGTTGCACACGCAGCACAACCTTTGCTGCAACTTACAGGTATATATAAAAAAAAAAAAAACCCTGGACCCCCAAAAAGTTGCTGATCAGTTAATTAATCAGCACAATCAGCACAAAAGGGGGGGCAGCAGTCAGTTGCACAGGCAGCACAACCTTTGCTGCAACTGACAGGTATATATATTAAAAAAAAACCTCTGCACCCCCAAAAAGTTGCTGATCACCTCAGATATAGTGATCAGCACAAAAGGGGGTGCAGCAGACACAAAATATAGCACTCTCTATCACTCTCTATCACTCTCTATCACTCTCTATCACTCTCTGTCACTATCTGTCCCTATCTCTCACGATCTGTGACTCTATGACACTGCAGCAGCAGCACACACACAGAAGTCACAAGATCACAAGATCCAGGAAGTATCCAGCTGCTGGCAGCACGCTACCAGCGGTGATCAGCGGTGATCAGGTAAGTTTCAGGCAAGGATCAGGTATGTATCACGACAGATTGGCACGGTGACCGCTCTGCACGCAATTCCAGACCGGAATGGCGTCTGCAGCGCAGTCACCGTTAGTTTAAATCACGCGCCTTGGCTGTGATTGGTCCGTGGGTCCCACGGACCAATCACAGCCTTGGGGGCAGGTGGGGTGAGGTGTCGTCGTCACCGATGACCCCCTCATGCCCCCTGACGCCCGGCGGTGATTGACACCTGTGTTACCGAGCGTCTGATTCGCCGGTAACACAGGAAAACGCTGTGAATGGCTGTTCACACTGAACAGCCAATCACAGCGATCGCCGACGGGGGGGCGGCATCGCCGCCCCCCCTGGGCATGCAGGGACATGTCTGCTGTCAGGGACAGCAGACATCGTCCCTCTGTCCCCGCGTCTCTAGACGCGGTGACAGTTACAAGTCATGACGTACATTTATGCCATGTGTCGGGAAGTACATCCCGACCATGACGTAAATGTACGTCAAATGTCGGGAAGGGGTTAAAACATGTATCAGGAAGGGTCAATTATACAAAGAATAATATGCAGGTCTGTCAGCTGGAAGGGTGAAAATACCTCAACATTACCATTGTGTCTTCTGTTATATGGTTTACTCTATACAGTACATCTGTTATGTCTAAGAAATAAGGTTTTACAGTCTGGATAATGCCCTTTTGTGTAGTGCAAGCTAAGATGCTCTTATAAGGACTTGAGATTTGAACATGTACTGATTTTTCCAACCAAATGCTATAAATATAAATCCCCCCATTTTATTTTACTTGATCTTTAGCCTCATAAAAGTTTATTTAGTACTTTAACTTTCTGGTGTCTATGCAGGATTTTTCTTTTTTAATACAGATTCAATGTCCAGTAAAGAAGGACAATATATATATGTGATATATAAAAATAATTTCAATGTACCAGCATAATTGATGTTTTATTTGTATGACAAATTTATATTTTAAATTAGGATTTGTGGTTATATTGAGAATGATGATAGTGTTCCATTACCAGCATAGGAAAAACCATTACAGCATATCATTATTTTGTCCTTCAGTAACACTAAAACAGATTGTTCATTAAATTTTAATTGTTCTAGAATTATGTTCAAGTATGATGGTAATTAAATCTTAAGGTTGGAATTTGAAAATTTGATCTCTTCTTTTAATAATAAATGTCCTTGATTGATCTCTTCTCTTTATTTTAAGTAGTTTTAGTCAAGAGAGTTTCTGGTTGGTTTCCTTTATTATCTATAAAACAAAAATTATGTTATCATCTGATTTTTAACTGTTTATTTTAGAAATAATATTAACTTAATATTCCTGAGATATATTTTGATATTTTATTTTACATATTTAACGGCTGAATGGAAGGAATGAATGGGTATGAAAAACTGAAATTACTGGATATCAATTGTCTGAGTTTCATTAAATGTAGACAGGGGTAAAGGATCACAAATCATAATAACAATTTGTGCAGAAAAGGACCAATGGCGATGAAGAGGTGTTTACCATCCAATGAAAAGATAAAAAATAAAGGTTAGAACCTTTAATAGCAACACTCTGGGTCACAACACAGGAGGGGGTTCTTCGTTAGCGTACCCGTACTCACACTCAGAATTGAGGTTATGTGCTCATAAAGGTATCTTTTGAAACACTAGGGGATTTCACCACAAGTGGATTTCGATAACCAAATGCGTACCGTACTCACAAGTCGGAATTGCTGGTACAGGCGCATAAAGGTTTCTTTTACTTGAAGAAAGAGGCCCGAATCTTCTCATTTGCAATATGTTTTCACCATTAACACCATATAAAAGACAAAGAAGCCTCTTTCAGGAAAGGGGGGTACACATTTATTGATGTAAAAACAGAATGATGGGGAACACCAGATGTAAAAAACACGGTACCTGGTGACTGGGGTATTGGCCTTATACCCCAATCATACCGCATGCAAGTGGTGAATCTCCCCCAAGGCAGTACAGCAAGGCTCCTCTCCTGATATCTCCATCACTGTTGACAACTCGACCATCTACCCGACCCCACAAGCTCGTTGCTTAGGGGTCATCCTCGACTCTGACCTGTCCTTTCTTCCCCACATTCAATCTGTCTCCAAATCATGTTACATGCATCTAAAGAACATATCCAAAATACGACCGTATCTCACACAAGAAACTACTAAATCTCTTATACATGCACTCATTATATCCCGCATTGATTATTGCAATAGTCTCCTGACTGGTCTTCCCAAGAACAGACTCTCACCACTACAATCCATTTTAAATGCTGCTGCTAGGCTGATCTTCCTTGCAAGACGCTCATCATCTGCTGATCCGCTCTGCCAGTCCCTCCATTGGTTACCTGTATCTTACCGTATTCAATACAAAACACTTCTATTAACTTATAAAGCTATTAACCATACTGCACCAGCATATATCTCTCTACTTATCACAAAATATCTCCCATCTCGACCACTCCGCTCTGCACAAGATCTGCGTCTCTCTTCTGCACGGATCACCAGCTCCCATTCACTATTACAGGACTTTCATCGGGCTGCTCCCATCCTATGGAATGCCCTTCCACGCACAATAAGACTCTCCAATAGCCTCCAAACATTCAAGCGTTCCCTGAAAACTCACCTCTTCAGGCAAGCCTATAATGTTTAAGTTCTACATGCATAACCCTCTGAGGCACTTATGTATTATATAGCTACCCTTCTGGACTTGTAACTTGGTGGGACTGCTATGGTATTACTGGTGCCTGTCCTTGTGTTTCCCCCTATATCCCTATAGATTGTAAGCTTGCAGCAGGGCCCTCCTACCTCCAAGTCTGTATGTTGTTACCCAGTTTGTTTTATCACTGTCTACTATTGTAAAGCGCAACGGAATCTGCTGCGCTATATAAGAACCTGTAAATAAATAAATAAATAAATAAATAAGATTCGGGCCTCTTTCTTCAAGTAAAAGAAACCTTTATGCGCCTGTACCAGCAATTCCGACTTGTGAGTACGGTACGCATTTGGTTATCGAAATCCACTTGTGGTGAAATCCCCTAGTGTTTCAAAAGATACCTTTATGAGCACATAACCTCAATTCTGAGTGTAAGTACTGGTACGCTAACGAAGAACCCCCTCCTGTGTTGTGACCCAGAGTGTTGCTATTAAAGGTTCTAACCTTTATTTTTTATCTTTTCATTGGATGGTAAACACCTCTTCATCGCCATTGGTCCTTTTCTGCACGAACTGTATCCACGCGGGGTTGAGTGGTGACCCCTTCTTTCGGACCGGCAGAAGAAGAGTGACTGCGCCTTGGGACTGATTATTTTTTGTTTGTTTGTTCATAATAACAATTTGTTAAATATGAAAGTCCATTAATAGAATAAAATGTATCTTTGCTGCTTTCAGTTCATTGGAGTTGGATATACTCGGTTCTGGGGCTTTTACTATATGTTGGCTGAAGTGAAAGGGGTGTATATAGGGATTCAGTACTGAATCCCGGCGGTCGGGATCCCGGCGTTCAGAATCCCGACGCCGGAATCCCGACAGCTGAAATCCCGACAAGGGGGGGACGTGGATCGCCCCCCCCCCCCCTTGCGGACTCGCTGCGCTCGCCACGCAGCGGGCCCGGTGCCTCGCTACGCTCGGCACACTAACTTATTCTCCCTCCAGGGGTGTCGTGGACACCCACGGAGGGAGAATGTGTCGGGATTCCGGCGTCGGGATTCTGAACGCCGGGATCCCGATTGCCGGGATTTTAACTGCGTCCCGTCTATAGTAGGAAGCTTTGGGAATTTTTAAAGCTCCTCCTAAAAAGAGAACAGACATAGAGAAATATTGACGTAACAGCTAAAGATATCTATTATTAGAATTGGTAACTGGGGACTGGCGGGGAGCATCAGGGAGGCGGCGGAGAGCTCTGTCCGAATGGGGCACGTGAGCATCTCATACGCGCGTGCCCCCTTCCGGCAGATGGCTGGGGCTGGCGTCTGGTGATTATATATATATCTGTATGTAATTAAGGATTTGTACTGTATATAAGAATAGTTTCACCACTATCACAGGTGTTCCTAAATATTTCAATATTACAGCAAAAGAATGAACAGACAGAATGGCCAGTGAAAAACTTGTTGAGACTACAGGGGTTATACTGTATAAAGGGTTCCAAGTTTAAGAAGCTGACATGTTCAGCAAGTCCACAGCTAAATTCTTACTTTAAAAGACTATGGGGCAGATTTATTAAGCTTGGAGAAGAGATAAACTGGAGATAAAGCAGAGAAAAGGTAAAAGGAGATAAAGCACCAGCCAATCAACTCCCAACTGTCTTTTTCAAACACAGCTGATTGGCTGTGCTTTATCTCCTTTTACCTTTTTTCCGCTTTATCACCAGTTTATCTCTTCTCCAAGCTTAATAAATCTGCCCCCAAATCAGCCTACAAACTAGTTGATGCTTTAAATCTAATTTTGAACCTGCTGAAAAAACATCCTGTTTCCTTAAACTTGTAACCAATTACACAACCCTGGGTGGTGGTGGGGGGAGATGCAAGTGCACTATTAAAACAATACCCATTAGTATTGTAATGCGTTTTGCAATAGAGATGTGTTAGGATTTCTATAGAGATGAAAGATAATTGTGTTCAAAGTTTAACAAACAGTATACACACAACAACAGCAGTATTATACAGTATTACATTAAATGTTATATTGGGATGCATTTCAGACACAAACATACTTGACTTGCTCTACTGATGCTTTGGAGTAGTTTGAGGGAGACCCCTGGTGGGCCAGAGGTTGATGCGGCCATCAAATGCGGCCATGATGCATCTGTGATGGCCGTATCTAGTTCTACACTTTCCTGTACCCTTATGCTCTACAGGGCTATGCAAGCCCTAAAAGATAAAAGCTAAGCTACAGAACAGGCTTTCAGTGAAATCACTGTGCATGGGTGGTTGAATCACAGTGAAGAGGAGACTGCGTGAGTGCTGCTGTGCTTCTGAAGGCCCAGCTGGGCTGACAGTTGTGAGTAGTGCACAACAAGCAGGGAAGGGGGAGGTGTGGGCTGTAATTTCTATGATTTTGTTAGTGACACAGCTTCCCTGTTGCAAGTGGCCATATAACCCACCCCAGGTAAAATAATAAAAAAGTATAAAATGGCATAATTGATAATAAGAGGCTCCCATACTGTATTTATTCATTTTAAAACATATTTAATTGGCTTATGTAAGTCTGTAACTCTATGTGAGCCTCTATTAATAGACTCCCATATAGACAGGGTCATGAATAGTCAGCCAGTGGCTGTCTATTGGATGGTAATTAAACAGATAGGACCTTGGGAAGTCCTGTCATCACAAAGTGATGATTCAAATGATTTCTCTAGCACTCGCAGAGAAGCACCTTACTGGTGTCTCAGATCTGCAGGCACCCTGTGCGGGAAGTGGGTGGGCAGCTGACATCCACTGATGTCAGCTGCCCACCCCCTGCACCTGCTTCACAGGTGAATTTCCATGCGAAAACTCTGCATTTTCATGGGAATGCCAATGAAATGCTGGGTGTTCCCATGGGTGCCCTCCACGCCCCGCCCCATGCACTGTTGTGTGTGAGCGGCTGGCTGCTTGCACACAGCAGCTCTACATGCGCATCCATGCACATGCGCAGTCGCTAAAAATTGTTCTCCTGCGAGAACCTCCGGCGCCGAGGAGGAGTAGAGCTGAGCCTGCACGGCGCCCAGCAAGGTGGCTGTTAGACTACAGTCTCAAGTCAGCACTGGGCTCAGGTTTTTTCCAAGCGCAGAGAAGCCACCTGCAGCCCACCCACGGCACGGACCCTCCAGGAAGCATATACTTCCCAGCTGGGGTGAGTTCTCTCCTTCCTGGCACCGGAGCCAGTTCATTCATATAGTGCTGCTGGCTGACTTGGACATATACTGTAGATAGAGATATCTATATGTCCAAGTATATATCTTAGTATCTATATGTGTGTGTATATTATATATATACACACACTATTAATGTGTATATGTATGTCAAGGTTGGGGGGTACAGATATTAGTGTACCGAGCCCCAATAGTTCTGTTACCATTCCAACCTAACGCTAACCACCCCCCCCCAAGCATGACCCTAACCTTCCATGCTAGTTCATAAACTTAACCCCTGTGTCCACCACCTAAAGCATACCACCTGCCCCACAGCATACCTAACTGCAACCCCCCCTGTTAATTGCCAAACCCACCCTCCCTGCAGCCTAAATATATCCCCCTTCCACAGCCTGTCTTTAGTCCCCCGACTAGTGGGGGGGGGGGTGCGCTGACAATTTGCCTAGGGTGCCAAGAAACCTTGCACCGGCCCTGTGTACACCCTGCACTTGTGTTTAAATACTTACCTCATTAAGGGCCTGATTCTGAGCTTGGAAAAAAGCAATAAAAGAGCAGTTAATTATGCCCCTGAACTAAACATTTTGCAGTGCAAACATTGCACAAATACTCATGCAGTTCATGCATATAGCCCACAAATTCTGGAAGGCTTAATTTTTAATAGTAATTAATAGTAATTTAGATTTGAAGCTGGCCACACTCCTCTCTGATGTTAATATCCATAAATATTTAAAATGAGTCCCACCTGCAGTGCAATATGATTTTGGCAAGGTACCTCATTGCCAGCTCTCTTTTGTTTTACTCCACCCTGAGATTTTGGCCCTAAAAGTAGAACCAGCTACAGTATGTTATGACAGAACTTTAATTGCATCAGTCGGGAATATCTTTGGATATCTTTATTAATTGCAAACTGGCACCGACACTCACTGTTCATAGCAGTTAATCCTCACTACAGTGTCTGTAAATGATTTAATATTGTCTTAATGTAAAACATTGCTTATACTTTCGAACCTTCAGAAAGTAAAATAAAATTAAAATACATTCAGTAATTAGCTTGTATAATTTCACATGACAAACATACTGTACGGTAGCCAAAGTGAGTAAATAAAAATGTTCTCCCTTTTTATGCACAATTCCAGATATTTTAAGTATTAAGACTACAAAATGCAACGTATAGTGATTTGGCACAAAAAGAATTATGGTGCATGTTACCTGGCATCCAGCCCATTTTGGTTATAAAACCTTGCTGTAGTCCTACAATTATTAAGAAAGTCAATTAGGAAGTTTTCAGCAATAGAACATCTTGTAAGGTTAATTCAAAGCCAGTGAATATCTTGTTTGCAACTTGCAAATATCACATATGTCGCTGTACACAAATTATTATTATTATTATTATTATTATTATTATTATTATTATTATTTTTACTGCATTAATCAGTTTTAGTGTATTCAAATTAGCAATATATACAAAAAATACTAATTATGGACATGATTTGAAAAAAAAAATGTGTTAAATATTACAATAATTTATTTTGATTAGCCTGGAAAATATGTTTTAGCCCCCTTAGCAAGATTGTTCATACATTAGACAACTTGAAGTTATTCAGTATAAACAGGATATATTGTGCAGTGTTAAGTTGGGCAAGCACTATACAATTATCTGGTAGACCATCTGGCCTATCTGGCTGGTTGGAAGGAAAATCTGGTACTGTATGGGAGTGAATAAGAATCGAGCATTTGCTCCCAAACTCTGGAAAATGGACAAAAATATCACGCATTTCATTAATTTAAGTTCAGCTCTAAACTTGTAAAAAGAAAATATTTTATATTAGATCAATCTTATGTGGTTACTTAAACCTTTTATAAAAAAAATATATACTGTTGGATTGAAACCTGTCACTGCTAAGGTATCTTACCTGCAAGCGGTTCTACCAATGAGCCAGAGTGAGACAAGCAAAGTAGAGCTCCATTCTATAGCCCTTTGTAACATATGTTGGTAATACAAATTATCAACTTATCTAAGATACCAATTCATTCTAGAAAGAAAGAAATATATATCAAAATGTATGTGTTATACAACATTAAGTTAACTATAGGTATATATTTGTATATATTTATGATATATATTTTAGTTTTATATTTATGATTACTGATCTGGCTCAAGAGATATATATTTTGGGTGTGAACACTATATTTATTATAAATACTGATGGACTGCACCACTCTAAATGGTTAATCCAGTGCTATGGATATCAATTACTCACACTTGTGATCTTTCAAAGCACACATGGAACTGATTACTAGTGTTTCACACCGATAGGCTAAGACATCTGTAAAATATCAGAGGGACCATGACTCCGGACATCTTCAAAGGAAACCATTGCAACACCAAAAGCAAATAAATCCATCAAGAATCTGGATTTTTTTTACCCCTATCAGCTACTGTAATCCACCTTTGTTCACCTTCATGGACTGAGCACCCTACCTCCTAAATAGAATATTGTGAGTGATCAACGGCCGTGCACTGCATAAGTTGGCCAGGACAAATGGCATACCCATCTATAACCATCACTTACTGCTCTGCTTCTGTACAGTGCCACAGATTCTGGATACTATACAACCATCCACCGATTGTATTGCAACGCAGGCAAAGGTTTTTGTCACTGGACTAACAGCGGACTTCTTGCCAACATCTTTTAGTGAAGCCGAGATTGCAGAACTCTTTCAACTGCAGGTAAGTGTGCCTATTCTAATTTAATTGCCAAATAGACACTAGATACCCATATTCATCCATATTGGAGGTCAAGCATTGCTCTCAGGATCAGACACCTTAACTGTTTAAATACTAAGTGGGAAAAGTGGAATAGAAACATACTGTATACAAAATTACAACTTTTCAGTTTGATTACCGCTCTATCCAGAAATCAAGTATGGGACTTTATTATTGTATCTTTATCCACTGAGCCAATATGTGATACATTTATAGTTTTACTGTGATTTTATGTTACCATCAGTGTGGTTATTAAATCGATACATTTTATATTATGCTCTCTCATCTTTGTTCATATGCTGCATTAAGTAGAGGTCCAGATAACTATTTGGGAGCAGCTAGCAGTAGAATTCCCAATGTGTTTTTATCTAGAGCATTGCATCTGATATTGTTGTTTATACTGCATTTAATCAATTTGTCTGAATGACAGAAGGGATGATTTAAATGTTTAGTGGTTATTCCAGGGGCGTAACTCCCAGATGCAATGGAATTGCCTGGCTTCAGGCTCTATAGCGCTTGACTTTGGCTATAATGTACTCTCTCTCATGTATAATCATGAATAAAAAAAAATTCTGTGTATTTACAACACTTATTGGGCCTTAATCTAGTTCACTCTTTCTGACAAAATCCTTCTTAGATGGACAAAACCATGGCCCTTATTCTGGTTGGTGCGTATATTTCCGATTTATTTTGGAGAGGTCCGCACGCCACGCTGTGCGAACATCGTACGTAAAAACGCCCACCGGTCCTCCGCATTCGGACGGACTCACTCTTTAAGAAGAGGGCGTGTTTACGGACGACATCCAAACCTTTGCGTGTGCGGCGGACACACACATTTTCTGCACGGTCTTACAGCGTATGCACGGTCTTACCGCATCAGAATGGACGGGAACCTGCCCGTACGCACCGATGCGGTGTATTTACGCACAAATCACCACTATTATCTGAACACCGATATCTGTAACATGACCCACTTATGCATTTAGGCAACCTCATTAAAAAGGGATTGTTTTTAATGGTCATCTATTATTTCTCAAATTGATAATTAAACACTTTACTACCACTTTAGATTAACCCTTACATCATGATAAGTTCAAAACATTCATTCTTTAAGCTGCAATGGTTCCAATTGAAGCAATGACAAGAGTGTAATTAATGAGTAATGAGTAAAGGAGTGTATTGTATTGTGTTCAGCTGAAATTGGTTGAGGTGCACCCGTACTGATTGGGCGTTCCAAATGCCTAGCGCATGACCGAGTGGTGTCCGCAAAGCAATACTTGCTTATGAAGACCGCATGTTTCCTGCCTTTTTGTTCGCGTGCATTCGGTGTGCTGTCCGAATGTACGCGTACCATATTTAGTGCACTCCCTCGTGTACGCCCATGTTTACGCCTAGTTTAGCCCACTTTGAAACTACGCCCCTGTGTAGTTCCGAATGATGCCCATATTACGCCCATATTTCCCGAGTGAATGCCGTACACATTTCTGTACGGCAAGTACGGAGACCTTTGTGGCACATGCGCATAGCGTTGCCCACGCATGCGCAGACGGCTAAAATACGCCATCCGAAAGAGTGCGGGAAAGTACGCACAGACCAGAATAAGGCCCCATGTGTACTAAAGGTGGGGCAGATGTAACTTGTGCAGAGAGAATTCGATTTGGGTAGGTTTTTAGTTCAAAATGAGATGTATATTGCAGTGTAAAAATAAAGCAGTCAGTATTTACACTGCACAGAAACAAAATAACTCACCCAAATCTAATTCCCTCTGCACATTTTACAGCTGCCCCCCTGCAATGCACATGGGCCCTTATTCTGATCGGTGCGGCCAGATCTGAATATGCGGCCAGCACCCTGCGTCCTAAACCCCGCCTTCCATACGGATCGCCAACTCCGTCCGTACGCGGTAAGAAGCTGTCCAAACGGACCGCACGTGTATTTCTCATGAATACACCTCCTCCATCTCAGGGAACCTCCCCCATCATTCGATGGTCGCAGACCATCGAATGCAGTACCAAGTGGCCAGGCAGCTCCCGCAACCTCAGACCACACGGGCATTTCTCCGTGCAAAAGCAGGGATCTGTGCGGGTAGCTGACATCCGGCAATGTCATATGTCCGCCCCCTACACGTGAGTCACGGCCGCATTACCATACGTACGCCCAGCATTTGCATGGGAACGCACAAGAAACGCGGGGTGTAAACATATGGTAATGAGCACAAACAGCCCTTCACACCCCTCTCCATCCCCTGTTCGTAGTGTACACATTTTATGCGGAATGTGGCTGTGCGTCCGGCTCGCACATGCGCAGAGACGCCTCTGCACATGCGCAGACACAAAACATCTGCGGCACGAACGCACTCGGATATTACCGCACCAACCAGAATAAGGGCCATGGTTTTGTCCATCTAAGAAGGATTTTGTCAGAAAGAGTGAACTAGATAAGGCCCATTGTGTGTAATAGATTTTATTAAGTGATAAGGATTATTCATGCTTTTACCTGAGATCCATTATAACCAAAGTCAACTTGTTAGGAATTTAGTCATGTTGATTACCCTATTGTTTTAAATTAATAATATGTAAAATAGCTTGGCGAACTCGCTTGCGTTTGGATAACCAAAGATGAGGGCTTGTGTTTCAGCAGTCAGGTGATGAGCTCCAGGAGTGACTTCCAGTTCCTGCTGAATACCCACGTCTGAGCGTTTGTGCTTTACCAGCCAGGTGTTGCTCTCCAGGTGATACTTCTGGTTTCTGTTTAAGTGCTCCTGTCCGAATGTGCTAAATAGCATCTCATCTGTGTTAATATTGAGAGCTATGGATCTCACCTTTTAGCATATATGGATTTGCTGTATACTGTACATAATGAGTAACACGTAATTGTGAGTTGTGTATGCAATAGTAGAACTTTGTGGATATACCTGTGGTATGATGAAAGTTCCATAGTGGGTCAAAACATCACCCTTTATTACTCCTATGAATACAGATTAAACCCTTTATGACTTATTGATGCTAAACAGAGGAGAATGTTCATATTATGCCCATGTTCTGTGTATGGACCTGTCTCCAGCATATATTTAGAAGAACACCCCAGCACCTCAGGGAGAAAAAGTGCAGTCTCTTCTTTGAAACATATATAACTTGTCGAGGTTATATAAGACAGATCGTTTAAGGGTTATTTTAGCAAGAGAGTACAAAAATAATGAATGTGTAATATTAATAACATATCTAATACACACTAATCACTATATACTACATCACTGTCCAATCAAATTAAATCAAAGGGGGTTCTACCGATGTGGTATTGTACATGTTCTGCACATGTAAATATAAGAAAACGGTCATTAAACTATACAAATCTATGCATACCAATGTGGTTTATTATATAGAGGAATTAATAACATGTAATACTGATACCCCTTTCACACTGCCGCTCTTAAACGGTAAATTACGATTTTTTTTTAGCCTTTTAAAATGGGTAGAGCTGCAGTGTGAAAGCTACAGGGTGCTTTAACCATTTAAAAAATACCGGTATTTGTTAAACGGTTAAAAAGCAGGGTCCTAGCCATTTCAGAGTCATTTTTTGGCAGTGACAAAGGGTCTATTTCTATGGCTGGAAACGTGTTCCTTGGGGGTTAAACGGGTTGAATGTGTGAATGGTATTACATGCTATTTAAAACGCTTTTCACCTGCAATGTGAAAGCGGTTTGAAAGGGGTTTAGTCAGGGGCAAACGCAGGATTTTCAGAAGGGGGTTTCCAGAGGGGCGGAGCAAAGCACGGAGATGGACATTAGGTGACCCAGTATATACCGGGTCAGTTAAAGTATTATAGATAGACCAAATATATATAAATAATAATAATAATAATAATAATAATAAAAAAAAAAAAATATATATATATATCCAAATCTCCAATTGATATGGGGACAAAACGGCACTCAGAAGACTGATTGATGAAAACAAAGACTTGTATTGAAGGTGTACAGGGAACGTTTCAGGGATACAACCCCGTCCTCAGCCCCAACCTACAGCAATGTGTGACCCGCACAGCTACAATTTATACTTGCCTGACCGGAGGCTTCTCACAGACGCATGAGCGGCGTGAATCCACCGGGCGGAAGCAGACAGCTCACTCCTTCCTGTGTGCGGCACACAACAAGGGTTGCTAGGCAACCCATAGCGTGCACTTCACAGGATAGGAAGTGTAGCGTTCCACAGACCCTGCACGGAGGATAGGACATCTGCCGCCTGCTGCTGAGATGCCCGGGTCAGGTGTAATATAGTAACTGGAGGCTGCGAACCGCTATTGATCCAGCTCCAGCAGCAGGGCACCGTGTGACACATGGCATACATATAGTACCTGGTCAGAGGCTTCATAAGGATCACATCGTGCTGGATGCTTCACTAAACGATAACTCAGTTGACACAGTAACCTGATGACATGCCAATGTGTCCATAATGCGCACATAGCTGGGCTTCATGTTCAATTGCTGGAAAGCGCCTGCAATACACAAATACATGACAATATAAGATAACTAATAGGTGGTTAGAGAAACATAACAGAAACACAAATGACAGACTAGAAAATAAACAAATGTCCCAGAGGTAGTCACTGAGCCCAGATCAGAACTCAAGATAGGCTGTTCCAATTAATTTTTTCATCTGGGTGAATGGTCCCCAATCTGAAGATCCATTCTGACTCTTTGATTAATAATTTCTTGGCTCAATCTCCTCCACGTAGTGTTTCAACTACATGATCTATCATGTAGTATTTCAGAGAAGAGATGGAGTGACCACATTTTTTAAAATGGCGTGCAACCGGTTGGTCCACCTCCCTGCCTCGAAGAGACAGGTTAATGGATAAGTTTTACAAGCGACTCCTGTCCACCCGTCCACAGAATAAAAATATCATCTATGTAACGGGTGAACAGGAGCAAGCTATCACGAACAGCAGGATCAGAAAAAAATCTAATTTCCTCCTCAAAGAACATAAAAATATTGGCATAAGATGGGGCCACAGGAGACCCCATGGCACACCCTCTTAGCTGCAGGTAGTACCCGCTGTCAAACAGGAAGTAGTTGCGCTGAAGTGTCAAAGCTAGCAACTGTATGAACAACTCATGATCAAGTATGTTGGGATCAAGGTACTGCAAAATAAACCTGCGTTCAGCCTCCAACCCACCATCATGTGGGATGGAGGTGTACAGGCTGCACACATCAAGGCACACCATGATGGTGCCAGCAGGTAACTCATCAAACTGGAGAAAGTGGGTGGTATCTTTCAAAAAAGATGGTTTAAGTGGCAGAAGTGGTTGCAGTAAATGATCTAGCAGTTGGGCAACATGTTGATATAATGAATTGCGTGCCGAAATTATTGGCCTTCCAGGGGGTGACAGAGGGTCTTTATGGACTTTGGGCAAAGAATAAAGAACAGGTACCATAGGATGTTCATTAAAGACTTCTTTAAACAATTTGGGTGACATCTTTCCGTCATTGACGGCCTTAGTAAGAATGTTAAACAGTTCCTGTTGGTACTTGCTAGTAGGGTTGACAGTGAGTTTTTGATAGACGTGGGCATCCGACAATTGATTATAGAGTTCTGAGCGGTAGCTAGAGATGTCTTGCACGACGATTGCCCCGCCCTTATCGGCGGGTCTAATAACTATGTCCTCGTATTTGCTGAGAGCACTCAAGGCTTGGGATTCAGATACAGTGAGGTTCTTTCTCATCTTTCCTGGTGCTGCCGAGAACTTTGCGACGGAATCGTCGAGTAACCTACCGAATTTCCTGATGGAGGAGTTGGTAGATACCGGATCAAAGCGGGGTTTGGTTGTCTTGCAGAGAAACTTATGTATCGGGTCGTCGGATGTGATAGTGGGAGTAGCTTGAAAATGTTCCTTCAGTCGTAATTTTCGTAACAACTGGTGGTGGTTGCGTTTCCATGTGAATGGATCGTGTCAGTTAGTTGGCACATACGTGAGACCTTTATTGAGAACTTGGACCTCTAATTCAGACAGCTCACGGGAAGACAGGTTGATCACAACTGTTTCTTGTTGATCAGGCGAGGCGGGTTTCTTCAAATTTCTTTTGTTTTGTGTCCCCCCCCTGCGGGTGGGCGCTTTGTGTTGCGGGAGGAACTGGGGGTCTCTCCAGCATTGGTGGCATCATCCGAATCCGAGATGATGAAGTCACTGTCATGGTTAGCATCACGGGCCTCTCTTTGATGTCGGCCTTTATCACCTCGAGCCTGCCATGGGCGACGTCTCCTGTCATTCCCCTCTTGGCGCTGATTTTACGCCTGATAGCCAGCTATACACGCGGTTGTCAACATAGTCGCTGTCAACTGTTGACTTCTTATTCTGCTTAAACTTGATGAGTTCATTTTTGTAAGCCTGGCATTGAGCTTCCAATTTATCGATCCACGTCACATTTGAGGCATCATTAAGCATCATAGTGTGTCCTGTGGTGAGATCTGCTAGTTTGTTTCTGGTGATTTGAAGTTCCCGGCCTGCCTCTTCGATCACCAACACCATCAAATCGAGAGAGCAGTGATTTAAAATGCCAATCCAGCGTCGCACGAAGTCGGGATTGTGTCGACCGATGGTGGGTGTGTTGCGCACCCTAAACCCTTGTGGAATACGCTTTGCTCTGTAATATTCAGAGAGGGAAGTGCCATGAAGCAAATAGTCAGTCTCACGTTTACGTAATCGGTGTAATTTATGATAGATGTCCTCAATGGTGGGATCAGGGCCCTGTGGTGTATCAACTGGGTCAAATAGAATGCCTTCAATTTCTGCCGTCGTGAATCTGTAAGTTTCACATGGAGGGACTGCAAACACCCAACAACCTGCCGTGTCACCAGCAGGGGCGGTGTTGGGGGACTCCATGTCCACAACTGATAATAATATCACAACTCAAAAAAAATGGCAAAGGTTGTTGTAAAAAATAAAGTATAAATTGTAGGTGATGGGGAAAATACTCCAAAGGAAACGTAGTAAATGTCGAACAATGTATCCAATGGTGGGGGGTGCCTTGCAAACCGGTGATAGGGATCAATTAGAAGCCCATCACAACATGCACAAGTCCAAGAGCTGCCGGCACTCAAGTAGTTAATGATTCAGCGTGCTCCCGGTGCCAGAGTAGAGTAAAACACAGATCCAAATCTCCAATTGATATGGGGACAAAACGGCACTCAGAAGACTGATTGATGAAAACAAAGACTTGTATTGAAGGTGTACAGGGAACGTTTCGGGGATACAACCCCGTCCTCAGCCATACACACACACACACACACACACATATATATATATATATATATATATATATATATATATATACATACAGGAGCATCAACAGCAGTGTAGACCCCTGGGCATAGCAATGTATTGGGGCACCTACCGATCCTCCAGCGCTAGAGGTGTGGGGGGGAAACTTTGAGGTCCCGCAGGTGGTAGGGGGTATTATATCAACCGCTCAGCATGTAGGGACTGGATCAGTAATTTCCACTAATTACCCCTTTACTGCACAGATGGTGGGAGATGGGATGGGAGAAGGGGGCATTGGGCTGAATGAAGGGGCCCTGATACATAACTTTCAGGGTGGTAGAGGATGTTTAATATGCAGAGGAGGGGTGTATAGTGGAGTGGGCTTATTATTCATAATTTTCTGGGAGGACAGCTTGCTTGACTGCAGATATCTCCAGTTCCCAGAAATATATTTCTTAGATTTTAATGGAATTAAAAACTAGAGAATCCCACCTACCAAATGATATTGGGGACTAGGGGATCAGAGTTCAGGAGGCAGAGCAACCTGCCAACGAGTATATAAAACTACATACCAGGTGTGTGGAGCTGGAGCAGTAACCAGCTGCTGGAAGGCTGGTATCTCTGGTTCTGGCAACAGTAGAGACAAGCTACTAGTGTCCATCAAAGGGGTAGAGTCTCAGCTTTTGGAATATACTCTCAGAAAACTCTAAGTCTGGCAGAACCTGAAATATCTGACTGGGAAGAGCAATTAACAGGCTTGGATGTGGACCACTGCTTTGAAGTCAGATATCTCCGGTTCCCAAGGGCCGTAACCAGCATGGGTTCGTGAAAAATCGTTCATGCCAAACTAATCTACTTGGTTTCTATGAAGAGGTTAGCAAAAACCTTGATAACGGAAATGCTATAGATGTGATTTTCCTAGATTTTGCTAAAGCCTTCGACACCGTACCACACAAGAGGTTGATAAATAAAATGGAGGACCTGGGATTAGGGGCAAATATCTGCAGATGGGTAGGGAACTGGCTGTGTAATAGAGAACAAAGAGTTGTTGTGAACAGTGCAGTTTCAAATATGATACCAGTCCAAAGTGGAGTGCCACAGGGTTTGGTTCTAGGGCCCATTTTGTTTAACATTTTTATTAACGATATTGGGATAGGGTTACTCAGCAATGTATCCATCTTTGCGGACGATACAAAACTTAGCAAAGTTATTAAATCATCAGAAGATGTCACCACGCTTCAAAATTATCTTGACAGTCTAGATGAGTGGGCAAAAAAGTGGAAGATAAGGATCAATGTGGACAAATGCAAGGTCATGCACCTTGGGAGACATAACCAGTGTGCTAGTTATAACCTAAGCGGGGATGAATTGGGTAATTCAGTACTCGAAAAGGATCTAGGAGTCCAAATAGACAACAAACTAGGGTGTAGTGCTCAATGTAATATAGCAACTAAAAAGGCCAATAAAACTCTAGCATGTATTAAAAGGGGCATGGAAACTAGGGATTCAAAAGTAATTATGCCTCTGTACAAATCATTGGTTAGACCGCACCTTAAATACAGAATACAATTCTGGGCCCCACACTATAAAAAGGACATCATAGAATTAGAAAAAATCCAAAGAAGAGCAACTAAGCTTATTAGGGGAATGGAGACTTTAAGCTACGAGGAGAGATTAAGCAAGCTGGGACTATTTACACTAGAGAGGAGACGTTTAAGGGGGGACATGCTCAACATGTACAAATATATCAGGGGCCAATATAAGGAACTGTCAAATACCCTTTTTTCTGCTAGGACAGGAATCTAGGACGAGAGGGCACGAGTTAGGTTAGAAGAAAAAAGACTTTGTTCATCTAGAAGAAAACAGTCAAACTTTGGAACTCTCTTCCTGAAGAAGTGGTGTCGGCATAAATACGTTTAAAATAAGGTTGGATAAACATTTATTGGTTAAAAACATCCAAAGGTATGAATAAGTAACAATCCGTCTTTAAAATATCAGAACATACTATACAACAAGGGATTAGCTACTATAAACATAGGTTGAACTAGATGGACGCATGTCTTTATTCAGCCTCACCTACTATGTAACTATGTAACAGACCTTTGACTAGTTTCATGTTTTGTAACATCCACTTATCGATCTCCTTACAATAATATTGCCCATAAGATGATATCTGGGACTATTTTGCATAAGTGATGAACATCAGTATGACTATTCCAAATTTTACTCATTTTACTCAATTTTCATTTTGATTTTCTCTCTTACTGTGGAAATACTTTATTTATTTCTCTGCAAAAACTGACATGTTGCACCTTAATGATGACAATATAATATTCTACAAATACGCTTCCTGTGCTGTGAAAAGCTCATGGTTGGTTGATTGGCATGTCCTAAGAGGTGTTTCCTTGCTATTTTAATTAATTCTTAATGAACAAACAGACATTTCTTTAGAGAAACTATTTTGAGGTGTGAATATAAAATTTCCCTGTGCAAGATATTTCAAGTTCATTTGAGGACTGCAGCTCTAAGATTTATTGCTAGAGGTTAAAATCTGCTAGGTAGAAAAATGTAGAAGCCATATTTTACACAATGTTAATCATCCTTCCTCTAAAATGCAATTCAGTGTATTCATTTACTATTGCCCTGTGAATTGTCTAATGCTCTCATATGATAGTGCTTTATACATACAGTATATATGTGTAGAAATATATATATATATGTGAATATATATATATATATATATATATATATATATATATATTCCAGAAGTACCGGCACTCCCCTGTATCCATACAACTTGCTCCAGTGCCCATACAAAGTAATAATAGTATATTTCAAAGGCAGATGAAAATTCCAAATTTCAAATTCCAATTAGTCTAGTCTAACAAGGTCTCTTCAATAAATAATCTTTTTGACCTTTTTAAACTTAATTCTCAGTGGTCCGTGAGATTTATTTGGTGTGGTCTCAATTATTTTAGATAAGAGGTTTTTGCATTCAAGAAAATGTGTATATATATATATATATATATATATATATATATAATGAAACGTGTAGATACCGGCACTCAGCTCATTGCTGGCTGTAGCGTGCCCCGTGCCCTCGCTGTGAGGTGTCCAGATGACACCACTGAATATAGTCTGTTGGATGCGCGGCACTGAGGTCATGGATCAAATAAGACAATGCGTAGCCCGATTAAAGGTTGACATTTCAGCCACTTTATTGTGGATTTTTTCAAAACAGCTTACATATATATAAAGTTATGGGCTGCTTATAAGTATTTTTTGTTGAATTACAGTACCAATGTTTCTGAGTCCTGGTGACAACACTGAACCACGGTCCCTTCCAATAATATAATATATGCAGACACTCTCACCATAAGCAGCAAAGTCCGGTGAAAGATGATAGGCGGCACTCCAATGGATTTTTCAAAGCATAATCTGTATTGGGTGGTACATAATAATTTAGGTGAAAATGACAAAGTCCATGATGACGTTTCAAGACCGGATCGGTCTTTTTATCAGGTCATATGTGCAAAGTAGCAATAATGCAGGTGTTAAACAAACAACAGTATCTTACCTCTCCAAGGGCCTTATTTTGGTTCACTCTTTCTGACAAAATCCTTCTTAGATGGACAAAACCATGTGCACTGCAGGGGAGCATATGCAAAATGTGCAGAGAGAGTTAGATTTGGGTGGGGTTTTACTTCAAAGTGAGATCAATATTGAAGTGTAAAAATAAAGCAGCCAGTATTTTCCCTGCACAGAAACAAAATTACTCACCCAAATCTAATTCTCTCTGCACATGTTACATCTGCCCTCCTGCAGTGCACATGGTTTTGTCCATCTAAGAAGTATTTTGTCAGAAAGAGTGAACCAAAATAAGGCCCCATGAGACATTAAGTAGCAAAAGGAGTGAGGGGAGGCAGCATGCAGCTCCGGCGAACGCGCTGGCCAAACTTCCGGGAGGTTGGACACTACGGGAAGCCCCGTGGGTGTTCCCTCAATTCCGTAACTGGCAAACCCCGTCTCGGGCCGCTATGTTGTAGCTTGTCACCTCACAGTTTTTATCCTGTTTGTTTGATTTGTTAGTTTTCACTGAGTGTTCACCAGTATGTATAGTTTATCTACAATTTATGTTTACTTTGACAGCGTGCAGCCCGAGACGGGGTTTGCCAGTGACGGAATTGAGGAAACACCCACGGGGCGTCCTGTAGTGTCCAACCTCCCGGAAGTCTGTCCAGCGCGTTTCACGGCGGCCGATATATCGGATGCGATGTAGGCCGATATATCGGCCGATCCAATGCGATTTTTTACCTGTTCATAACCCCACTATCCACTACGCATAGAGTTGATTTTATATAGTGTGGCGACCGCAGTAATTCACATCCGCTCACCACGCTTCGGGTTCCGTGGCTCGCTGCGCTTGCCACACTATATAAAATATACAAGTACCCATGTTGCACCTGTTAAGGTTCAGGTTAGGCTAAGTCTTAAGATAAAGGAGGGTAGGATAATTAGTTATCATTAGGGCACTCAGAAATTGTATCCACAAGCAGCAGCAAGTTGGGGAGTCACTCCCACATATAAACAGAAACAAAATAGAAAAGGTATGCTGCACTAAATAACGGTGTGCAGTAGTATTTAGATAGTAATTATTTAATTATAATAAAATGGTACAATAAAATAAGCTTTGTAAGGACAATAGGATACTAATAATAATAATAATAATAATAATAATAATATTTCCCCAATCCTTGACCTCAGATTGACACATGATCCCTCTAGCATGCAGCATTCCTAAACTCTGGCTTGCATCGACACTGCATTTATCAACAGATGTTTTGCCTATTCCTACCAATCATGTACTGCCTCTTCTATCCCTTTGCCAGGGTCAATTTTGAACACCAAAAAGTATGCTGTGTTAGACTCTACAACCTAGATGCAGTGACAGATTGTTATGATTGGTTGGCCAATTTTTCAGATACGCCACACCAATCTGAAAATCACTACCTGTTACAACTGGGCTACTAGCAACATGGTCACTGCCACCAGCAAGAGGAAGTCAGTGCTCTAATACTAGTTAGCCTTAGCTTCTACCTGCAAACACAAAATAAGTAACCTGAGCCATGTGGGCCTTGGGTGTATGATCATGTATGATGTATGATGGAGTAAGAACTAGAAATTCTGAATTTCAAGAATAACTTCAGAGCTTTAGTTACAAAAATATTTACAAAGATTATTTAGGAATATTTTAAAAATACACACAGATTATGGTACAATAGAAAATAAATTAGAATAAAAACATAGTGATTCAAACATCACCTTTGAGTGAACAATGCTGGAGCAAGGTCGCATCATCTAAACCATGTTACTCCCTTGTGGGAATGACCATGGAGTCTCTCCTGACCCACATATGTATCTTTACAGCCCTGCTTAAGTATAAGAAATGCAATCTGCATAAAAATAATATTGATAAATATTGCATTCCTCTCTTCCATCAGCCATAATGACATGTTTTCACTATTATACTGTAATAGCTGACATTAACTCATATACTGTAAATACTTTACTGTATGTTCTACAGTAGTGAAAGATGTTGATAAATCCACTTTGAAACAGTTTTGCTATACAGTATATTTTGAAAAGAGAGCGTGATTAATTGATTTTGATGGCAAGGGTCTGGTGCTTGTTTTCTTCACAATGCAACAATATATTCATCAAACTAGTGAATATTTAGGTCCTTGTATCAGATTCTCCCAGAAGACTAATCATGAATGAATACTGTCACAAGTTTATTTACTTGACTAATGTGTTCTTGTTGACTGTTGCAGATGGAAACATCAAGCTTTTTTTGTTGATTACTTTGATTGATTAGTCTCAAATTAAAGTTTGTGTCTAGGTGCATTCAGTTGGTTTTAGTCTGCACAGCTGCCATATCTACACAGCTGACAGATGTCACAGAGTCTTTTTCTACTTGGTTATGGTATTGAAGCACACCATCTTAAATTATACTCCTTTCATATAGATCTCACCAGGGAGTTTCTATGTAGGTCGTGATAGAATTATAAATGTATCTGTAGCTTAGCCTTTAGACATGGAATGGGCATTGTGCTAAACATTGCATTGGCAAGAACATTTTTCTTACTTTAGAATGTATCTTGTAAAGAAATGAAAGAAAGGTGTAGATGTAACAATCATGTCATTTGCAGATGTAACCTGCTTGTATGCCTGAGGGTACTGCAGCTAAGTATCTTGTGCACATAGTGTAACTCATGTCAATGCATACTGTATGTCTGAAACATTCACAGTGATATGATACTGTAAAAATAGATATGGTACAACATGTTATGCACGTGTTGCTCCTGGTCAGAGAAGGTTTAGATCTAATATTTAATATACATTTATGTGTGTGTATGATACTAAAAAGCATTGCAAGGAATGTCCATGGGACAGAAAACATGCAACTTACAATTATTCTCAAACTTTAATTCATGTCCCTTTAAAAAATCTATCAGAAAAAAACATACTAACAGCCCCGGGTTTGGGACTGTAGCCATCCACTTCGTAGTTTATTTGTTTAAAATTCAGGCAAACTTGCCTAAAAGTTGGGTTAAAAAAAAAAAAAAAAAAAAATAGTTTTAATCTTGTTCTACCCTTTAGCTCCAATCTGTGGGCCTTATAATATAGTCACTTTATCTCCTTTTGAGTCAGGAGTGAAGTAACCACAGAATCGACCACTCAGACACTGGGCCCACATATCATACAAGTTGGCTGCCCACCCGTAACAGCGGGATATTCTCTGTCACTGGGACAGTATTACCCGTTTAGTGGTTTAATGGCTTACTTCCTGGTAAATTTGCATAAGTTCACTTTAGATCTAGGTCAGTAGAACAAGTATTATAAGGTTTTGATCTTGTTCAATTAATAGGTTTCAATGTGAGGACTTGAGAAAATGGTTATTACACTCATATGTTCGACAGTATTAAAGTTATTGTTAAGTGTGAGACCCATTGGGATCCACCCCCCAATGGTTATGGTTTTGTCACAACCCTTTTCGTGTGACAAACACAGTGGCCCTGACCGCAGGGCCTTTACTATTCCCCCGTCTCCTTCCCTCCATTCCCCCCCCCCTTCCACATTCCAAGATATACCCAAATATTGTTCTACCAAGACTAATCTGGTTCCTCCTCCCCAATGGTTAAATTTCTCTCGCTAAATGTAAACGGCCTAAACTCCCCTAACAAGAGACGCCAGGCCCTAGAAACTTTCCACACAGAACGCGCCAAAGTTATTGCGCTCCAGGAAACACATTTCCTGGCCTCGGCCCCCCCCAAATTTCATAACTCCCGCTACCCCGTAGGATACTTCTCAAATGGCCCAGCCAAGAGAAATGGAGTAGCGATTCTTTTCCATAGTTCGGTCCAATTCGAAGTAACCTCTCAACATACAGATAGAGATGGGAGATATCTGATTTTGGTGGGGAAATTAGATGACATTGACATTACCCTAGTATCACTTTATGCACCAAACACTAACCAAATGCCGTTTTTACGCAAACTTCTGGAGACAATCCACCAAGTCCAGAAGGGCAGAGTAATTATAATGGGGGATTTCAATTTGTTTTTAGATGAGAAACTCGATAAATCCTATACCCACCCAAGAACTCCTACAAATAAGCAGCCCCCCTCCCCCTTAGGCCGCTTATTAACAGAATTTGATCTATATGACGTGTGGCGCACTCATTCCCCTTCAGTTAAGGACTACACGTTCTTCTCACATGTCCACAACTCATACTCGCGTATTGACTTAATATTAGCAGATAAATGGTCATTACAATACACTTCCAAATCAGCCATCGTGCCCATGTCCTGGTCTGACCATGCGGCTGTGACCTGGACTTGGCGCTCTACCCTGAGCTCCTCGAAAACTTGGAGACTCCCAGATTATATTCTAGACTCCCCCGAAGCCTTAACAACCATTTCAAAAACGATCTCCTCGTATCTAGAATCTAATTCCCCAGCTGATACATCCATCCCTACTCACTGGTGCGCCCTAAAAGCGGTCATTAGGGGTGTTGTTATCCAAACGGGAGCCAGGATGAAGAAACAACGGTTAGAAATACAAGAGGACTTGGAGCTGAAGCTACTCCAGGCAGAGTCCCTTAATAGATCCCGCCCCTCACGAGCGTTGAAGCGGGAAATAGTAGCCATTCGGAATCAACTCCAAAAACTTTTCTTAGATCGACTAAAATACACGTACGCGAAACTTCAACAGAAATTCTACTCCCTGGGTAATAAAGCAAGCAAATTCCTAGCTCATAAAATCAGACTCCGCCAAACCAGGAATAGAATTAAATTTATTCACTCCCAAGACGGGAAAAAAATCTTAAACCCCCCTGACATAGCTGAAGCATTTGCTAAATACTACAAAAATCTGTATAACCTTCATTCAGACTCTGCCACCCCTCAACCCTCCCCCGCTTTGATTACTTCCTTTTTGGAAACCCTACCCTTTCCCAAGGTGTCCTCAGCAAACTTAGATGCACTTAATGCAAAATGGACAGAAAAGGAAATTTTACAAGTAATAAAATCCCTACCCCGAGCAAAAGCCCCCGGGCCAGATGGCTTCACTAACACATTTTACAAAAAATTTAACACCGAACTTTCCCCCTCCCTATCCTCTCTATTCAACTACGCCACCGAATCCGGCTCTCTCCCAGATGAAATGCTACAAGCCCGCATTATTACGATCCATAAACAAGGGAAAGACCCCTCACTCTGCCAAAATTATAGGCCAATAGCCCTTCTCAACACGGATCTCAAACTCTACTCAAAACTAATTGCGAATAGATTAGCCCCCCTCGTACCCAGCCTGGTCCACCCAGACCAGGTTGGATTTGTGCAAGGTCGCCAAGCATCTGACAATACGAGAAGAGTATTTGACCTTGCAGAATATGTTTCCCAGTCAGGACAGGAAGTCATTTTCCTATCCCTAGACGCCGAAAAGGCCTTTGACAGGCTACACTGGGGTTTTCTCACGGACACATTAAAAAGGTTTGGCCTCAGGGGACCGATCCTGTCTTCTATTTTAGCCCTATATAGCTCCCCCAACGCAGTAGTGTTCAGTAACAGCTTCACTTCATCCTCATTCAAAATCTCTAACGGGACTAGACAGGGCTGCCCCCTATCTCCTATTATGTATGTACTAGCCATAGAACCCCTTGCTATGGCAATTCGTCAATCACCAGCATTTCCTGGAATTAGGGTTGGCTCGTCCCTTCATAAGATCAGCATGTTTGCGGATGACATTCTCCTTTTGGCATCAAAACCTGATTCCTCCCTCCCTGTCCTTCATGAGATTCTTGATCGCTTTAGCGCGGCTTCTTTCTATAAACTAAATACCACGAAGACAGAAGCCCTGCCATTTAACCTGTGTGAAGTGAAATTATCCTCTTTTAAACAGAGATACAAATATAACTGGAAGAGAGATTACATAGTCTACCTCGGAGTTAACATTCCCAATACACTATCCACAATCCATGAAATTAACTTTAACCCACTAATATCCCAAATAGAAGCCTTATTGAAAACCTGGTTTAGCCTAGAAATATCTTGGCTGGGACGAATAGCAGCTTTCAAAATGTCCATCCTCCCAAGACTGATGTACCTCTTCCGGGCTATTCCATACTTAGTCCCACAGAAAATCATTACCCAAATTCACTCTCTAATTCGGAAATACATTTGGAAGAATAAACCCCCCCGTATATCATATAAGAAACTGACAAGACCGCTGAAACACGGAGGACTCGCCGTGCCAGACCTTAAAAAATACCAACTTGCATGCTTAGTGGCCCAAATAAACGATTGGTCCCTCTCCGGAGGCAAAAAACAGTGGGTGGATTTGGAGAGCCAACTAGTTCCCCAGATGCCCCTATTAGATCTCCTGTGGACCCCTGCCCAACAGAGACCCCCAATTCAATCTACCTCGCGGGTGATATCTGACTCCCTTCTTGCGTGGGACATGTTGGTTATATCGACCAAAACAGTCTCTCTACCAGCTCGCAACCTATCCACACATGCACTATCAAAAGTATTAACCAATATGAACCTATCTTCCTGGACGGGTTGCGGCATTGACTCCATAGCAGCCTTGATAGATGGTGTCTCCATCACCCCGTTTAGCTCCCTACAGGACCAATTTTTCTTACCAGATAAAGAGCTCTTCAATTATCACCGAATTGTCCACTGGTTAAAAAGCGAGGTGAGAACCTCAGGACCTATCCTTCTACCCCCCCCCCCCTAGAATACTAACAAAACTATCCCTTGGTAATTCAAAAGGCTCAATAAGCTTCTGGTACTCAGAGAGCCAGAATGTCACCTTAGAGGATAAGACCCCCTCTCAGCTCAAATGGGAAGCTGCCCTGAAGTGCTCTTTCTCCCAACACCAATGGGAAAGAATTTATCTTACTTCACATAAAATATCTAAATGTAGTAATCACCTCGAAATGCACTACAAACTCCTACATGATTTATACTTCACCCCTGCTAAACTCCATAGAATCTGGCCTTCATCTTCGGATAAATGCTGGAGAGACTGTGGTGAGATTGGAGATACCTATCACACTTTCTGGGCTTGCCCCAAACTAAGACGATTATGGGGAGAGGTATTTAGCCTAGCCTCCAAAGTCATGGGAGCCACGATTGAGGAGTCCCCTCTCCCTGCGCTGTTACACCTATACCCACCGACTCTCCCAAAGACTAAATACTATGTATTAGGACATTTATTTATAGCCTCAAGAGCAGCAATAGCCCAAGAATGGAAAAATCCATCCCCCCCGTCTATTAGCAAAATTATTAAGAAATTACATCACTCGTTCCAAATGGAAACCATGGGGCTACCCTCCTCACCTAAAGCTTCCTCTCCCCTAGCGATATGGTCCTGTTGGCAAGAATATGTGGCCTCCCCAGATGGGGCAACAATACTCTATGATATAGCCTAGGACATTGCTATATCCATCTAGCTTACTCCACCCTTACCACCAGTCAATCCTTTGTATGTTGTGACACCTCTATACTCACACAGTAGGATTTGAATGCACTGTAATTGTTCTTTGAAATAATATATATTGTCATATGTTGGAATGTACCCCCCCCCCCTCCCCTCCCCCCTACCCCACCCGTCTTCTTCTTTCTGTACCCCCCTTCCCCTTCCGTACAATACGGAACAAAAACTTTAATAAAAAACATATTGTTAAAAAAAAAAGAAAAAAACATACTACCTTCTAATAATAAATTATACATGAATTTTAGGTACTTTGTTTCCTAGCCGGGCGCCCACTAAGCTATTTGCTTAGTGGGCTATTCTGCGTAGTGATGCGATCTCAGTAGTTAATTTATTCACTGCACCCTGAGTGAAATCGCATCACAGATGAGATGAGATGAGAACAGATGAGATGAGATCAAATAAGATGAGATGAGATCTCTGTAGTTCATATGGTAAAATACCTAAAACAGCACCACTCTCCACATCACCCAGAAGCGTGGCAAGCGCAGTGGAATGCATCCTCTGACCTTTTCATACCACCACTATCCACGTCGGTGCAGAGTTGATTTTACATAGTGTGGTGAGCGCAGAAAGCCATTGAGCCACCGAGCCCGAAGCATGGTGAGCGTAGCGAGCCCCATGAGGGTACGCGGATTACTTTACATGTATTCTGCTTCCGCTTGCCAAGCTTCGGGCTCGGTGGCTCGCTGCGCTCACCACACTATATGAATTCAACTCCACGCCGACTGGATAGTTGGGGTATGAAAAGGTCAGAGGATTCGTTCCGCCGCCCCTCACGGGGCTCACCACACTTCGGGGTGACGTGGAGAGTGGTGCTGTTTTAGGTGTTTTACCATATGAACTACTGAGATCTCATCTCATCTCACATCTCAAGCCACAAAAAAGGGCCATGTGATGCAATTTCACTCAGGGTGCAGTGATCAAATTAACTAAATTAACTACTGAGCGTACATGGGCGCCCTGCTAGGAAACAAGTACCGAATTTTAGAAATAAATTACAATAGTGAACCATCAACAATTCTAAACATTTAAAGATATTTTACCAATTATGTTGTATAAAAGTTTGTATTTTATGCTGAAAATGTATCCTATATAAAAAAAAGTACTGTATATTTTAGGGATGTGCACCGGCCACTTTTTGCGTTTTGGGTTCTGATTACCTTCCGTTTTGGGTTCTTATGAGTTTTGCCAAAACACACCCTAAACATTTGTGGTTTGGGGTTCTGATTTTTTTTTTAATGCATAAAAACTGCTAAAATCGCTGAATTTTTGTGTTTTTTGCTCCTACGCTATTATTAACCTCAATAACATTAATTTTCACTCATTTCCAGTCTATTCTGAACACCTCACAATATTGTTTTTAGGGCAAAAGGTTGCACCAAGGTAGCTGGATAACTGTACTAAGCCACACAAGTGTGCGGCACAAACACGTGGCTCATCTAGGAATTGCACTGCAGCGGCAGACAGGATGGCAGTTTGAAAAACTAGGCCCTAAAAAGAACCCTATCTGGCTTGACCGTGTTTATCACCAGCTGAGGAGCAGTGGGCGATTGGTGCAGCAATGCCATAGCTGCAAAGGAGTGGAACCTTATGACCACTGGTGATGACCAGCCGAGGAGCAGTGGGCAATTGGTGTATCTGTTTTTGTCAGTTTAATATAGAATAAGACCACCATCTGGCTTGATCGTGTATACCACCAGCCGAGGAGCAGTGGGCGATTTGGCAGCCTTCGGCAGGCAGTGGCAGAATGTCACACAGTCATGTATGTGTTATCTGTGCTTAAGCAACATTGCCTCCAATAACAAAATTGCAGATTGGGTTCCCGGAGACACCTGTAACACCCTATCTAAGGCAGTAGATAGACCAGCAGAGAGGTATTATATGTACAGCAGTAGAATAGAATGGAACCTACTGACCAGACATAACCAGTTGATGACCAGCTGAGGAGCAATGGGCAATTTGGCAGCCTTCGGCATGCAGTGGCAGAATGGCACACAGTTATGCATGTGTTATATGTGCTTAAGGTACAGTGCCTCCATAAACAACACTGCAGAATGGCTTCCTGGAGACACCTGTAACACCCAATCTAAGGCAGTAGATGTACCAGCAGAAAGGTATTATATGTAAGGTAGTAGAAAGCGATGGGACCTACCAGACATAACCAGGCGACAACCAGCCGAGAAGCAGTGGGCGATTTGTGCAGCAATCAATGACTCTCTGCAGTCAGCTCTGTGATTATTACCACTTGAGCGCAAACAGCTGTATGTGAGTATAGACGAGTCCACTTATCTCACAAATCAATGACTCTCAGCAGTGGGATTAATTAATGGTGATGCAAGATGGAATTGTCCTTGTGAAAATAGGACATGCACACTTTAACAAACCAAACATTTCAGTGACAGGGACTACAAAACTGTGGCTGAAATGATTGTTTTGTTTGGGCCCCCACACATAAAAACAATAGATATCTCCCTGTATAAACTGGCTCTACAGAGACAAGATATCATTGTCACTTGTCATCCTCCTCCTATGATTCCTCGCCCCCTTCAGTGTGTACTTCCTCATCCTCACAGATTATCAATTCATCCCCGATAGACTCCACAATCACAGGTCCCGTTATAATCTCTGGAGGCAATTCCTGGTCTTCATTGAATAATTGGTCATTCATTTTTATAAACATCATCTTCTCCACATTTTGCGGAAGCAACCTCCTTCGACACTCACTGACCAGGTTCCCCGCTGCACTAAAAACTCTTTCGGAGTATACACTGGAGAGGAGACAACTCAGGTAAAATAGAGCCAGTTTGTACAGGGGCTTCCAAACTGCCTTTTTTTCTGCCAGTACAGGAAAAGGACTATCTGACATGTCTACTTGGATGCTGTCACCAAAGTAATCCTCCACCATTTTTTCAATGGTGACAGCAACCAATGCAGTAGACATGTCAGCAATTGTTGGCAGGTCCTTAAGTTCGGACCAGATGTGCAAACTCCCTCCTGCCTGCCCTGCATCCTCACCAGTGGGTTGTGTGGGAAAGTGCAGCTGTTTCCTCGCAGCCACAGGTTTGGGAGAAAATGAAGGTGGAGCTGCGGCCTTGTCACGGTCCCCTTCAGATGACAATCTCCTGACCAGCAGGTCTTTGCATCTTTGTAGACTTATGTCAGCCGGAAACATACGCTTTAAACCGAGGATCGAGCACGATGGGCAAAATGTATTCCTCTGACTTTAAAAGACTGACCACCCTCGTATCCTGGCAAAGCATATGGAGGGCGTCATCCACAAGAGCTATATACTTTGTGTAATTGCAATGCTTTAGCTCCTCCTTCACTTTCTCCAGCTGCTTCTGCAACAGCCTGATCAGGGGAATCAGGATGAGAACAACAAGAAAAAAGAATTTGTTATGGATGCACTCCTTTAAAGAACAGTAAGACCAAGAATTTATTGGAAAAATTCCTTTTTATACTTTAAAAAGTGGTAGCTCCTCTTATCTTTATTAGTATAGGATGGATAAGGAGACAGCCACTATTAGCGAAATAAGGGGTTAAAATTTACAGTGACATACGTACATTGAGTGACAATGGAAAAGAAAGAAGTGTTTTCAGATTTTAAAAATGTAGGTAGGGATGACTGTTACTTGTGGTGTTTTAACAATATTCTGGGGTATATTCCCCATCAGGATATACAGTGTACTCCTTTTTAATGTTTTAACAGTATAATTGCCACTTTGATACACTTGTTCAACAGAAGATAACAATAAAGTATATATATGCCTGAATTGGCTTTCTGCGGTGTAATGGCTAATTAATTTATCACAAGGAAGACTGATTAGCAAGAGGGCAGGTAAGTATTGTTTTGTGGGGTGCTTCACATTAACCATATAGTTGGTTTATATCTGTCTGAAGTTCGGCTCAGTGCCCAGAAATTGGAGACAGAGTATTATAATCTATAAATTCACTCTTATAAAGACATACAGCAGCAGCGCCACCTGCTGGAAGCCTTTAATATTGGTGCTGTTGTAATGGGTATTTCATGCACCACTCAGATATATGTCTCAGATTATAGCAGTGTGACACAGCAGTGCCATCTACTGGACAATTTTAATATAAGTACTGGTTCAATTGAATTATAAGGCACAGCAGTGCCATCTACTGGACAATTTTAATATAGGTACTGGTTCAATTGAATTATAAGGCACCCCACTAGTACCCTTATACTTAATAGTATAGGGACAATTTTTAAGCAGTGCCTGCTAATAGAACCTCTACATAGGGGGGTAATCCTACCCACAGTCTCTTCCTATTAGGAGACACTGACAACCTGGTTTTAATAAAACATGAGGACAATAAATTTCCTACACTGACACCAAACAGACATTGTTTCCCTAGCGCTACATGGACAGGACACGTGTTTCGCTATAGAACGCTTCTTCAAGAGCTTGAAGAAGCGTTCTATAGCGAAACACGTGTCCTGTCCATGTAGCGCTAGGGAAACAATGTCTGTTTGGTGTCAGTGTAGGAAATTTATTGTCCTCATGTTTTATTAAAACCAGGTTGTCAGTGTCTCCTAATAGGAAGAGACTGTGGGTAGGATTACCCCCCTATGTAGAGGTTCTATTAGCAGGCACTGCTTAAAAATTGTCCCTATACTATTAAGTATAAGGGTACTAGTGGGGTGCCTTATAATTCAATTGAACCAGTACCTATATTAAAATTGTCCAGTAGATGGCACTGCTGTGCCTTATAATTCAATTGAACCAGTACTTATATTAAAATTGTCCAGTAGATGGCACTGCTGTGTCACACTGCTATAATATGAGACATATATCTGAGTGGTGCATGAAATACCCATTACAACAGCACCAATATTAAAGGCTTCCAGCAGGTGGCGCTGCTGCTGTATGTCTTTATAAGAGTGAATTTATAGATTATAATACTCTGTCTCCAATTTCTGGGCACTGAGCCGAACTTCAGACAGATATAAACCAACTATATGGTTAATGTGAAGCACCCCACAAAACAATACTTACCTGCCCTCTTGCTAATCAGTCTTCCTTGTGATAAATTAATTAGCCATTACACCGCAGAAAGCCAATTCAGGCATATATATACTTTATTGTTATCTTCTGTTGAACAAGTGTATCAAAGTGGCAATTATACTGTTAAAACATTAAAAAGGAGTACACTGTATATCCTGATGGGGAATATACCCCAGAATATTGTTAAAACACCACAAGTAACAGTCATCCCTACCTACATTTTTAAAATCTGAAAACACTTCTTTCTTTTCCATTGTCACTCAATGTACGTATGTCACTGTAAATTTTAACCCCTTATTTCGCTAATAGTGGCTGTCTCCTTATCCATCCTATACTAATAAAGATAAGAGGAGCTACCACTTTTTAAAGTATAAAAAGGAATTTTTCCAATAAATTCTTGGTCTTACTGTTCTTTAAAGGAGTGCATCCATAACAAATTCTTTTTTCTTGTTGTTCTCATCTTAATCTCTAAAATTTGGGATAGCACCCCCACCAGTGTGTACAAACACCGAGTGGACCCTTCACCCACAAAATAAGGGTGTCATTTAATTTGTGTGTGCAGAATTCCCAAACCCATATACCTGATCAGGGGAATCACCTGACTCAAGCTGGCAGTGTCGGAACTGACTTCACATGTGGCAAGTTCAAATGGCCGGAGAACCATGCACAACACGGATATCAGCTTCCACTGCGCTTGAGTCAGGTGCAGCCCCACTCCTCTGCCTATGTCATAGGTGGCCGTATAGGCTTGAATGGCCTTTTGCTGCTCCTCCATCCTCTGCAGCATATAGAGGATAGAGTTCCAGCACGTCACCGCCTCTTGTTTTAGTTGCTGGTAGGGCAGGTTGAGCAGTTTTTGCTGCCGCTACAGCCTTTGAAGGCAGTGGCAGAATGCCAAACGTGTCTGCAAATTTTGCGGGCCACCGCAAGCATCTCTTGCATGATCCTGTCACTTCTGATAAAATGCTGCACCACCAAATTTATTGTGTGTCCAAAACATGGCACGTGTTGGAAATTGCCCATGTGTAATGTCCGAACAATATTACTGGTGTTGTCCGACACCACAAATCCTCAGGAGAGTCTAAGGGGGGGGGGGGGGGGGTAAGCCACTGGGAGATGATTTCCCTCCGTTTCTCTAAGAGGTTGTTGGCATTGTGCCTCTTCCTGAAACCTGTGATACGCAGCGTAGCATGCCTTGGAAGGAGCTGGCATACATAAGATGCTGCTGCAAAATGCGATTCATCTACCCAGTGGGCTGTCACAGTCATATAGTCCTTAGTTTGCCCTGCTCTTCTTGTCCACATGTCCATAGTTAAGTGGAGAGTGGGTACAGCCGCATTTTTCATGGCACTGAGGACACTTTTTCTGACATCCCTGTACATCCCAGGTATCGCCTGCCTAGTGAAGTGCAATCTAGATGGGATTTGGTACCGTGGACACAATACCTCCATCAACCGTTTATATCCCACTCCACTAATGGCGGACACTGGATGCACGTCTAACACCAACACAGCTGTCAAGGGCGCAGTTATCCGCTTTGCCATGGGATGACTGCTGTCATATTTCGCCATCTTGGTAAATGACTGTTGGATGGTCAATTGCTTAGTGAAAGACATAGAGGTCTTACGACTTCCCCTCTGGGATGATGTCCGACTGGTGGTGTGCTTTTCAGGCGCTTGGCTCCAACAGGAGCACCTAGGGATTTGGGTGTCCCTAGACTGCTAGCCACAGTTAGTGAAATAAATACTGGTTTATGATGGGTCTTCAGGTGACGTATAAGGGAGGATGTCCCTAGGTGGGCAAGATCCTTACCCCTGCTTATTTGAGCTTTACATAAGCTATATATGACAATATATTTTTTTCCGGATTCGGATCTGGTAAATCCGAGCCCGCACATCTCTAGTATATTTTAGATTTGACATATGTCAGGATGCGGTACTTGTGAGTTATCCGGACGCCCGATTTCAAAATCGGGTCGGATCGGGCACATCGCATCGCATCGCATGCGACCATCGGATGCGATGCGATGCGATGCGATGCGATGACCCGATTTTTCCATAGGAATCAATGTTAAAATGGACTGAGTCCATTTTAACATGGAATTCAATGGGAAAAAGGGGTCCTTTTCATACCCCTACTATCCAAGTGGGCATGGAGTTGGATATAAACCTGTGGCGAGCGTAGCGAGCCACCGAGCCCGAAGCGTGGCGAGCGTAGCGAGCCCCGCGAGGGGACACGGAATACCGTCCCCTCGCGGGGCTCGCTTCGCTCGCCACGCTTCGGGCTCGGTGGCTCGCTACGCTCGCCACAGGTTTATATCCAACTCCATGCCCACTTGGATAGTAGGGGTATGAAAAGGACCCCTTTTTCCATAGGAATCATTTTAACATTGATTCCTATGGAAAAATCGGGTCATCGCATCCGATGGTCGCATGCGATGCGATGCGATGCGATGCGATATCGCATCGCATCGTATCTGATTGTATGCCTTAACTTAAGGCATACAATCAAAAAATCGGGCGTCCGGATAACTCACAAGTACCCAGGATGCATCCAGGTCTGCAATGGTCAAATATGTATGGTTGTGGTCAAGTGTACATCATGGAGGCTACATATCATCGGAAAGGCAAGCAACTGTCCTGCATTCCCCTACAGCTGCTCGCACCACCTCACAGCCACCACAACAAAGTGGACGGTCTGAGGGGACCTTATGATGTAATTCACACTGAATTGCGTCATCATAACCAATATAGTACCGCCCCCTGTTATACAATGCCTGTTTTCTCAGCACAGCAATAGCAAGGGGTGGAGCCAAGATAATGCAATCATGCTGCCATGTTCCCCAAACAGCTCACCTTCCCTCCAGCAGGGGGCAAAAAGTAGGCACGTATTGTGTACTGTACATCAAATGTTGTGTCTCTAGTGCAAAATATGGCTATAAGGAGATTCAGGTCAGGGTGCATGCAACCAATATATCTGTTTTATTACTCAATGTCAAAAGCTCATAAAAACCAGCTCACAGTTGTGTACTATATTTAATGTTTATAAACTTTATATGCTTGATGTTGCATCTGACTAGGACATTGCTAAATCAGAAGTATAAGATTGGGTGCATTTTTTTACATTGCAGATTTTATGTATTTTGTATGGTTGATGGAATGATTGGGATTATTGAACAAGACAAATGATCTATTATTACTTAAATATCAATAGCAGTGAAATAAATAACTAGCAAAATTAAAGTTTGCTTGCGAATCAGACCCATAAATGTAAAAAGTACATTGAAATATGTTAGTATTTTTTCCTATCAGATATGAAATGAAACAAATAGTCAAATAAAAATGATACATTACTGTAAATGTTAGTTAGTATAATATAGTAGGACATAATTAATAAAGTTTTGCTCTTGAACAACAGAAATTATTATTATTATTATTATTATTATTATTATTATTATTATTATGGCAAATTCAGCTTTACAGTAGCGAAAATCGCCATTCAGATATTTTCATTATCCTTCACATGTGTGAACGCCATGCAGTAAAAGTGCTGGTGAATGGTGGTGTTGGGGAGGCGATGTGGCATTGGATGGGCGCAGTACAGACAATAGAGATGTGTCTGTGCCATTTTCAGGGCAGTTTGCAGCGAATATGCAGGCAGTGGGCTACCTTAGTTATGCAAGCACTTTTTATTATAAAGTGAATAAGGGCCAGATGTATCAAACTTCAAAATGTTATAAAGTGGAGAGTGATAAACAGCCAGTCAATCAGCTACTTCTTGTTATTTTTCAAACCCAGTCTGTGACATGGCAGGTAGGAGCTGATTGGCTGGCTGTTTATCACTCTCCATTTTATCACTTTTGAAGCTTGATGCATCTGGCTCCATGTGCTTCTATGCAAAAAGGTGCTATGAGTGCACTTATAGCACCTATTTTGCATGGAGCACTCCATCCCTTTATATTCAAAAAGTGCACTTTATTAATATACCCTGCCTTCCTCTCTGCCTATGTGAATCATCATCATATGAGCTCTTGATTCTTGAGCCAGGAGAATACAAGGAGAAAGATACTGCTACAAGCTGTCATTCATCAAATGTCCAGTACGGACATTCAATTCACATTTTGGATAGTCACAGTCATTTTTAAACACTGAAGGCACAGGAGTTTTACTGTTGATGAACATTTTGCAAAGTCCGATGGAAAATAGGTCAACTTGAGAACTTGTTGCAGTTTTATCGCATAGCATTTATTATATTTGATATGTATTGAATTTGAAAGAAGTTGTAGTGCTTTTTGTACTATTTTTATAATATATTGATTACTGCTACTGCCCAAAAGAGATGTGTTTTGCCTTTGGATCTGTATTTTTTTTTAAGTGAAATAGTGGCAGATTTATTAAGCTTGGAGAAGAGATAAACTGGAGATAAAGAGGAGAAGAGGTAAAAGGAGATAAAACACAGCCAATCAGCTGTTTTTTAAAAAGACTGTTGGGAGTTGATTGGCTGTGCTTTATCTTCTTTTACCTTTTCTCCACTTTATCTCCAGTTTATCTCTTCTCCAAGCTTAATAAATCTGCCCCTAAAAGTGCTAAAATCACATAACTTGTTCCCCCCCCCCCCCCTTACAGTATTATTAACCACTAAACATTTATTTCCACTCCCATCCCTTCAATGCGACCACCTCACAACTCACAAAATAGATTTAATTCAGTTTTGCCCAAATGCTGCAGTGAGCTACAAGGGGTCTGTACATGCACATGTCTATATACTGTATACACAAATACCCACACACAAAAGCACATCATGTACATACAAACACATACCATAGATACAGACATCATCGCACACACACAAACGCACACACACACACATAGCATACACACAATATGTACACATACATATATACATACATACAAACATCCTGCACATACATAACCTAAATACCCCCACACACAGCATACACACATTATGCACAGACACATACAGTATATGATAGACACCTACTCACATCATGTACACATGAATGCACACATACCATCCATTATTTACACACACACACACACACACACACACACACACACCATGCATGCATACATACATACATACATACATACATACATACATACATCATGTATACACCAACACACATATAGCATACATACATCATGTACACACACACATACAATACATACACACACACAATATGTAAACATAGCATACATCCTCCACCCTCAAACATCAGGACAACCACTGAGCCCCCCCAGCATAACACCATCCTGGCCTTGGTCAGATAATAGTACACTCATGGCAGCTGCTGGTCCCCTCTCCCGGCTTGCTCTCTCACATAGCCACAGACCACTGCCTGGGAGCAACTGTAGCAGGCTGCCTCTGTATACAGCGCCCCCTACCTCCAGCCAGCCCAACAGCCCCCTGTCACTCAGTGCAGCGAGACGCCGCTCCCAGCAACCAAACATTGTGCATGGGTCTGTGTTTTAAAAAGAAAGACATTGGTCAGCTGCAGCAATTGATCATCGGCAGGAATGGGTTTCTAGATACTCAGAAACCCCCACTGCATGCACGAGTGAACTGGCTGGCTACTAAGCAACAGACCAGTGGCACATGCATGGCAGTTTATAACATATCTATGAAACTGACACAAAATGGCAGAAAAGGAAATTGGTGCAGATGGAAGTCATCACTACTGTACACAGCAGCATGCAGTAGGTACAGTGACACTGCACAATGAGCACTGTCATAGTCACACATTGCTATGCACCATGTGACTACTGCAGTTAATCTATTCCCACTTCTCCCTCTGCTGCATCCCATTGGAAGCGCATCCTGTCACCATAGGATTCTAAACATACATTTTGGGGAAAATGTCTTGTCTGCATGGTCGCACCTTTCAATTGGTGTGTACCCAAGGACCCCAACACTGTATACCTAATGCCGTGTATTTACATAGAAGGCCAGAGACCGCTTCTGCTCGGTGGTATCACCCATGCACACCTGTCCTATATATTGGTTTTAATTAGGTTCTTGATATTGACTGCATGCAGACCAAGGTGAGACCTGCACAAATATACATTGGATTTTCAGATGGGGAGTGAATTTCTGGGTTGTCGGCCCCCCTGGACTGCTGTGGCTGTGTGGCCTCAGGAACAACACAGATTAACACTTATTTTCATATTCATCCCAATTGTGTGTTTTGTTTCAATGTAACTAATTTCCCACCTTCACTTCTCCCTATTTTACCTCTCACTACTTTATCTCTCATTTTGTTACCTCTCACTTTCTTACACCTGCTATTTTTAGCAGCCTCTCTCACTTACCTATCCTCACTTTTTTCACTATATATTTCCTCACTTTTGTTGCCCTGGGGTCTACTCGGCTGCTTTGTTTTGGGGTGCCCTAGATTTATACCCCCCCCCCCTCCAAAAAAAATGTTAGGAACTTGCCCGACTAATGAGGTCACCTGGACGCAGTGGGCAAGCCGTTACTTATGGCCATAACTATGCGAAGAACCTTGCTATAAATGCTAAATTTTTATTGCAATGTTTATTATTAATAAATTGGGTGTTTGAATTGTGCACCTGCAACCTTGACTGTATGCAGTACTACTGAAAGGTCTCCGCATGGTCGCACCCAGTGTTCCCTCTAAGCTGTGCGCGTGTGCGCGCGCACACAACTCTATATGGGTGCGCACAGACATTAAAACAGAGCGCACAAAGCAGCAGTGGTCCCTTTTTGCAGTTGTGGACTCCATTAATGTGTGTTTCACCCATTAACTACATTGTGTGCTGTGTTTTGAATGTTTAAATGTTTAATATAATTTTAAAGTAAAGTTAACACAAATGCTGAGCGTCATTTTCCAGTTATATATAAGTGACGCACAAAAATTTAAATTTCCTTCCAAAGTTGCACAGCCAAAATCTTTTGCTGCACACAGCCTTCGTAAAATTAGAGGGAACATTGGTCGCACCTCTCATTTGTTGTGCACCCCAGGACCCCGCATCTGTATATCTTATGTGTCAGCTCAGCAAGGACACTTAACCTGATTTTTAAATATAGATATGTTCACAGTAAACTCTGCATTAGTACCAAAACCATTGAGTAGGAACTATTGCTGTTATCTCTCATAGCAATGTTGTTGCTTACTATGGGAAATTTCAAACTCAAAATACACAAGGGGCCAGATGCACTAAGCTTCAAAAGTGATAAAATGGAGAGTAATAAACACCCATCCAATCAGCTCCTGCCTGCCATGTCACAGACTGTGTGGGAGATTGTCTAAACTAAAAATGCAGTAAAAACCCTGTTATCAGGTTTTTACCGCATTTTGGGATGCTCTAAGCATCCCCCGTCTGGTTATCGCGATGGGGGGCATTGCCAGAAAACTCTTGCGATGCCCCATAGAAGCCTAGGTGCTTCTACCGCGTCCCACCAACTCCCCGCACTGACCCACCATCGCCCCGCATCGACCCCCCGTCACCTGTGTCCGGGCAGCACAGTGCTGTGCTGCCCGGTCCTGTGACCTCCTCCTCCCTGCACTATGATCCTCCTCCGGGTGCAGGGAGAAACAGAGATTACGGCGCAGCAGCAGAGCTGGGTAAGGGAGGGAGGGAAGAGCCGCCGAGTCCAGATGGGACCTGCTGTCTCTCACCACAAAGTACAGCTCTTAATGTAAGAGCTGTCCTTTGCCATAATTATCGCATTTGTTAGAACAAATGCAATAATTATGTAGGCGGTGGGGGCAATGTCTTGCGGTAAGGGGGCGCGGATGTTAGAGCATCTGGTCATGAGTATATTTTGGGGTTTCTCCACAAAAAAAAAAAGATCCAAACAATTTATTTCCACACATTTTAAGTCACAAATGGAAAGTACTGTAGCTCCTAATTCAGGGACTGATTCATAAAGCTGCTCTGCACAAATGTAACAATTGAATAGCAACTGAAAACACAAAAAGGATTTAGACTTCTCATTAACTCGGAAATTGTACTACAGGTTGAGTATCCTGTATCCGGAGATCGGTTATCCGAATTATTCCAAAAACCGTGTTTTTTGAATAGTTTGAATCCCCCCCCCCCCTTTTATATACTTACCTAGTCCCCCGAAGTCCACGGCAGGCCTTCAGCTTCATCTCCGGCATCTCCAGGAGTGCATTGCGCGCCTGGGAACTCACGCAATGCAGTCCTGGGACCGCTGGAGACACCAGAGATGAACCTGAAGGCCTGCCATGGATGCCGGAGGACTCCATGGATGCCGAGGGACCATCGGGGACCCACCAAGGGACAGGTAAGTATGTAAAAAAAAAATCCCAAAAACTGAAAAAATCCCTTATTCGGAATGCTCGTGGTCCCGAGCATTTCAGATAAGGGATAATCAACCTGTATTATAGGGGACATTTATACCTACACAAAGAGTTTAAACACAATACTTACAATTTTCTATGTACAGTATAACAAGGAGCGGGTAACCTCCAGTAAATTCAGCCCACCCTGCACATTGACCCTCAGTGTGCGGAGATTTCCATTTGTGTCTGAATTTACAGGTTGTTCTTTTCTACAGGTGAAAACTGTGATTCTAGCACTGCCTAAAATGTACAAGGATATAGATTCTATATGAAATAGACACCCTATTACAGTACAAATAACAAATATATAAAAATGAAAAGCTTCCCCACTAAGTGTATTTAAACAAATTAGATCCCAGCTAGAGGCAGATTAATCAAGTCATGTGTTGCTGAAATTTCAGCGATTACAGAATCAATTTACAAATTGATCTAGAGTCGAACAAAAGTCACTGAATAATTCATATTATAGATTATTCTGGAGAATCAGGCTAATTACAGTGCATTGAATGTAAAGAAACCAATCAGTAAGGATCAACAAATGTCATGTGTCTATAGCCTCATAAAGCACTTGTGTAATTTATTCTTCCTGCATCATTCCAGGGGAGAATTTTTGTGAATATAACAAATGCCATATATCAATGGTCTGGCCTCTGAGTATTAATAAAAAATGTTTATATTTGCGCTCTCTGTACACCTGATACATTTACCTTTAAGGTCACTGTATTTTATACTGTAATATATCTTTATATGTATGTGATAATCAATTGGAGTCCAAAAGATTTATTTTTAATTTTTTTTCATTGTACTCAATGTCAACATCCTCACTTCTCTCTAATATAAAACTAAGTACATAATCCAAAAGCCATTATATCTAGGATTATCCATATCCATTTAAAGCAGGCAATCTGAATTACTAGAACCAATAGGTATACTGTACAGTATCTTAGACAGTGTCACTGCTGGTAGCTATTCATGACCTACAACCTTTCATTGCTTTATAAATGGTTGGATATTTTTACAAAGCAGTAGCAATAATATGGTGAGAATCAGTTGAGAAATAAGTGCACGAAGGGTCAGTTGTAGTCTTCAGACAAAAAATCTCAGAACTGTGTCCCGGTTCTAAAATTTAAAGAGACAATAGTTTATTTTGACAGAAACATTCAAGACCTTAAACTCCAATGTGAATTGAGTCCTGTAGGCATTATGTTACTATTGTGGGGCTATTGGCTTCTGTAATACTGTATCTAATTTTATTCCATTTTATAAGCTAAATCTTGAGATTTGGGATATGGGGATGAGGTTGCTACAGTATATATAAAAAAGCATATTTAAAACAGAACCATACATATCATCTGGTTGACTGGACATTAGACTAGTTGCTAAGGTTAGTTTTCTATGCATCACTTTAACTGATAACGCCTTTAATTTTTGTGTCTTCTGCTAGATGCACAAATGGTAAAAATGCAGTCAAACTTCTGATATTGCTGTTCTTAGAGGTTTAGCCACATTTCTCATATGCATCAAGCTATAGACCCTGTAGGCAATGGCATTACCTGTCAAAAGCTTATAGGCTTCATTTCGCAATGTGCACTGAGAGGGATCCAACTAGAGCCCTCTCAGTGTCCCATGCAGCACACATATTCCAGCACATGCACAGAAATGGTGTAACAATAAACTCAGAGTCCCCAAAAAAGTGTTCCATCCTCATGGTACATGCTTGTTGGTACAGGGGTTCTGTTCAGTGTCAGGAGATTTTTTCCCCTCCTCTGGCCACTGCCGCACCTGTAGCTCCTGCTCCCATTAAAAATAGCCCTTCCAGAATGGCTAATGACTACCAAATCCTCTATCATCCTCAACACCTGTCTTCAGTGAGGCAGTGGCCATTTTGGGAGGGCCATTTTACATGGGGGCAGGCACAATTGGACCACAAATAAGTAAATCTGCCAGTTCCAGCAGTGGTGCAGTAATATCCCCCACCAGAAAGGGGGTTTAACTCTCCCACAATGGCAGGCAAAACACATCTCATCAGTATTGCTTAATAAGAGGTGAAGCAGCAAGAGCTACAGTATAGCTATATATTTACTCCATAGTGCCACAGTACTCACTGAAAAGTATACTTTTGTTATAAACTATGAGTTTAGGTTAAAAATAAATGTAGAAATGTATTGAGATTTGTTTATTACATTATTTTTGCCAGTCAGAAGACTTGTATGCGGTGACTTATTGACAGGAGTAGCAAAGTTAGCCTAGGCCCAGGACCAACTGTGCTCTCTACAAGCATTTGTACTAAAGAAGACATGGAGGACAAGGAGGTCAGAAATGGGGGAAGGCAAAAAACAGCAAAGAAACAAGAAATGGTAGGGAACAATCCGGAGGTAAAACAAAGGTGATGAAGGGCAGACATAAAATGTAACAATACAATTATAAAATATAAAAATATGACATGGATCACAGCACCGACCCTATTAAAACACAGGTCAGGTAGCCTGCTGCCCCTACAATGCATAGGCTGTAAGGCTAAGGTTTTGATGTGTAGCAACCTTGAAAGTGAATACCTGGTAGGAGGTGTGTTGTTTATGGGACTTATGTGTTAAGGAAAAAATTATTAATGATGAAAGGAAGTCAGCGAGGCTTGAGATTGCATTTTCCACTTGAGCCCAGACACTTAGCTGCGCAACCGGGACTTAAAAGAAGTTCAGCATACACAATAAATGCCAGAAAAAAACTGTTTTCAGATATACTGTATTTATAAATGTCTTATGAGTATGTTAGCTTCTTTATATTAAGTTTAGAAAGGTGTCTTATAAAATGAGTGTAATTTTAAAGTGTTATTTGAAAAAAACTAAGACTTTATTGCTTCCTATTTAAATACAGGGATGAAAATACATTTTTCTTTTCAAATAGTTTTCGCTAGATTGAAATATCACTGTGGACATCATTTCCAATTTGGTGTTATATAGGATTTTTACACTCTAAACCGGTATTTAAACCAGTATTTAATGTTAGCATGTACTATGTAGGATGAGATGGGTAGACCAAATATAATCTAGATTGACAAAATCTGACAATATTGGCAAGACATGAAATAGCAGGATTGACAAGTAAAATATACATCCATACAACCCAATCAAACAGCAAATTGCATGGCAGAAAGCCGCCTTCTACAGGAAAGACAAAAAAAAAGCTTGATGGATTGAGCAAAATACTAACTATTGGGCATAAACTAAGAACTATGCTATCTAATGTTAGGACACTTGTGCAAGAGGAAAGAGGTGAACATGCAAAAGAATTGTTAACTGAACTGCAAAACTATTTTCTCAATATATTAAGTAGAAATAACTAGGAATAATGTAGGTATGGCACATCCCAATTTTCATTTATACTACCTGGTCGATTGGCACATCCTAGGGATGGTGGAAAAATACCAAAAGATCTACTTGAACAAGGAGGCCTTTATTATACTTATATTGCTTGCCATTGGCTCAGTTTATGGGCAGTCTCCATTACTGATTAGGGCTAGGAAGGTGTGGTGCTCCACAAAATCTCTATTTACTCAGTATTTGACTCTGTCTCCCCTCTCTGGAACAATTCTCTATTTTGAAAAACTGATTCATTCAACTACAGCATGCACTAGGTAAGCAATTTGCAGGTGCTGCTACACAAATTTATATCTCTCATTTTAGATTGTTCCTCCATTCTCTGAGGGCCTGTAAATTTGATGCTCATGATTGGAGAATCGAATGACCATTTGTTAAGCCTCTGTGATAAATGGGAATCTAATCTGGGTATATTGAGGGATGAGAATTGGTCTATTGTTTTGGTTCACACAATAAAGCCACATCATCAGCAAGATCCAACAAATTCAGAAATGTATCCTCCATAGAGTTAACTGGACTCTGATTATGCTATCTATACTAGGTAAGGGAGTAGTTGAGCATGCAACTTTCTACATTAAACTTAATCGTAATTACAAAACAAAGTACCGATGTTGCACAACCTGTTTTGGTTGAATAAAATGATATGCAGCATGCCTATATTCTGTGTGTGACAGCAACTCTATCTACATAACAAATGGAACATTGGAGGATAGGAGGATTCTATTATTTGTATAATCCTGCTATAAAATGTATGTCTGTTTGGAAAGGTTTGCATACTGTAGCTAGACATTGGATGGCTTCTGTCATGCCCTCTTTGTCAGAATGGGTGGCTCTGGTAAAGTCAAGTATCAGAGGTTTTCATATAATACCAGAAATTGTTTCCTGGAATATGAAAAGGTGGCATGCTTTGGGATTGAATAAATCTGCAGGACTTTGATTTCTAGAGGTGAAGATTGGACACATATGATCCTGATTTAAGTACATGCAAAACAAATTGAACTATATATGCATTGTTACTATCACCATGCTTAGGAAATACTCCTATTCTAATATTTGTTTTGTACTAATCATCATATGCAGCAACAGCACTTGAACTAAAACTTTACCAAGTGCAAAAGATACACTTGCAAAAGCCATATTATGCGTATGTCCATCTCTACATAGCACCTAATTTTAGTAATACACCCTTAATGAATGTTGCTGACAGATGTGCTCTCATACATAACGGTTGCAGTTGTAACAAACAGCCCTACTCAGCCTGCCCTGACCTGTAAGACTCTGCAATTGTCAGGTATCTTTCTTGCCAAAAATGCATCTTATAAATGTGCCAGGAAACTGTGCTGATTAATTTGATATACAGTATGCCACTACTCTTGTACAGTGTATATGAGTGTGACTCAATCTCTGAATCTGTATACAAAGTGCTATAATGTAGCAGCTTCTGCTTTTTTAAGTTCTGTTTTCTCAGTTTACAGACTCAGTCAAACACAGACATGCAATTGTTGCATATTAAATGAATCTTCTGGAGTGTACTGGTGCATCTTAGTTGCATCGCATAGTAGAGTTGTACGGTACCTGGATGCTCACTCACGCCAGGTACTAGCGCTGAGTGGTGTATTAAGGCTAGAGCACATATTTATATGTGATAACACCCCATTACAGCCAAGTTACTCCCTATCAGTTGTAGGTTTAGATAAAACTGGTATGCATACCATTCTGCATGCCAAGGGTGTAACTCCCAGAGGCAATGGAGGCTCCAGTTTCCAAGCCCTGAAGGTGCACCTGCATTTAAAGCAGCACCATGCCACAAATATAGTTAATTGGTTCTGTACCAGGAGCACTTTTATCATCTGCAATAGCCTGTGCTGCAGCAAGTAATGCTGCTGGACTCTGAGATGATACGCACACATGAATGTTAATGCACGCCATATTTGGGGTGAGTGGGGGGGGGGGGGCGCCAAACTCCAACTTGTCTCTGGGCAACTGAGATGAAATTACGCCCCTGCGGCATGTCATGTACAACGCTTGGTGACAATTCCAGAACATGTGCAGTGCAGAAACACACAAGATAGACTCCTCCAAAATTAATTAAAATAACAATTTAGTTCTGGACATTCCACCCTAATTTGATGCATATTAAATATTTACTCTCAACCTTAACTTCAATTGCCAATGACATTTGTTTAAAAAGTAAACATAAAAGTATTGGTGGAGTTGTGCAGATGTACTTTATTTTTATATCACTTATTAATATTTAATTATATATCCAGAACATATTTTGTGGTGCATTACAATTGGGAATGAAACAGTAATAAAATATTAACAATACAAGAGTGGGTAATAACAGACAAAACACTAAAAATGCCCTGCTTGCAAGCTTATTATTAATACATAGACTAACTACATGTATTACTACTATGGGGTGATAGTTTAAAATGTTTTGGTAAAATCAATAGATTCCAATCTTATCTACCGGAAAAAAAAAATATATATATACACACATATATATATATATATATATATATATATATATATATATATATATATATATATATATACATTACTATCTGATGTAGATGAACCCCTTTGAGAAATTGCTAATTGAACAGAAACTCAGGTATATTAATATCTTTATTACTTTATCATTTTTTTAAACTTTCCATCTTGCAAAGAAATTGCAAAACAATTATAGTAAAAACAATAACAGATAATTAATTTTACTTCATCTGCAGTGCTCTTCTAATGCATGAATACAGTATGTACAGTATGTAATATGTACATTTGCTTATTATTGTATTGCTAATGTTTGCTATTACATTTTTAGATTATTTTCTGCTAGTACTACACAATAGCCTTTTCATTTGCAGGAAGATGTCTTTTTTATTAACACGATTCCTTAGAATGCATTTTTGATTCCATTATCATCCTGCTCCAGTTTAACCTTCAGCCTTAGTAGATTTTTTTTTTTTTACCAAACAATGTTGTTGGCTGTCATCAAAGCTGTTATTAGTATAATAATTGACACAACTGAAGAACATTGGCCTCAAAGCAATTGGAACTGAAATACTGTACAATATTTTCTTGGAAAATGTATGATACCATTGAGTTATTTTCAACTACATTGGATTTTATTTTTTATATGCATATACAATTATTGTAATAAAATCTAATCCAATATATAAAGTATTCAATATGTACAATATATCTTTGTAGTGAGTAATATGGATGTCCCAGATGTAAAAAAGCTTTAAACAATCATTAACGTAGTTAGGGTTACCACCTAGTCCCTTTAATTCCGGACACATGTTAATTACACAGGTTCTGTGGCAGTGTAAAATCAGGTGAAGTGGAGTCTTGAAGTCAGCCAGCCACAGAACCTGTGTAATTAATATGTGTCCAGAATTAAAGGGACTAGGTGGTAACCCTAAACGTAGTGTATATTAGGAGATAAAAATTCCAGAAGAAAACGTTCCAGAAGAAGTATAAAAAAAAACAAATTTGCACAGAATAGATAAATAGAGTATGGGGTAAATTTACTCAAATGGAAGTTCTATTGAAGAAGGGATGTTGAAGAAGGGATGTTGCCCATAGCAACCAGTCACATTCTAGCTATTATAATCTGGAATGTTCTTAATAAATAAGAAGTAGAATTTGATTAGTTGCTATGGGCCACATCTCATCTTCAATAGAACCGTAAACCAACAACAGGAACTCAAACCAGTACTGTGCAAAACAAATAATAATAATTGAAGAGAAGTTGAAAACTAAATAAATTAAAGGTATGTTTGTGGAAATGCAGCTCATGCAGATCTGTAAAAACATACATTTTGATGTGTATACACCTCCATAATCAAATCACTCCAAACAGTCATCCTTGATTGTATTTCCAAACTACAAAGGCATGCCATGGCAGGCTAACGCATTCATTGCAGCACATCATATAGGACATGGCTCAACCACTGATAAAATCTATAGCAGTAGTTGGAGGGTTTGTTGTAGTGTATGTATGCACATGTGCAGAAATGCAGCTGCGCATATGCATACGCCAGACATTGGACACCTTGTGAACGAAGCGGTCTGAGCGAACGGACCAGAATAAGGGCCTAGGTGTGTTTTGTTGTAGTTAAAATCTAAATAATAAACATTTGATTTTGATACTGGCTTTGTTAGAATTTTTTTACAACACATTTACTAGCATGGAGATTGTGACACAATTGTTAACAAAATTATACTATATTTTAAAAACTTAATTTTCCATTAATAATATCCAATAATTTTATGCAGAAAAATGTTTTTATCCGATACTGTTTATGTATTCATATTTTTTACACATGGAGGCTATTTGAACACAATATTGACATTATAATTAGTACTGTATTTATTATTATTTAAATGAACATTTATTATTCACACAATTATCTGTTATTCATGCAGTACTGTAGTTACACAAATGCAGTTGCACGTTAGTAATTTTTAGTTATCATCGTATCAGTAGTTCTACCTATCAATATACTGTACAGTCAGATTGTTAAAGATGCACAAAAGTACTGTAAGACTGGAGATTACCTTCCAGCAGCTGCCGGTGGTGATGTGTAACCAATGTAAGCATTGTGGACAACACTATGTACTATTGTGTGTCCAGGTACAGAAATGCACAGTAATCTAATGTTTTGCAGACTTTTATTGGTCTGAAATATTAACCAATGACCATTATAATAGCTATGTAATTGATACACTGATGTGAATGTTCCAATATTCTGTAGAGCACTGCGGAATATGTATGCGCTATATAAGAAACTGTTAATAAATAAATAATACACCATGCTTGTGAATACACAAAATCACACCAGTGATTTCACACCAGTACTAAAGTTAATGTGCTAGTTAGGGCAGTGTAGAGTTGAAAATATCTTTAATTAATAATAATAATTCAAGTATTTCTCAAACAATAACTGTAGAAATTAACTGTTATTTTGCTATACTGTGATTTTTGATACCCACAGAAGGATATAAGTGGCATAGTAAGGCAATGAAAAGTGACTGAATGTAAAGCAAGATGTTTCTTAATAGTTATTAAATAGAAAAGCTGCCAATCTTATAGCTTGTAAGCTTGCGAGCAGGGCCCTCCTACCTCCATGTCGGTTTGTATACACCCAGTTTGTTTAATCACTGTTGTGTTTGCGGTGGTTCCGGGGATTACACATGTGACTGCAAACCTACACTGTCCCTATAATACCTTTCCTCCGTTTGTCAGTTCAGTGTGCTTATTCGTCTCCCAGTCCTCCGTACGGCTCGCTGTACCAGAAGTTCGGGGTAGCGGGTTTCAGGCTCACGCTCCCGGCAACCAACGCGTTTTAAGCGGGTCACTCTTTGCCACTCTTGATAGCGCCACACTGAACCTGACAAATGGAGGAAAGGTATTGTAGGGACAGTGTAGGTTTGCAGTCACATGCGTGATCCCTGGAACCACCGCAAACACCAATATAACTTACTCCTAAAAGTAGCTGTAAACATTTTAACCACTAATCCCCTTTCTTTACAGGCAAGCACATTGTTTAATTTCATTTTATTTTACATGTCCTTATATCCATATCTTTTATTAATACAATTAATTAATTAAAAATCAAAAATTAATGTTATAGGCTGTGTTTGAAAAATGACAAGTAGGATCTAAATGATTGGTGGTAGTGTTCCATCCACAAACTAGGGTGGGCAGGGCGCCGCTGCACGGGGGCAGCGTGAGGGGGTCGGACCGGGCTCACGGACATCACTGTTTTGGGCGGTCCTGGCAGGCCCGGCTGGTGGCATCACGCAAAGGGGTGGGCCCGGCCGTCGGCATCACTGAAGGGGGCGGACCCGGCCACCCGGAAGGCTGTACACTGCCGGGGAAGTGACGGGCATCGCTATGTACAGCGGCACCGGGCTTGCCCAGTCACAAGAGAGGGGACAGAGGCAGGCTGTTTTAGCGGGGGGCTGCCAGAAGGGCAGGGCACATTTTGCCCTTTAAAAATTGGGCAGGGTGCAGCGCCCTGCTAAAACAGCCTAGCGGAACACTAGGTAATTTATCACTCGCTATTTAATCATTTTTCAAGGCTTAGTACATCAAAAAAAGACATGTCGTCCTATTGCTTGTGTTGACCTTTTGTCAATGTCAAACTAGTGCATGTTGATCTTTGAATCATGTTGACCTTTTGTCTGCCGACCAATAATGGTCGACCGTTGGATGTCGACCAAATTACTGTCGAACTAACAATCAGAACCAAAAACATATGATGGTTTGCATTATTATTTTTAACATTTTGTTCAGCATGCCTTGAGTGAAAAAAGGATGAAAATCCCTGCTCTAGAACTTACTGTACTTTAGTTTTTCTTTTTCATTAAGCTAATTGATCACTTAGGATACCTTATAACTACAGTCTACAATGGAACAATTTTTTGAAAACAGATTGCTGATTTTTATTGGTTTTGGGTGCTATTGCACAAAACATACTACATGGGTTAGATTTTTCTGCAAACTCAAATTTACTTTTCAGTATTTCCAGAAATACTGCATTAAGCTTTAAATAAAACATGCATTTTTATTGCTTTGAGAACATTTTTATGCTATAATTTCCTAGATTTTGAAGGAGAATTCTAAGTACACAGAGAGGATACTGGGACACAGAGAAGTGCTGCAAGCTGAAGGAGCTTTGAGGGAAAAAGGAAAAGGTACAGTAGTTTAAAGAATTGTAAACCTGCATAAAAACATGTTTACTGTTTTTTAACAATCCCGGCATTGATTTCTATCAACAATTTTGTGCATAAAACTCTTTTTAAAGTGTTTTTTGTTTACAAATAAATGTTTCAACCAAAATATCTGTACATTATTATTATGCCATTTCACCATATTTAACCAATCATTTTGTAAAAGAAAAACATCCCATGACAGAGAAATTTGATGGTCATATATGAAATCAGTATGGAAAAAACAGTAAGAATCAGTCACCAATTTGCAGACAATTTTCAATGACCAGATATTTGTATGCTTGATAATGCTAGAATTACTGAAGTGGTTGTTTGTGTTACAGAGACTGTGCAATTATATTAATTTGGTGGGTCAATTTAAGAATTTTTCAATGAGATGTCAACTTAACTAACTTTCTTTTAAAGAAAGATTAACTTAATGTCTATTTCCAACCTTGAATTAATTCATGTTTATTTATTTAATTAATATATTGGGAAATAAATATTCCCACACTTGGTTTTCCCATTGCCCACATGCCAGTTGCATGCAATATCAATGTCATATATATAGTTGGTAAACAAAATAAAAGTATTTTTTGTCACTTGTGCTATCACTGGAACTGCAAATCTTTTGGTATATAGTAAATAAAAGCATGTAATTTTGTTCATATTTTGGTTAAAACATGTTATTGTTCAAACAATGGTATGACACATTGGCTGGAAAGTTGATTTAATTTAAATGAAATGAGAGGTACTACAGGGAAAGAAATTTTGACTTGGATGTGACAATTACCGTTTTCAGCTGACACAATTTTATTCTTCTTCTTTGGATAATTATGTGCAAATTTGTTTATGGAGGTTGCTACTGTGACCAGTCTTGCATGGTATTGTGTGCTGGATGAATCATTCAAGCATACCAAAAAACGAAGGTATTTTGTGGTGCCTGTTAGGTACACCTAATAGATTATCTCCATAATAATATGTGCAATACTTTTAATTATAATCCGCTAGAAAATATTCAGACAAGAACCTAAATGTGGCCTATGTGGGCTATCAAATCACACAGATGCAAATCTGAAGTGTTATTTGGTGCGCATGAGGAGAGCTTCTTAATTTGTTCCAATACAGTATTTACTTTTTTGTGTAAACAGATGTTGTAAGACTTGAAATCTCATTTATACCAAGCCAGGCAGTGGTGACGGTTAGAAGCTAACATTCGGTGTCAGGAAATGACACCAATTTATATTTTCTGAATTTTCTCATTAAAATATACATAGCTGTATAACAAAATGTGTATAAGACATGAACACATGTAGCTTGAAAGCCGATCCTATGGGAAATTTCTGTTATACCGGCACTGGCTTCGCTAGAAAGTAAATCCATCTGAAGGTTACTGACGTTCTCAATCTGCACAGACACAATTACAATATCTGTTAGGCAACTCTGATTCCGTCATGTTCTTTGGTTTGTTATTTTAGCTTCTGATGTTTCCTGCTATTAATAGGAACCCTATGAATCTTGACAGCACAGTTTTTTTCAACAACCTTCTGCCATGCACCACTGCCTCTACAAAAAAGCCATGACATGTTTGTTATAAATTACTTCAGTCTGCTCTTCCAGCGTATTTCAGTAGTATTATCTTCTAGAAGCATTCAGAAGGATAACAGTTATGGAAACATTGAGGCACTGACTAAGAACACATTTAAGTAAAAATTTTAAATAAACTATAGCCACAAATCAGCAATTAGCGTTTATCAATCTAGAATAGGGAGCAGCACGGATGGTGTAATGGTTAGCATTACTGCCTCACAGTGCTGAGGCCATGGGTTTAATTCCCACCATGTCTCTAACTGTGCGGAGTTTGTATATACTCCCCGTGTTTGCGTGAGTTTACTCCGGGTACTCCGGTATCCTCCCACAATCCAAAAATATACTTGTAGGTCAATTGGGTTTCATCAAAAATTAACCCTAGAATGTCTGTGTGTGTGTGTGTGTGTACATGTGGTAGGGAATATAGATTGCAAGCTCCACTGGGGCAGGGGCTGATGTGAATGAGCAACTGTACTCTGTAAAGCACTGCGGAATATGTATGCACTATATAAGAAACTGTTAATAAATAAAATAAAGAAATAATAGGTTACACTATTGCAAACAAATGCTGTAATGCAAATGTGCCATGAAGTCTAATGCTTGTCTGCATTCAACCAATCGTGCTTAACTATGGTCCATTACAGTATACTTTGTTCTAAGCTGATCATCTTTATAATGATAGTTTTTAATGAACGGCTTTTAAATAGTGTCTTACTGAGCGACTCACGTTTAGGGTAGAGTAAGTTGAAATTGAAATTTTTGTTTGTTTGTTTTTATTCTTATATCTGTGGATACATAATGCAGTGGTTCAGAATGATTTTCCAATTGGGTACCCACAGGCATCCCAGTTACATTATTTGTAGCCCCAACATATATAATTACTGTTAGACAAAATGTTTAGACACCACAATATAATAAAGCAATAAATGTGCTACAAACAAGAAAAGCACAAGATTATAATGGCAATAAAGAAAAAATACACAAGGTGACTTTAGGAGCTCCTGTTATTGAATGATCAACTCTGCAAGTTTCTTCAAATCACAATTCGGCAACCAAAGTCACTGCTTTGACTTTATGGTCATGTCCTATTTTCATACAATAGTTTCAATAAAGGGGTAGATATAAATATCTTCTCAATATCTAAATATCCTGATTAACAGCTCTTTCTTTGATAAGACAATACTGACCTAAATTGTAGGTGGAGCTTGCAATCTATATTCCCTACCACATATATATGCACACACATTCATTCTAGGGTTACGTTTGTGGGAGCCAATTAATCTACCAGTATATTTTTGGATTGTGGGATGAAACCAGAAGACCTGGAGGAAACTCATGCAAGCACTGGAAGAATATACAAACTAATCGAACCCATGACCTCAGCGCTGTGAGGCAGTAATGCTAACCATTACACCATCCATGCAGCCCACACTGCTCCTTAGGAGACAAGGAAATGGTGAGGGGAATAAAAGAAAAAAGTGGTTGATTTATTACAGGGCTCTGTGAATTAGTGTTAGTATTCCAATGTGGTTTTGGGGATATATTCACATACTCAATAGAAAGCTTTGCTCTGGGCTATATCTGTTATGATCTGAGGCTCTGTATACTGTATCACTAATTTAGTTGCTCTGTGGACACTTCCCTAGGGTCAGTTGTGTTTATACTTTTTTTGGTTTGTTTAATACTTTTTATGGAAATATTTTCCAACATTAGTAGGTTAGCTTACAATGTATAAAATAGCAACATATAGTGGTATACATCAATTTTCACTATAACAACAGTATGTCTTACATCGTAGTATCCCGATTTTAGTTAAGGTATATTAAACTATAACAATTCGGAGTTGTAACCCACAGTGTGATTCGGAAAGTTGTATGTTGCAATGCTATACCCTAAACATTATAGTTGGGCTAACACTTACCTAGACTATATTGAAACAAATCAAACTAAGTATCTAGACAAAAAACACAGATTAAAGACAGAGTTTGGGGAATGGTAGGGAATAAGGAAAAGAGAGGGGGGAGCTACAATGGTGTGAAAAGTTATACCTATTTTTATATTTTTCATCAAATTGAAACATATATATACAAGGTATTATTTTTATATACACAAAGTTTTCCTATAGAAAATATTTTTTTTTTTTCATTTTACAAATCCTTTGTAAAGGTCGGTAATGAATATCATATAGTTGTGTTTATACTTAATGGTAGTACTGTTCCTTATATTTTTTTAGCTTGGTGTCTTGATGAAGATATACTGTAGCTTGGATCGGAATGTAGCAGCTGTCACAGGTTTCAGGTAAATGAGCTTATCTAGGGTGCATGAGAAAACTATGGTCACAGTAACAGAGGTTAATTAAAAATTAACCCAAATAGCTTTTTCATGCACCCTAGATAAGCTCATTTACCTGAAACCTGTGACAGCTGCCCCTTTAATACTAATTCAGGTGCTGTGTTTGGGATTGTCTCACCTTTAAAAGCCATAAGGTACTTGGCAGGTGAGCTCTAAACAAAAAAAAACACATGTTCATTTTAGCTATGATGTGTCAGTAGATGCCAGGTTCTTGAGAGACCAGATGCTAGTGGACTTGCAGTGAAATGGGGTCCCTTGGCAATGGGCTGCAAGCATAAATGCATTGATCAATTCATGAACTAAAACCCCATTATTTATTTAATTGATTATTTTATGTTAAGGTGAGTTTGTTTATTATAGTGAGTGCTGGGCCCCCTGTATTTGTATTTACTAGAGTTTGTGGTCACAGGTCAGTGCACCCCAACCTGGGAAGTGTGGGTGCTGTTTGCACCCCATTAGGAATGGCAAGTGCGGTGGTACATCTGTATCTCTATATGTGTGGGTTAATTTTTAATTAACCTCTGTAAAGCTGTGTACACACGGGGGGAGATATATTGCTCAGCAATACATTGCTTAGCAATATATTGCTCAGTGTCTCCGTCATCCAGAAATGATCACTGATGAAGAGGAACCTCTGCCGGGGGAGACGCAGAGGTAATCAGCTGGTCGCAGGAGCAAGCTCCTGCGACCAGCGATTAGAATGGGGCTGAAAACAGGAGCGAGCACCCGTTGATTTATTGCCGGGGCACACTCCCATCACTGGCAATATGGTCGCCAGCGACCATATTTCCAGCGATTTCAGCCCCTATCGCTCCCGTGTGTACACAGCTTAACTGTGATCATAGCTTTCTCATGCACCCTAGATAAGCTCATTTACCTGAAACCTGTGACGGCTGCCCATTTAAAACTAATTCAGGTGCTGTGTTAGGTGATTGCCTCATATTTAAAAGCCAAGGTAGTTGGCAGGTGAACTCTAAACCAAGAAAAAAACACATGTTCATTTTAGCTATGATGTGTCAGTAGTTGCCAGGTTCTTTAGAGACCAATTGTTAGTGTAGGGTCCCTTGGCGATGGGCTGCAAGCTTAAATGCATTTATCAATTCATAAACTAAAACCCCATTATTTATTTAATTGATTATGTTATGTTATGGTGAGTTTGTTTATTGTAGTGAGTGCTGGGCTCCCTGTATTTGTGTATATATAATATATATATATATATATATATATATATATATATATATATATATATATATATATATACTTATTAGACCTGATGCTAAGTAAGGGTTGGGTGCACTCCAAAATTGGTGCAGATGGTGACCTTACACCTAGTGCTGGCCCATCCAAAAACAGTCATTGCTTTGGATCTACTGTACTTAGACAAAGTTGGGCTACACCTTGAAAAAAATGTCCTTAAATGTACTTTCTTAACAAATAACCCTTATCAGCTTTAGCTACAGTAACTGATTTTGCAATTAGAGATGCATACTATCCTAAATATATATAAACACTGTGTGTCACTAATACAAAATATGCTTCACTATCACTCCCCCAGGAGTAGTTACTTGTGTTATTTACAAAATTATTTTAAATTTACTTTGCCTTGTTTGCATGAGTAAGCAGTAGCAATAAAACAATGATTTGTCATGATAAAATTATACAGGGTGAATTACACTTGAGCATCACCAAGAACAATTATGTTGTCCTCTTCTTTTACATTGTAAGAGGACATTACACAGCCTGATTAATCGTGAGATCAAAGTAAGAAGCTGACTTACAGTAATGAACCACATAAAAATGAAAGTATCTGTATAAGATCTGTGTAGCTTAATGGTTTTTATGAACAAAATATAGTATCAAATGTGCTGATGTTTTCCTATCATCATACCATAAATGATACCAATAATGTTTCCCTTTAGATGAACTCTTGCTTTAGGTGTTATTTTAACAAGTGTTCTTGTTATTTTTATGTAAACCCTAAATAGTGGATATTAAAAATAGGCCCATTCATTAGTTTAAGAGGCTTATGTTTACAGTAATTTTTATGTGCTTTCTAATTAAGTTTGCAGTGCACCCATGTAGAAAAAGGCATTTAACATCTTAACATTCTTTAATTTTTTTTTCCAAACTATATGAAAATTAGTCTATCATCTAGTTGTACAGGGATGCCTAATATATTTGATTCAAAGCTCGTGGATAGATAATTGCGCATTTCAGTCCACCACCCCCAGGCATATCGAGCGGAGATGCTGGTAAAAACAATTGAATACCACCCATTATTTTCTAATTAACTCTTCCTCTGTATTAGCTGTGATATAGTTAAACAGTGTCATCACACCAACTAGAGAATCATTTTGAAAGATGTGCCAGAATATAATTAAACTACCGGAACTAGAGATTTCAATTGTTTTTGCTTTACCTTTAGTGATCTCCCTGCCCCTTAGAAGAAGCAGTGTCTACTAAAAATGATGATCAATTGTTCTGTCTTTTTTCAGCAGTAGGAATTATACTAAAGCACATGGGTGTATCTAGATGTAAAAGCACCCCAATGCAAAGTAAGGGACTGGCATCCCCATCATTTTTCATAAATACACAAGCATGCCCATGTTGTAAAAGGCATATAGTCTTTTGGGAAAGGGATTAGGTCACACAAAATAGTCAGCACCCACCCTTTTCTGCAATAGCAAGTTAAACTTTTATCACGTGAGAAGCAGTGGCAAGTACACACACAGTGGTATTCCCTATTACCAATATGTCACACAGTACTCAATCTTATTCAAATTACACCACGCAGTACTGCCCAATTTGCATTATCCCTTACAGTAGAGCCCATTCATGATATGCCACAGAGTAGTAACCCTTATAATATGTTATGTCAGGCAGTAGGTATGTACCTCGTATTATGTTATGTCACATAGTATTAGTACCCTATTATAGTACATTATACCATACAGTAATAATGCCCTTTATAACATATTATGTCAGGTATAGTAGCCAACTTGCCTACTTTTCTAAATCCCCATGAGGATCTCAATAAGTGACACTCCTTAACTCCTGGAACATTGGGTAAATCTCTGCCAGATCTTCCAGCCCACAGCCAATACACCTCCTAGAACTAGTCATGGTACAATGGGGCCCATGCTTTGTGAGGCCAAAGAGGCTAGAAAGAGAAGTGTGATAGTGTGAATTGGCTCACACTATCACACCACCACCCCTTTATCACAATTCTCTTATCAGCATTGTGATGATGTGTCATGCTGTCACACTTCTGTTTCTGACACAATTTGGCCTCAAATTCTCCCACCAAGCCCCCTGATATGCCCCCTTATTCTGCACCAGGCCACCACTGTGCTGAACTGAATGCTCCCCCCTGGAGTAGTAGTGCCCCTTTAGAGTTAAAAATGATTAACAATCTTCTTAAGAGCACTGTCAAGTTAAAACTGCCCTCAACAGAAGGACTACTATTCATACTCTCAAAAGCCTGCAGAAATCAGCCAATAAGAGTCCCTTACCTCTGTACTCACAGAAATCAGTCCCCTTCAGGTTGCCTATAGATTGCCTTCATAATTTGAAGTCTTTCCTATTGAATAATAGTTCCCATTCTAGATCCTCATTAAATTGTGGAGCCTGTACCAGTGGAATTTGGTCTCCAATCTGCTTCATGTCATCCACTGACTTGTGGATCTCATCTTCCCAGACTTGTTTCTCCTCCAATAGAAAAGCTCTGACCAGTGCAGCCAGCAGCCTGCATATTCTCCCCAGTGTGTTTCCTTTCTGGAGGCCACAGATGAGATCCTGTTCTGAAATGCCAGTGGGCGCTCAAGTACAGAACCATGCTTCACTTTGCATGGGTGGCAAACGGCAGCCAAATACACTGGCAATGGTGGGCTGTGGGAGGACATGGTCCCACTTCTATATGTGGCAGTAGCGTCTGGCAGGCAGTAGAAATGAACTGGGCCCTTCACTTTCTGTAAGAGTTTTCAGGACCTGTACTGGCAGTACAACCTTTGTTGGTGGCTCCAACTACACCTCACAGCAGTGTCCATTACTAATATTATACCACATATTAATAATCCTTAATTACATTAAACCACATACTGCTCCACATTTATTGTGATTATAGTTATAATATCCTTTCATAAATATTATCATATTTAGTAAAATAAGAAATTTGCTTCCAAATAAAAAGAACATATAATACAAATCAATCTGTATTAGCCAGATTTACTGCACATAAAAAATAGATTGCAGAAGCGTAGCATCTATTTGTGCTGTAAATTTAAACATTTATTTGTTACATTTTGTATTTTTTTTTTTTTTTTTTATTAATTGAACGAATTGTCATTCTAAATAGCCTGCCCTATATTGGTTTTAGCTTGACAAATTAATCGTACAGCTCATCTGCATTATGAAACCTATCTTAACTTTGCCTAGATATATTGACTCTGTAATGCATTTACCAATTGTATAACTTAATATGATGCATATGCTTCAATAAAAAGAGTTTGGAAAAAAAAATAGATTGCATTATAAATAAATGGCTTGATGAGAGACTTTTGTCGAAATATATGGAGCAGATTGTCCCGAGAGGCTTACGCATCTTTAAATCATGTTCCTTTAAAGAGGATCCTGAGTTGACAAAGATGTGGAACACCACTCTGGATAAATGCTCATTCTCATTGATTGAACTACTTATCTCGTATAGAGAAAAACGTGTGAAATAGAAAAAGTACAGGATCTCCTAAGACCTTTTGAGACTAAAACTGATTTTAAAGATCTTGATCATAGACTTACCCAAAAAATTGAGGATTATGAAGAAAAACACTTAATAACAGTAAAAATAAAATATGATACAGGGACAGTACTGATTATAAAAATGATCAAGTCAGAAGCTTCAATAGGATGCCTAGAAATAGATCACAGCATGCTAGGAATCACTCCCAACAGAGAGGAGGAGATAATAGGGGCCAAAGAGGACCTTTTAATAAAACATGGACTAATAACAGTAGGGATCCTAATTTCACTCCGGTAAATAATAGATTTAAAGGAAAATATACTCAAAAGTATCCACATTTCAATCCACATATCCCAAACAAACCAAACTTACCATGTGAAACCCCGACAATAGAACTAGTGTCCCAAAATCCATTTGGTGGGACAAATGAAAGTAGTTACAGCTCAATGGTACAAAAAGGCGCAAGACCAAAGATTACCTCCACTAAAGATCACCAGAAACCCACATATTCTTCTTTTTTAGAGAGAGATCTGTACCCTATCTGGAAGACACAGAATAATTTCAACAGTCAACCATCCCCCAAAAGAAAAACTACAGAGGATGTAGAGGATGTCCCAAGGAGAGAACCAAAAAGTGTAAGGAGAGAATGAGAAACATAGGTATCTTTAATCTGTCCAGCAGGACCCTTACTGAAACTGAAAAATCTGTAATCTCTAAAGGTTTAAAACTTGCTCCTATGAAAGGCCCCAATCTATTTGAGTTGTTTGTTGAAATCAATAGGTTCACAAGTGATCTGTGTAGACAACAGTATTTTTCTAGCAAAAGTCTAAAGGAAAAAAATATTATGGGAACTTATTTTGGATCAAACTGATCTCCTAGCTGTAGAAATTCTTAAAGACCTAGAAAGGGAAAATTTACCATCTATGGCAGAAATACCTGTCTATGATTCTAAAACAAGAGATGGAACCAGGTTAAAGAAAAAAATCAGAGTTCTATCCAACCCAATATCAGTCAATTATTATAAAAAGTGCTGATAAGGATGGCGGTACAGTAATTCAAAACAAGACAGCTTATGTTTCAGAGGCATATTGCCAGCTTAACTACCTTCATTTTTATAAGAAATTGAAAGGGGATCCAACTACTTAATACTGTTCCCTTCTAAAGGAATTTCTATCAAAAGGTCTTCATGTGGGCGCAATATCCAAGAAGGAATTTTCTTTTCTTTATAATGCACACCCCTTGTACCTACCTATTATCACCTACCTAAAATACACAAATCCCTATTATCACCTCCTGGTCGTCCCATAGTTTCAGGGTTTGGGTCCTTTACCACCTCAGCTTTTGTAGATTCCTTTCTTCACACCTCTGTACTGTCACTCAGGTGTCATATTAAGGACACCACACACTTTCTTAAAAGCATTCAGGAGTGTGTGTGGCAGAGTAATTACCTGCTGATGATATGCGATGTAGAGGCGCTCTACACAAACATCCCACATGATCAGGGTGTCCAGGCACTTCAATATTATCTGGCCAAGTATGGAGACCTGAGTGACAGTCGACTTAAATGTATTTTAGATTCAGTCCGTTTATTTTGTCACATAACTACTTTTTTTTGCAGACACTTGGTACTGCCATGAGCACCAAGTTCGCCCTGAGTTTTGTGAATCTAAATATGGGACAATTTGAGGAGGAATATATTTGGGGTGGCCCATTCAGGGTGAACTTGGTGTTCTATGGCAGATACATAGATGACCTGCTTTTCAAATGGCGTGGTGGTTGGGATCTTGCACATCAATTTGTTACTTTTCTCAATAATAACAACACTTTTGGCCTTAATTTCACTAGCACCATTCACCAAGAGCACAGTACCTTGTTGGATATTTCGCTCAGGATCAAAGATAACAAAATAACGACCTCCACTTTTAATAAAGAGGTAGACTGCAACAACTATCTTAGTTTTAAGAGCTGTCATCATTGCCCTTGGATCACTAACATTCCTAAGAACCAATAATTGAGACTTAAGAAGAATTGCTCAGACCAAGAAATCTTCAAACTGCAAGCTGCCAATCTATTGGAGTCATTTCAAGAGCAAGGGTATCCCCCTGAGCTATTAAAAGAAGCACTAAAAGATTTGATAGCTATTGAAAGAACAACTCTTCTTGAAACAAAAGATCATACAATCCAGGGGGATGCTGATATTAAATTTAATTAAAGCTCAAATGTAATCTCCAAATATAATTCCCATTCCATGCAGATTAAGAAAACTATAAACAAAAATTATAGGATCCTCAAAACTGATTGGTTTTAGGCCTCTACTGTAGAAGAGAAACCAAGAGTTATCTTTAAGAAAAATAGCACCTTAAAGAATACCTTGGCACCAAGTCACTTCTATCAGGGTATACAAAGTATACCTGAAGTACCCATAAGTGGGTGCTTCTAATGTGGCAGGGTTAACTGTATTACATGTAGATTTCTTATAGATAAGAGTGTACAGTTCACCTCTACTTCTAACAAAACTTCCTTTAAAATTAAAAGTCTTATGATTGCGGCCTTCAATATGTAGGTTGAACAACTTGTACATTGAATGTACGATTCCTTGAGCACCGAAGGAATGTTTTATAATAAGGTACAATCACAGAGTATCTCAAGACATGTAAAATCACAACATCAAGGAAACGTTGACGTTTTGAAACTACAGGCAATTGAAAGAATACCAATCTTTGATAGGGGTGGAAATAGATTTAATAAACTCTGCAAAAGAGAGGCATTCTGTAATTTTTCATTGGGGTCTCTCTTTTCACTAGGATTAAATGAATCAATAGAATTTAATAATTTGGGTCCCTGAAATATGTTACATTTTAGAATATCACTATGTCTGTGACTATGTTGGCAATCTAGGGTTAATCTTGTCTTATCAGGGGCCTGTGATTCTGTATTATGTGTATCTATATAAAAAATGTATATAAAATATATATTTTTTAGGGATGTATATGTTTTTCTTCTGTAAGAGGGTCTGTCTATTTCTGTTGACCTTATCAACATTATTATTAATATTAAAACTGAAATAAAACTGTCTCGTTATGTGCTGTCGCTTTGGGGTATGGGTGGGTTTTGAACCTGTGACTCCACGTTTCATAACCATGGTGATCTATGGGTAAAGCCACAGGGGACTCCTATCTAACTGTTGAAGCTTCTGTCTACCTGTTAATCTGATCATCGGTTGCTAAATTAGCAGAATTGCAAAAAAATTTTTAGAGAGGGTTTTTTTTAAACGCTGGAAAATATAAGACTTACTATATCAGTAACATGTGTTTTTAAATGTTTAATTGAATGTGAATTTCATAAGGCTCCATATTGTCTGCAAAACCAAACTAGCATGACATATCTATGCACAATTGAATTAACACCTGCTTAAGATAAGTAGTCAGGTGTGCTTCAGGTGTGCTAATTAGATCAAAGCACCAGATTGGTGGATGGACAGATAAATATGGAGCCCGTATGCATAGGGGTATCTTCTGAGGAAACCAGCACTTGCTATCCCGGAGAAACACGGGCCTCTTTATTTTTAAAAGCATGGACACTGTGGGATACTTTCTTCTATTTCCTCCAAAGCCACTCCTAGCAGCTCCTGAGCCTGACTGAGATCTGCCAATTGTGAGTGTACCCCTCCGGACTGTCCTATCACTCCTGGAGGAAATGTGGAGACTGTGAGTACAGGCACTTAACATCAAGTGCCAGAGGAAACTGCGAGCGGACCGGCACTGGGTGCCATGACCACACGCTGCAGTTATTTCTGCCTTGCGGCTCACAGGCTTGGAGCCATAGCTCCGTATACATTGGCCAAAGTACAGCTGCCTACAAGGGACTGTGAGCAGACCAGCACAGCAGCATCGGGTGCCGTGGAAATGTGCTGAGGCATCTATAGTCCTACGACTCACTGTCCGGAGCCGGAGCTTCGCGGACATCAGCTGAGCCACAGCCACCTGCATACTGCAGGCCGCAGGTGCCAGCCCCTGCCCAGCTTCCCCCTTCTCTCCTTCCCCGTCACTCACAATCAGTGGTCGCTTAGAATATAGCTCCACTGCCGCTGCTATAGACATCCCCTGGAAATTATAAATTGCTAATTGCCTCCAATGCTCAGGACCATACAAGTGTTGTGGATATAAAAACCAATAAATCGCCCAGTGTGTTCACAGTATATTCTGGAGTTAACCCTTTTTCCCACCTGAAGTGCCTGTGTTGCTATCCACTGAAAGTTGAATGGGATACAAAGGTTTGCAAGAGGCTTACGAACTCTGACCGCCACTGGTGAGAACTGTTTATATTAGCAATACTAGTTTCTTAAAAGAAATATATGCAAAACGTTGTTTCCAAAATGCTCATTAGAACTAATGCGTCCTACAAATGTCAATGCTAAATGATATATTTTATATCTAATATTTTTATGTGTTATTAATAAATATTACACTTGGTTTTCAAAGTGTGACAATTGCGCTCTCTTTTCCTTTATGATTATTTGTGGTATCTATTCTGAGTGATGCAGAATCACTCTTGAGAGCAGCACTTTTCACAAATCTTTTATTACTTATTTACTTAATTATTCTTTTTAATTGTTCATGCGCCCGATATCCCGTTTTATTGCTGTCGCATCGTGTGTCTAAATTTATCACACATCAGCGACAACAGACTGTGTGCTTTTTCTTTTTTTTTGCATTATAAATATTCCAGCACCTGTCTCTTAAATGCAGCGAAAAGCCTACCATAGTCATATAAACCTGCCATACAGAATGCTGATCATGGTCACTTGTTGTCCTTACCAAACAATGTAGCACAGGACCAAAAGCTGGAGGAGTCTAAACATTAGTATTGTTCAGGGCATTGCTACTTGACACATAAGGCTGTATTCAATGAGCCTAATTCGCCATGTTTTCTGGCGAATCTGTGCTTTTTTCGTGTGTGTAGGCGATTTTTGGAGGTCCAAAAGTGAATCACCCTATTCAATGAGCAATATTCGCCGATGGCGACCTGCGAATGACGGACAATTCACCATCTGTTATTCGCAGCAAATCGCCGGGCTTTGTCAATAGGATTTTTCATTGAGAATCGCCGGGATTCGCCATGAATCGCCATTAGTGTATTCAATGAGAATATGGCGAATTTTTTTCTTGGTTTTTATCGCCGTTCTTCACCGGGTTTCCCTCGTCATCTTTTTATGGTGAACTTTTATCTGAACTTCGGAAATAATTTGTTTTAATTGTTTATTTTAACTCTGCAAGTGTAATCTAATATTATTTGCTGCCCCTGTGTGATCTTATGGTTGTAGAAGTGCCATATAAATATATATTTAATTTTTTCTGGTATTTCTCTTTCTCCCACAATGCATTGTTATTACCCACGATTCACCTCAATTACCCATGAATCTCCTCCCCACCTCACTCCTTCGTTTGGCCTTTGAGGAGATAACACAGCTTTTGCAGTCTGCTGTTTTGGAATCGTTTTTTCAGGGTAATTTGCATTTTTTTTGCATTTCACTGCAATTTCTTAAACACTGACTACAGTAATGGAGCTGTTTAGGGATACGCCAGATTGGCTGAGATTCGCCGTTAGGGGCGCGAATCTCAGCCACGTCGAATAGGGTGACTTGTCGAGTCCCGGCGAATCACCATACATGGCAAATCGCCGTAAAAAAGCCGGCGAATTGATGGCGAGTGTAAAAACAGAATCACCGTGGCCGGCGATAAAAGTCATTGAATACGGCCCATAAAGTAGATTCATATTTTTAATCTAAGTAATTTTTCACATATTGATTTTATTTTGAAATACCCCCTTAACACTAGTATTGTAGTTGCTTTCACCTACAGTACCTTGCATTCTATGACCTCTTAAACACTTGTCTGCTATATTTTATTTATGTGATGCCCTAGGGCACGGGTGTCAAACACAAGGCCCGCGGGCCAAATCCGGCCCGCCAGACCTCGTCATGTGGCCCGTGCGAGGAGATACAGTAGCACGCAGGGCAGTGTGTCCCAGCTCCTGCCTAGGCCACCTCCTCTCACCCACCCCACCGTGGCCGCCTTACCTGTTCCTCCACTGTCGGTGGCCATGTTCCTGTAGGCACATATGTATGCGGCTACAGAAACATGGCCGCCGGCCTCCACGGCTACGTGGAGGAGGGCCCGGCCGCCTGTTTCCTCTGATGCCCGGCAGTGACAGACACTGGGTGGGGAAGTCATGACGATGACGCCGCCAGCCCATGCGTCTGAAGAGAATTAGGGGCAGGCAGGGAAGCTGGACCGGGAGTCGGGGACAGTGTGGCCGCAGCAAGCAGTGAAGAAAAGCTGGAAGCCGCAGCAGCTGCAGGACAGATGGAGAAACAGTAAGTGAGGATGAAGATCACACTGACAATAAAAATATATATATATATATATATATATCTGCTGTTTCCTGAGGTGTCCCCATGTATAATAATAATGCCATGACACCACAGGCTGCTCCTCCTGTATAATCATTTATGTGTCATGGCATTACTTTTATTATATTATACAGGGGGAGCAGTCTGTGGTGTCATGGCATTATTACTATACAGGGGGAGCAGCCTGTGGTGTCATGGCATTCATTTTATATTATACAGGGGGAGCAGCCTGTGGTGTCATGGCATTATAATTATACAGGGGGACCTACAGATACAACCGGCCCTTTGAGGGTGACCAAACTGCTGATGCCGATGAATTTGAGTTTGACACCCCTGCCCTAGGGGGTTGGGCTGGACTGGTTTGGAGGTGGGGACCTACACCCCCCCCCGCCCCCTGTTTTCATTGGACTTGTCAGAATGATTGCATGCAGTATTTGCCCATAGGGATTCTTTGTTGAATTTCTTGCACCTAACATGGGTTATGTGTGTTCTGTAAGTGATGATGATGATGATGATGATGATGATGATGATGATGATTATGATGATGGATGCTCTCATGTATATGCAATTTGTATGTATTCACATGTATAGTTGCATTATTATTCCATTTTGAATCCATAAACAGTACATTTGGAGTGTGGTCAAATGCCACAAGATAAATAAAATGTATTTCACAATTATATTGGTACATGAATATTGCAAGGAAAATACAGTTCTCTATTAGAAAACTTGTGACACTACCAGTCATTAGCGAGTCTCCTCAATTTGGTCTAATAATTTCCTACTCAAATATTCAGTTGAATTTTCTTATGGAAATATGACCAGACACTGCAGAATAGCTATCCCTGGTTCAGTGATTAAACCAGCGAATGGTGGGAGAAATGCAAAATATGCTATGCCCTCCCCCCCTTCCTCCTCACCGCATGTCAAGTCATTCGGTAACTGGGGATAAGTAGTACTGTAGCTTATAGTGGAAGAGGCTGTGGGTAACAGCAAGAAAGGCATTAGGTGACAAAGAAGCATGACTTTTTCACCTATGACAGGGTAGTCTGTGGGTGACAGGTATGGATGGCTGGGAGAAGTAGTGTAAGACAGGGAAGGAAAGTGGATGGCAGGGAGAAGAGGATAGGAAGAGGTTGTGGTTGATTTTGGATGAAGTGGGTGATTAAAGAGGCAGAGGGTGACAATGAGAGGCAGAGTGTGGCATGGGAAGGTAGAAAGGGATAGGCAGTAGGTGATGAGGAGAGGAATAACATGTTATGGAGAGGGAGAGAGTAACTGGGATGCAGAAGGTGGCAGGAGAAGGCAGAAGATAACAGGAGGATACAGGGTAGCTAGTAGAGGCAGACAGTGATAGGCAGTGGGTGGCTGGATATGGTCACATTAAACAACCCTTCTAGTCACAACTAGTCATGAGCTTATATTAAAATATTTGGTATGCATATATAATTGAGGCGGGATACGGCGGATTGGCTGAGAATTGAGGCTTACTAGATTGTAAGCTCCTCCGAGTAGGGCCCTCTTCCCTCCTGTTGTCAAAGCCCTCTTCTCTTCACATTTCACTCACAGCTCTCCTTTACTCCAACACTCAGTGACCATCTTCATACTCATCTCCATCATTGGCCTCAAGCCTCTAGTTGTATGTTGATTGGGTCCTCACTACTTACACTTAAGCTGTAATGTGTATTGATCTGTGGTGCTCTTTATTTGTACTGTATTTTTGTTATTTATTCAATGTTATGCCAAGTTTTGTCTCCCTGTATTGTTCCTTTGTACGGCGCTGCGAAACACTTGTGGCGCCTTATAAATAAAATTATAATAATAATTATGTATGTGACCAGCTGTATCTGCATGTGAAATGGTACATTACAGTGCTTTGCTGGAAAATACTGTAACATAGCATTTTGTATGTACATACTGCTGCAGTCACACACAGAAAATAGGCATTCCACATATATTTTCTTTTTCAATAACAGCTTTATTGATTTTTCGCAGACGTATAAATATACAGTACAGATACAAGAGTAATCAAGGCAAAGTCAAGCATAACTGTCTCATTAGAATTGCAGCAGATGTATTAATAAAAACAGTTAAATTCAAAGTTGTGCGATAATCACAACCGTGTGTGATGATTGAGTATATACAGTTCCTGTAACTTTGTCCAAGTGTGTGGCTGTCAATAAATTTTATAAACATTAAAACAATAAAGCATAAAGGGGGTTGGGTATTTGTGTAGTTCCACGGCGCCACTGCCCGCAGATATCATCACTCGCACATCACACGCAATTTGCATGCGATTTGCGAGCGATGTGATGCGATTTAACAAACCCAACTATAGCATCGAAACGCATGCAAATCGCATGTGATTTCATCGCGTACGATGTCACATATAATTTTAATCAGCAAGTCTAGATGTGCCTCTTTTTCACATAGTTATGCAAATAAGATGCACTTTCAGCAGTAAAAGATGCCCGACATTAGCAGAGCTGCCTGCCAAGTACCATTACACTCACACCAGGTATTTTATGGTGCATGGCATATTGAGGCTAGATGTATGAGGGCACATATGTAGATAGGAAGAGGCAGAGGGTGATTACAAAGGGCAGTTTGTTACTGAGGATTCAGAGAGTTGCAAATTAATGCAGTGGATGACATGTGATGACTGGTAGGTGATTAAAAAGTAAAGGGTAACAGAGACAAAGTGAAGCTACACTGGGTGACAGGGAGATATAGATGGTGACAAGAAGGGCAATGAGAGTTAGATCGTCAAAAACAGTGGTTGAGAAAGAAGCAGAGGTTGACAGGGAAAGGAAATGTAGGAGATGCAGAGGGAGACAAGAAAAGGCAGAGGGTGATAGTGGAAGTGATAGAGAGGGTGACAGTGAGAGTGTGACAGTGAGAGGGTGACAGGAGAGAGACAGATGGGGAGATTCAGTGGGTGACTAGGGAGACAGTCGGTGAAGGCAGTGAATGACAGGGATAGGAAGTGGTGGAGAGGCAGAGGGTGACAGGTAGAGGTATAGAGTACACACAGAAGGCATAGAGTGCCAAGAGAGGTAGATAGGAAGTTGGTGATGGGTAGGCAGTAGTTGACAAGGAGAGGCAGCTAGAGAGACTCAGAGACTGACAAGAAGGGGAACAGGGAGATGTGGAGAGATAGTGTATGACTGGGGAATCAATGGGTGACAGAGAGAGACAGTGGGTGACTGTGAATGTTAATGGGTGACAGGGATCTATAGACTAGCACAAAAAAGGGGTATATTGGGAGAGGCAGTGGGTGACAGGGATAGAAAGAGGGTTATAGGAAGATATTGGGAGATGGGGAGGTGACAGCAGATAAAGACCTATAAGTTTATTACTTCTGGGGATAGCCAATACCAGAAAAGAATGGTTGACTCAGTTGGTGAGAAGTGCTAACACTGCAAGAATTGGCAAAGTTGTTCTTCCTATCAGCACTGTTGAGATTAAGCCATCATACTTGGGGGTACTGCCTCCCACTCTGCTCCCAGCCAGTCTTACAGTCACAATTGAGGCATCAAAATGGAGGGGCTGGGGATGGATGAGTAGGGAGGACACCCTGCCCCTTCTCAGGGCAGACCACATCTTAGGATCCTCTGTGTCATGGCACATGGAGTGGCAGGAGAGCATACAAATAAGTTTGTTTAACTCAGGGGCCCGAGTGCTATAGCTGCTACTGCCCTAGTTATTCAGTACCATTAGTGGCAGTGGCGGCTCTTACCATTATAAAGGAGGGGGGCTGCCGCAATGCGGGCCCTCCCCTCCACTGCCACTGCCGTTGCCATCCCCAGCCACTGCCACCGTCCCTGGAAGTACTATCTGGCCCAAGTTCTGGTGCATGCGCAGTATGGTCTGCGGTACTGCGCATGTGCAGAACCCGTTTTGGGGGACTCCCGCACATTTGCACAGAGAGAGGCATCCTGGAGGGAGGGAACACCTCCCAATGGATGCCTTGAGTGACTTGCAGGTCAGACTTCCAATAGGAAGTCACTGCCAGTCACAGTGAAGCCAGTGCAATCTCACAGATTGCATCTGACTTCACTTTAGGCAGAGACAGTGGCAGATACTATCAGTTTTTACTTATGCAGCCCATAAGTAAAAACTGCCACTGATTAGTGGGGGGATCCATATTCACAATTTTCACAGAGAGCATTTCAAGACAAGTTTAGTCTTGTAGGTTTATTTACATAGTATTTGGTTGTAAAACTCAGCGTTTTTGATCGTCTTTATGCTTGATATTTAAAAAATAGAGAGATGGATATGATATATAAAAAAATGGATATAACATATACCGAAATGGTGATTTTACTGTATATTATATCAATTTTGCGATATGTCCAGTGGCAACAAAAATGTTGGCAGTGACCCCCTCTCCCCTCCCCCCAAGTAGAGTTACCCTTACCCCTCTGCAATTATGCTGTGTCCATCGACGGTCTTGTCTGCGGTCCAATCCGGCAATTTTTAAGGATACTAGAGGAGTCCTCCGCCTCCTCTGGCATCCTCAAAAACTGTCTGCTGTTTGGGGGCAGACATTTTGTGTGTGTAACTTTTCAGTAGCAGCAGGACTCCGAGCTAGGAGAGCCGGGACGGGACCTCAGTCAGATGAGGCAGCAGCAGGTCCCGGCAGGTAGCAGCGGCAGGTCCCGGCAGGCGGCAGTGTGTAACAATAGCCCCACAGACCCCCCCCCCCCTCGGTGCCCTCACTTTCTCAGAACCTCCCCTCCTACATGGAATCTGCGGGGGTATTGTTACACCACTGGATATGTCATATTCTATTCACCATGTCTTACCTTGCAGGTATATTCATTTTATTAAGTTTCTCTTTCATTTGACATTATCCTTAATTAATTTAACCATGTGTCATTTTTATTTCACAACATTATAATTATTTTACCATATGTCATATACATTTAACATGTATTATATACATTTCACTATGTCATATTTATTTTCCTGTTTATTTCATATTCATTTTACCATGTGCCATATTCATTTCACAGTAATGCATTCATTTCTCTATGTGTAATATTATTTTCACCATATTTCGTATTCATTTCACCATGTGAATAATTATCTCACCATGTGGATATTCATTTCACCATATGACATATCTATTCCAGTATGACACATTAAATGTATTCATTCATGCATTTATCTGCACCATTTCACTACACAGATGGAGCTGCTCTCAACAGAGTGGCTCCCATTGCGCCATCCACATCTGCCGTGCGAGACGCTTTGCCAGAATGGGGCACGCATGTCGAGATGCTCACATGCCCCATTCTTGGCAATGTGCCATCCACATCCGACAGATCGCCATCCGCCAGAATCCTGCAGATTGTGGTCTGGCAGCAATGCTGTTAGCAACTGTGTCTATGTCCCATCCCCGTCTGCCAGATCACTATCCGCCAAAAACCTGCGGATGACGGTCTGGTGGCAATGCTGACTGGTGCCCCATCTGTATGTTATATCCATCTTGCTATATTTCATAATCAGTTAACTATATGTCATATCCATAGGCTTACCATACCATCCCTTTTAACTGGGGATTTCATGAATTACACAGGTGCTGTGGCTAATTAAAATAGGGTGAAATGTATGCTTGAAGTCAGCCATCCTGCTTTATATTATAAATATCTACAGTATAGTATATATGTATTTCCCAAGTACTGTATTTAAGCACATTCTTAGCATAAAACATGCTAATATAACCTTACAATCCAAATTTAATAAGTGTCTTATATTTCAGAATTATAAACAGCTTTCTTATAAACAACTGTAGTCTTCATCTAAAGCTAAAAATATAAAAAAAAACCTCAAAGGGCTTCTAAAGTTCACTTTTAATTGATAATTGACATATTTGCAATTCTGAAAAAATGTTCAATGTTCTAAACTGTTTTAGTACTTGACAAAATAATATATATAGACATATTTTACACTTAATTTTGCTGTTTTGCTATTTTCTTAAAGCAATTATAAGACCAGTTTGCATTAATGCTTTGTTCAGCAATTGTAGATTGTAGAAACTGCTTTAATATCTCAGTAGCATTTATTTCCGGATTACTTCATTTTTTTGCTTTCACAGGCATAATCATGTCTAATAAATTAAGTCTCAAACCACAATGACAGCAACAGCTTTTAGAGGTTATTGCGTGCATGCTCATTAGAACGTTATGCATGAAAGTACATTCTATGAAGTGTTATATAAAATTGCAATCTACATAAATGCGTTATTGTTTACTCTTTAATGTAATCAGATTCAAGGTAAACTTTTACAAAGGAATAGAGAATAGTATTATGAATAGTAATGTGGCTTATGAATATAAATAGATAATGAAAAACAGAGTTTGTGCATCTACGGTCAGATTTCATGTTTTAAATGAATTTCTATTAGATACAATCCCTGTATGATTAAAAACTAAAACATGACATATGTCAGCACATTTCAAGCACAATTAATACTGATTTTATCAAATAAAATATTTTTATGGGGAATTTAGCAATTGCGGGAGATTGGACAATTTGTCAATTATTACTCCGTTGGCAGAAATAGCAGCTTCCAAACAGGCCATGAACAAAGCTAAGGTCCTTTTTTGTACTAAACTGTGATTGTACACACTTCTATCCATTATTTCAATATTTCTGTAGCTTTGTCTTGGAATATAAAACAGCTTTTTTGAAGGACAAAACACAAAAGGCAAGTTATCAGAAACAATTTTGAAAGTGCTCTCCTGTATAATCCCCATTCCAAGGGCACAACTTGTTTCTATTACATGATTGTCCTTATTATTAGCTCTCAGGGGGAAATTTACTACGATGGGAGTTCTATTTCACATGGGATGTTGCTATGGGCAACCAATCAGAATCTACTTTTTATTATTGAGCACTTTCAGAAAGATAATAGATAGTAAAGTATTGGTTGCCCAGAGCAACATCCCATGTGAAATAGAACTTGCATCTTTGTAAATTTACCCCTCAGAGTATGTAACCCCTGTCCATAAGAAGGCTATACTCAGCAGGATTGGAGTAATAGGCCCCAGCAAAGCCTAATAATTTCATAACTGGCAGCTAGATGCCTCTGAGCCTCCAAGGATTCAGCTGGCCAAACTACCTGGCTGGCTAACCCAGGTTGCAGCCTGATAAAAACTTGGTAGCACAAATTGTGGAGATAGTCGCATTGGACCACACTTTGAAGAGTTCGCAATGGTGATTGAGCAACACCTGACCCTTGGGAAATTGAATAAAGCCAGGCCAGGATTTGTACCCCCAAAAAAAGCCCAGATTCAAGTTGTGAAGACAACTGTTTGCTTTGAATGTGGCAAGCCTGGTCAGGTACGGCAGGACGGCCCAAGACAGGGAGAGCCGATGGATTGCAGCGTCATGGAAAACAGCTCAGCCAATGGTCAGCATGGCTGCTGGAAACATATCCCAAGCAGAATCCAATCTGTTCCATATCATGGTGCAGCTGGAAGGCCAGGATATGGGCTGTGACTTCCCATTGCTGTAGGAACTGGTTACCTGGAAAAAAAAATTATAAATATTCAACAGTTAAGGCATCTCAGGAGCTGGAGACAAGAGAATACTGAAGCTTAACACCCAGGAGAGCTACTGTAGAAAATATGACAATAAAAACATGCATAGATAAGTAACAATGCAATTAATGAAATGCAATACACTGTTTAATAAACCAGTGGTACTCTGAGAATATAACATACAACAAGATTTGTATAGCAAATACTAATCCGGATTTCTAGTCCAGGAGCCCCTCTCACGGAGAGGCCCCAACATGTAAACACGCCAAAAGATTGGCAAACTTGACTGTGGGTACCTCACCACACATTCCTACAATACCCGAAATATAATCCATTGAAAACTATAAATGACTATACGTAATCTTAGCTAAAGAGTGCCCCAAGAAAGAGAGAGTCTTTTTCCTTTCCTTTGCCAATTCTGACTTTTGTATTGGAGCAAAATCCAACTGTCAGATTTGGCTTCTGCTCACCTGGCCGGTGCCGGGACCAGGTGAGCGATGGAAGGATGGTTGTAAGCAGGAGCATGGAGCCGGGTGAGTTGCTTGTACTGCCTCTCAATTGGCCGGGATCGGGTGATCAGCGGGAGGATGGTGGCAGGCGGGGCAATGTCGCTGAGTGAGTTGCTGCAGCTCACCTAGCCTGGTGCCGGGACCAGGTGAGTGATTGCAGGATGGCGGTAGATGGGAGGTGGGCAGACTAGAGGACTACATCAGGTGAGCTGCTGCTGCTCACCCGGCTCCATCCTCCCTGCCTCATCACCTAAATCTGACTTTTTGCGCCTGTAGAATTTCCTTCAAAAGCAGGTGGATTGGTGGCTATTCCGCCAATATACATGGTTTCCGACAGGATGAAGCATTCCCACCTGTCGGAAATAAATCTAAACAATTGAATACAATACAATTGAATAGGTCGAATTATGGATTCAACTAAGAAAAGTTGGAATCTGACATTTTTCAACAAATGTCAGTTTCCGACTCTAATTGAATATACCCTAGTAATGAAAAACAGTTATTTTCAATCATGCAGTACATGAAGTGTGCTTCATAAATATCACTTAATTTTCAAAGTTTTCAATTTAAATAATAAACAAAATGTACTGCATACTGTTTCCATTATCTAGTAGGTATATTTTCTATTTCAATATGTATGGAGGTACCATTTCAATGTTTTTTGCTATACAATAATGTACAATAGAGTAACACAGACTGACTCGATTTTACATAGAAATCGAGTCAGATGATACTTGTAATAAGATTATCTTGTTTTGCTCTGCAAAACTGAAAATTAAGTCCGAAACATTTATACTGAGCAGTAAATAAACAAAGCACGCCTGAAAAATATAATTTACAGTATATGAGCAATCTAAATAATGTACTGTATATATGTTTATCTAAACATTATTATGTCATATATAAATTATGTAATTTAGAATATATATGTGTGTGTGCTTGTATTTATTTGTGAGATATACTGTAGATTGGGTATGATCTCCATGGTGAAGAATAATAGTTTTACCCTTTCTCCTTCCTATCAAAAGTGCATTTCCCAAATTTTGTATAGCTGATTTATTGATGCTTTTGTTCAGCATTGTATTTGATTTCTAATGAACCATGAAATTAAAACTTAATTAGATACATTTTATAAAATTGCTTTAATAACGTCCTTGCAATTATAGTCTTGTAAGGCTGCCTTGTTGGTTTTAATTTAAAAGTCAACACAAGCTTTAATTAAACTGATGTATTCTTTACTATATGTTGTGAATGCAACTAAGTGAAGCCTTAATGACTTTCCTAACGTCTATAAATTAGAATACATTGACAATATCTGCAGTAATCCACCAGTAAGGAATAATAACAATATACTGTATAGTATTTTCTATGTAATTATCTGAATCTTTAATCTTTAGTCTAAATGCTAAAATAAAAATAAAAATCCAGTGATAAAATAGGTAATAGTATCAACAATTATATTAATATAATGAATTAATTTACTACAATCCTCACTTAGGCCCTTATTCTGATATATCCGCGTGCGTTCGGCCTGCCGATGTTTGGTGTCTGCGCATGTGCAGAGGCGTCTCTGCGCATGTGCGAGCGGGGCGTACGGCCAAATCCCGCATGATATGTGAACACTCCGAAAAGGGGGTGGAGAGGGGCGTGAAGGGCTATTTGGGCTCATTACCATATGCATACGCCCCGCGTTTCATGGGCGTTCCCATGAAAACGCTGGGCGTACGTATGGTAATGCGGCCGTGACGCACGTGTAGGGGGCGGATATATGACATCGCCGGATGTCAGCTGCCCGCCCAGATCCCTGCTTTTGCACGGAAAAATGTCCGTGTGGTCTGAGGTTGCGGGTGCTGGTGGAGCGCTCGGTCCTGCATTCGATGGTCTGCGACCATCGAATGATGGGGGAGGTTCCCTTAGATGGAGGAGGCATATTCCGTGAAAAATACCCGTGCGGTCCGTTCGGACAGCTTTTTACCGCATACGGACGGAGTTGGCGATCCGTATGGAAGGCGGGGTTTCGCACGCACGGTCCTGGCCGCATAATCGGCTCCGGCCGCACCGATCAGAATAAGGGCCTTAACGACCTACCTGTACCTGTTTATCGACCACCCGGACATATGACCCGGTCTTCGCTTAGTGTCTGCGATGTGACTTCTCGGACTTATGACCCCGCCTGCTCGGATGTACGACCTGCTCGCCTACCCTCTCACAGTTACGATCCGCCCAGACTGTTTAGCGACCCGCATCTCAGATGTATTAAGGGGTTTTATATATAGGTTTGTTTAATGACCAATTCGCTTAACGACCGGGTCATAGGAACGGAACCCGGTCGTTTAGTGAGGAATGTCTGTTTGGATTTAAATATGTACTTTCTTATGTATTGATTAATTTAGTATACATATTAAAGCATTCATAACATGATTCTGTTTGGTATATTTGTGACTTAAATAGAGCATTAAAAATACTGTTTTTACAGTGAACGAGGTCAGCATAGTAAGCCAAGGATATTACATACAGTAGTTACATAGTAGTTTAGGTAAAAAAAAAGACTTAAGTCCATCAAGTTCCATCTTTGTTAAGTGGATATATTTTATTTGTTATATCCCTATATATGAATTGTATATTTTGACTTCATTTTGAATAAATTACAATTGTTGATTGCACCCCAAAGATGTTTGTTTACAAAATGAGTAAGGTAGATATGAGTTGACTAGTTGAATAACTGTCATGAAGCTACAGTCCCACATTATATGATTGAACTGTAAAATGGATGAATTCCTAGAAATAAGAGAAATTTTGTTCTACTATTGATTATATTGATGCATGCTAACACTCTTATCTGGTTTTGTTCACTAACGAAACATATCAAGCAATAATTATATACCTAATTTACAGTACAGTATAGTGAATAAGCAGAGCCAGTGCTAGGGTGTCTGGCGCCCTCCTGCAAACCATAAATTTTGCGCCCTTTCACATTGCCATTGCAACAAGCTGCAGCCCAATTGTGGGAGCATATGCAACATGCGATCCTATGGAGAATCTCGGGTGCATGTACATGTATGCATACACCATCTCAAAATGTTGCAGGCACTAAAGGTGCCCACATACGCTGCGAGAATCGCATACGTTATGGGCTAGATCGCATCGCATTGCATGCAATGTGTGTGCGATGCGATATGAAAGCAGTACAAAAAGTATGTGCAGCACATACTTTTTGTACTGTGCAATGCGATGCCTGCAGGAGCGTACTTCGCATCGCACGCTGATATTGCAGCGTGCATGGCCACCTTAAGGCACATAACCCAGCCCATTATTTAAAAAGTGTCTAAATTAATATAAAAAAATCTACAACTATAACTAATCTAATCTATAACTCTTGTGCAGTCCCGCCTCTTCTATCTGCATTAACAGGACGCTGAGGAAGCCATTACACCCCTCTCATGACTGAGGGGGAATGGAGGGGAGAGAAGGAGGAGATGGAAGAAGAGGGGAGGAGATAGAGGGGGCAGAGTGTTGAGGACTGGCAGTGGCACTGGCACAGCACACTGAGAAGAGGGAAGGAAGGCGAGGGGGCGCTGCTGCCTGTTCGTCATTTGATTGACAGCTGACAGGCGCATTGAGCAATGGATAGGGGTGGATCCGGACATGACATGTCATCCAGGCATTCACAGACAGCGCTACATGCCTCAGCGCAAGTGTCTGTGAGGAAGAGGGGGCAAGTCGCAGGAGGAGGACAGTGTGTGCATGGTGCAGGGAGCTGCACAGCCTCTCCATACTGCCGCCTGCTGTCAGACAGGCACTGCGGGTGGCGTGCAGGCTGTGTGCACTCTCAGTGCAGGGAGCAGCTCTTTATACTGCTGCCTGCCCGCTGTCAGACAGGCGCTGCGGGCGACATGCAGGAGGCAGTGACAGTGAGGGCTGAGGCAGCTTTAGCAGAGAAGGGAGGGAGACAGCGCCTTTTCAGCATGGCGCCTCCCTGCTTTGCAGGAGCTGCTGAGTGGGTAGCGCCAGCCCTGTGAATAAGATATATTAACACTTAATAAATTGCCCAGTAAAGACATTTATATCCAAGAGAATTGTTAGTCTACTTCAAAAAAGATTTTTAAAAAGTGCTGAAACTTAGTCAATTTATCTAAAATCAATGAATTATTAGTCGAATTGTGTGAAAGTTATTGATTATAAACAAATACTCGTGCAAATATATATTCATACATTTTAATAGCAAAATATGAGTCTGAATATAACCATTGAAATTACATTTAATACTAAACATTATATAACAATGTTAATCACTGTCTTAGTATCCTGTGATCAATGATATATGACCATGATTAAAAGGTTGGCATTAAAAATGTTAATGAACATTTTTTATAAATACCTCAAGCATTTTCACATTTGCTTGAGCAACCAATCAGATTATATGTTTTATCTCCTAGAAGGTGCTAAATGGATAAGAAGTAGAATCTGATTGGTTGCTATGGGTAACATCCCATCTTAGTAAATTACCCCATATATTCTGGGATAGGTTTATGGACCTATGTGTTCACACTGCACACAATTGCAAAAAGGCTAGTTATAAAAAAAAAAAAATATTTGAAGCCTGCTGAGTTCCTGAAAAGTATCTCCAATAAGGGGCAATGAGTTAATTGGATAGTTCCAGTGGATCAATTAGAAAATTATTTATATATCAACCATTATTAAGAAAAGAAAGAGTAGCTGCCTGAAGAGCAACACACATGGTTAAGATGAACCGTAGGGAATCAGCACTGCATTGTAGGTACTTGTATTAACAATTTGCATAGCCTAAAAGGTTGTATGTAGTATGTCTCCCTTGTAATAATGCATCTCCCGTTTAAGTAAAAATATAAAAAAATGATATTTGAGCCTTTGCAAAATCCACATGTAATCTATTTCCTACATTACCACATTTAATATCATATCATTAATAATTTCAAGTGAAAAAATTTATCAATGTTACCAACTCATTCCTTAGAGCAGGGGTCCTCAAACTATTTTGCTCTGGGACCCCATCAGACAATAAAAATATTTATGGGACCCCAGCAAGTTGATGCAGAAGGTCATCACATCACATGTGTAGGCAGTAGACAGCACATACATGGTAGCATTGTGGAGGCACAACATGATGGGAGGAGTCTAACATAACACGCAATTCAATAGATTGTTCAGACTCCTTGAATCGCTGACTGAGATTAGAAAAGTCATTAGTCTGATGGTCAGCAACATGGAGTCGCGACCCCATGCTAAGCAGATGGGAACCCACTTTGGGGTCAGAACCCACAGTTTGAGAACCGCTGCCTTAGACTATTGCAGACAATTTTAATCTGGAAAAATAATAAAATAAAACATTGTGCATGCACTATCAAGACATAAGTGTATGCATGGATATAATGGTTTTGGATACATCCAAATGGTCATAGTGATTTAGTCTGTGCGCAGATTTGATAAGATTATTATGGGAAGAATATCTGCCTTACTTTATGATTTACAAAGCAATGTGTTGCTTACTATTACTACTATTACTATTACTACTTACTATTTCTGCTGAAATACATGTTAGTTGAAATGCAACGTGGCCAGGATACACCAAGAGGCTGATTAATGTACAATGTAGCAATCATTGCTTTTTACCAATCCATGTTCCATTGTGTTAAATATAAAGAATCACACAATTTACCAGTGTTGCTTAACAAATGAATCAGCAAAGTCTCTGTGGGTGTGCAAGTGGAAAAACAGAGGCTAAGGCACATTTTCATATAAAAAAAGCACCCAATGCTGAGTGGAACGGGACCTGGCAGCTTGCACTAGCCATCTCATGCTGCATGGCATATTGAGGCTAGATACATAAGGATATATCTGTATCTCCAATAATGACTCTCAGAAGAACATAACATACTGTAACATTCTAAAAAAATGAATTGATGTCACATTTATGAAGTGACATACAATATTTTCGTTGGGGTTTTATGCAAGAAGCGACGTTGTTAGAGACTACATTATGAGAAAATATTTTAGATCCATCCCCTGCATGTCTGCTACTACTCTCCTTGCTGTCCCCAGCTTGGTTCTGTAACTGTTCAATCAAAACAATAAATGTTACTGTTTTTCTATCCATGTGAATGTGGATCAAAATGTGCATAATTAGTTATAACCCTTTTCTCCAGCTCGAGTAGGGAGTACCGATGACAGAGTATCAGAATGATAAAAAGATTTGCAACTTTGTATCACAATAACACACAAAATATTGCAAAACATCAAAATACTTATATTACAATTATGATAATAATAACAACAACAGGAACACAAGAGTAGTGGAATTAGTGACAAGAATTTGCTCAATTGCTCCCACCTCCTGTAGCTAGTCATATGTATCCCCAATATTCCAACTCGCACTAAAGCCTATTTCACAAGTTTACTTTTGATATTCAGTTTACATTTGATACACGATAAGCGCCGCTATAATACAGCTGACCCTATGATTGGTGCATGAGTAAAAGATATTGTGAAAGAAGGAATACTTACCCAGCAGCAGTGAGCCAGCTGCAAATACAAAGAGCCTTCTGAAATATTAGCTGTGACAGTCATTTATGGCAAGTGCTATCCTGGCTGAGCAGTGCTGTTAAATTTGGCCAAAAAAACTGTTATTTTAGACAGGAATTGTACCAATAACAAATTATATATAAACAATTCATATTTCAACTTTAGTAAATCTGCAGCATACAGATGTAGCTGTGCTTATCGATACAGAATCACCACTGATCGCTCCCATTTATTGCTCCAAATTTGATCCCAGAGTGTGGAATTGCCATTCAGAAAAATCGCTGCTTAATCTGTTTCTACAATCTATGGGAGGGAATTAGATGAACGCACATGGCAATGGGATCGTGCCAATCGCCACTGGATTCATACAGTACATGGCATTTGACGTTGCAACAATGAGTGTTTACTTTTCCCCTAAATTGTAAATTGTTGAATGGTTTATCCAAACGCACACACAGTATAAGAAGAGTTGGAAAAAATCATGGTACAGTATTTTACATTTTTTTCACCTGTTTGGCGTATTAAAGCATTTTATTAATTACAGTTTAGTGGAGAGTTTTCTGTTAAAGCTTTCAATTGTGTTTCTTTAACATTTATATGAGCTGAAGATCTTTTTTACGTCTTTGATTATTCCACAGCATTAGTTATTTTAACATCTAAAATAAGTCTGTGCATGTTTCAAGCATTTTTCAATAATAATCCTTTCCTATAATAAGTTACACCACTCAAGGAAGCCTTTAAAATGTTAAGATTTATTGCTGCTACAAACTTTTTTTATCCATTGCTTTTGTATTCATATTTCCAGATTCAAATTAGCTGCATATTTTAGTTTATTTCAAATCTATTTTATCCGTTCATTATTCAGAATGATCTCAATAAGAGAGGTCAGTCCCTTATTAACATATATAGTGACTTTAACTGTTCTTTTAATTTCGTACTCAATTAATGAGCTAAGGAACTATGGATCTTTCTGCTGAGTTATATGTCACATAAAATGTCTCCAGCTGTGTCTAGTTAGAAAAAAGAGACTCAACGATACCACTATCTGGGTATTTTTTTCTTTAACATACTATTGTTGAAAAACAAAAAACTTTAACCATAGAAAGTGCCATTATTATTTCTATTAGTAGTGAAAAAAATAAAGCATTAATGATTGGAAACAATATTTAGAAATCCCAGATAAAAGTATCTATTGTTATATTATTGTAATGATGGAAATATGGGGCACGCTTTTAGTACTGTACGAAATAAGCAAAGATTTGAAAAATGTATATTTCTCTTTGCTAACACAGTAAATTCAAACTACAAACTTATTTTATATTTACAGTATTATGTGACTTTTGTTGATATAAACTTTGTGCAATAAGGACCATTTCAGTAATCGGTACAGTGGAATGGAAAAGGAGGTTTGACTATACAGTGGGATCTTAAATAGGCTTGTAGGTTAATTGGTAACAGCGGTACAAGAACACATAACCAAGGGCGTAACTAGAACTTTGTGGGCCCCATAGCAAATTTTTTAAGGGGCCCCCCAACTCAGATCTCCACCATAGTGGGTATGGCTAGTGATGCACAAAAGGCCACTTTGAAGATGACAGGGAAATCTTGCTGAGCAGACAGTCCATGGAATTATGAGAACAGTTATATGTGTGTGATATACTGTAGGACCCCAATTAAATGTATGCTACAAAGTGTTGTCAGCAGAGAAAGGGGGCATAATAATTCATAAAGAAAAAGAGAACGCAATCATCACACTTTCAAATTTAGTATAATATTTATTAATAACACATAAAATATTAACCCCTTCATGACAGAGCCAGTTTGTGCCTTCATGACAGAGCCCTTTTTTTCAAATCTGACATGTCTCACTTAAGTGGGGATAACTTTTTTTTGCTTTTACTTATCCCAGTGATTTTGAGATTGTTTTCTCGTGACACATTGTACTTCAAGTTAGTGGTAAATTTTCGTCGATACAGTCTGTGTTTTTTTGTGAAAAATACCAAAATATCGTGAAAAAATGGAAAATTTAGCAATTTGCAAAATGTTAAATTTTCTGCTTGTGAGACAAATAATCATACCACTCAAAATAGTTAATAACTAACATAGACCATATGTCTACTTTATGTTTCCATCATTATTTCAACTTCCTTTTAATTTTTTTGGACACTAGGAGGCTTACAATATGAATAGCAAATTCTCAAATTTTCATGAAAATTTCAAACACTGATTTTTTTAGGGACCAGTTCAGTTCTGATGTGACTTTGAGGGACTTGTATGTGAGACACCCCCATAAATGATGCCATTTCAAAAACTGCACCCCTCACAGTATTCAAAACAGCATTTTGGAAGTTTGTTAACCCTTTAGGTGTTTCACAGGAATTAAAACAAAGTGTAGGTGAAATTTCAAAATTTCTTTTTTTTGCAGAGTTTCAATTTTAATACATTTTTATAACGAATACAGTAGATTTTACTAGAGAAATGTGACTAAAAATTGATTCCCCCAATTCTTTTGTTTTCAAAAATATCCTATATGTGGCCCTAGTGTGCACGTTGACCAAACCACAGGCTTCATAATAGAAGGAGCACCTACTTGATTTTGGAGCCTCCTTTTTATGAGATTTTTTTTTAGGCACCATGTAGGTTTCTAGGCACCATAAGTGCTAAAAGTTAGGAACCTCCCCCACAAGTCACCCCATTTTGCAATCTACACCCCTCAGGGAATTCATCTAGGGGTATAGTGTACATTTCAAACCCCCAGGGGTTTCACCAATTTTGGTACAACTGGGATGTGAAAATGGAAAATTACATTTTTTTACACAAACATGCAGTTCTGGCTCAAAATTTTTCATTTTCACAAGGAATGAAGGAGACAAAGCACCCCAAAATCTGTGCCCCAATTTCTCCCGAGTACGGCAATGCCTCACATGTGACCAAAAAATACCAGTTGGGTGCATGGCAGGACTTAGAAGGGAAGGAGTGATTTTTGGATTTTGCAGCAAAGATTTTGGTGGAATGAATGGTGGGTGCTATGTTGCATTAGCAAGACTCCCAAAGCACCAATACAATGGAACCCCCCCACAAGTCACCCCATTTTGCAAAGTACACCCCTCAGGGAATTCATCTAGGGGTATAGTGTACATTTCAAACCCCCAGGGGTTTCACCAATTTTGGTACAACTGGGATGTGAAAATGGAAAATTACATTTTTTTACACAAACATGCAGTTCTGGCTCAAAATTTTTCATTTTCACAAGGAATGAAGGAGACAAAGCACCCCAAAATCTGTGCCCCAATTTCTCCCGAGTACGGCAATGCCTCACATGTGACCAAAAAATACCAGTTGGGTGCATGGCAGGACTTAGAAGGGAAGGAGTGATTTTTGGATTTTGCAGCAAAGATTTTGGTGGAATGAATGGTGGGTGCTATGTTGCATTAGCAAGACTCCCAAAGCACCAATACAGTGGAACCCCCCAACAAGTCACCCCATTTTGCAAAGTACACCCCTCAGGGAATTCATCTAGGGGTATAGTGTACATTTCAAACCCCCAGGGGTTTCACCAATTTTGGTACAACTGGGATGTGAAAATGGAAAATTACATTTTGTTACACAAACATGCAGTTCTGGCTCAAAATTTTTCATTTTCACAAGGAATGAAGGAGACAAAGCACCCCAAAATCTGTGCCCCAATTTCTCCCGAGTACGGCAATGCCTCACATGTGACCAAAAAATACCAGTTGGGTGCATGGCAGGACTCAGAAGGGAAGGAGTGATTTTTGGATTTTGCAGCAAAGATTTTGGTGGAATGAATGGTGGGTGCTATGTTGCATTAGCAAGACTCCCAAAGCACCAATACAGTGGAACCCCCCCACAAGTCACCCCATTTTGCAAAGTACACCCCTCAGGGAATTCATCTAGGGGTATAGTGTACATTTCAAACCCCCAGGGGTTTCACCAATTTTGGTACAACTGGGATGTGAAAATGGAAAATTACATTTTTTTACACAAACATGCAGTTCTGGCTCAAAATTTTTCATTTTCACAAGGAATGAAGGAGACAAAGCACCCCAAAATCTGTGCCCCAATTTCTCCCGAGTACGGCAATGCCTCACATGTGACCAAAAAATACCAGTTGGGTGCATGGCAGGACTCAGAAGGGAAGGAGTGATTTTTGGATTTTGCAGCAAAGATTTTGGTGGAATGAATGGTGGGTGCTATGTTGCATTAGCAAGACTCCCAAAGCACCAATACAGTGGAACCCCCCCACAAGTCACCCCATTTTGCAAAGTACACCCCTCAGGGAATTCATCTAGGGGTATAGTGTACATTTCAAACCCCCAGGGGTTTCACCAATTTTGGTACAACTGGGATGTGAAAATGGAAAATTACATTTTTTTACACAAACATGCAGTTCTGGCTCAAAATTTTTCATTTTCACAAGGAATGAAGGAGACAAAGCACCCCAAAATCTGTGCCCCAATTTCTCCCGAGTACGGCAATGCCTCACATGTGACCAAAAAATACCAGTTGGGTGCATGGCAGGACTCAGAAGGGAAGGAGTGATTTTTGGATTTTGCAGCAAAGATTTTGGTGGAATGAATGGTGGGTGCTATGTTGCATTAGCAAGACTCCCAAAGCACCAATACAGTGGAACCCCCCCACAAGTCACCCCATTTTGCAAAGTACACCCCTCAGGGAATTCATCTAGGGGTATAGTGTACATTTCAAACCCCCAGGGGTTTCACCAATTTTGGTACAACTGGGATGTGAAAATGGAAAATTACATTTTTTTACACAAACATGCAGTTCTGGCTCAAAATTTTTCATTTTCACAAGGAATGAAGGAGACAAAGCACCCCAAAATCTGTGCCCCAATTTCTCCCGAGTACGGCAATGCCTCACATGTGACCAAAAAATACCAGTTGGGTGCATGGCAGGACTTAGAAGGGAAGGAGTGATTTTTGGATTTTGCAGCAAAGATTTTGGTGGAATGAATGGTGGGTGCTATGTTGCATTAGCAAGACTCCCAAAGCACCAATACAGTGGAACCCCCCCACAAGTGACCCCATTTTGCAAACTACACCCCTCAGGGAATTCATCTAGGGGTATAGTGTACATTTCAAACCCCCAGGGGTTTCATCAATTTTGGTACAACTGGGCAGTGAAAATGAAAAAAATACATTTTTTTACACAAAAATGTACTTCTGGCTCAAAATTTTTCATTTTCACAAGGAATGAAGGAGACAAAGCACCCCAAAATCTGTGCCCCCATTTCTCCAGAGTACGGCAATGCCTCACATGTGACCAAAAAATACCAGTTGGGTGCATGGCAGGACTCAGAAGGGAAGGAGTGATTTTTGGATTTTGCAGCACAGATTTTGGTGGAATGAATGGTGGGTGCTATGTTGCATTACCAATACAGTGGAACCCCCCCACAAGTGACCCCATTTTGCAAACTACACCCCTCAGGGAATTCATCTAGGGGTATAGTGTACATTTCAAACCCCCAGGGGTTTCATCAATTTTGGTACAACTGGGCAGTGAAAATGAAAAAAATACATTTTTTTACACAAAAATGTACTTCTGGCTCAAAATTTTTCATTTTCACAAGGAATGAAGGAGACAAAGCACCCCAAAATCTGTGCCCCCATTTCTCCAGAGTACGGCAATGCCTCACATGTGACCAAAAAATACCAGTTGGGTGCATGGCAGGACTCAGAAGGGAAGGAGTGATTTTTGGATTTTGCAGCACAGATTTTGGTGGAATGAATGGTGGGTGCTATGTTGCATTACCAATACAGTGGAACCCCCCCACAAGTGACCCCATTTTGCAAACTACACCCCTCAGGGAATTCATCTAGGGGTATAGTGTACATTTCAAACCCCCAGGGGTTTCATCAATTTTGGTACAACTGGGCAGTGAAAATGAAAAAAATACATTTTTTTACACAAAAATGTACTTCTGGCTCAAAATTTTTCATTTTCACAAGGAATGAAGGAGACAAAGCACCCCAAAATCTGTGCCCCCATTTCTCCAGAGTACGGCAATGCCTCACATGTGACCAAAAAATACCAGTTGGGTGCATGGCAGGACTCAGAAGGGAAGGAGTGATTTTTGGATTTTGCAGCACAGATTTTGGTGGAATGAATGGTGGGTGCTATGTTGCATTACCAATACAGTGGAACCCCCCCACAAGTGACCCCATTTTGCAAACTACACCCCTCAGGGAATTCATCTAGGGGTATAGTGTACATTTCAAACCCCCAGGGGTTTCATCAATTTTGGTACAACTGGGCAGTGAAAATGAAAAAAATACATTTTTTTACACAAAAATGTACTTCTGGCTCAAAATTTTTCATTTTCACAAGGAATGAAGGAGACAAAGCACCCCAAAATCTGTGCCCCCATTTCTCCAGAGTACGGCAATGCCTCACATGTGACCAAAAAATACCAGTTGGGTGCATGGCAGGACTCAGAAGGGAAGGAGTGATTTTTGGTTTTTGCAGCTCAGATTCTGGTGGAATGAATGGTGGGTGCTATGTGGCATTAGCAAGACCCCCGAAGCACGGTGAAATGATGAACCTAATAATCCATAGATGTGTGGTATATTTTGAAACACTCCTTTATACATAGGCCGGGTTTGTCGGGGCAAGTTTCACAGTGGAAAATAGTTTCCTTTCTTATTCCCTTTTTATAGCAAACTTTGCACCTTTTTTGTGTCCTGCCCTTTCTTGCAGTGGAGGGGATTTCGTTGGGAAAATGCTGCCCTGGTACAATACGGGGGCCAGTACTAGAAGTACTGGGGCCCTCTGCCTGCTGATTCCCAAATGTTAGGCTCTTTATGACTTCCTCTTGAAAGTGCATAAATGTCCCCCTCTGGCCGGTAGAACGGAATAGCACGTAAGCGTTATACAGTGCCATCTGGATGATATACACGGCCAGCTTCTTGTACCAGATATTTGTTTTCCGCAGGGCACTGTACGGCTTCAGTACCTGATCTGAAATATCCACTCCACCCATGTACTTATTGTAATCTAGGATACAATTTGGTTTTGAGGTGTGGGTACTGGTACCTCGTACAGGGATGGAGGTGGTACTGTCTCCATGAATTGTTGTCAGTATAAGGACATCCCTCTTGTCCTTATATTTGACCAACAACATATTTTCGGTGCATATTCCCCTGCTTTCACCCCTTCTCATTACTTGGGCAATGTGCGTTTTGGGGAGGCCTCTTTGGTTCTTGCGCACAGTACCGCAAGCTGCTGTACCTCTTGAACCAAGGGCCTTAAACAGGGGGATGCTGGTGTAAAAGTTATCCACATAGAGGTGATAACCCTTATCCAGGAAGGGGTGCATTAAATCCCAGACAATTTTTCCACTAACACCTACGAGGGAGGGGGGGCATTCTGGTGGTTCAATTCTTGAATTCTTCCCTTCATATACCCTAAACTTGTGGGTGTACCCTGTGGTGCTTTCACACAGCTTATACATTTTTATCCCATACCTTGCCCTCTTACTGGGAAGGTACTGGCGGAATTTAACCCTTCCTTTAAAATGTATAAGGGACTCGTCGATACTAATACATTTATCAGGGATGTATAGCTCTGCAAATTTGGCACTGAAATGATCAATGACCGGCCTGACTTTGAATAGCCTGTCAAAGGTGGGATCATCTCTGGGTGGGCACTGTGCATTATCGGTGTAATGTATAAATTTATGGATTGCCTCAAAACGAGCCCGGGGCATGGCCATACGGTGAAATGGGGTGCTGTACAGAACATCTGTACTCCAATATTGCCTAATTTGTGGCTTTTTTACTATGCCCATATGTAACACCAGACCCCAAAACGTCATCATCTCTACTGCATCTACAGGGGTCCACCTAGCAAATGATGACGTGGGGTTTTGAGCAATAAACTGCTGGGCATATAAATTAGTTTGGTCCACCATTAAATTTATAAAATCATCAGAGAAAAATAATTTAAAAATGTCAATTTCTCTGAGACCTGTTGAATCAAATTGGATTCCTGGGATGGCCAAAAACTCAGGAACCTGGGGCTCAAAATTGTCTGGTGGTGGGGTCCATACGAGATCAATTATTGGGGGGGGGGTCTCAGCTGCTCTACGGGGGCGTCTTTGAGGGGGTCCCTCATCATCAGAGGAGGAAGAGGAGCTTAAGACAAATCCTTCAAATTCCCCACTTGCCTCACTGGCTGTGTCAGAGTCAGAGGCAAGCATGGCATATGCCTCCTCCACCGAATACATTCTCCTGGATGACTGGGACGACATTTGGGATGACATTTGGGATGCCATTTATATTTTTGTGTTACTGGTAGTGAAATGTTTCAACACGTGTATAGTGTAGGGGGGGGTACAAACTTTATTTCAACCCGGGGGGTATGTAGTGTGTATGTATGTAGTGCAGAAAAAAAAAAAATACAAAAATAAAAAAATTGAAGGGTTCAAAAAAAAAAAAATGGAAGGGGTTAAAAAAAAAAATGGAAGGGGTTAAAAAAAAAAATGGAAGGGGTTAAAAAAAAAAAAAAATGGAAGGGGTTAAAAAAAAAAAAGGTCCTGCGCCAAAAATTGAGCACAGATGTTGGTCAGTAACGTCCGTCACTGAACAGCGCTCAAAGGCAACAGGAATTTGATTAAAAAAAAAATAAAATAGATCAACCCTGTGCCGAAAAAGCTGATCAGTGATGTACGTCACTGATCAGCGCACAGTGGCCACAGGACACACACAAAATCACAGTGTGTGTAAAAAAAAAAATGTAAAAAAGACCCCACAGCACTCACAAAAAATAAAAAAAGGTGATCAGTGATGCGACACTGATTACCAGTGAGGGGCAGCAGGTGCACAACCTTTGGTGGTACTGACAGGTATATATAAAAAAAAAAACCTCTGCACCCCTAAAAAGTTGCTGATCACCTCAGATATAGTGATCAGCACAAAAGGCGGGGGCAGCAGACACAAAATTTAGCACTCTCTATCACTCTCTGTCACTATCTCTCTCTATCTCTCTATCTCTCACTATCTATCACTCTATGACACTGCAGCAGCAGCACTGACAGGTATATCTATATATAAAAAAAAACCTGCGCCCCCAAAAAGTTGCTGATCAGTTAATTTATACTGATCAGCACAAAAGGGGGGGCAGCAGTCAGTTATAAAAAAAATATATAGCACAATCTGTCACTATCTCTCTATCTCTCTCTCTCTATCTCTCTCTATCTCTCTCTATCTATCTATAGCTCTATCACACTGCAGCAGCACAAAATATAGCACTAGGCCTCTCTATCTCTCTCTATCTCTCTCTATCTCTTTCAGTTATATAAAAAATATATAGCACAATCTGTCACTATCTCTCTCTCTATCTCTCTCTCTCTCTATCTCTCTCTATCTCTCTCTATCTCTCTATCTATAGCTCTATCACACTGCAGCAGCACAAAATATAGCACTAGGCCTCTCTATCTCTCTCTATCTCTCTCTATCTCTCTCTCTCTAACTCTCTCTCTATCTAATAAATCGCAGCAGCACAAGATGTCACAGGATGTCACAAGATGTCACAAGCATAAGCAATCTCAATGATCAGGTAAGTATTTTGGATGGGTTCTGGTCAGTATAGGCGGCAGCTGGGCACGGTGACCGCACTGCACGCTATTCCAGACCGGAATGGCGTCTGCAGTGCAGTCACCGTTAGTTTAAACCCCCCTCCATGGCTGTGATTGGTCCGTCGGTCCGACGAACCAATCACGGCCTTTGGGGGCGGGAGGGGTGAGGTGGGGTGACACCAGTGTCACCCTTACACCCCGCGGTGATTGGTGCTGTACTTTACAGCACCAATCACCTCCGATCCCGTGTCACCGGCGAACGTTATTCGCCGGTGACACAGAAAACGCTGTGAATGGCTGTTCACAATGAACAGCCAATCACAGCGATCGCCGACGGGGGGGCGGCATCGCCGCCCCCCCTGGGCATGCACGGACATGTCTGCTGTCAGGGACAGCAGACATCGTCCCTCTGTCACTGCGTCTCTAGACGCAGTGACAGTTTTAAGCCATGACGTATATATACGTCAACGGTCGGGAAGTACTTCCCGGCCATGACGTATATATACGTCAAATGTCGTGAAGGGGTTAAGTATAAAATATAGCATTGGGCAACGACCTCTGTAGGACACAAAATTATGGTATATAATTTGAAAAACAGTGTTTCACATGTATTCTTTTATGAAACAGTCAATTCTCACCAGTGACGGTCAAAGTTCTTGAACCTAATGCTACCTTTTATCCTCTTTCAATGGATGGCAGCACAGGTATATCAAGTGGAAAAGCGATTGACTCCTTTATTTTGGTGTGCACACACACGGGGCAATCTCCCAGCTTCAAATTATAAATAACCTGTTCCAATGGGTAACCTCAATTAGAAAGGTGCAATGGACCAGGTACCTGGTGGTTTGGATATCAGGCAATGGGCTTACAGCATTGCCCCAGGTGATCGGTGGGGGTACTGACAGTCCCATATATACACCCGCACTGCCGCGGTCTTGTGGGTGTCCTGCCCGGCTCCAACAGTCTCCAAGGACACATGCAATGCCTGCTTGCGGGCAGACAGCATGGAGCCACCTGTCAGTTACGATCTCCCCGCTCACTCCACACCAAGGGAGAGCACTCTGGACTTGCCACAGTAGTAGAACTCCGGCTCTGGCAGTCCACACGGACAGGTGTAGCACCTGCTGGCAGGCAATCAGCACAGAGCCACCTGATGTTCAGTGGTTTCTCCACTCACTCCACACACCAGGAGAGCACTCTGGACTTAGCTGCAAAGGTCCAACACAGGTCCTAGGTCTCACTGGTGTTTAAAGGGCGTCGCCACAATAAGCAACAAAATGTCAAAGCAACCACATAAGTCAGTGCCAAATGAAGGGGCTTGACGCGTTTCTCTGGCTTTAACAGATGCCAGTTTCCTCAGAAGATACCACTATTCATACAGGCTCCATATTTATCTGTCAATCCGCAGTGTTCTGATCTAATTAACACACCTGGCCACTTATCTTAAGCAGGTGTTGTTTCTATCATGCATAAATAAATGTCATACTGGTTTAGTTTTGCAGACAATACAGGGTCTAATCACATTCAATTAATTTAGTACTTAAAAAACATACATACAAATGTTACTGAGATGGCAAGTCACCTATTTTACAGAGTTTGCAAGCCCCCTTTCTAATTTTGATGTTATTGTTAGGCTTTCATACCAATTTTGCCAATTTAGCAGCCCTTAATTAAATTACCAAGTAGACAATTTCAGCTATTATGCAGGAAAGGGGGCAGTCTGGGGGAACCCCAAGTCACCCCATGTCAGCAGAGAGGGGGGGAGTCAGGAATGCATGTTGGTTCCTTGTCTACAGAGGGGAGAATAGGTTATAACACTGTCATCATAGTACAAGCAATACCATATCTAAAGCTCCTGGACATAAACAGTAATAAATAAAATATTTATTGAAGTGTATGCAAAAATAAAGAGTGCATTATGCTGTATTTTAAATAAGAACATGACATGTGCATGATATATCACTAGCATCCCAAACTATAGCCCTCCAAATATATTTACATCTATTAATCCTGAGTGGCATATGTGGGCATCAATAGGGATCAGATTCTGCAAGGAGGGGGAGCATGGGTTCTTCCTGTGGACTGTGCAGGCCAGGACACACAGAGGAGGGGCTAATACAGGGAATGTGCAGGTGGGGGTAATACATAGTATAGGGGGGCACTGGGAGCAGCAGGGCAGTTAAATGGTAAGGGGGGTTGTTACAGGGTTGTTTATTTATAGCAGAGAAAAGAGTGCAGGGCAGTTACAAGTAGAGAGCAAGGGTTTAAGTTGTAGGGAGGACATTAACATTGAGCAGGGAGGCAGTTACAGGGTCCAGGCATGTTAGATACAGAGTGTAGAGGTGAAAGGTGCAGGTGGCAGGGGTGGGTAATTACAGGGTGCTGGGAATGGGTAGACAATAGGAGATTAAGGAACAAATGGACACCTGCATTTTTATACACATACACACAGATATATGCAGTGGTGTAGCTAGGTGCCACGTCGCCCGGAGCAAGGGCATGTTTCCTGCCCCCACCATTACAGACAGTGCACACAGCATATTATGCACACTTTACATTATACACAGGCACCCCGCAATTACACACAATACACACAGCATATTATGACATTATACCCCCCCATTACATACAGTATACACAGCATTTACATTATACACAGGCACCCCCCCACCCTTCAATTACACATAATACACACAGCATTGTATTACATTATACACCCCCCCACATTACATACAGTATGCACAGCATTCTATGACATTATACACCCCCCCAATTACATACAGTATACACAGCATTTACATTATACACAGGCACCCCCCCCACCCTCCAATTACACATAACACACACAGCTGCCACAGCATATTACATTCTACCCCCCATTTCATACAGTATACGCATCATTCTATGACATTATACCCCCACAATTACATACAGTAAACATAGCCAATTCCCCATAATGCAGCCAGTCCCACATTATAAACAGCCCCCAATCCCCAGCACTCACCTGGCTGGGTTGCTTCTTCCAGGGACGTGCAGGGAGCTGGCAGTGGGGCCGGGTGACAGAACCAGGAAGAGCCAGGGCTGATGCACGGAGTCCACTGTGGGCGGGGCCAGCATCAGGAAATCAGAGCCCTAGCTACCGGGTTGTTTGCTCCTCACTTCCTCTGTGTGCAGACTGAGCTGCTCGGCCACTGCTGTCCCCCGGGCAGAGAAGGAAGCAGCGGGGGAGCAGTGTGGAGCGGGTGAGCAGGGGAGGCAGCTGGTGGTGCACGGCTCCGGCGCCATTTGATCTCTCTGCACCTTGAGCTCTCGCTCCACTGGCTCCGCCCTCCCTATGCCCTTGGATATATGGCAAACTTCTCCCTCTCTCTCACCTTACAGGGTAGGGTAAGAACACTCAAGAACATCTCATTCCCATGCTGCTGGGCTGGCTTGCATGGCTGCCGAGTAGCCCCCCCCCCCCTTTCTATTCCTTCACTTGCCTTTCACTTAGTTGTAAGCCTCCCAGTGGGTGGAGCCATAGACGTCCAGAGTCAGGCAGCATCATAGAGTTGCGGGTTCTGTCATGTCACTGCTTGTGCCACGCTTTAGCATTTTAGAGGGTACCAGTAAACAGAACCCACTTCAGTATATATATATATATATAAATATATATATATACATATAATCGGCTTCCTATCACTAATATCTATTAACACTATAGTATTTTAACTGGTGTGCTGCTCTGTGCTTTCTAGTTTATGCTGTTTTGCTGGGGTGCCGCACCGTGCACCTAGATATAGCACTAGGGACCCTCATTATACAGAGAAGCCTTGATAACGGCTTGGTGGCTTACACATAAATTTGCACAAATACAGTATACTGTATTGTATCTGTACTGTATCTCTGTATTCTATTATCATGCAGTGTTCAAGACTGTTAATACCATTCAGTGAACTGAGGGAAACCATTTATTTCTTTTGTGTTCTCATACATTAAAGGTATTGAGTTTGACCCCTAACATCCTGGTTGTCTGTAACTATAATTTCACCTTTGTTTATCAGGTGCACCATTAATGTCCGCACTTTGTGGCTGTAAGGACCTTGTCTTCAATAATGTCAACCGAATGCAACTACTCCATGTACCAGCATACGTTCATGCATCTGTGATATTTAAAGGTGACTTGTTTTATCATGATTTTTCTGCTTTTCACTTGACTCTTTTAGACTGCAGTCAGAGGCCTTATTTCACACTTTAGGACATGTGAAACACTTGTACGTACTGCATTTTGGAGTTATTGTCCTTTGTGAGTAAAGTATAGTACTCATGATTTCCATTGATTGCACAGTTTCACAGGATTCCAAAAACACCACCAAGAAATCAAATTCAGGTGTTCACTTGATTCTTTTCACCCCACTTTATTTAGATCAAGTGATGTCACACACAGAGGGATCAGAATGACAAAAAACTCATTTGGAGTTGAAAGCGCCTGGAAATTGCACATGCTATTTATGTTTAATTTGTTATTGAGGGACTGGTATCCCTCAGAGTGTATCCTGGTTGCAGTTCAGGTGTTGATCATTTTATATTGGTGGTTCCAATGGCTCCATCTGCATCATCATGATTTGGTTTGTCACCTGGATTCATTGTGATTTTCCTCTGATTTCTAGTTTCAGTTCAATTCCATAGAGAAATTCCATGTGGCATAATTGTATGAACCCCTCAATTTTATAACGGTCATGCTGGCTGCTGCACTGTGCATTTTCTGTACTAGTTTAATCAACAGGACTCTTCTGTATTCTTCACACTTCGAGTATTGGGCCCATAACCTATTGACATTACCTATTAGTTGAACCAGAGTTGTTTCTAAAATATGTACAGTACAATGTAAAATGGAAATAAGTCCACACAGATGTCCATAACTAGATGCAGATTTATTGATAACTGTAGTACACAAAGTCATAACAGCTGTATGCAGCAATAGACTCTGCTGATGGACATTACTGCTGTATTAGCAGTAAATATACTGTACGTCTCACCTAATTGAATACATGTCTCACCTGATTGTCAGTGTACAGTATGTTATTTGTCTGGATTGGCTGGAGATTATGTGAATTAAAGTTGGAGGTTTAGTATATTTTCTCCTCATTTATGGTAACAGATGGTCTTTGATTAACAGCAAGGCTGATACATTTGATCAACACATGGAACTGCAGACAGTACACAGCACAGCATATTATAATTTCTGGATAACAAATCTTAAAAAACAAGCGTCAATGGGTCACAGTTAATACAATAATGCTATTCAGCAGCAGACATTGTAGTCAGTAGGATGGAGCAATGCTGAGAGTACCAAGATGTGGACAGAAGTCTCTCAGCTTCCCTCACCAGTAGAGACAAGATGAATTGCACAGGAACTGTAGGACGCACTCTGGAGATCAAGTAATTGTAGTGTTCCATCTGCACACTGAAGAGAACTTGGTGAATTGGCAGTATTTAAGGCACAACAGGAACATACCAAATAATATAGAAGTCCTTATTTAGACAGCTTAGCACAGAAAGTGTTTTTGGTATATATAAAGTAGTGAAGTATGTGATGAGCCCTGAAGCACAGATCAGCTTTCAGGGTTATACAAATAACTGCAAATAGCTCTAGCTGGATTGACTAGTACTTGAAGATAATATAAAGTGGGTTGTTCTGAGTTATACGCTTGCATGCAAATTCACATGGAGTGTATGTGCCACTTTGTTCGGCCGTGTAACCTTGCACCATTGCAAGCGTAAATTCTCTTGCGAGCATGGTTCAAAATCAAGGCGTGTTGTGGGTGTCTCCCTGGGTGCAGCCTCGCAGCACTGGTCATATGGGCATAAACCGGGGGTATACAAGGAGCGTTCGCTCAAAGTGGTGGGTGGTGTCTTCACAAAACTACAATAGCAGTGGTGGGAACAAAAGACATTTGCAAATCTAAGTGACTCTCAGATCTCCCCTAGCTGCAACTAAGCGGACCAATGCGCACACCTCCAATCAACATCCTCAACTGCAAAAGCACATGCACTCAATAGTCAGCCATGCTCCACACAAGATTCTGCCATTAACCAAGTAACTTAACACATGTATTGAATGCAGGCCCATGGTAAGCATTCTTTGCAGTATTCATATTTTTCCATGGTTCATAAGTATTATACAGTATACAGTATGTGTGCGTTTATGTCTGCCCTTATCAATCACTTTACAAACTGTTGCTGTGTGCATGTGAATTTCATTTGGAAACATGACCACATAAATCACTATCATGACTCTTAATACTTGTGCAAAACATTTGAAACTTATACACTAGGCAAACCCACATATATGAGTTATTTTTTAAAAACACACAGCAGCGTTTTCAATGCCTGCACTTTACCATTACACAATCTGTTTGAGCAATGTCAACACACAATGATAATGTGCATGATAATCAATCGACATGTGTCAACTCTCACACTCAACAGACAAATCAAGCATGATGGTGTGCTTATACTACACACATCTATCTTCTCATGCATGTTTACAACAGTATTGTGTCTCAACAACTGCAAATGTCTTTACGCATTCTTTTTTTTTGTTCAAACTATAAATGTCATGTTTGCGTCAGTTTGCATTATCTGCTAAAATGTGCATACATAAATTTGATCCACACATTTCAAAACACTACTCCATACTTTACACATTATACTGTGCTTACATAGTCCACACAATGTTGGACATTCATTGTTTTGCCAACTCAATGTAGACATGAGACAGTGTTCATCTTTTGAAACCTTATCATGTCCTTTGCTCAACACCACATAACTTTGGTGCAAGTACTGTATGATTTCAGTATGGTCCAAACACAGACTGAAAATATGAATATAGCAAGTGAAAGGGTATTATACATACCATATACTGTATATATTTATCTTTTCTTTTTCTTCAGTGTGGAGATGTTTTACACGCAAGAGTTTGCTCTAAGATAGTTTACATTACATTAATTATAATGAGGGACCTTATAGGCATCAGTTGCCAGTTATTTGATGTTATGTGCCTAATTTATACAAAACACAGAATTAGCTACAACTAGCATTACAAATAAAAGTGCTGAGGAAACAAACCTGTATGACAAATTTTTGATCTTGGTGTTTGTGGTCTGAATACATGTTGGGCAGGAAGTTCCCTTAGTCCTCTCCTGGTATTACTGAACCTAACTCTCCCCAGAAGAGCATATAATGTCAAAATTTTGTTAGAGGCACTGAAACCAAGGGCCTCATTCTGGTCCATATGCAGTTTTGCCTGCATTTGCATGAGGGCCAATGTTTTGTTAGTCGACCGTCTGGGATGTCTACATAAGCCCATGTCGACCTTCAGTGGTCGACCCTATGCATGTCAACCTAATGACCATTAACCATTCTAAAAATACCTGGTGTTTCTTCCTTTACTGATATGAAATCCTTAGAGCAAGCTTTCAAGTTATGTGGTCTGGCCATACATGCATATACCCAGTACCTCTCTTACAACCACAGAGTGTGCAGAGTTCCTGTGTACTGTGACTCCCAGCAGCTGTTGCTGTTACCAGATGATGCAGCTATTGTATGAGTCCACTCTGCCAGGTATACAAATCCTCTGCTTGCTAAGGGATTGGTGCGGTCTGGTCTTTTTGGAGTGTATGCTCAGAAATGTTATGCAATTCTCCACTTGTTACTAGCATCAGCGGCTTTCTCAGAGAGTCTGAGTGTAGCATGGGCAAGCAAGTGGTAGCTGTTTTTGTGGCTGAGACTGGTCATGTAGCTACCATACCACTCGTGTAGCAGCACACCATTACTAGGCACTGATACGCCAAAAATGCCATCCACAAGTGATGGAAATCCATTCCAGGCCCCAACCAAGAACTTGGTCATCTCCATCATGACAATTCACTTGCTCACATGTCCAGGACTGTGATATACAATATTTTCTGACCCATGAACACACCCTGGAGCTTAGAGCCCTATTCTGGTTCACTCTTAGAGGCAAATTCCTTCTCAAATGGACAAAATGTGCATTGCAGGTGGGGCAGATATAACATTTGCAGATAGAATTAGATTTGGGTGGGGTTTTTCTTCAAAGTGAGATCTAGATCTATATTGCAGTGTAGAAAATAAAGCAGTCAGTATTTTCCTTGCACAGAAAAAAAATAACTCACCTAAATCTAATTCTATCTGCACAAGTTACATCTGCCCCCCCCCCCCTGCAGTGCACATGGTTTTGTCTATTTGAGAAGGAATTTACCTCTGAGAGTGAACCAGAATAAGGCCCTTAGTCACTCATCATACAGTCCAGACCTGATCCCCTTCAACTTCCTTGTGTTTCTAAAAATCAAGTACAAATTGCATGGGATTTGTGTTGAGACATCAGAAGATGCAGTGACAACTGCAGCATATATAACTTTGGTACTTATGTAGTAACTGGGCTGCCGATTTTAAAATCGGGTCCATCGCATCGCATCGCACCCGACCATATCGCATGCGATGCGATGCGATGCGATGCGATGGACCCGATTTTTCCATAGGATTCAATGTTAAAATGGACTGAGTCCATTTTAACATAGAATTCAATGGGAAAAGGGGTCCTTTTCATACCCCTACTATCCAAGTGGGCATGGAGTTGGATATAAACCTGTGGCGAGCGTAGCGAGCCACCGAGCCCGAAGCGTGGCGAGCGTAGCGAGCCCCGCGAGGGGACACAGAATACCGTCCCCTCGCGGGGCTCGCTTCGCTCGCCACGCTTCGGGCTCGGTGGCTCGCTACGCTCGCCACAGGTTTATATCCAACTCCATGCCCACTTGGATAGTAGGGGTATGAAAAGGACCCCTTTTTCCCATTGAATTCCATGTTAAAATGGACTCAGTCCATTTTAACATTGAATCCTATGGAAAAATCGGGTCATCGCATCGCATCGCATGGTCGTATGCGATGCGATATCGCATCGCATCGCATCTGATTGTATGCCTTAACTTAAGGCATACAATCAAAAAATCGGCAGCCCAGATACTACATAAGTACCATAACTTTTATCCAGCATATTGAATACTTAGAAAAAATGTCATTTTACTTTCTCTGTAATTAGAATACTTTTTGTGCACCCAGGATTTTATTTCACACTTATTGTATTTAGAGATGGAAACATTAAGATATATTCAATCGAGGCACGATATTGCCTTGATCTATTTCTTTGCTCAATATGGTCAGGTTTAGCCACGCATTTTCAGATTTCAACTCACCATCCACCGGGGATAGCAAGCTGAAATGCTGGCGAAAAACAATTGAATACCACCCATTATATGTTATTTTAGCTATTTTATGGAATGCCTCATTCAAATGAAAGTAAGGTTTAGGAATTACAATTGTTGAATATAAAGCCACCCTCTTGTTCATAAGACCAAAAGTATAGTACAGTATTTGGACTTTGACCTCAAAGCTTTTTTTATGGACAGATGTTGGCTATTCCTTTCTATATTCTCTAAATTTTTCATCTCTATTTATTAAATAGCTTATTATATAGCTAGGCAGAATTTAGATAGGCTTCCCAATGCAGATGAGCTGTGCAAATAATTTGTAGACTATATAGCATGACAATTTTTGCAATTAAAAAGTAAACATGGAACAAATAATTGATCAAATTTACAGCTTATATAGATGCCATGCCTCAAACCACCTTATTTTCTAATTTTCAAAGCCAGGGGAAAGGGACTATAACTGTGGCTGCAGTCCATGTCTAAGGAATAAACTATTTGAAATACTTAAACATAAGTAATATGAAGCATTGTGAGATGATATACAATGGATGTCATACATAGGAGATCATGTTAATGGAGTGTATATCAATAAACAAACAATATCCAGAGGGGATCCAAACCAGAACAACATATACACTTAGCCATATAATAGCAGGGTACTCTTTACCTAGCACGGCGCCCACGATCTCCATCGCGGGCGTCGTGGGTAAAGAAATCGTGGGGATCGCGGGCATCGCGGTCAGTACATTAACGGCCGCGACGCGATGCCCGCGATCCCCACGATTTCCCATAGGGTTCAATGTTAAATTTAGTGCTGCCCGCGATTTTAGATTCAATGCTTCAATGGCCGCGATTTGGCCATAGGAATCAATGTTAAATGGGCCACAGAGCCCAAATAGGCACAATTAACACTTAAATGTCCCCCCAAATTTGTAACGCCACCCCACGATCCACGCCAACCCGAAGCGTGGCGAGCGCAGCGAGCCCGCGAGGGGCGGCGGTACGCGTCCTCCGACCTTTTCATACCCCCACTATCCACGTCGGCGTGGAGTTGAGAATAGAATAGTGTGGCGAGCGCAGCGAGGGGACACGGATACCTTCACAGGTAAACGTGGCCCTACGCGGGCTTCACAGGTATCCGCGTCCCCTCGCGGGGCTCGCTGCGCTCGCCACGCTTCGGGCTCGGTGGCTCGCTGCGCTCGCCACACTATTCTATTCTCAACTCCACGCCGACGTGGCCCATTTAACATTAATTCCTATGGCCAAATCGCGCCCATTGAAGCATTGAATGTAAAATCGCGGCCAGCACCAAATTTAACATTGAACCCTATGGGAAATCGTGGGGATCGCGGGCATCGCGTCGCGGCCGTTAATGTACTGACCACGATGCCCGCGATCCCCATGATGGGCGCCGTGCTAGGTAAAGAGTACCAATAGCAGTTATGTCACAGAGCCCAGTGGCCCCCAACATAAGCCAAACTGCAGTAAGAAAAGTTGACAGCAGAGCAATAAAAGTATAGTAGGTACTTGTGTAGCTTCGCTCGCCCACGCTGCGGGCTCGGTGGCTCGCTACGCTCGCCACCCTATTTAAAATCAACTCCATGCCAACATGGATAGTGGAGGTATGAACTATCCATGTTGGCATTTATGTTTAATATAATAACACAATACAAAGAAAAAACTTATGACACATATTATGTGTCATAAGTATATGCTTTGTATTATTAGAATCACTTTTACTCGTTTTTTTATTTTAGTTAGCTAAGGAGGCACCAAGAGCGGTGCCTCCCGCTGTCCATATTAAATGAACTGACACAGGGGCGGGCAGTGGGCAGGGAACCGAGCTGTAAAAGCGCATTTAAAAAAGTGTGTATAGGCGGCACCTATAGCAGTGCCTCGGTGACAGGGAGTGCTTTTTCTGCCTATATGAAAGCACACCCCTGTCACTGAGACAGCTGTGATTGGACACAGTGGCGCTGTCTCAGTGACAGGGGAAGCTTTCATAAAGGCAGAAAGCTCATCCCTGAACCATGGCACTTCTATAGGTCAGGTGCCGCTTATAGCACATTGAAGTTTTTAAAGGTGGACGAGCTGTGCAACCGCTGCACAGCTCGTCTACTGACTTGTATTGCCGGGGGTGGGGGGCGGAGCTGTGCCGAGCCGTTCAGCCGCCAGCTCCCGCTGTAATCTGGCCACCAGGCACCGGCACATGCTCTGCTGCTGCTCCCCTTTACTGTCCGGGAACAGGCGGGTCTCTCTTCTGCCTCCCGCCCGGCGCTCTTGTTCTGTGTCTGGCTGCCTGTCCCAGGAGACGCTGCGCCGGTCACTGCTGCCAGGCTGCCTGGGTATACGCTAAATGGTAATTTGTGGAGGGTGGGGGCTGTGGTTTTTTTTTGTGGCATAGGTGTTCATTTATGTTTGTGTTAAGGGACAGAAAGGCATGTGTGTTTGTGTTGTTGTGACAGAGGTGTGTATCTGTATTTGTGTAAAGTGACAGGTGTGTGTTTGTGTAATGTGACAGGTGTGTACTGTTTCTGTGTGTTTTTTAAATTAAGTATATTGGCCCAATGTACTGGCCTCTGAGTTCTTTTAAAGAGGCAAACATTTACAAGGCAAAACCATGCATTGTAAATAATTGCCCTTTTTAAAAAAAACTCAGTTTCAGCCAGCACCCCACACAGCCACTGAACTCAGAGGCCAGTACATTGGGCCAATACTGTATACTTCATTTACCAATTTTCCTTATTTTACACAAACACACAGAAACTGTACACACCTCTGTCACTTTACACACATACACACCTCTGTCACAACACAAACACACAAGTCTGTCCCCTAAGAGGCTAGTTAGTACATTTGGCAGATGTTTTTTTTTTTTTTAAGTGAAAAGGTATGTGGGCAGACCCCATGGTGGCTTGGTGGATCCGGCAACGATGGGTCTGTGGCAAGCGCTGGGTCCAGGTTGTTTCTGCGCTGACAGGCAGGAGCTGCTCTGGCAAGTCTCTGCTGCTTATGCAGGGGGCAGCTACTGCACCTGCCTGTCAGCGCAGAAACATCCCGAACCCAATGCACCCCACAGAGCCTGGCGGCACTGGCTCCGCCTAGCCAGTGCCTCACCAACCACAAACCTCACCGCACGTCACTGTAACATACTGTACAGCCAACTTAAGGACACTATAAAGACATCTGACATATCATTATCCAGGTTTACCATAAAGAGAAGACTTTGCGAGAGCAAACAGAGAACAGTATTTAGTGTCATTTATGCCATTATTCAGTGCCATTTGACGTTTTATGAAAATTATATGCAAAATGTACTAAAATGTATGAATAGCTACCCGTGGTCGCACCAAGCATCTCACACCACACGGCACAATAATGCTAGGTGAATAAGGATACATCTGTAGTATGTAATATATATTACATGTATCTATTGTAAATCTCAGCAGCAAGATAGATAAATAAATAAAGTAAAGATGTTGCTGTTACAAAGATGAAGAGTTTTTCTGGAACCAAGCTATGATCTACCCCTTCTGACCTTTCCCCCAGGCACTATAAATCATTCTCCTGGATGTATGACCCGCTGTTCAGTAATACAATAACAGAGATGGCTGATTCCGATTTTCTGCTATTTGTATCATTTGTTTACAAGAAAATTATATGGCAGCATAGGAGTACTGAAAAACAAATGTTCTTAAATGAACCTTAGTGACATTTTTGTTTATTTTGTCTACATTTTACCAGTATTTTCTAAGCTTTTTATATCTTACAACCTTGGTCTGAAAACATTAGATTACGGAACAGATAGGGGCTGCTGGGGTTGATGTACACCAGATTGCATAGAATAAAGTTTACAAATTGAGTGTGTGTATGTCTTCAAATCAAGTCACATACAGTAAATATGTGTATCTGCATATTTGTTAAAATCTGCCATTTGTGCCTGTTTGTGAAGAGACATTATAGAGAAATATCTAACAATTGATGAGTATGAAATCTGCATGATCCCATACAGTAATTTTGAATAGGTGCAGACTTTCACAGATATACTGTACATACATCTGCTAGCATATACAGTATATCAATTGCAGATGCAAATACATGCATGCAATGATCACATACTGTGGGGCAGATGTATCAATAACCTGTTAACGTTGGTTAAATAACGGGTCCCGCTTCTCCTGCATAACGAGGAGAAGCGGGCACTCATTATGGGGAGATGTATTAACATCCCCCAAGCCAATAAGGAGAGCCGTTATGCCCAGTGTTAACGGCTCTCCTTTTTGTCTCCCCCGGCGCCCCGCGCATGCTCAGTGCGCTTCTCCCCCCTGTCCGGCTCTAATGGGCATGTGCGAGATCTCGCAAAAAAACGCGAGATCTCCAGCGCAGCCCGAGCCAGAAGCAGGGCTAGCGTTGTGGGGGATAGGACAACGCTAGCCCTGAGCTGGCGAAGCGGGCGGGGCGAATTAACGCCTTGAAGGCTGTTAATACATCGCCCCGGCCGCTAATCCCTGGGGGGGATTGCAGGGGATAGCCCCGCCGAGCGTAACTCGGCGGGCTGTCACTAGCGCACGTTAGGCTAGTAATACATTAGCAAAATCGTAATCCCCCCCAGTTAACCAGCGTTAAGTGCATTTTTGCACTTAACGCTGGTTCATACATCTGCCCCTGTATCTCTAACACAAAATACTGTAACACTTTCTGATTAGCTACTTGTGGATTATCCTTTAAATCTTATATGGATTTTCTAATGAATCCTGCTCATATTATTTAATTTTCTGAGTGACATAGCAAGATGTTTTTAAATAATTACCTTAGTTTTCATTTACACATTACACACTTTTCGATGGCACAAAGATATTGAGAGGGGACTAATGTCACATAAGAGACAGGTGATTCTGATGGCACAATTGGTGTGTGTAAAGTGGTCTGATGGCATAAAAAGGGCATATACTGTAGGTGACATGGATGGCACCTTTAAGGGAACTGATGCATCTAATGTCCAAAATGTAAGGTGTGATGGCATATGGGAGGTCTGAGGAGCAGTAAATGTGCATGTGGAGAGGAATATTTTTATGGTAACCACAAAAAGCTATGTAAGACCCCAGTTTGTTTACATGATGAGTCAATGTAACCCAAAAGCCCCCTCAATTATAATATCAATCTACTGTAATATTATTTGTTTACTACATTCCTCCAGTTGATGGAGTGGTTTCCCATTCTTGTAAGTATTTTGTAAAGTTATTAGCATGCAACTGAAATCTTATTTCGGTACTTATGTATTATCTGGGCTCCCATGTTAAATGCACCTCATTTTTTCATACCCCTACTATCCAACTACGCATGGAGTTGATTTTATATAGTGTGGCGAGCGCAGCGAGCCACCGTGCCCGAAGCGTGGCGAGCGCAGCGAGCCCCGCGAGGGGACGCGGTCTCATAAGAAAAACGGAAGCCCAGATATTACATAAGTACCCTTATTTCTTCTACCAAACTATCTATTTTCATAGTTAGACTTGAATACAAGATATAGTAGTGATAGACCAGACATAGGCAACCTGTGAAACTACAAGTACTAGCATGCCATGGCACAGCTTTAGCACTCCCTAATAGCAAAACTGGCGGGATGCACAATGGGACTTGTAGTTTAACAACATCTGGAGAGCCAAGGGTTTACTACAGCTGTGCTAGACTAAGCTGAACTAGTGTCATGCTGTATATTATTGCTTCCATTTCGGAATCAGGCCCACATTAATGGCGTATAAATGATGATAACTATCCTTCCAGTTTTACATCAAGCCCGCTTTAACATCTCTGCAAAGGCTATTCTTCACTCTGGTAAACTTCCATTGGCAGCTCTCACCAGCATTTGTAGTAAACATATGATCCAATCAAATCATTTTGCAATCATTTCTTATTAATGAAAATCAAATCTATTCATACACTCAACTGTCTCGTCAGTAGAAACCAAATCACAGTTATTCTGGTCCAGTCACTTTTATTATAGTCTGTCCTTGATGAAAAAAAAAATTAAATCTATTGTACTTTTACATAATGTTAATAAACATAATCTTCCAAATAAGAAGTTTTCCCTATATTTCCAAAAGGTTAGTTCATGTAGGATACCAAATCCGAAACACAAAAACTGAAGGTTTACATGCTCCGAGAAATTAGCATGTCCGCAGTCCACATTTTTTGGAGAGTGCCCATTTTGGGGTTCCTGACCTCGAATGAACATTTAGAGCTGGTTGTCTTTATGGCATGGGAATACCACACTGTGTCCCTCTAGTATTGCTGCAGCACTCCCAGCTAGTTTAGCCTAGTACTGGTTATTGGAAAATAAGGGAGACCCCATGCCATTTTTATAATATTTTTAATCCTTTAACTATAAAAATTAAGCAAAGCCTTTCAATCCACAGATAATGGAACTGACATAATATCTACTGCAGAATAAAGGATTTAAATTTAATGGAAATTGATGGCAGATTAAAAATTACATTCACAACTGGTGCATACATTAGTACAGTAAAGAATGATTTTGCACACTAACAATGTCCATCAGTTTCAATCTGATTGCAAACCAACCTTATAGCAAATTTACACCTTGATCTTTCTTATCTACATCACTTTAATGAAATGCTTGATTTCAGTATAGCATTAAATAAAGTGTATGAAAAATTAAACATTTACTCTTGTCCTAACGCAATCTAACAAAATTACAGACAGTTTGTCATCATTTTACAAAGTTTACTCTACATGTTGCTGTTCTCACTATTGTACACACATTGGGTATTTGACCTTTGCATATTACACAGCCCTTTATAATGGGAATTTATGTCTGCTTCCAATTATATCCTCTATGCAGAAATAAGACATTTATAATTTTTTCTTGATAGATGGCTTTCTACATGGCTTTGAGTGCATAGAAATTATATATTTATTTGCATGTAATGCACTTCCAAGGTGCCTTTCAATGCATGAAAATAACCTTTTCAATATTTAGTAGCAGTGGTGAGCTTATGGGAACTTTAAAACCAGTAACCAATGAAATGGTATGAATTATTGATATCCAGAACAGACATATAACTTTTAATTCCCACCAGATGGTGTCTTTGCTTGAGCGTTATACTGAGTGTTATACTTTCATATTTCAGGGTTAAAGTGTATATTTATTTAATATAATTTATTTGTGACTTGTCTATAAAAGTAGCCAATGAATAAAAATAATTTTGAAATGTACAATATTACTCTATTTAATGGTAATCTAGCTCAGGGACGAATAAAGGCTTTATATTTTATCTAAGACAGTGGTTCCCCAACTTTTTTGTATCACAGTGCCCTAGCGTATTAGGATTTTACATGGCACCCCTAGAGTTTCTTATTGAAAAATTAATTAAAGACATATTCCACTAAGTAAATGGATTTTATATGTTCATTTATAGGTTCTATTAAGTGGTGATAGACAGGATTCACTTTGATTGTACACATATTTTATGATTGTCCGCCAAAGGCACTGGTTTTCGCTATTAAAATAATCAGAAATCAGAAATAATTCCAAACTAAGGCACTCCTGAGTGCCACGGCACAAAACTTTTGGAACCACTGATATAAGACATGAACACACTGGTGCTTATTTAGAATTGCATTAATGTGCATAGATTAAGCTGGAAATACTGTATATCAAGTATGTCGGGCTGAAACACAATTCCATTTAGGAATTTTGAGTAGAGGCCAAAAGGGGATATAGTACCAATCACACAGGAGAATGTACATAGAGGACACCGTAGTAATCCGTTAGTGTCCTTAATGTAGATGGGCTACTTAGGGGATGTGCTACCACTTGACAATGTATCAACAGAAATACAAAAGAGAAAAGAGATTTTACTTTAATGGTGCATCTCAAAAATATTAAAATATAACTTTTATTACATATATTTATTTAAGACTGCGAAATATGAAAAGAGCATTAAGAAAAGATAGAAAATAATAGTGCGTGATATAAAATCACAGGTGGCGGACAGGCAGTACATGTAAATAATAGTTGATAAACAAAATTTTTAAACCCTCTGTAGTCTTATACTTTGAAAATTGCACCATCACTTTGAAAATTGCACCAAACCCCTGTTCCAACCTTAACCCCCCCTATCTTTGTCTTTTCTCTTCCACATAAAATCAATGAGAGAATACCTAAACGAGGAAGAAATCAAGAGAAGACCAAAGATCAGGAACACTTAAGTTAAGTAGCCCCATTTACACAAACTGTGCTTGACCCAGTGTAGCGCCATACCCCACATCCAACCCCCCCCCCTTTTCCACTACAGTATATATGAGGCTTGAATGTGTCTTTATCAAAACTTGAAGAGGTTCAAATTCTCATATACTGTAAATGTTTAATCTAGTCCAGTGGTCAGGGAACTCGGTCCTCATTACCCCACACAGTGCATGTTTTGCAGGTCTCCTCACAGAATCACAAGTGAAATAATTAACTCCACCTGCAGACCTTATAAAATGTGTATGTGAGTAATAAGTACACCTGTGCACCTGCTGGGTTACCAGCAAAACATGCACTGTGTGGGGTAATGAGGACCGAGTTCCCTGACCACTGATCTAGTCAATATATTCTTCCATCAAGATGTTTCTCCTGTACACTAAATTGACAACAATGTTGTGACTACAAATGGAGCCTGCAGGGATTGATAGTGTGTTTAGAAATGATACATTTAAAACAACAATCTTGCCATATTCCTAAAGAAATAGTGGTACTGATGACCCAATAGGGTTGATTCAGACCAGTGTTTTTGGATCAGAATCTCCATCCCAGAGGCTGGAATAAAAAGCAATCTACATTGACTTTTATTACCAAAGGGGATCAAATGATTTCACTCCAATGTGGCTGCATGCGAGGGGATGGGTTAGCGCATGTTAGAGAGGGGATGCACATGGCACAGTACGATGGGGGTAACGTTCATTCGGGCCAGGTTTACCCGTTCGCTAGACTGCAAACAGTTCTGCATAAAGCCCAATATGTATAATGTAATTGTAGTTTACACCACAAAAAGGTAAGTGTGGATGTCAGTGTTTTATGTAAATTTGCACAGTTTCTTAAAATATTTTTGTGTCATCTAGCTTATAAGCTGCTGATTTATAGTGGTAGAGTCTTCCATATAACTGTTCTAAACCCACTCATAATCAAAGTACATGTAGGTTAGGTAGGGGTATGCATGAAATTAAAGGCCTGATTCTGGTTCACTGCAAAAGCAAATTCTCTCTCTAATTGACAAAACCATGTGCACTGCAGGAGGGACAGATGTAACATTTGCAGCGAGAGTTAGATTTGTGTGGGGTTTACAAATATATATCTATATTGCAGTGTAAAAATAAAGAATTATTTACTCTGCATGGTTTTGACCATTATAGAAAGATAATTTGCTTTTGCGAGTGAACCAGAATCAGGCCCTTTATGCAACGTGGGAAGTTGCACGATATTAGTGATGTAGACAGTGTGATTTATTGCTTGTAGATGGAACAGGTTAATGCAGATGATCATTCCCAGTATGTGTAATACACTGCAGGCTGTGTGACTGACGCAAAATAAAGGGCCTGATTCAGACCTGCTTGGTAGGCTCTGCATATTCTCTGCCTAGCGTGCAGGTTATCATCGCCCTGCTGCCCCACCGAATGTATGCCCCCACTCTGCCAACTGAATCCCCGCATTACCATGCCAGTGGTGTGTATGCTTACAGATCTGATCACATGCGGCCGCATAGATGCAAAAATCATTAGATGGTCACTCACCATCATATGAAAAGTAAGTCTATACTCACTTTTCAGATGGTTGTTTTCTGCCGAATTTGGGGCGGGTGCTGAAACACGAGTGACATCTCTTTTATGTGTTTTCATTTTTAGTAGTGTGCATTTTCTATGGACAAGGATACACAACTTTAAGGTGCTTTGGATTGCATGGGCAATTAAGATTTGTATGCATCTCAGCAATGGGAAAAGTATTTGAAGGAGATGTCGTAGGCATGTTGGTGGATTTTGGGGTGATGCAGAGTTTATATATTACTCAGATTGTATGACTATTTTCCAAGGGGTATGGGGCTAGAGAAAATGTGTTGTGATAGTGACAATAGCTACTTTTAAAAGTGAATGAATAGGAAGTTGTAGTCACATAATGTAGGTTTGTGCAACACAGAGTACAGCTGAAAATCTGCATTTATCTCAGGGCATACAAAGAGGCTGCTCTTATAATCAACTTGCCTCTGAATCAAGGCAGGGATAAGTCAGCCATAAAATAGTATTACTTTTGCCCCATGACACAATAGAAAAAGTCAAGATATGTTCATGGATAGAGTAAGTAGGTAATGCTAAATCTATATTACCTTATTCATACACAAAATAATGTAATGATATATATGCATAGAAGACAACACATTATTACTAAAAACTTTAAAGTATAATACACAGTTGAATAAAAACACATATACATACGAAAGGCAAACATATGTTGTTTTCCCAACAACAAATAGCCACCTTCCACTGAGATCAATTGGTCCCGGCATGCCATGATGCTTATCCATCATGATCCCTCTACATACAGTAAGCTGCTCTCCATATCAGTGCAGTATCAGAACACATCTGTAGTATTCTGGGTCTCCATGAAGATGGGTGCAAGCCATCATTTTTGTACATGCTTTTGTATATTGCCATGACATGACTGTAAACTTTTAATCTAAACCTCTCACATCTGTAGCTGCACATTGAAGTTTTTGATGTTCTGTCTTCATCTTTGTGTACTGGTACCACTTCTGAAAACATTACAGTGGTTTTAGCCACAAATTCAGTATTAACCAGGTCAGTCGTCCTTAGGTTAAACAATGACATTCACCTCCCCATCTTTCCTTTTTGCCTTAAAAATTTTCAACATGGGCTCTTTATCCCTTTAGCTCTTGCTTTAGTTGAGCAGCTTACTTAGTTACATATAGTTACATAGTAGGTAAGGCTGAAAAAAGACTTGCGTCCATCTAGTTCAACCTGGTATAGATATCCATTGCTGATTTGGTAGGTTCTGGTATTTTACAGACAAATTATATTTCTTATTTGTACCCATGGATGTTTTTCTCCAGTAAATGTTTGTCCAACTTTGCCTTGAACGCATTTAATGAGCCAGCCGTTACCACCTCTCTGGGAAGAGAGTTCCAGAGTTTGACTGTTCTGACCGTAAAGAAATTCTTTCTACTAGCTGAATGAAATCTTTTTTCTTCTAATCTATACTCATGCCCTCGCGTCCTAGATTCCTTTCTAGTAGAAAATAGGGTGTGTGACAGTTCCTTATATTGGCCCTTGATATACTTGTACATGTTGAGCATGTCCCCCCTTAAACGTCTCTTTTCTAATGTAAATAGTCCCAAATTGCTTAATCTCTCCCCGTAGCTTAAATTCTCCATTCCCCTAATAAGCTTTGTTGCTCGCCTTTGGACTTTTTCTAATTCTATGATGTCCTTTTTATAGTGTGGGGCCCAGAACTGTACTCCGTACTCTAGGTGAGGTCTCACCAATGCTTTATACAGTGGCATAATTACCCTTGAGTCCCTAGTTTCCATTCCCCTCTTAATACATGCCAGAATTTTGTTGGCCTTTTTTGTAGCTACATTACAATGGGCACTACATCCCAGATTGCTGTCTATTTGGACTCCTAGATCCTTTTCAAGTATGGAATTACCCAGTTCCTCTCCGCTAAGGTTGTAACTTGCACACTGGTTGTGTCTCCCAAGGTGCATAACCTTACATTTATCTACATTGAACCTCATCTTCCATTTTTTTGCCCACTCATCTAGAATTGCAAGATCATTTTGAAGCATGGTGACATCTTCTGGTGATTTAATGACTTTGCTAAGTTTTGTATCGTCCGCAAAGATGGATACATTGCTGAGTAACCCTATCCCAATATCGTTAATAAAAATGTTAAACAAAATGGGCCCCAAAACCGAACCCTGGGGCACTCCACTTAGTACCGGTATCATATCTGATACGGCACCATTCACAACCACTCTTTGTTCTCTATTACATAGCCAATTCCCTACCCATCTGCAGATATTTTCACCCTACTTGTTTCTCTACTTCTGTAGCTTTTCCCAAATGTTCTCCTGTAATAATTATTATTATATTTTTCCAAAGAATAGTACCATACTTTTTGGAGGTGACAACTTCCTGTACCTGTAGATAGTAGAAGTCCCCATATCCTCCAGTTCTGTATTAGTTACATTCCAAGCCCTAGAAGAGCAGTATATGAGTTGTGGGTACTTATGTAATATCTGGGCTCCCGTTTTTCTTATGAGACCGCGTCCGCTCTCCACGCTTCGGGCACGGTGGCTCGCTGCGCTCGCCACACTATATAAAATCAACTCCATGCGTAGTTGGATAGTAGGGGTATGAAAAAATGGGGTGCATTTAACATGGGAGCCCAGATAATACATAAGTACCGAGTTGTGCAGTATCACAGCTTGCGGGATGTATTTGTGCCCCACTAGAAATGTCATGAATTGTATTATATGTTGTTCTTTGTGAGCATCCAAAATTAATAATTACAAAATAATTAAGGGGTGATGAATAGTGAAAGGCATTTCCTTAATAGTGTTCTGGATATTTGCGCAATCCCACAAAAGTAGGTGGAGTTAAATCTTCCTGTTGTCTTTTTGGGGAGTATGTACATTGCAAACTTTTCCTCTTCAAAAAGATAATTATGGTACAATTAAAAATAGCATGTGTTTAATATTTTTTCCCCTAGATTATCTATTTAAGGAAGAAACATACCTGATTTATTTACCCATATCTGGCTTTGCTCTGTCAAGTTTCAATTGCAGATCTGTAGTGGCTTGTTTATTATACTCTTGATGTAATAAAAAGCAAAAGCATTCTTGGTTCTGAGAACCTCAACGTTATCAAGGGATGTTGCAGTTTAAATGTATCATTAAACACATGTGTAATAGAGCCTAGAACTAATTTGCTTCCAGTGGTGCCAAAGGAAGGAGTAAAGAATATAAAAGAGAAGGGAAAAAATTATTACATTGTATTTAACGTTTATCGGACATTTTTTTTACACAGGCACACATACATATATAATGTAAACATACTGTACAGTTATAGCCTTATAGAAATACATACTGTATGTATAGATTTTTTTATATACTGTACAGTATATAGAGCTAATAATAAATGCAGCATGACATATAGAATATTTAATTGATTACATCAGTCCTTGCCTAACTGGAGCTCACAGTCTGAAACCCCTAACAAGTAAACAAGCAATAATTAAATTATATTTTGAATAATGATATTGCTTTAGTGGCAACCCTTCAGTGGTGGGGTTATTTTAGGGAGCGCTCCTCACTGGGCGAGTTTTTTTCTGCCCGGCGCTAAACACTCGGAATCCTGAGAATTTCAAAGTCACATGAGAAACTAGAAGCACCGGGAATCTTTTCTGCATTTTTTGTACTTACTGAATTTATGAACGCACTACAATGCAGTTGCCACAGCTTTTTAACCTTACAAGTTCCTTTGTGCTACATATTCAGACTCAGTTGGACATAGATGTATGTAAGTATATATATTCATGCAGGCTTCAGTGTAAAATAATAGAAAAAATAAATAAATAATAAAAAAAATGGCCATAACCAGCCCGGGCTCAAAGAGTCAGTCTTGGATTAAAAAAAACATGGGGCAAACCGAGTAGGGGTCCCCTGAATTTCTTACAGGCAGCACCAAGCTCCAGTGGCCAGTCCTGGTTCCCAAAATACAGGGGACAAAACAAGTAGGGGTCTCCTGTGTTTTGCGAACCAGCACCAGACCCAAGCAGCCAGCAGGGTAATGCCACAGCCGGGGGAGACTTTTTATACAAGTCACTCCACCCAAAGCATTCATCCCTTGTCTGTCAGCCTGGGCAGTGATCCTGGGGAAGTTGGGACCCCCCCAGTGAAGGCTCCCCCCTCCAGAATTTGCATAAATAGGCTGAAGTCTGGGGCTGTCCACTGGTGCCCCTGGGCTGTGGGCATAGGACTAATAGTGGAGTAAGAAATAGAAAAAACGACTGTGTATTGTTTTGGAACTACAGTATGAGTCCCAGCAAGCCTGCACCGCATGTAGGGACTTGAAGAACCACAAGTCACAGCATGCAGGGCATTAAGGGGCCTGCTGGAACTTATAGTTTGACAACAGTACAAATAGTTAAACAAACACACACGGTCATCATTAAAGTAAAACTTTATTTGATATATAGCCCACACTTATAGATACTTACATAATTGACACATAGGTAGGTATCCGTCCACTGGTCGTGAAGAGAATCCATATGGGTACCTGTAGAAGGAAACCATTCTCACCAAGGTCCTCGAGCATAGATCAGGTCCTCTTCAATCCATGTAGGTATCCAGGGTACTTGGAAAAATAATAAACCGGCTTGTCGCAATCCCAAAACGAACTGAGGAGAAGCCACAGAGAGTGTGTTTACTTTCTGCGGTTCCTCCCCTCGAGTAGCACTATTGGCCACCTAGTGACTCCTGATTGGCCACTAGACACTGCTAGGTGTAAGATTGTTAATATGTCTGTGTATTTATTTTCTGGACTCCCTAAAATCACTACATCAACAGGACAGTACTGTATAAAATGCATCCAATTTGCAAAACAGATCTCAACCACGAAGATTACATGGAGCTGATGCTGCAAAGAGAATAATTTTTATTCTCATGTGGATGAATGGATATATTTCCCAGTGCAGTCATAGTTCACCTCACCTGTTACCACCACAATCAAAAAAATGTCTCTGTTTCAAATACAAGGTAGAGTTTTAAACAGATCTGGTCACTAGGAAATTGTGTTTACTCCTTACTGCAATGTTAATTTCCATACTTGACTGGACGTAGTGTATGAGTTTGGCTTAACGCTCATGGACCAATTTGGTAAGGATCAGGTGGATATAAACAGGAGTCGAGTTCTTTAAGATAAAGGTGGAAAAGATGATTATGGTGGAGAGAAAAAAGGGGGGAGAGGGTAGAGAGGATAAAGGGAATAAATATGTAAATACATTAGTGTGATTTAGAAAAAAAGGGGAAAAGAAAGTCCCAAGGCGCAACCCAGCACCTTCTGCCAAGCTTTCAATTTAGGACCACCACACAGTCCTTTCCAACGACAGTATTCCAAAGAAATCAGGCAAACGGCGATGGTACTCATTCCTACACCAATAATTCTTTCTGATAAAGTTCCTTTTCTCCCGTGATGATACAAATGTATAGAGAGAAGTGAGAACCTGTGCAAAAAGATATCTTTAATATGGATCCCACTTCGTGATGTCAGCAATAATTTCCTCCACCAGATGGTTTAGATGAACGTACCGTACTCACATAAATTACACTTGGATACCTCCTATAAGGGTATCTTTACTTTCTGGGATGATCCTCGTGGGTTGTGCTGTTATCCTCCTCTCCGTATTGAGTATGGAAAAAAGGAGAACACAACACAATGTTCAATATGTCTAGATCTCCAAGTGTCAAATAATGAAAATAGGGGGGGGAGTTATCTCAAATCTAGCATACCCTCAGTCTCAATTTAAAAGGTTGGACTTATATGTTGAGGTTTTCAGCTCAAATGTCAATATATAGCTGAGTTTCCCTGAGTTTAAAAGATTACCGATGAATAACGTACCATATTCACAAATATGTGGTCTGGACCATACATATAATGGTATTTTTATCCTGATTGGAGCAGACTTCCCATAAACATAGGAAGTGTATATGAGTGTGTATTTAAAAAATAAAGTGTGTATTTAAAAAAAAGAGAAAATCTCTCTCAGTTTAAAAATATTTGTTTGCAGTGCATATAACAGTGGTATCTGGAAGATGGAAAAATGGGGTGGTACCTGGAGCCGTGTTGTGGTCACATCCGCAGAACCTGCACCACTCAGAGAATCACAGTCCACAGTAGTTGGCACCCCACTCCACCAACAAGTTTCAATAGGTACTCCTATCTTTGTCAACCTTGAAAAAGCCTAAAGGTGCCCATACACGTTACAATTATTGTATACGATATTGTATACAATATCGCATCTCATCCGATCTCGGTTTTGCGATGACATCAGATGAGATGAGATCTAGTACAAAAAGTATGTGCAGCACATACTTTTTGTACTAGATCTCATCTCATCTGATGTCATCGCAAAACCGAGATCGGATGAGATGCGATATTGTATACAATATTGTATACAATAATTGTAACGTGTATGGGCACCTTAAGAAAGATTTAAAAACTATGTGCCTTTCACTAATTTGCAATAACCTCTAAAATTGAACATATGTACCTAACTTGCATTCCAATATACTCACACTGTCACTATGCTGCCTGTTTTTGTATGAGATACAGCAATTATAATAACATAATCTACTTCTATATTGCACTACCTGTGTTTGAAAATTAGGCATTGATGCCTTGCTAAATACAGGATTGTATGCAATATATGGTCAGCAGTGCTAGTCAGAGTGCACTCACATATACAGTATGTAGGGTTTACAAATGACTATTTGAGCAACACCAGTAAGCTGGTATTAACTATTGCAAGTCTAATATAACTCACTAATCCAATACAACTCTGTTCAAATACACCATGTACAGATAGAGCGGGTCTCGCTCTTTCAGGGGATGCCGGAAGATTCGCCATCTGCCATCCCCCACCAGCCGCCATAAGGGGACGCGCGCACACGAGATGCGCGTGCGTCACCTTACAACAGGGCTCCCCCAGGCCCCGCCGCCTCGCCGACGGTCACCACGGGTCCCCGCCACCTCGCCGCACCCCCCCCCAAACCCTGTCCGTCTCCCTAAATCGGAGACGGACAGGGTTTGCGTCCCCCCGCCGACGGGAAACTGAGACGCGGGTGCGTGTGAGACGCACCCGTGTCTCAGTCAGATGGGGCGCCTCTCCTCCAGATTCGGGCGCATCGACAGCAAAAATGAGAGGCGCTCCATCTGTACTACAAACTTTTGCTCTGCATTGCTCTCCATGGTCTTCTCTCAAAATCAGTCTCTTCTCTCTCTCTCTCCCTGAAACTCAGCCCTCTATACACATTTCTGCATCAATTATCCATGACCCTCTTATTAACACTCATGAGATTTTTTTACATATCGCTGTACATTAACAATAACATCCACAAACTGTCGCCATAAACAACATTCACCAACCACCTTCAGCTACACCTATCTCTCTCTACTGCTTCTATTAGCTGGTGACATTTCACTTAATCCAGGCCCCAGTTGCTTGCCTTGCTCACAGACACCTAACTCTCAGGAACATAGTGATCCAGCTAACCTCATAAACATCAAATGCCTCCCTTCACCCCCCAAATAACCACAATGTGCATTAAGGAATGCACTCTCTGTTGGCAACAAATTAACATCCATCCACGACCTCTTAATTTCCAAAACTACAACGTGCTGGCCATAACAGAAACATGGCTCTCACAATCAGACACAGCCTCCCCTGCAGCCCTGTCACACAATGCTCTCCACTTCACACACCCCCCCAGGCCTGGTGACAGCAGAGGAGGTGGGGTTGGAATATTACTATCCCAATCTTTCACATACACAGTTCTTTTACAGGTCCCATCACTCACATTTACATAATTTGAAGTACATTCCATCAGAACTTACACTCCTTTCTCTTTCTGTCTATCACCCACCTGGGCAACCAACACGATTTCTGGAAGATCTTTCTGCCTGGCTCCCTCACTTCCTTTCCTCTGACATCTCAACCATCATCATGGGTGATTTCATAGCCCATAGGTGATTGATAGCCCAAAATCTGCTGCTCATGCCTCAAAACTACTCTCTCTAACCTCCTCTCTTGGCCTCTCACAATGGACTGACTCCTCTACTCTTCGGGAGGGCCACTGCCTTGATCTGGTATTCACTAAGCTGTGCTCTGAATTCACTAATACTCCTTTTACTCTCTAAGATCACAACCTTATCACCTGCAGGCTGTCCTCTAGTACTTCTAACCCAAAAACACTAAAATCCTTTAATCCACCTCAAGCCCGCAGAAATATTAATTATATTAATTTTCAAGTACTCTTCTCCTCACTGCAACAACAGCTTGCTCCTATTTCTGCATTCCCTACTCGTGAGATGGTGGTATCACACCTAAACCTAACTCTCAAAACAGCCCTGGATGAAGTGGCTCAAGTTACCCACCACACTCCACGTAGGCCTAGACTCCAACCATTGCACTCTTAATTAATGAGATACCTACAAAATATCTAATGCAAAGCTGAGCGTAAATGGCGTAAATCTCACAGTCCAATGGATTTCTTTACATATAAGACTATCTACCAGTCCTATAGTTATGCCCTGGAAACTGCCAAACAAACATATTTCCAAACTCTTATTTCTACTCAAGTTTCTAACCCAAAACATATTTTTAATACATTTAAATCCCTTCTCAACCCTCCCTCACCCAAGCCACCAGCCACTATCCATGCACAAGATCATTAGGGTTAAGATTGACAAGATCAGAGATGAATTGGTATGCTCCAACTCAGTTGGTTATCTGCTTAATTCCATACCTGAGCCCTCTGATGCATTTACTTCATTTGATCCCACAAATGAAGATGAAGTATCTGCACTTTTCTCTTCCTCCCACTCTACTACCTCTTCTCTTGCCCTATACCCTCACAAATAAGTAAATCTCTGTCTCCTGTGCTCATCCCAATCTTAACTAGAATCTGTAACCTCTCTTTCTCTACTGGTGTCTTTCCTTCATTGTTCAAACACGCAGTTATTACTCTGATTCTGAAAAAAAAAACAGAATTCTGATCCAAACTCTCTCTCAATGTACCGTCCCATTTCTCAACTTCCATGCACCTCCAAACTACTTGAAAGACTTGCCTACACTCGCCTCACACACTTTCTTAACTCACACAACTTACTGGACCCGCTTCAGTCAGGCTTTCGTTCCCAACACTCCACAGAGACAGCACTGACTAAAGTTATGAATAATCTGCTCACTGCTAAGTCTATAGGCCACTATTCACTACTAATTCTTCTAGATCTCTCTGCTGCTTTTGACACTGTTGACCACACACTTCTCATACAAACACTACAATCTCTAGGTCTTAAAGACACAGCCCTATCTTGGTTCTCATCCTACCTATCTAAATGCTCCTTTAGTGTTTGTTTGTCTGATTCTACCTCCTCTCCGCTACCTTTTTCAGTTGGAGTACCTCAGGGTTCTGTTTTAGGTCCTCTGCTTTTCTCAACCTATACTTCATCTCTTGGCAAACTAATCAGCTCCTTTAAAATTCAGTATCATCTGTATGCGGATGATACTCAGCTCTACCTATCCTCCCCATCTGTACTGAGCCGTGTCTCTGAAAGCCTTTCTGCTCTTTCATCCTGTATGTCATCTCACCACCTCAAACTTAATATCTCAAAAACAGAATTAATTATATTTCCACCAATAAATAGTAGTTACCAACCTGATCTCTCTATTGCTGTTGAGAAGATGATAATCACTCCTACCTCTCAATCTCGCTGCCTAGGTGTTATCCCTGACTCTGAGTTTTCCTTTGTACCCCACATTCAATCTTTCTCAAAATCATGCCACATGCACCTAAAAACATATTTTAAATTTGCCCCTACCTTACACAAGACACTGCAAAAACTCTAATCCATGCTCTCATCATCTCACACGTTGATTATTGCAATGGTCTCCTTATTGGCCTTCCCCAATACAGACTCTCACCACTACAGTCCATCATGAATGCAGCTGCAAGGCTAATCTTCCTAGCCATCGTTCATCGTTTGCAAAGCTACCCTGTCAGTCACTTCATTGGGTACCTGTATTCTACCATACTCAATACAAATTTATTTTACTCACACACAAAGCCATAAACCAAACTACACCAACATACATATCTTCTCTTATCTCAAAATATCATCCAACATGACCTCTACGCTATTCCCTAATGACAGGCAAGCCCTGGACATTGTCCCCAGCACTTTATTTCCTTTTGGATCCGGAGCAGCCACCTCCAGTGACTACCTACCACGCACTCCAGCTATCCACCACCACCACCACTGGACCTGGTACTTTAACCCATTTGGGAGAGACATTGCTGCTATGCATTCCTAATGGAACTATTCCTCCTGGTGATCTAATTGTGGTAACTATTAACATCTACCCACTTTCATCATACCGTCCACTGGTGTCCCCCATGTGGGGTTGATTTATCATTCTGGACTGCATTGGAGTTTATGTGGTAACTCTGGTGGCATTTATAGGAACGGATCCTGCTGTCCTTATTTCAAGTGTTTTTACATGATTTTACATGTCATTAAATATTGTGAATGTTCATTGGTGTACTAGCGCTACTTTTTCTTCTTTTTACATATCTAATACTGTATTCAAATAAAAAGTAAGCTACAGTTTTAGGCTCTTATTCAGATCTGATTGCAGTACAAGTATGTTCACAAAATGGGCAAAACCATGTGCACTGCAGGTGGGGCAGATGTATAGCTGGTGGTGGTGGATAGCTGGAGTGCGTGGTAGGTAGTCACTGGAGGTGGCTGGTCCGGATCCAAAAGGAAATAAAGTGCTGGGGACAATGTCCAGGGCTTGCCTGTCATTAGGGAATAGAGAGGTGTATAGAGAGAGTTACATATGGGTGGGGTGTATTGAAACTGAAATCTAAATTGCAGTGTAAAAATAATGCAGCCAGAATTTACCCTGCACAGAAACAAAATAAGTCACACAAATCTAACTCTCTCTATACATGTTACATCTGCCCCACCTGCAGTGCACATGGTTTTGCCCATTTTGAGAACAAAGTTGTACTGCGATCTTATCTGAATAAGGGCTTTAGTCTTTTTGCTTTACAGATTTGGTTCTTTTGGGTTTTCTTTTTTTGCCAGAGTGTCTTTTACACACTGTACTGTATGTAGGTGGTGATGTAGGGTTGGGTGCCATTTGCATCAATAATGCAGATGCATTTATATAGGTAACACATATAATCTCTATATTGAGATTGTACAAATTGTTTGCCTGGTTTATGCCTTAAGATGTGGCAGGACAATATTATTATTTTAAAAAAAGTTACAGATTTGGCTAAATCTTTAAGGATCACATAAATTATACAGGTTACCTGTGTCTGAACAGTTTTACTACTACATTTTAATGTTGCTTAATTATAAAAAAATGTTAAATACACAAATATTAAATAAAAATGATACTTGAATTATAAACCTACACTATCTTAACATTAAAAAGATGAAAACAAAGAAAAGGTTTACCTGTAATGAAGACACATCTCCACATAGTATACTATATAGTCTCCAGTGGACATCTGTATGTTTGTTCCATTATTCTAGAGAACCAATGGACAGTTTTGATGCAGTTTTCACAATTCTATAGAGCATGTTCGGGGAAAGTTTAGGTGTATGAAACATTAATGTATGTCAAAACGGATCTGAGCAGTGATTCAGTTAAACAAGTTAAAAAAAGGCTATCTTGGCTTACACTGACTAAACCATTAAAAATATACCAAAGCAATGGGATTTAATTCATACTATGTAGAGACTGATACGTATTATCTAGAGAAAATTGATTGAAGCCCTGTTTACTATTTTCAATTTTTCCTTTTTTTATATTCCTATTTTATTTACTTTAAAAAAAAACTTTCTTTTATCTCAAAAGTATCTTATAAGACTTCAAAACTGCTTCAGTGCAAAACTGGGATGTGGTCTATTTCAGATAAATAAACAGACCACATCAGTAATACAATTTATACACTGAATGTAAAATGTCATAACATCAAAAAGCAACTGAATCTAAATTTGATAGGAAGTACAAGATTTTTTTTTTGTGCAATCCAAAAGTGTTTTACACAAAAATAATAGATGCCAACATCCAACTCTTTATCAATGCTTTAGTATTTTATGAGTACATTATAACATTTTCTAATTCCCAAGTCTGACATCCTTAGCTGATAGCCACTTTAGAAATAATACAGAAATGCATTCAAAAATTTATAGAGGAATATATCAATGCAGTCTTTTCTCTAAAAGAAACATAAAATAAATTATTTCAATAAAATGTGTTTATGTAGTACTAAAAGATTAAACTGTTTACTTCTAGAAGATAATAAAATATATTTTAAGTAGGTCCTACAGTGTTTTCAAGCTGGAAATATTGTTCTTTTATTTAGAATCATCAATACAAATAGTTATATACTCTAGATGATAAAGTAAAAGGCATATTGGATTACAAACTATCTTTTTTATTATTCAATTGTTTATTGAATGCTGGATAAACAAAAATATTTTAAATAATGTGCATTGTTTCACAGTTAAAGGGAAAAACAAACACATAAACTAGATATTCCTGTATAATAAGTATTTTAGTAACTTATACTGTAAAAAATGTGTATGAGTATCTTATTTTAATTATAAAACAAATTAATATAAAAGGGGCTTTGTACATATTGGCCCTTATTCTGGTTCACTCGCAATGGAAAATTCCTTCTCAAATGGACGAAACCATGTGCACTGCAGGGGGGGGGGGGGCAGGTGGAACATGTGCACAGACAATTATATTTGGGTAGGTTTTACTTCAAAGTGAGATCCACGGTATATTGCAGTGTAAAAATAAAGCAGCCAGTATTTACCCTGCACAGAAACAAAATAATTCACTCAAATCTATAGTGTGATTGACACATTGCGGATGTTTGGGGTCATGCCAGAAATCATCCCCCGACCATTGGGAGGGAGGACCAATGACATCATCAGAGGCCTCCTTCTCCTCACGACTTTCGTGGCGGTGAGTGAGTTCTTTCTCACTCAGCGCTGCAGAATATCTTTAAATGGTTAATGTTTTTCACCCTGTGTGCACAGCTGTATATGCGTTTGCAGCCTTGTACACATGGGGGGGAGTGCATTTGGTGGGGCAGTTACCTGCTCACTGGACTCTGAACACTGACAGGCCAGCGAGCAGACCTGAATCAGGCCCCATATATATTCCTGGACAAATCAGTGATGGTAACGCTGTGTACACACCCATACAATCAGTGGGTCATTCTTTCAATATCAAAAGAAGGGCTGTTGAATTATATAAATGTGTATGATGTCTTCATGTACTGCAGGAGCATATGTTGCTTACATATGGCTTAAAATGCTCTTCAACTTTGCTTTCTCTTAGACAAATTTTATGTGCTGTTTTACATACAGCCATCTGGACAGGTTAAGACTGTACCAAAAGTACATAGGTTTAAGCAATTCTCTGTCTATTTCTGCAATTCTACACCTGCAGCAATACCACCTCTTGAGTTTAGGTGTGTTAATGTTCTTCTCTCCTTCTAATTTCATCTGACTGCACTATTATGTCTATAGACTGGATTCAGAGTTGATCACAAAAGTCAAATGTTTCTCAAATGGACAAAGCCACGTGCACTGCGTGTGAGGCACATGTTACATGTGCAGTGATTTTGATTTTGGTGGGGTGTGTTCAAACTGAATTATAAATTGCAGTGCAAAAATTAAGCCAGTATTTATTCTACATAGAAACAAAATAACTCCCCCAAATCTAACTCTCTCTGCACTTGTTACCTCTGCCCCACCTGCAGTGCAACATGGTTTTATGCTTTCGAGACAAATTTTGCGTTTGCGATTAACTCTGAATCAGGTCCAATGTGTAAAGAACATGAATGTGCTCACCGGAGACACTTCCGGATATCAATTGATGTCCTTATCATATAGATGAGCAATATCAAATAGAGATGGCAAGAGTTATATTTAACTAGAGGTATGAGTGTATGTGGTAGAAGGCCCTAAAAGTATTGTTCATTTCTGTATTTTGTTTGCTTCTTTTAGCTTCCCACATGCATTCTTTCAAGAATCTTCTGCATGTCTTCTAGGAATTAATTTCTAAATAAAAAAAGATTCTTATTTAGTAACATAGGGCCTTATTTTGGTTCACTCTTTCTGACAAAATCCTTCTTAGATGGACAAAACCATGTGCACTGCAGGGGAGCATATGCAAAATGTGCAGAGAGAATTAGATTTGGGTGGGGTTTTACTTCAAAGTGAGATCTATATTGAAGTGTAAAAATAAAGCAGCCAGTATTTTCCCTGCACAGAAACAAAATAACTCACCCAAATCTAATTCTCTCTGCACATGTTACATCTGCCCCCCTGCAGTGCACATGGTTTTGTCCATCTAAGAAGTATTTTGTCAGAAAGAGTGAACCAAAATAAGGCCCAGAGTAATATAGTAACATAGTAATTAAGGGTGAAAAAAAGATGTTAGTCCCTCGAGTTCAACCTATGTAACTTGAAACTACTGACTTGAGTAAGTCATATCTATAGGATTCCGTTAATGGACAAAAATGCATCCAGTTTTGATTTAAATTCATTAACAGTGGTTGCTGTAACCACCCCCGCCTGCAATGAGTTCCAGAATTTTACTGCTCTAATGGTGAAGAATCCTCTTCTTAATTCAGTATGGAATTTATTTTCCTTGAGCCTCAGTACATGCCCACATGTCCTAAGTATAGGCCTGTTAGTGAACATATCATCTCCCAGTTCCATATGATTCCCAATCCTATATTTGAACATACTAATCATATCATCTCTCAACCTCCATTTCTCCACTGAAAATATATTCAGCCAGGTTAACCTATATTTGTATTCTATTGATTCAAGACCTTTTACTTGCTTAGTCACTCTTCTCTGTACCTGTTCCAATTCATTTATGTCCTTTTTAAGGTGCAGTGCCCAGAACTGAACACAGTATTCCAAGTGTGGTCTCACCAACCTTGTAAAGAGGCACTATCACATTGTCATCCCTAGAATCCATACCTCTGTTAATGCATGCCAGTGTCCAGTTTGCTTTTGCTGCTGCACTTGAGCAGTGTGCACTATTACCCAATTTTTCATCTATGATGACCCCCCAAGTCCTTCTCTACAGCAGAATTCCCTATAATAACTCCATTTAGCCTATATGTAGCTTGTTCATTTTTGTTCCCATAATGAATTACTTTAATTTTTTCAACGTTAAACTGCATTTTCCAACTTTCCGCCCACCTTTCCAATTTATGTATGTCACTTAGTAGTCACACATCTTCTCCTGAGTTAATTTCCTTACTCAATTTTGTGTCGTCCGCAAAAATTGCAAATTTACTCACTATGTCACTTTCAATATCATTAATGAATATATTAAACAAGGTGAGTCCCAATATTGTTCCTTGTGGGACTCCACTTTGGACCTTACCCCAGCTGGAATGTATGCCATTTACCACCACTCTCTGTCCCCCATGTGCAACCAGTTTTTTAATCAAATTACAAATTGTATCTCCTAACCCTAAATGACCTAGTATCATTAATAACCTTTTATGAGGCACCGAGTCAAAAGCTTTAGCAAAATCAAGTAGTATTACATCAACAGATTTCCCTAAGTCCAGGCACATATATCATCATCACACAATAACTGACATTTTTATTTATATCAACTGAAAAAGATGCTTTATTAACTTTTTACAAATTTTCTTTAACTTGGTTTGTTCCGTATGTTTTGAATTAGATCATCACATCTGCAGTTGGTACATGCTCCTCTTATTTTACAAACCTCTCTTTTTTGTGTGTGCAATTGTAATCCGTACAACTGTCCAATCACAGTCACATCTGTCCAATCTTCAGGTGCAATGAATCCATATTTTACAATCACTGTTATGAGGAGTTCCAGCCACACTTATGACAAAACATTCTTCTCATAATTAACTTTTTCCTTTATTTTTGAGTATAAATGTACATAATTCATGTTGTATCTGATTTGTGCCTTTTGTACAATTCTTACTACAGTATGTGCTGACTTTTAAATATTGTATTTTGCTAGATATTAATTTTAATACTGTAGATTGTGTTCTACCTATCTATCTATCTATCTATCTATCTATCTATCTATCTATCTATCTATCTATCTATCTACCTTTCTATCTATCTATCTATCTATCTATCTATCTATCTATCTATCTATCTATCTATCGTGTACAAGGTTTGAAGGGGGCACTATTTTCTAAAAGATAGTAATAGATTTTCCTCAATCACTTTGTATACTTATTCATTTGTCTGTATCAAATATCCATACAATGGGCAGTATTCATGCAGCCAGCAATGGAGTTAAAGGACGGGAGTTGCCGAAAACAAGTGACCTGCCCCATTTAACACCCATGCCCCGGCCACTCACTCTTTTCAATGTTCAGGGGGAACCTTTGCTGTCAGATGACAGCAAGGATTCTCCTAACAGCGAGGCTCATGGTTAATGCAGGGAGTCTGCTGCATTAAGCTGCAAGACTCACTTTTTAAGCGACCGCACATGCCATTTCCATGTCACTGCAAAAACCCAGCAATGTGGAAACGGCATGTGCAGGGGGTCAGTTCAACACTGACCGTGCAAGCTGTGACAGCACTGCTTGCAAAAGTCATTGACTATACCCCATTTAATAAACATATTTAAAAAAAATTCAAACAAAACTTTTTATGACCACAATTTATTAGAATATTACTTTTACAGAACAACTGATACACAGGGGGTTATTCTAGTTCACTCTTTCTGACAAAATCCTTCTTAGATGGACAAAACCATGTGCATTGCAGGTGGGGCAGATGTAACATGTGCAGAGAGAATTAGATTTGGGTGGGGTTTTACTTCAAAGTGAGATCTATATTGCAGTGTAAAAATAATGCAGCCAGTATTTACCCTGCACAGAAACCAAATAACTCACCCACATCTAATTCTCCCTGCACATTTTACAACTGCCCCCCTGCAGCACACATGGTTTTGTCCATTTAAGAAGGATTTTGTCAGAGAGAGTGAACTAGAATAACCCCCACAGTTTGACAATTAGTCAAAAAAATTTCATTTTCACTTTTAGAGGCATGAATTTTCTGATTGCCTGCTCTAAAGTGAATATTTATATAGCTTTTGTAAAGTGCTACGGAATATGCTGAGTTATATAAGAAATTGTTAAAAATAATATACTTAAACCATCGCATTTCACCGAACAACCAGGCCTGGTGTCTAAAAAAAAGGAAGAATAGAACTGCGCAATATTGAGTTTATATTTCAATAATTATATGACATTTATTTATATTAATAACATAAATGGCCAATTAATCTAAAACAACACATACAACATGTACATTATACAGAAATTCAGCACAACCGGTTGTGGCTTTGAAGAAAAATAAAAAATTAAAAAAATTAAAAATCCAAGTTGCCTATAAGTGCATATATATTATTATAGCATCATGCACTGTCTTTGAATATTTTTTATATACAGGTATGAAGAGAAATCTGTAATGGATTTGTGCGTTAGTTCGCAACAGTTCGCTGGGGTACTGTTCTGTATCAAGTATATGGCAACGTTAATTGTTAGTACTGATAGCACCTGCCAGTTTTTGTCAGTAACTCACATTAATATGACATGGTATGTGATTTGCAGGTTTATAAATGTCCAGTATAGGGTGCTTATAAAATTAAAAATCGTATAGGGGGGCCAAAATCACATTACATTGCATGCGGCTATATGGCATGCGATGCGATACAATGCATAAGATGCCATACGATTGAAAATCGTGGGTGCCGTGCTAGGAAACAAGTACCATAGATGATTGCAGATAAAGACATAGCTTTGCAAAAGTGTGCCTTAGAGGGTTATTCCACATATAACAATCTTCTAAAATTCAAGATATATTCCTGTATACAGTATTTACCAATGATAGGCAGTGCTCATCAGATTGCTCAAGAAATTAAAGTAGCATCTTTTATAATGAAGGACACTTAAAAAGTCTGATAAGTGCCCCTATCACTGATACATCTCTGCACTGGTGACAGCACCAGTGGAGGGTACTTCAGAAAGTATTTATATTCCTTATTTGGAGAGCCAGACTAACATTCTCCTGTATAATATTTGGAAGAAATAAATACAGACAAAAGTATGGTGCATTAAAAGGTGTGCACTAAAAGCACTAAATATAGATGTATATATTAATTTTTTTATGTCATAAATAAATTATGTATATACAGTGGTGTATATACAGTAAATTAATTGGAATTAACTGCTCCAGTACAATAAATCTACTTATTACAAATGCCACAAAGTATTTAATCATGTGTGACAATAGAGATATAAAATGTATAACCTGCAGTTTTATAATTCTCCTAGTTGGGGGATATGAACATATAGTCCATGTGTATATTACATATTAATTATGATAGTAAACATAAAGCAATTTTCACTCAACTAATAAACTTTAATAACTATAGAACCTTAATGTTTTATTTTAATTGTGTTGTCAGATGTACAAATTTCCACTCCCATATTCACAAAAATTGCAAAAAAAAAAAAATTAGAATTCATTAGGGAGTTGGGGTAACATTCTATGGGATGAGATTTGTGTTATTTGGCGAAATTTTCGCAAAAAACGTCCGAAATCCAGTTTTCGCATATTTAATGAGATGCGAAAAACGGCAAAAATCGCAGATTTTGTCACGAAATCTCACTTTTACAAAGTGCGATTTTAACTTGCGCTGGAACTCGCATCCAGATGTTTTCCCATTGAAAAGTATACAAATCGCATATTTAATGAGATAATGTGTCATGCCACAGCCAGGGGACACTTTTTACATAAGGTCCCCCAGCCGTACCATGAGCACCGTGGCTGGTCAGCCTTGGACGGGGTACCTGGAGGAGTGAGGACCCCCCCCAATAAAGGGGTCCCCCCCCAGGCTTCACCCGTCCAGGGCTGAAGGGCTGTCACCGGCGTCCCTAGCCAGTGGACGCCGGCCTGATGGGGTTAAATCTTTCAATCCTAACATTGCTTTATACAGGAGGACTACAAGTACCAGCAGACCTCCCCCGCAGGCTGGGACGTGGAGAACCACAAGTCCCAGCATGCAGGGCATTAATGGGCCCGCTGGGACTTGTAGTCCACCTGTAAAAAGAATTAAAAGAAAACACACACATAGAAAAGTAAAACTTTATTACATACACACACACACATCTCACTTTTACACCCACATACTCACCGATCCAGCGCTGGTCTCCCTTCTGCAGAGCCGGCTACCCCCACACTGACAGCGGGGACAACCGGCTTTCTCCGATGCAGCTAACAGCTTCTGTCGCGTTGTCCCAGCGCAACAGAGGCTGAGAGTGTCTTCGGCTTATGCGTCTCCATGGAGACGCATAGCTCAGCCAATCAGGGCTGAGCTATGCGTCTCCATGGAGATGCATCGCCCAATCACGCTCTCAGCCTGTGTCCTGCTGGGACAACGCAACAGAAGCTGTTAGCTGCATCAGAGACAGCCGGTTGTCCCCGCTGTCAGTGCGGGGGTAGCCGGCTCTGCTGCAGAAGGGAGACCAGCGCTGGATCCTGGATCGGTGAGTATATTGTTGTAAAAGTGAGGTGTGTGTATGTAATAAAGTTTTACATTTCTGTGTGTGTGTTTTCTTTTAACATTCTTTTTACAGGTGGACTACAAGTCACAGTGGGCCCATTAATGCTCTGCATGCTGGGACTTGTGGTTCTCCAAGTCCCAGCCTGCGGGGGAGGTCTGCTGGTACTTGTAGTCCTCCTGTATAAAGCAATGTTAGGATTGAAAGATTTAACCCCATCAGGCCGACGTCCACTGGCCAGGGATGCCGGTGACAGCCCCGGGCTTCAGCCCTGGATGGGTGAAGCCTGGGGGGCCTTTATTGGGGGGGTCCCCACTCATCCAGGTACCCCGTCCAAGGCTGACCAGCCACAGTGCTCATGGTACGGCCGGGGGACCTTATGTAAAAAGTGTCCCCTGGCTGTGGCATGACACTGCGGGCTGTTGGAGCCGGTGCTGGTTTCAAAATACGGGGGACCCCCAGATTTTTTGTCCCCCCGTATTTTTGGAACCAGTACCAGTCCAAGAGTCTGGGGCTGGTTTCAGAAATATGGGGGACCCCTACGCTTTTTGTCCCCCCGTGTTTTTGGAACCAGGTCCGGCTCAATGAGCCCGGGGCTGGTTATGCTCAGGAGGGGGGGACCCCACGCAATTTTTTTTTTTATACAAACCCAAAATCGCACATAAGCTCAAATTCGCACATTTTCATGCCTAAAAATCGCACATTTTCATGCCGAAAATTTGCCCATTATCGCACTCAATCGCACTTTTCTTGCCAGAACACGCACCTCATTAAATATGCGAATCCAAGGCAAAAATGCGTTTTGAAAAAAGTGCGATAATGGGTGAAAAACTGATGTGCGAAAAACTCGCATCTCATAGAATGTCACCCTTGATGTCTGCAGATTCCAGGAATGTCTTCGGAATATCAAATCCAGAAACTTTTGATGAGGGAAAATCCACAAATCTTGAAACATTGGTGGAACTTCCATCACCTGTTCTCTGCTTCATCACCATCACTAACGCCCAGCAAGCCTTACAGCTGCCTGAACTTGGCACCAACAGAGGACACCAGAGGACACATCAATGAGGGGAATTATCTGACCTGATGACTCTGTAAACAGTCAGCCAACTAGCTTGTGGCTTTTGTTGAGGACTAGAGGGTCCAGCAATATAGCCAAACAACTATGCTACACTGTGCATGACTCCTTTATAGGAGGACATAGGCACATAGGAATATAGGGAATCCATTTTACTGGGCTAGTGTTGGGAACTAAAACTGACACCCACTGTTAACAAATGACACACCCACTGTTAACAAATGACCCACCCCCTCTATGCCCCAACATGAATTCAATATTTTCTGCGCTGCTTCTATGCCACAAACCACAAAATATCATCCTGTTCAATATTTCTGCTGTACCCACTTTGATATGTTGCTACCAATCCTTCAGTGCACCCATGCCCTCCACCAACAACAGTAGCAGCAGCTCCTTCATTGGTTTTGGAGAGACACCATTTGTGACACAACATGCCCTTGATCAAAGTTTTTGTAGGTACCATCGCGTGTAGACCTTATAGCATGTCTCTTTAATAGCCACACTAATGGAGGCTTTAGCAATTCTAGAAAGGATGACTGGCCAGTCTTTTTCAGCTAAGGTATTTGATAGATCCTTTTCCCATGCCATTTTGTGGGGTTCTCTGTTTACAGGGGCAGGGGCCAAAATGTTGTTATACAAAAAAGAAATGTTTCCAGGTTTCCCCACTGAAAGCGAGCAAAGGCGTTCGAATGGTGTCAAGGTTCGTGATTTGCTAGATGGGTATTGAGAAGCAACAAAACTGAGGATCTGTGAACATTGGAAATTGGTCATAATAGGGACAGAGTTTGAAGACTGCATCTCAGTAAAGGTGGTGGTGGGCTATTTGTCTGTAATATGTTGGAATCTGGTTATTCGCAATTCACGCCAGGGCAAGGCCATCGCCTCTTCACATCCCAGGGGGAAAATAGTGTGATCCCATATAGGAGACATAGGGGAGGGAAATGGGGACAGTGTCAGCTGAGAACAAATTTTGTCCCACAATGTTAGAGTAAATGAAATGGTTGGGAGCGCGTAAGCCGAGGCTGGTATCGGAAGCCAGACTATTTCATCAACTCGTTCTACCTGGAGCAATGCATTCTCAAGGTCCACCCATTTTCTACATCCGGAGTAAGAATGCCATAAGGTTATCTGGTTCAGTTGGGCCACGTGATAGTATGAGCGGAGAAATGGGAAGCCGGGACCGCCCTCAGAGGTGGATCTAGCTAAAGTAGCTTTGCAAATATGGGGTTTACAGTTAGCCCAGATGAAGTGGTTGCACAATTTTTGTAGGGAGTTCAGGGCCATATATGGAACAGATATAGGCAAGGTCTGAAATAGGTATAGTAGCCTTGGAAGTAGGTTCATTTTTATCACATTCATCCTGCCTATCCAAGAAATATAGACAGATTGCCAACGGGCAAAGTCTGTGGTCAGGGTATGGATTATGGGGGAACCATAAATGTTGAGTTCTGACTGTAGGTTAGGGAGGGAGATTAAGGGGTTGGATAGAGTGAGGAGTATATCGTCAGCAAAGAGTGACAATTTGTACTGGTTTTTCCTGACCTCTATGCCTCGTATGTCAGGGTTAGCTCTAATTCTCGCCGCCAGTGGCTCTATGCATTTGGCAAATAGAAGGGGAGACAGGGGGCAACCCTGTCTCGTCCCATTTTCCAGAGCAAAACGTGGGGACTGGAGACAATTAGTCATAACGGTGGATGTCGGACATGAATATAGGGATTTTATAGCTTGTAGAAAATTACCAGTAATACCTGCTGAAGTGAGAGTGGAGAACATAAAAGGCCATAAGAGGAGGTCAAATGCCTTTTTGGCATCTAGAGCCAGTACGATTAATGGAATCTTATGCGTATTGGAGTAGTAAATCAAGTCTAGTATTATCAGAGGCCTGCCGATGGGGAACGAAGCCTTCTTGATCTGGATGTATTAATGAGGGTAGAGGTCTGTTCAATCGTGTGGCTAGGATTTTGCTATATAGTTTAAGATCAGTGTTGATCAGGGAAATGGGATGGTAGCTGGCACAGAGGGAGGGATCTTTGCCCGGCTTGGGAATGACAAATATTTTGGATGTAGTGGAGTCAGGGCGAAACGAGGCACTGTGCAGATCTACATTAAATAGCCTGATCCGCTGGGGGAAAGCTGCTGTGTAAATGATTTATAATAGACCATCGTGAAGCCATAAGGGCCAGGAGCCTTTGAAGACTTCTGTGATTTAAGATCTACAGCAAACTCCTCCTCAGTGATATCCAATCCCAGCGAGTGTGCTGTGGATTCAGAAATAACAGGGAGGCCGCAAGTACATTTGGGTATCACAGGCATGAGAGGAAACTTCAGATGGGGCGTCCAGGTTATATAAGGCTCTATAGTATTGAGCAAAGACATTGTTGATATCTTTAGGGTTAAACATTGTGTTGCCAGATGAGTCCTTAATTGAAACAGTGGTCTGAGCTGCCTGTTTAGACCACAGTCGATGGGCTAGGAAAGAGTGGGCTTTATTACTCTTATTATAAAATTTTTGGCTCGCCCATCTGAGGCTCCTCTCTACCTTTTAAGCTAGAAGTGCTTGCAATTCAGCTCGTTTTTGGGATAATCGGGATAATTTGTGTTTAGAAAGCATTTTCTCTATCTAGTGTAACAATTTCGGTGTTAAAAGATGCAATCAATGCTTCCTGGGTTTCTTTACGGTGAGAAGCAAATTGGATAATGTGCCCTCTAATTACAGACTTGTGTGTCTCCCAGGTTGTGGGAAATGGAACGTCATCAGTTGAGTTGAGATAAAAGTAGTCTTGAAGATGACCTTTAATTATCTTATGGAACTGGGGGAGCTTTAAGAGCATTTCATTCAACCTCCATGAATGTCTACCGGAGGAGGCTTAAAAGAGCCCAAAGGATGCTTCAAGGAATGAATGGTCCAACCATGAGTTTGGGGAACGGAGGAGTGGATTGGTACTTGTGTGAGGGAGGACATCCCAAAAACATATCAATACATGAGTAGGAGGCATGAGTATTGGAATAAAAAGTATAGTCCCTGGTTGTGGGATTAAGGGATCTCCAGACATCAAAGATACCAGTCTTGGCCATGTGTTTGTGAAGTACCACTGATCCAGGGATTGGATATTAGTCAGTTAAATTGCCTGTTATTTTTTAGGGATGGGAGCAGGACTGCATTAAAATAACCACCACTAGTGTTTTGCCCGATCTAAACTCAGAAAGAACTCTGAAGAACTTATTAAAAAGCCTCGCTTGACCTGTGTTAGGGGCGTAAATATTGACCATAGTAATCAGTTCATGTCCCAATTTCCCCTTTAGAATCAGGTATCGCCCTTCAGCATCAGTTTTACAATCTGTTAGTGTGAATGGGAAGGACAAGTGAAGCAATGTGGCCACTCCATTGCATTTGGAGATATTGTTGGAGTAGTATACATTCGGATATCATTCGGTGGCTAGGGAAGGGTGGTGGTCTGCCAGAAGGTGGGTTTCCTGTATAAAAACACAGTCCCCCTGGAGACGCTGTAGGGAGTGAAACAAATGAGTGCGCTTCTGAGGGGTGTTTAGGCCCTTGGTATTAATGGAAAGGCATTTAAAAGGCATAACTTACAGTGCAAGTGATAGCAGAAGGGAAGAGTAACAGGAGACGCCACTAGGGATAGCGTAGCTGCTACTATATCTGAGCTCTAAATAAAATGTAGAGCTTGAAGGTGGGATTCAGCAGTCTGGCAAAGTGCCCGAGACACAGAATAGATTATGCAATACTAGAGACAGTAATCCTTCGAGGTGGGGGTAGTGAGACCTGGTGGAAGAACAGTAGTCTCCACCCAGAGCAAAAATGTAACATTACATATATTGCAAGTGGATAACAATAACCTTGAAAAATAGTTCTAAAAAACAGACCCTATTAGCATAACAAATCTTTGTTATAGCGATGCAATAACAAGGCTACAATTAGGGCCAAGACTAAACAAATTAGTGCAAGAGTAACACAGACACAATACTGTAAAACATGGTAAATATAAACATAGAGAAGTATACGACCAGGCGAGTTACCATTCAGGGAGGGGAATCCTGAAGCTCAGGGCCAGAAGACCCAGCAGCATGTTGAAGCTTAAGTGTATGAAGGAGGTCCCTCCCTTCCTCTATTCATTGTATCGAGTAGAGTTTACCCCTGACATCCACTGTGAGGCGGAAAGGAAAAGCCCACTTATATTTGTAACCATATTCTCTCAGGAGCATCATCACAGGGCAAAGGTCCCTTCATTTGGCAATAGTGGAAGGTGCTAAGTCCTGAAAGATTTGAAGCTTTGATCCCTTAAACAGTATGAAGGAGGAGGACCTGCTAACCATTATAATCATGTTTTTCGTCTTGAAAGAGAGGAATTTTATAAAAAGGTCCCTAGGGGGGTCAGTATCCTTCGGTTTAGGTCTTAGAGCACGGTAGGCCCTCTCGATTTGAAATAGAGAAACTGCTTCAGAGGGAAGAAGATGAGCAAAAAGACGAATCAGGAAAGGTTCCAAATCCGTTGTTGACACGGTTTCTGGGATGTGACGGATGCGGAGGTTGTTTTTCCTCTCCCGATTTTCCAAATCTTCATTCTTTTCCCACAGGAGGTCAAGCTCATTATAGTAGTAATTTAGGTCCTTGGAAAAGTTCTCGTGATCCTCCTGTATTTTGACAACATTAGTTTCAAGCAAGGTGGTAAGAGAGGACAGATCCGACGTGTCAGCCTTAAGCTCTCCAACAGCTTTCTGCAGGGCAGATGTGAACGATTCTTTAAGGTCAACAATGAGGTCTTGCAGATTTTTTATATCGCCTCTAGTGGCGGGTGATGAGGCTTTATACATCTTGGGAGAATTTAAAGGATCCTTAGGGAGGGGGGGGGGAGAGGATGGATTCCCCTGGCGGAGGAAATGATAAGATATCTCTTGCAGAGCTTTTTTTTTCCTTTTTTTATGAAGAACGGCTCATAGTACCATAGGACAAGGATCGTGGTTAGGTGTCACAGGCAGTAAAACAGTATTGTACAAGCATCCACTGCTCTGATTGTAGGTTCCTTGGTGGAGAACACTGTGATTAAGGGAGCATGTTCAGATGGAGGGTGGCACAGCAGGGAATTGGTATCTCAGCTGGGATATCCAGTCCGAGGATTACAACATGGGGTACAGAGAAGTAGGTCCTAGATCAGAAAGTACATCAGGTGAAAACAAGAAGACTTTTATTGCTGTAGGTGGAGCATGGGTCTGAACTCCCAGGTGTTTTGTCCTTGTAGAACAAAAAGCAGCATGATGATATGGGTGTAGCAAGCGTAGGCCACAGGAAAGTGGCAATCTGTAGTGTGCAGAATTTTGTTATTGCTGCCAGGTCTCACCTCAGGTGTATATGGCTTTAATAGGTATCAAGGGATTTCCCTGCTCCCAGAGCAGCTGTTCTTAATATTGGGGGCCCCAATGCAGCACAAAAGGTCTTTGGTTCCATGACCCCTGCCATCAGACCCCGGTGTGGGCTAGTGTGGATGGCTGGAGATGTGGATGCAGGGTGAGGCAGAGAAAGGGGTAAGGGTGTTGCAGCTCCTGCAATACAAATAAACCCTCTGTGTCTTAATTATGGCAGCAAGGGTCCACTGTTAGGCAGGAGGCTAGGAGCTTGAATCCCAGATTAATTATAGGTGTGAGGGAGGGGGCCAGACAGTACCCGGAGCGATTTGGGTGATGCAGCAGATGGGGCGCTTCCTCCAGGCGCCGTCCCCGTGAAGCAGAGCTCTGGGACTGGAAGTGAGCACAGCCCCGGTAAGCAGGCGTCTGGGCCACGGTCAGTGGTGTCCCCATCTGGAGGGCCAGTTGAGGCCTGAGGTGTCCGGCGGTGTCTGCAGGTCCTGTTGAAATTTAGTCCCTGGTGTGTCAGGCCGCAACCTGCAGGAGAGTGTGGAGACTCTCCCCGACTCCGCAGTCGACACCGCCGGCCATTAAGGGGGATCCGGAGGCAGGACAGGCAGGGATGTGACAGAATGGGGTCTGATGAGGGGTTTTAATTGCTCCAAGAGTGGGAGCTCCACTGAACAGCTACCATTCTAGATTGGGAGTTCTCTTTTTATTTTTGTTCTGTAATCATGTCCTTTCCCTGCCTATTATTGAAGTTCTGTATGTAAACATCTGCCATGACTCTAGCCGGAATCGAAAGAGTGTGTATGGTTGATTGAGCTACCGAATGGGAAGCTTGATTGTATACATGTGTACACAGCTTATGTCCTAGCATTTTAAGTGTAAAGATCATGTAGGTATAATCAATGCATGCAATTATACATGGGTTAGTATACAGTAGTAGATTATTGATATGGTAACATTTGATATTAAAAGAAATGTATGCTATTGTAAAATATTGGTGTGGGCTTTGGTATAAATAGAAAAGGATGTAAAGAATGAGAGTAATTAACAAGCGTATATAGAAACATAGAAACATAGAAACATAGAATTTGACGGCAGATAAGAACCACTTGGCCCATCTAGTCTGCCCCTTTTTTTAAACATGTTACCTCAAACCATATTTGATCCTTATTTTTTTGTAAGGATATCAATATGCTTATCCCAAGCATGTTTAAATTGTACTACTGTATTTGCGTCTACCACCTCTGTTGGGAGGCTATTCCACTTATCTACTACTCTTTCTGTGAAAAAAGTCTTCCTCACATTTCCTCTGAATCTTCCTCCCTCTAGTTTCAGTGCATGTCCTCGTGTTCTGTTGCTCCTCTTCCTGTGAAGAATGTCTCCCACCTGTACCTTGTTAAAGCCCTTGATATATTTGAAAGTTTCTATCATGTCCCCCCTTTCCCTTCTCTGCTCTAAAGTATACATATTAAGATCTTTTAGTCTTTCCTGGTATGTTTTGTGATGTAGGCCATGCACCATTTTAGTTGCCCTTCTTTGTACAGTCTCTAATGTATTTATATCCTTCTGGAGATATGGCCTCCAGAACTGAACACAATACTCTAGGTGAGGTTGTACCAATGACCTATACAGTGGCATTATTACTTCTTTCTTTCTACTGCTGATACCTCTCCCTATGCAACCAAGCATCTGACTTGCCTTCTTCATTGCTTTGTTACATTGCCTACCTGCTTTTAAGTCCCCTGAAATAGTGACACCTAGATCCCTCTCTTCCTCAGTAGTTTCCATTATAGTGCCATTTATACTATATTGAGTCTTTGGATTTCTGAGACCCAAGTGCATGATTTTGCATTTTTTGGCATTAAACTGTAGTTGCCATTCTCTTGACCATTTCTCTAATCTGCCTAGATCCTCAATCATTTGTTTTACCCCTCCTGGTGTGTCTACCCTGTTGCATACCTTTGTGTCATCTGCAAAAAGGCACATTTTACCCTTAATTCCATTTGCAATATCACCAATAAAGATATTAAAAAGCACCGGTCCAAGTACAGATCCCTGGGGTACTCCACTTGTAACCTTTCCCTCCTTTGACTGTACTCCGTTTACTACAACTCTCTGTTTTCTGTCCTGCAACCACACTCTTATCCATTCAACTATCTTAGAATCCAATCCCAAGCTTTCAAGTTTATTTAACAGTCTGCGATGTGGGACAGTGTCAAAAGCTTTACTAAAGTCTAGATAAGCTACATCTACAGCCCCACCTTGATCTATTACTTTAGTCACCCAGTCAAAAAAGTCAATAAGATTTGTTTGACATGATCTTCCCCCAGTAAACCCATGCTGTTTTGGATCCTGTAAATTGCTGGTTTTGAGATATTCTACAACTCTTTGTTTTAAGAGTGTTTCCATCAATTTCCCTACTACTGATGTAAGGCTCACTGGTCGATAGTTGCTTACCTCTTCCTTGCTTCCACTTTTGTGCAGTGGGACTACATTCGCTGTTTTCCAGTCCTCTGGGATTACTCCAGTAGCTAGTAACTGGTTGAATAATTCTGTTATTGGTTTTACCAGCTCCCCTTTAAGCTCTTTTAGTATCCTTGGATGTATTCCATCTGGCCCCATTGATTTATCCACTTTCAGTTTTGAGAGTTCTGTGAGGACTTTCTCCTCTGTAAATGTACTTGTCTCTCCCTCAGTTTTCTGACTATACTTGCAACTTAACTGTGGCCCCTTCCCCTCTCTTTCAGCAGTGAATACTGAGCAGAAATAATTATTAATATTATCTGCTATTACATTGTCCCCCTCAAGAAAACTTCCACTCTCTGTCTTCAGTCTAATTATTCCACTTTTTGTTTTTCTCCTTTCACTTATATACCTAAAAAAAGTTTTCCCCCCTTTACCCACTGACTGGGCCATTTTCTCTTCAGCCTGTGCTTTTGCACATCTGATTACCTTCTTAGCCTCCTTCTGTCTAACAAGATACACCTCTTTGTCCTTATTCTTCTGCGTCTGCTTAAATTTCTTAAAGGCCAATTTTTTTGCTTTCACAATACTTGCTACTTCTTTTGCAAACCACAATGGCTTTCTTTTTCTTGTGTTTTTCCTAACTCTTTTGACACAAAGTTCTGTTGCTTTTAGAATTGCACTTTTTAATTTTTCCCCACTTATCCTGCACTCCTTCCAAGTTCTTCCACTCTGCCAAAGAATCCCTTACAGAGTTTCCCATCTCTACAAAATATAGGAGTAGTGAAAGTAAATAACACCCTTAACACCCTTACTTTATTCTTATTTCAGTATCCAAAACAGTTCATTCTCTTGGTGTGTCATATAAACAGCTCAAAAGTACAATTATAGTCATTATGATCTATTTAATAAAGAAAGCAGGACACAGGTGCTAAAGAAAATAAGATGATTCATAGATGAGCAGCTAAGATGATAATAAACTGAGAATATTAATCCAACTGAGGAGGCTTGAAAAGATTATGTTTATTTTCCAAGTCTTGGATTTAATGAACCTATTAAAATGAAAGATTTATGATAGGATGAATGTACTCAGCATTTAGTAAGTATGAAACAGTGTGGTGTGTTCCAAAATATCGCAAAAGCAATTCATTTGAGCATTCATTTAATTGGAAATTATACCTTTTTTTGTGGTTGGTAATCAAAACGAAACTATCTTTAAATGGGGATAAAAGGTTTAAAACATATTTTGGTGTCAATGTTAAATGTCCACTTTCAAAAATGGCAGCACCTCATTCTTCATTAAAAATCACTACATGTACCCTGACTACAGTATCTCTCTGATGCTGTATCTCACAGAGCCGGCCTTAGGCATAGGCAAACTAGGCAATTGCCTAGGGCAGGCATGTCCAAATGGTGGCCCTCCAGTTGTTGTGAAACTACACATCCCAGCATGCCTTGCCATAGTTGTAGCATTCCCTACTAGCAAAACTGTGGCAAGGCATGATGGGACTTGTAGATGCACAACAGCTGGAGGGCCATAGTTTGGACATGCCTGGTCTAGGGCATTTGGAATGCCTAGGGGCACCAGCAGCTTCTGCTGATTAAAACGATATGCAGCATGCCTATTTTCTGTGTGTGAGTGAGGCTGTATCTGCATATGAAATAGTGTATTCATGGAAATCACTGTAACATAGCGTTCCGTATGCAGGTACAGCCACAGTCACACACAGAATATAGGCATGCTGCATATCATTTTAATCATTGGAAGCTCCTTGTGTGTGCTGGTCATAACAATGCAAATAAGATGAATCTTCAGCAAAAAAGACACGTTAGCAGAACTGGACAGGAGCTGCATGGCCTATTGAGGCATGATGTATGAGGAAACATCTGTATCCAAGGTCACAGTGTTAGTGGCTGTGCGAGTGCTGTCTGCAGGTGGGTTGGTTGTGCAATAGCGTTTGACATATGTGTAAGGGGCATTATGTGTGTCATGTATAAATGCATTAATAATGTGCGCCATATGTGTAACATGCATTATTTGTGTCATGTGTATAAGGGCATTAATAATGTGCAACATATGTGTAAGAGGCATTATGTGTGTCATTATGTGTATGAAGGGCATTAATAAAGGTTGGCATAATGTGTAAGGGGCATTATGGTTATAAGGACATTAATAGTGTGTGTCATGTGTAAGGGGCATTACTGTGTGGTATTATCAGGGGTGCCGAGAGAAAGGGGTAGGGGGTACAAATTACCCAGGCCAAAGTCTGATGGAAGGGCCCAGTGGGGGCCCAGGGGCCCCTCCCCTTAAGTGACAGCAGCAGCTGCAGCTCTTCTCCTCTGCCCAGCACACGCTGCTTTGTGCTGGGTTGCAGTGTGGCCATGGAGGTGCTTAAAATACAATATTTTCTCAAGATTTTTTTCTACGGGTATAATGTGAATAATGTAAGGAGTAATGTACATAAGGAAAAGTGGTACTACTGTGTGATGTAAAGTGAATAAGGGACACCATCGCATGATATAATGTGAATAAAGTTGCACTACCGTGTGGCATAATTTGAATTGGGGGTACTATTGTGTGGCCATGCCCCTTCCCAGCAAGAACACACCCCTGTTTGGGCTGCGCACCGAATGTGTGCACTGTTTCTATTTAAAATATTGCGGGTAGGAGCACCAAAATGATGACTGCTATGATGAGGGTTGATGGTGCTGGGAAAGGGGAGCCGGGTCAGAGGAGAAACTAGTGGTGGTGCTACGGGGCACCAGCCAAAATCTTGCCTAGGGCATCATTTAGGCTAGGCCCGGCTCTGGTATCTCACACCTCCAAGCTTCTGAAGCTCCTGGGTAAAAGAGCTCATGTCTCCTTTCTGTCTCTTCAAGATATATATATATATATATATATATATATATATATATATATATATATATATATATATATATATAGGGTGCAGAAATGAGGCGGCACTCTCGGATTTAAGAAAATGTAAAAAACGTGCTATTTATTATCCGACATGTTTCCTCAGGGACGGGCAACACAGGCCCGAAACATGTCGGATAATAAATAGCACGTTTTTCACGTTTTCTTAAATCCGAGAGTGCCGCCTCATTTCTGCACCCTGTACTAGGACCTGCAGGTCCATATGTGGAAGGCACCAGGTCAGCATTTATTGGACCTCATCCTGGGAGTGCCGGCTAAGACACGCTGTAGATAGATAGATAGATAGATAGATAGATAGATAGATAGATAGATAGATAGATAGATAGATAGATAGATAGATAGATAGATAGATAGATAGATGGATGGATGGATAGATATATAGATAGATACTGGATGGGGATCATATAGTCTACAATGGATAGGTCAACAGTTTCTAGGTTGACCCCAAAATATTGACATGCACAAGGTCGACGTGCGGAAAAGGGTATCATGGGAAAAAGGTCAACACATGTAAAAGGTCAACATGGAAAGGGTCAACATGAGTTTGTTGTGGTTTTTGGTGTCAATGTTGACATCTGAGCGCGATGACCACAAAAATAGTGTACCTACAAATGTTATACTCCTACTACTGCGTTCGGCACACTTTACTGTTCCCAATCGTAGTCACGATTAAACAGGAGGACATGCACTGATACTGGAGGGAGTTAGTTTTAGGGGAAATTAGAGGAAAATTGACTTCACAGAAAGGGTAGTGGACAAGTGGAATAGCCTCCTATCAGAGGTGGTAAGGGCTAGGACAGTAGAAGAACTAAGCATGCATGGGATAGACATAAGGATATCCTTACAAAAAATAAGTATCACATTTGGTTAAAGGGTAAGAATATGGTTAAAAAGTGGCAGACTAGATGGGCTAAAGGGTTCTTATCTGCCATCAAATTCTATGTCTATGTTTAGTCCACATGAATGGTAATGTATGACACATGAAAGTTGACCTTTTCATGTGTCGAACATTACCACGTCGACATTTTGGTTATGTCAACCTAATGCATGTCGTCCATTAGTGGTTGGCCTATTGACTGTCAACCTAGTACATGTCAACCCATAGTCCATATCCCATAGTTAATATGCAATGCAGTATACATCATTGCTGTTTGTTCCGCTATACACGGCATTGTAAATTAATGTTATTTTTGCTGTATGCTTTTTAGAAATGATAATACTTCTACTAATAATATCTGTAAAATGTCAAAACAATTACCATTTAAAGGTTTTACAGACAGAAAATGACTATAGTGTCTTGAGTCAAACAGTGGAAGCAATGACTTCACTAAGATATGGAAGTCTTCTGCGGCTGAGCTGTACTATAGTTATGCTCATTTGCAGGGTGTAAACTTCACACATTTGTACTGCAATATTTACATGCCCATGAAACCAGCTGCATACATACTGTATGAGCTTATGTAGGTTTGCTTATATCAGATACATTTATGCCTTCCTGATCTTTGAAAATGAGACAGTCGAATGCAGTGGTCAGGGAACTCGGTCCTCATTACCCCACACAGTGCATGTTTTGCTGGTGACCCAGCAGGTGCATAGGTGTACTAATTACTAACAGATACATATTATAAGGTCTGCAGGTGGAGTTAATTATTTCACTTGTGATTCTGTGAGGAGACCTGCAAAACATGCACTGTGTGCGGTGATGAGGACCGAGTTCCCTGACCACTGGTCTAATGTAAGCCAGGGACAGTACTGTTCACATAATTGCAAACAGATGGAATGCTGTGCCTATTTTCCTGAAGCTGATAAGCTTTTTCTTCTTTAACCACTCATATATGACAGTTTATGAGTTTATAAACATATTATATTAATTTTTTTTATTGTAGACAAAAGGCAAAGATTCAAGAGAATTAGAGTGCATCTGACTGTTTTCCCAATGGTACATGCAGATTTTGTCCAACTTTGCATATATGCTCAATTATATTTTTGCAAACAATATTTACATCTGCATATTTTGAATTGAAGATCCCTACTGTATGTGCCCTTTCACTAAATGCTCTCAGAAGGTAGATCTTTTATTGCTATATCTTATCTACTTTTAATGCATTTTATTGATGCCCAAGTATTGTAAACTCATATGACATTTCTGCATACCTGATTCATTTTGACATTTTAATTTCAATGACTGAAAAAAAAAGTATTATTACAAAAAAAATATACAGGCACTTACCTAAACTGACCCCCAACTTGCTTTAGCCAGGAAAGTGTCTCCCAGGCTATAAAATGGAATAAAGGAGTCTGGTGATATAACTCATGCAGGAATATAAAAAAATAAAAAGTGATTAGGGTTGTACTATCCTACAGTGCTACATGGGAAACCACCCAGTGCCTCCCCACAGGGATCAGGTTTTAGACTGTGCCCTTGAATGATACATATATTACCTTATACTGCACTGGTTTATAGTGTTTTACTGTTGTTGCTATTATACCATGTATGCACTAGCATTATAAACAAAATATATATTTATAAAGGAGCCCAGCCTATACCCTCTATAGTGCTTAGGCAAACCAATGTGGTGTCTGGCCATACCTGCTCTCAAGATTGGCACCACCTGGTACATGGAATTCTACCACTGTATTCACACATGCGGCCCTCCATGCCAGAGGTCAACACTGCCAGTAATTATGGCAAAGTTAATTTAAAAGTTATGAGCCAGTCTTTTATTTAGCGACCCATCTGTGTCAAAGATTGGAAAGCATTTGGCACTGCAGAATGTTTATGGTACAATCTACAGATCAAGGAAGATGGACCATTCAGTAACAGTGACTGGTGAAGTCCCATTACTGACCCAAATCGAGCACCATAAATTAGGGATAACTTGTCACAATTGTGCAGTATAAAGATCCCATAATGCATGAGCTCTTTACAGCAGCACCAATAATTAGTATGCCACTGGATAACAGTAGTCAAGCTTCTTGTAGAGCTCCAAAATATAAATACAGTAATAATGGGTGCCTTTGCATAATCTAGATAAATCTAGCAATATTGCCAGAAAGGGACAGTATTTCACTGTAGAACACTGGCCCTGACAGATCGCTCAGCACACAGTGCTGACACATTGCTGTGTGCTGAGTGATCTTGCTGAGCACTCTGAGCCATTTAGCATCTCTCAGAATGCTCAGAAAATTTCCCATTACCTTTAACTCTCTTATCCCACAATATTGGAATTTATCTAGACTTTTTTTATCTCAAATTATTTCATTATTTTTTTAAATTAGGATTTAAACTTATTTCAACTCTAATCCATACTTAGGGTTACATGCAAGTTTGTTCTTTTAGGACATATATAAAGCCCCAATTCGATGTATGTTCTATGTAGATAAACACATATTAGATGTAAGCTTAGCCCTGTGTCTCTATTTGTCTGAAATCCCCTGAATGTATTGTGTTTAATGTTGGACTGTCGATGTACATTTAAATTCAATATAAAAATATTATTATATTGTAATAATTGAAGCATAAAAGTAAAGTTTATGAAAAGCATTTCTTAAAAAAAAATGTCCTTAATTAAAATGTTGTTTTTTCAAATAACATTTAATACATTGCTCATCTGTAGGGGACTAGTAGTAGATGTGAATTATTAAAACAATCATAAAGAAAACTTATTATATCTTGTAATATAGTAGGAAAAAAAATAATTTGATTGCAATGCAATACAAAATATAAACCAAATGAAACAATAAAAACTAGCTGTAAAATCATACAACAGAACTAGCATTAATTTTTACAGTCAAAACATGAAAAAAAAAACAGTATTGATATACAGGTACTATACTCAATATCAGGCATGTCCAAACTATGGCCCTCCATCTGTTGTAAAACTACAAGTCCCATAATGCCTTGTCATAGTTTTAGCATTCCCTAATATAAAAACAGTGGCAAGGAATGATGGGACTTGTAGTTTCACAACAGCTGGAGGGCCATACATTGGACATGCCTGCTCTATATGCCATCTATACTCTAGGATTTCCCAGAGTCTCCAACAGACAACATTTTCATTTTTTTGATACTACTGTTTATTTCTTTTCAAATTCTCTTTTTAAAAACAAAATCATTCTAGTCTTTTCTGGATACACTTACTGTAGTACAAGCAAATCAGGGCACAACATGAGTCCACCTTACAATATTCCTCTTTGGCTAGTCCCAGGCTTCTACTGTCATTCGAAAAGGATGTGCATCTTCAATGCACCAAGCTATTTGCACAAAAGTTCCAAAAAAACTGGCATCTTCCTTCCTAAATTATGTTCTATTCCTGCACACAAAACGAGGAAAGGGTGCAACTAAAGAAAAAAAGACCCCCAATGTAAATGAAGAGAAAAAAAGAAGGGATCTTTAATCTGTTAAAAATGATTTATTTGTGTGTTTATATTATTTTCAATAAGCGATCAAATGCTTGAAGCAGATGTCATGAGTCTATATATTACTTGATGGATTTTATTATTTCTTTCTTAAAAGTTTAAGGACTATTTCTGACCAAAGTTCATGGTAAAATAATATACAGTATTTTGCCAATGTTATTACCCCCAAGCTGCAATTTTCACCCCATGCTGCCATCACACACTATGGGCCTTATTCTAGTTCACTCTTTCTGACAAAATCCTTCTTAGATGGACAAAACCATGTGCACTGCATGGGGGGGGGGGGGGGGGCAGATGTAAAATGTGCAGATAGAATTAGATTTGGGTGAGTTATGTTATTTCTGTGCAGGGTAAATACCGACTGCTTTATTTTTACACTGCAATATAGATCTCACTTTGAAGTAAAACCCCACCCAAATCTAATTCTCTCTGCACAAGTAACATCTGCCCCACCATCAGTGCACATGGGGCCTTATTCTAGATCACTCTTAGAGGCAAATTCCTTCTTAGCTGGACAAAACCATGTGCACTGCATTTGGGGCAGATAGAACATGTGCAGAGAGAGTAAGATTTGGGTGGGGTTTTTCTTCAAAGTGAGATCTATATTGCAGTGTAAAAATAAAGCAGTCAGTATTTTCCCTGCACAGAAACAAAATAACTCACCCAAAGCTAAATCTCATGACCAAAACAAATTGTTGCACTTATGTAGTTACCTAGTTGTATAGTACAGTAGATAGAATATGTGTAAAATATACTGAACACTTTTTATGTATGATATAGCTAGAGTCAGAAAGAAGTAAAATAGAAGAGTAAAGGCCAAATGGAATAGGATGTGATAATTAGAAAATGATAAATTTTAGGAGAGTTTCCAATTTTTTTTTAAAGCAATCATTTACACAAAAAAGGTTGATTTTGCCATGTAATTGATTGCCACTTTAAAAAAAAAAACTCTCCCAAAATTTTTGTGATTCTCACACCCTATTATATTTGGCCCATAGATTCAAAGTTTTAGCATACTGACTCCACAGCCTTATTCAGCAAATCACAAGTAGGCACATTAGTATGGATGGTGAATATACAGAGAAGATAGAATCATCACTATACACAACCTATGCACCATTGCTTTGGGTAATATTTAGTAATAGCGATCCATGATGAACTAACTAACTTCTCCAAACTCTGGTGTAATTATATTTCTCTAATTTTTACTATTCTCAATGTTCAGAATTAGGAGTTATTTATGTACTTTTGTATGATTTAAGTGAACACTTTTATAGGTTGCTGAGTTCTTATTCTATCTTTGCCCATTCTAATCGTTATGATCAGTACCCTCTTCAAATTGCTTAAATCTAAAAATGATTGTACATTATAAAATAATAAAAGTTTTAAAAAATTTAGAAAATATTGAATATAAATTGAGTCACCAACACATATAGAGATGGTCAAGCTATGGTAATTCATTAATAAAAGTGATAACCTTGGAAGATTTTCATAGCAATAAGTATTGAAAATATAAAGCATTTGGAGTAAAATGAAGCAAAAATGGCTAGGTGAGGCTAAAAAGTGTGCAGATCAAATACCTTATTTCATGTCAACATATAAAGCATGTACAACCAGTTCTATTTTTCAGCAGGAACTCATTTCCTGAACCTCAAATTACATGTGATGGAAAAAAAGACTAGGGGTCCCCCATATTTTGGAACCAGCTCCAACAGCTAGCTGCTCCCACCAAAACATCACCCCTGGCTGGTCAATTGTGGTATAAAAGGAAGAAAACTCTCTACACACATTCTATACAGTATAGTATGATCCTACTGTGCAAAGTCCTACATGATCAAAGAAAGCATATGTGCAAAGTTTCCTTACCAGTCCAAAGGCAGCAGACTCTATAGGGGAAGTGTGGTTACATCAATTCCTCTGTGTAGTGATTGATGTGGTGTGGGAATTTAAATAAATGATTTGGGAACAAATTAGGTTTACTAACTAGTCTTTTTTCCCCAATAAATAAAACTTTATTTAAAAAAAATTTTTAATATAATTTGGAATTATAAATAAAGCATACTATAACATAATGAAATACATTTTCTTCCATGTGACCACAATATGTCCACCACCCAACAAAGGCCTACTGTGATGAAATGCGTTGGTCATGACAAGCAAAGCACTCCATGCACAACCTGGTCCACTGAACATTCGGCGGTGCTGTAGGGCTGGTCCCGGTCTCCCCCCCCTTGGTTTATTGTGGACATTGATTCTACTAGCGGAATACAGACTGCTTTGAACCTCTATGCATGTGAGCTTTGTACTTGAGTAAAATTACTTTGAAATACATGCTTATCCTGAGCTCCCTCTCCTTCTTTTTGCACATACAAATTGAGATACTGGAGCCATGGTCTGGCCCTGTGGAGACAGCTGCAAGCATACTGACTGAGGACATATTTATTGAGTGACTATGCACAGTTGGACTTCCTATATATCTAACTATCTATCTATCTATATATATGTATATATATATATATATATATATATATATATATATATATATATATATATATCCATATGCAAATGACCGCACTCTCACCCAGGAATGCAACAGTGGGGTGCCCATCCAAAAGTACAGGCCAGGAGGCTAGTACTCAAAAATAGTCCAGGAATCCACACACAAGGTGTAGAAAGGAGAGCACTCTCCAATCACAAATACAATTTTGTGAAAATCCAAATAGAATAAATAATGAAATAAAGAGACATCAAAATCCTTAGAGGCAAAGGTGATATATTTGTATGACAGCCCCGACGTTTCGGTCCAAATCAAGGACCATTATCAAGGAGCATTGTCATCAAAGTGTACAGGTAGTCAGCGATGAGGTAATCTCTGCCATGTAGGTCAGGACAAATTCAGCTAGCTGAATTTGTCCTGACCTACATGGCAGAGATTACCTCATCGCTGACTACCTGTACACTTTGATGACAATGCTCCTTGATAATGGTCCTTGATTTGGACCGAAACGTCGGGGCTGTCGTACAAATATATCACCTTTGCCTCTAAGGATTTTGATGTCTCTTTATTTCATTATTTATTCTATTTGGATTTTCACAAAATTGTATTTGTGATTGGAGAGTGCTCTCCTTTCTACACCTTGTGTGTGGATTCCTGGACTATATATATATATATATATATATATATATATATATATATATATATATATATATATATATATACCGTGTTTCCCCGATAATAAGACACTGTCTTATTTTTTTTTTTCCCTCAAAAAAGACCATAGGTCTTATTTTCGGGGGAGGGCTTATTTTAATAGATGCTCCATGTTACATGCCCCACTGTGCCTTTAAGAAATGCCATCCCAGTGATCCAGATAATTTAATGTAATTTAATTACATGCCCCCACCTGTTTGTTTTATTATTACCGTAACGGTATCTGTGTGGTGAGCAGTGTGGTGAGCAGCAGCCAGCCGCGTGATATGTGTATCCCCCGCTGCCTCCCGTTGACCCCCGCTGACCCCGCTGACCCCCGCTGCCCTCCGCTCACCCCCGCTGCCCTCCGCTGCCCTCCGCTCACCTCCGATCACCCACGCCCGCTCACCAGCAAAACAGCAGCTCCTGTTCCCAGGGATGCATTGCGGTAGGCGTGACGTCACGCCTACCGCAATGCATCCCTGGGAACGGGAGCTGCGGTGTTGCAGGTGAGCAGGCGTGGGTGATCGGAGGTGAGCGGAGGTGAGCGGAGGGCAGCGGGGGTGAGCGGAGGGCAGCGGGGTCAGCGGGGGTCAACGGGAGGCAGCGGGGGATACACATATCACGCGGCTGGCTGCTGCTCACCACACAGATACCGTGAGTGAGAGGAGGTGAGCGGAGGGCAGCGGGGTCAGCGGGGGTCAGCGGGAGTCAGCGGGGGCTGAGCGGGGGATACACATATCGATCACATAAAATAACATGGGGAAAATGATAGGGCTTAATTTCGGGGGAGGGCTTATTTTGGACCAGCGTCCAAAATCTGGGGTAGGGCTTATTATCGGGGTAGGTCTAATTATCGGGGAAAGACGGTATATATATATATATATATATATATATAGGAAACAGTATTACCCGGCACTCTGCTTGTGATACAAATATCTTGCTGCGGTGCCTTCCAGGGAGCTCTAGGATCCAAAATAACCAGCAGGAAGAAAGGCGGCACTCTCACAGACTTGTAGTGAAGTTCAAAAGTCCTTTATTGCAGCGGTCCTACGCCGTTACGGAGTTACCTCCGTCATCAGGGACACAAATGCATTAACAAAACATAGGCAATAAATACCCATACACACATAAAAAACCCTCCCCCATGTCCACACCGATTGGCTGTGCACTCACCATCCCCCACCAGCATCATGACACACACCTGTCCAGCCTGCACTGCTCAGGCATCACCTGGCACGCTGCAGTGTAAAGAACAGGCCCCTCTCACTGACCTGTACTTCCACATCACGTGACCGGGTGGCCTTCACTATGCAATTGGATAGAACCGGCGCGTGTCATCAACGCGAGACAGGGAGCTTCTGCACACAGCACAAACGGTTCCTATGGAAACAAATAACAAACACATTACATATAGTAAAAACGCTGATACAACAGCGATCGCAGAATATAAAATATAAAAATGGAAAAACCGCATATACATGAGACTCAATATGTAGTAAACACCCACATTCTTATGGGATATAGCATCTGTAGCTATTAATACTTTCTAAATGCATCAATCAGCAATTTAAAGAGACATAACACCAGAAAACATGAGTATACATAATAATAATAAATGGATAAATGAATAAGGCATGTAACATATGACAAAATAAATACAGCAAGATCACATAACACCCTCCAATACAGGATGGTCAAATGAAACACTGGAGCCCCAGCGTCTCATTTAACCCCCCAGGGGAAGTAGTCCCCAGAGAGAAAATCCAGCGACTCTCTCTTTGGAGCAAAATTTTATTTCTATTACCCCCTCTGATGGGCAAAGGTATATGGTCAATAATCATCGTCCGTATACTTGAAATATTATGTTTGAATTGTAAACAGTGGCGGGCCACGGGTTGGTCACTATGTCCGCTGGACTGGGCCTGATGTATGGCTGACCTATGTTGAGCCATGCGCTCCCGAAAAGCGCGCTGGGTCTTCCCAACATAGGTCAGCCCACAGGGGCAGGTCAAAGTGTAAATGATGTAAGTGGAGGTGCAAGTGAGGGGAAATTTTATCTGGATTTTATTCCCTTTGTGGGGATGAGTAAAAAAACTTCCCACTGACATAGACCTGCACGTGGTACACCCCAAACAGCGAAAACAACCATTCTTCCTAGATAGGAAGTTTTTTTGGCCAGAAATGGTTTTGTCCCATCCTGTGATTTCATACTTAACAATTCTGTCTTTAATACTACTACCCCTAGTGTAACTGGGTAACACCCTGGAATCATGTAATAACGGTAACTCACTATCAGTAGATAACATGGGCCATAATTCTTTGACTTTCCTGGTTTTACTTTCTGACCCAACTGAATAGCGGTTAACCCAGGGCACCCGTTTGTTACCCTTGTTAGTGGGCGGCAGTATCTTTGGACTCAGAAGTTGTTCACGAGGCATAAGTGACACTTTGTCTTTTAAGATGTTCAACTCACTTCTAGGGTATCCTCTATTGACAAACTTTTCTACCATAGCTTGTAAAGCCATAGGAACCTCCTCAGGGTTTGATGTTATCCTTTTAACCCGCAATAATTGCGAATATGGTAATCCCTTGCGGAGAGGGGTGGGATGAAAGCTTTCATTTCTCAATAGTGTGTTCCTGTCTGTCGCCTTCACGAAAAGGGAGGTGCTGATAGCAGCCCCCCTTCTCATGATTGCGACATCCAGGAACTCCACCCGTTCAGTATTCATGGTATGAGTGAACCTGACCACACTGTCACTGTGGGCATGGTCCTCAAACACCTGGTTCAAGCTTTCAACATCCTCACCCCAAAAAATTAAGAGGTCGTCGATGTAACGTTTATACAGCAACACCTCAGACCTGAGGTTGCCATCCCTGAAAAACATATTTTGCTCCACGTGGTGCATGAAGGCATTGGCATATGCCGGGGCCACTGCGGACCCCATGGCACAGCCTGCCACCTGTAAGTAATATTTGCCCTCGAAGAGGAAGTAATTTTTAGTTAGTATGAAGGTTAACAAGACCACGAAAAAATCAATCGGGGGCCCAATGTATTCCACATCATTAGAAATCAAAGAGCGCACCGCCTCTACACCTGCACCGTGTGGGATGCAGGTGTAGAGGCTAGTGACATCAGCTGTACACATCACACAATTTCCTTCAAGGACACTCTGTCCTGAAAGAGAGTCAAGGATCGATAGTAAAGCAGTAGTATCTCTCAAATATGAATTTAATCTTTGGACACATGGATTCAAGATGGTGTCCAAATATACCGCTACCGGGTGCATCAAGGACCCCCTGGATGATATAATTGGTGGTCCCGGAGGATGCAGAGGGTCCTTGTGCACCTTCGGTAGGGTATAAAACAATGGCACTACAGGGTGCTCAACCATCAAAGCCTGTTTCAACTCTACATCAAGATACCCATCTCTAACAGCAGCATTAAGTATTACATCTAATTCTTGCTTAAATGCTATAGTGGGATTTTTATCAAGCAGAATATAAGTCCTAGCATCACTCAACTGTTTTAAGCATTCTGCTCTATAGTCCTGAAGATCTTGAACAATAACCGCACCCCCCTTATCCGCATTGCGAATAATCACATCCCTCCTTTTAGACAGACTGTCCAAAGCCAATTGCTGTGGCCTGGAAAGATTGTACCTGGTGTGAATGCCCAATTGATCCACCATCCGTGTAAAAGTTCTCACTGAGGGATTGATTGAAGGGGGGTCGAACCTTGACCGGGGTATGATCTTTTTTAGCTGTTCAGGTAAGATGACTTTCTCAGATGCTGATGCAGAAGGAGCAGATTTGCCAAAATGTTCTTTTAAACGCAGTGTCCGATGGAGCTTATAAGTGTCCACCTTCCACTGGAAAGCATCTGCTTTCACCGTTGGAACAAACGATAGTCCTTTTGCTAGGACCTCCACCTCTGTTGTTGACAATGGTACCTTGGATAGGTTAAAGACTAGGCTTTGACTTTTCTCGGCGGGCGAGTGCTTGCTCTGACGGCGGTTTTGGCCTGCCCTCCTCGTCCTCTTCCGATACGTCTTGTCGCTGCCGTCCCAGTTACGCCTAAAGGGACACCTGCAGCATTGGAAGTTGAACAGGAGGACTCACTCTCGCTTTGAGAGGTGCTTGATCCTTGATTGGAGTGTTGAAACCTATATGGCTTGCGTCTTCCATAATTAGGTCGACCTCCATCTTGGAAATTGCCGGCATTGAGCCATGGGTACACCCTCCTTTGATCGTAATCAAGCTGAACCTTCTTTACTTTCTCTTTCTTAAAGGCGATAAGATCACGCTTGTATTTATCCATCTGGTTCTTTAATTTTTCAAGCCAGTTGGTCTGAGTGTCCTGAGCAAACGTGATGGAATGAGCTGTTTCAAATGTTGTAATCTGTTGTTGCAGCTCTTTTTGCTCCCTAGTGGCCTCTTCTATAACCAACAGGAGCAAATCTTGAGAGCACTTATTTAAAACACCAATCCAACGTCGGCAGAAGGCGATGTTATACCTGCCGATCGTTGGTGTGTTTTTTACCCTAAAGCCCCTGGGAATCTGTTTCCTGCGAAAGTAGTCAGATAAACTGACACTGTGGCACATAAAGTCACATTCTTTCTGTTTCAATCGCAGTAATTGGCTGTACAGAACTTCAGGGGTTAATGGCAGTGAAACATCTTCAAATTGCTGCTTGGATAATATAGCCTCAGCATCCAAATCACTAAGGCTCACGGTCTCACTCAGATCCAGCCTCATAAAGTCCAGTGCTTCGTCTAATTGCTGACTGGCAGCCATCATCATGTGAAAAGCAGGTTTTTCCAATAATAAGAAACGAGAAGGTGCCTTGTATTGGAGACACTCACTTCAGGTTTCCATAAGACAGTCCCGGACCCAGGGGTATTTTAAACACACAAGACTTTGCCCATCAGAGGGGGTAATAGAAATCAAATTTTGCTCCAAAGAGAGAGTCGCTGGATTTTCTCTCTGGGGACTATGTCCCCTGGGGGGTTAAATGAGACGCTGGGGCTCCAGTGTTTCATTTGACCATCCTGTATTGGAGGGTGTTATGTGATCTTGCTGTATTTATTTTGTCATATGTTACATGCCTTATTCATTTATCCATTTATTATTATTATGTATACTCATGTTTTCTGGTGTTATGTCTCTTTAAATTGCTGATTGATGCATTTAGAAAGTATTAATAGCTACAGATGCTATATCCCATAAGAATGTGGGTGTTTACTACATATTGAGTCTCATGTATATGCGGTTTTTCCATTTTTATATTTTATATTCTGCGATCGCTGTTGTATCAGCGTTTTTACTATATGTAATGTGTTTGTTATTTGTTTCCATAGGAACCGTTTGTGCTGTGTGCAGAAGCTCCCTGTCTCGCGTTGATGACACGCGCCGGTTCTATCCAATTGCATAGTGAAGGCCACCCGGTCACGTGATGTGGAAGTACAGGTCAGTGAGAGGGGCCTGTTCTTTACACTGCAGCGTGCCAGGTGATGCCTGAGCAGTGCAGGCTGGACAGGTGTGTGTCATGATGCTGGTGGGGGATGGTGAGTGCACAGCCAATCGGTGTGGACATGGGGGGAGGGTTTTTTATGTGTGTATGGGTATTTATTGCCTATGTTTTGTTAATGCATTTGTGTCCCTGATGACGGAGGTAACTCCATAACGGCGTAGGACCGCTGCAATAAAGGACTTTTAAACTTCACTACAAGTCTGTGAGAGTGCCGCCTTTCTTCCTGCTGGTTATATATATATATATATATATATATATATATATATATATATATATATATATATATATATATATATATAGAGAGAGAGCAAGGGAGTGAGGGACACGTCACTCAGGAATTGCTGTATTAGGAAATACTTGCCCCAGTGTCTTCTTAAAGGAGCTTTGCATACTCCAACGTATACAACTTCTGGTTGCTGCCCCTCCTGTCACCGCACGTTGTGTTTCATCTGAGAGACAATTCTCTGGTTGCCTATGCGGCAGTCGTGTGAGTGGTGTAAAATATAAACAGTGTGTGTGATAAACATAGCAAAATGTGTTAACCATGCAAAAAAGAATAATACGAGAGTGTGAAAGGCATCCATTTACAAATGAAACAACTAAGAGGGGGGTAGGGTAGAGGGAAGGAAGCTTAAGTGGCTATAATCTTGTTTAGGCAGGCAGCCAGCACCCACCTGCCTGTGTTGCAGAGCAGCAGTAGTATTCCAGTGCTCCCCGCAGACTCTGATAAAGCTGGCTACTCCAAGCCACCATGGGTTCCGCAGGACAATTGCTATGCCACTGCATCTCTGAATCAAGCTTAGGAAGTTATGTGTGTGTGTGTGTGTGGTGGTTGTGATGATTGATTTGTTTTTTTGTTGCTCTCTTCTGGGTCTAGCTCACTGGATCCCAACCAGGGACCTCAAGTACCCCCAAGATTGCACGTTTTCCAGTTCTCCACACAGAATCACAAGTGACATAATTAGCTCCACCTGTGGATCTTTTAAAATGTGTCTGAATAATCTGTGCACCTGCTGGGTGACCTGGAAAACGTGCACTGTTGGGGGTACTTGAGGACCAGGGTTTGGAACCACTGGTCTAGCTTATGGAAACTTGTTGGTGTGGATGGTACAAGATTAGTATATCTTACAGTATATCTATGTCCCTCTGCTCATGATGCCTTTATATAACTGATGTTTGATTGTGTTTTGAGGTGGGAATCCTTGAGTTATGCTAGGAGAGCCCATATGCATACTGTACCTCCCAACTTTGTAGAAAAGTAAGTCGGGAAATCTGTGCACCTGCATGCACGCAGCATCTGTTGAATGCATCTCTGCCCAGCAGAGGAGTGAATGGCAGGGGCACTCCCAAATGCCCTCCCGCCACTGGACATTTACGACCACAGGTAGGACATGGGACAGTCCCAATTAAAAGGAATTTCCCACAAAAAAACAGGACAGTTGAGAGGTACTGTATGTGTATAGCAGGTCAGGAGCAAATTCCATATAGGTAAGCTATTTGTGTTGCTCTGACACCTCACGTCACAGCTATTGATCTTTGCAAACAGAAATTGATTAATATGAGATGGTTTTTAGAGTAACACCAAAAAATATTAGACAAATATATGAAATAACTATACAACTTTAATATTTAAAAAGTAAAATAGTATTTGCCAAGAAAGAGAACATGTTACTAACAGCTTAAAAGTTAAATAAAAACAACTTCCTAATCTTTAGAGAGTATTACTTTTAGCCAGTATTTGTCTGTGCATGTACAACACATTGTACTGGCAGTGGAAGCATTTGATTTGCACAGCTATCTATATTTACTAGAGGTTAATAAAGTATAAGGATGGTAGCACTATTATTTTTGCTTCAAGCAAGCCAAGAAACATGGATCAGCCACCTGCTTTGACAATTGTATCTATAGTTTCCATTAAAAGATGCCTCAAGGTAGATTTTACATCAGGCTTGCTATTTTTAGAGAATATAAAGTATAATGAACAATATGACTAGAGAGTAAAATTGGCTGAACTGTAGGAAAATATGAATACAGAATATTTTGGTTTTACCAGGTGCATAATGTTTAACAGAACAATTCATAAAAAAAATGAACAAAATAAAAAAATAGAACTTGAATTTATTTGAATCACCTTTAGATTAAATATCTTCTGGTATAATCATCCTTTATGCTTTATCTTAAATAAATTAATATAAAGACCATTTCTCAAGATTTCTACAAAACGAGGTAGAGTATGTACTATATAAAATAAGAGCAATATTTTTCATAGCGGTCAAAAAGTACCAAGGGGAATACAGCATGCCATAATCTTCTTTAACAAGTTACTGTATGCATATGATTAATGTAAACTATTGTTAAAGTACCCTTTTCAGCAGGGTAGTATGTCTTAAAGTAATAATGATTAGTGTTTACTGTTTCCTATTATATAAAAATTGCTTATGTATTGTGGCATTGTGTATTGTGTATTAACATATAAACAACAGCAACCAATGAAACACTTTTGTTATTGTGAAACTAGACAGTTACAAACTACTGTTAGGTTGCTATTGTTCCGTTAACATACAGTATATCTGCTGTTGCTAAATAAACCTTAATGTATACATTCTGAAGCACATACTCTCAGGGAAACCGCTAACATAACTTCTTAATACTGTATGCTGCTCATGTAGAGTTAGTATAATAAAACAGTTTTTATTTTCTGACAATACATTTTATTTTCTAGGTTATTTAATTTTTTTTCACAATAAGTAATACAAATGCAGCTTTGTGAAGTCATTTGCACATTTTTGTCAGTGTATAACAGTTTTTATAGGAATTTTAGGTAATAGTATTGAAGAATCAAGCTCTTAGTACAGAATGCGATAAATTAGGTCGACTGTGTCTTGATCAAAAGTTAAAAGGTCGACCACTATTGGTTGACAGTCAAAAAGTCAACAAATTACTTATTCATGATATTTCTTTTTAAAACGGACTTTTTATACTTTACCATTCCAGTGGGCATAGAGGAAGAATAAAATTGTGTGCTGAGCACAGCCTTGACCTTTTTCCATGTCGACCTTTTTCTTGTTTTGACCTTTTGACCATGTTGAACTTTTTGATGCGTGGACCGCTTGACTGTAAAAAAAAGTGCACATACAGGAGTAGTGTACTAAGAACGATAATTAATGTTTATGTGATGTGACACAATTAAGGTCCAAAAGAGACAATTTATTATACATAAACTGATTTTTTTTTTAATTTTGCAGATTTCAAGCACATTGGATGCAGTAACATACAGTATAACAGAAAGCTTGAATACATATGGCATATTGTATATCCTAATTAAAGACACTCCCAATATCCCTATTCTCTCATATTTAAAACATACATGTGGATTGACTGATTGTATCTTGCAGAATTAATTTTTAATAGTACTGTATAAAGTACTATGACAGTTAAAGTGATAGTGGCGCTCTGCCCAGGTTGCTGGCTGCTAGGTCGAGCTTGTCCCAACGCAGAAATAGATAACAAATGTGTTGATTGACCAGCGCTCAAGCACCAAAACTGTTACCCCAGAAGTGGGGTGTGTGTGGAATTGTGTGAAAAGTTGATATGAAATGATATCTTGCTACACAATGCAGTGGTTTATTTATAGATAAATTGGGGAGGACAGAGAAAGGGTGTCTTTGGTTGGTGCACCAAAAGAGAATTTAATAATAAAACATGACTTTTATTGGTTTCATTAAAATAGTTGCGAAGATATAAAAAAACACAAAAAACACATAGGACAACATTGAGTCATTTAAAAAGGATATAATATATCCTCACCTAGTGGGACCCCACTTCACACTGTCCCTGAATAATTTTATAATTTTCTAAAGCACGGTGGTTGAAATTTAAGAGTGGAAAAGGTATGTCTGGTATTGACAGTCTTACAGTGTGTATGCTTATCCAGGATGTAACAATTATCAGATACAATGTATATATTCCTGGGGCTCACTATGCAGTAGCGATAAGCGCCTGAACACGGGTGTGATCCCGTTTCAGCACTACCGCTGACTGGCTGGAGCCGCTAGTTCCACAGCCTGTGTGCTGACCGCAGAGCTGTGTCTGAGGTGTGCTGCCATGCACTACCTCGCTCTTGCGTGTCAGATCAGACAGGAGTGTACACGGCTCTTGCGCTAGAGTCCATGTCACTTTACTACAGGGAACCGTGTGCTACCGATACCCTGTGTCACCACCGGCCTAAACAGATCAAAATACAATCAATCGGGAGACGTGCTGCCGGTCCCCCACTGCTTGATTCCCCATTGTGTAGAGAGATATCATTTCATATCAACTTTGCACACAATTCCACATACACCCCACAGTCTTAGTGCTTGAGTGCTGGTCAATCAACACATTTGTTAACTGTATAAAGTACCCCAAAAGATGGTAACATTCAGAACTTTAAAGGAACAGTTAACTATTTCCACCAGGACCTGATTAAGGTTTCTGACTGCCCTTAGCTGATGCACAATAATGTTACATGGCAAATTCTGACAATAGAAACATTTTATGGATCTCGATGCACAAAGCATTTCAGAAATTGATATACAACACAATGGTTCTGTATGTTTCAACATCCGGTTTCAGTTGCCATGGACTGTATGTGTCTGTTTCTGCAATTAATGTGTAAAGAAGTAGTTCAATATGGGTTTACTAGGATACAGAAGTGCTTTGGACCCCATTTTTTAAAATGCTCAAAAGTTCAAACAAATGTAAAATATCCGTAAACATGACATGTTAGAGCCCATACTGTATTGATGTTTGCCGGAATCACATTGAACCTTTGTGAAAAAAAGAGGCTGAATCTGAAAGAAAACAAGTCATTTTTCCCCCAGCACACTGAATAGTATTAGTAACCAATCTTGAACACTACATGATAATAGAAATACCTACGCAGGTGTATGATATGCACCCAAGCCACGTCAAGGCTTCTCTGTATATTGGGGGGTCCCTGTATGAACCTGAAAGAAAGATGTACAGTATGATAGCAACACTTACACAAAAGAGCTGGTCACATTTACAGTTTTGACTTTGATGAACCCTTATTTCCTCTTTTCGGGGAAAAATTTGTTTTAATCTCATAAAGTTACTAGATTGGTTAATAATTAATCTAGTTACTTAGACATCTAAATTCTTAAATTCCTTAACAAGACATCTTTGCGATTGCTAAAGCTTTTGTCGGTTTACTTCTTTTGGTTGGAAGCACCAAATATTCATCTTGGAGATTCAAGTCAATCACAGTCCATGAATGGCTGGCATGCAGGTTTAGCAGGAAGCTCCTTCCAATCAATTTATTAGAGGGTGACTTCCAGTGTGGCATGCACTTACAGTCGGACCTGCTTATCTTCAGTGTTTCACCATATATTCTCCTTCTATAAAATTGTACAATAACTTCATCATAATAATTAATATTTTAGAGGTTTTATTTTATAAATCTAAGCTTCTCCTGTATAATTATATCATCTTACAGTATTTCTCTTCTGGGTTGCAGAAAAAGGTCAGGGAGGTAAATTTGCCAACACTGATCAAAGGTGAAAGTCTGCATTTAACTTGACAAATTAGATAATTTGTTGATATATATTATATATATTATATATTTTTATGTTCTTAGTGGCTCTTCACATTCTGTACAGTACAGTAGATAGTAAAATATTAAAAACATCAGAAACATAATACAAATTTATATCTTTATTCTCTCACTGTTTGCATTGACTCACACAGTTGATTTTGTGTATTTTACCTTTATGTAAATATTTAAACCCATAAATCTAAAAGCTGACAATTCCATAGCTCGCATAAAGCAAGTTACTGATTTTTTTTTTATCATCCAGTACAAAACAACTAGGCAGACAGTAATTTGAATTCTTAGCTACTTCTATCAATGTAAATCACAATACACTGTCATTTAGATGACAGAAAAAAATATTTGTCTGTTATTTGCATGTATTTGCATGCTAGGAAATTTGAACACATTCCCTAGTGACATTTGCATTTATTTGTGGTAACATAAATCATTTATAATTTTTTTCCTAAACTATTCTAGAAAACTGATGTTTCCCTGATAGAAATAAAGAAGCTTATATCATAATTATGATTTTCAGAATTATACTGTGTATACAGTGGGCAATGGATGCACATCAAGATGTTTGTAAATTTGAATTTATAAATATTTTAAATTCACAAAAAAGCTATTAAATTCCATAGACAAACCAACTCAGAATATAATAAAGGAATCTTACATATAATCTAAACTTTCAAAAAAAAACCTGAATCTCTATCACTCACACTAAAAAAACTAAAATAAAGCAAATTACCATAATTAAGGCTGAAACCTTAAAATATGTATTCCTTATGCAAGAAATATATAGTATGCTAGCAGTTTTCCATAATTGTTTAAATTTCTCCTTCAGGAGACATCAGGGGCCACAGCCATTACAGTGGGTAATAGTAGTGGGAAAGAGCTCCAGCACCCTAGAGCAGTATTTCCCAACCTTTTTTCTCTTCTATACCCCTTGATTAGGCTTTTTATTGAAGAGTACCTCCTCTCAATTTGAAATATAGACAGTACTTACGAGTGGAGAGGAAGTGAGTGGTATACCTATCCTTATACATATCCTTATATTAAGGAGTAACGGACAGGAATCGTGCCCTTCCATGTCTGGCCGCTGTTTGTGTATTGTCTCCAGGGTTCCCACTAACACCTGTAGGATTAATGTTGCTGCTTCCTCTACCTGTGTCAGCGCAGGGCAGAGCAGATGATTGCTGATGTCTGAGGGCATCATGGGAAGCTCCCCGTGGATTGCTGGTCAGGTAAAAGCACCAGGAGACGCTGATGTAATGACATCTTAAGTCAGAACCGTAAGTGACAAAACATGGTTCTTCTCCATGGCAATGGGTCTTCTTCTGCCATCGAAATACTTTTTTTCATCTTCCGCCATTACCAATATTATTTTCAAGTACCAACAACTGGTATGCAGAATACCCCCAGGGGTACTAGTACCACAGGTTGGGAACCACTACCCTAGAGGTCAACTTTAACTGCCTCCCAGGCAGTCATGGTCCTCCCCTCCTTTACCCCGCCTCCAGCCTAAGGACCTCAGTTTTTTAGGGTGCTGGCAGGAGTCAGATGCACCCTATGTTAGCAGCCATAACTTTTTTTTATCTTTTATTTTACACTAATCAGTGTCAGAGCAGCAGCGCTGGGGGTCTGAGAAGACCCCAGCACTGCTAGCTCCAACATCCAGGTCCGGCGCTGCATTGCCACCCGCGGGTGGGGACCTGCAGTGGCCCCAGGGCACTGGGGAGTCTTCAGCCATCACCGGACGCCAGGGACCATAGCACACTGTGAGTATCATGCTCCCTGCCGGGAGCACGTGCGATTGCGCAGTGAGGCGCACAGAACGGCTTTTACAGCCGGCGAGGGGTGACCGCCGGCTGTGCTGACAAGCGGTCGGCCGGCTAGCGGCCTGTCCTGCTGGACCACCAGGGATGCTAGTTTGTAGGCAGCAGTGCCAGTATGCAGGGCCGCCTGGCACGTGCCGGATCCCCGCCATTTTACCGGTGCTGCAGGTGGACATTTTCCCTAGGGGACATTTGTTAGCAGGGAGAGGTGGCTCCACCCACATCAGACCCTCCCCTGGGGACAGTAGGCAGGGAACTGTGCTTGGTGCACAGAGTGTTCCCGCCACTGAAATCCCTTCCTGCCTGCTTGGCTGCACATGAGGAGGGACAAGGAGAAGCTCCATTGCCACCCGGGGTTCCACTCCTTCACTGCCAGGAGGCTTGCGCAAGTCCCCACTGTACCTCTCCTGCTGGACACAGGTCACAGTTACTGAGTGCTCCAGCCAGCCATAGCTGCTGCAAAAGCCTAGTGCCATTTACCTTTATTGCATTGTAGGCCTATGTATGCTTACTGTATTCTGTGTACTTATTAACCCAATAACTGCTGCAGTGTATTTGGTGTCATATTGTACTTAGCTCTTGTGTATTTTCAGTAATTATGCCCAACAAGGGCAGGTCCAAGAGGGGGGAGGCCCCAGCATTGCTTTAATGCACAGCCTGTAATGCGGGCCTATCTCCCCTGGACTATGTACAGGATGGCTTATGCGCAAGTTGCTACAATACGCAGGTGCTGCCCATGCCTACGGCCTCTTCTCAGGAGCCTGCTTGGGCCTCATCCCTTGTGCAGATGATGGCGCAGCTAGTGGACAAGGTTTCAGATGCACTGCCCCGGCAGCCCGTGCCATCCTCATTGGCAGTGGGTGTAGCCCCAAAAGCGTTGGATGCCCAGGGGGAGGGTTCATTGCCCACAGATAGACTCAGGTTTTTAGTTAAAAAAACTGTGGCACTCCAGCCCCTCCTCATGCATGATTCGGATGATGAGGAGGAGGAGCAGAAAGAGGATCAGGATGACGATTATTTGGAGGAGGCCGTCGGTGACGCCATTGACATCACCATTGACATAAGGGACGCCTGCATTAGAGAGGACCCCCCATCTCTTCTCGATGTGCCAAGCCTGATTACAGTGGTTAAGAAGGTCCTTCTAATAGACGACCATGCTGATCTGCCTGCGGAGTCGGGCCCTGCCTACTATAGAGTTGATACATCAGGCTGTCCTCTACTAAGGCGAGGTAGCTCTTGATTTCGCTACTCTCTCCTCTAGGGTGTCAGCTTCAGCAGTGGCCGCCCGCAGATCCCTATGGCTGCGTTCCTGGAAGGCTGACACTGACTCTAAGAAGGCTTTGGAAGCTCTTCCCTTCGATGGTTCCCTCTTATTTGGTCCTGCACTGGATAAAATGGTTGCTACGGTGACAGCTTCAAAAACTGCCTTCCTACCATCCACCCTGGCTACACGGCCCCGGACTGCTTTTCAGTCCTTTCATTTCCAGGGCCGTGATAGGGGACAGGCCTTCTCCTCCAGATCTTCCCAGGGGGGCAGATCCTCCCGTCCTAGAGGCAAGCGTCCCTGGGCCACCATACACCCCTACCCCAAGCCTGCAGACAAGCCCTCTGCATGATGGGGTGGGCCCCCACCTGGGAGATCCCAAGGTGGGCGGTCGTCTGTTGGGGTTTTCGGCCATCTGGCGGGAATCCACCACAGACATGTGGGTTCAGGAGGTGGTCTCTCTGGGCTACTCCTTAACTTTTTGGCATCGCCCACCGAGATCATTCTTTTCCACGAGTCTACCATCAGACCTGGAAAAGCGCAGAGCGTTAGAACAATCAGTTCAACGTTTGCTCCAAACAGGAGTCATCATACCCATTCCTTTGGCCCAAAGGGGTTCGGGGTTTTACGCCAGCCTTTTCCTGGTCAGGTTCCTACAGGCCCATCCTCAACTTAAAGAAGCTCAACAAGTTTGTATGTGTTCCCAAGTTCAGGATGGAGACCCTACGCTCCATTGTCTTGGCCCTTTAGCCAGGGGACTTCATGGCATCCCTGGACATACAGGATGTGTATTTGCACATCCCCATCCGTCCGGAACATCAACGTTTCTGCGCTTTGCCATCCTGGACCGGCATTTTCAGTTTTGGGCCTTACCATTTGGTCTGTCCACTGCCCCCCATGTATTCACAAAAGTGATGGCAGTGATGGGCAGCAATCTGCGCAGCCAGGGTATCTGGATACTCCCATATCTGGACGACCTGTAGATTCTTGTGCATTCTGCAGACCTTCTCCGGGACCACCTGACTGTGGTGATACAGCTCCTGGAACGAGACGGCTGGATCATCAATTGGGACAAGTCTTCACTGATTCCTACCCAGTCGATGGTTCACCTGGGGGCCAGGTTGGACACCATCCATAAGAAGATCTACCTGCCGGAGGACCGTCGTCTGACTCTGCAGTCCCGAATTCGTTGGCTCCTCTCTCCTCGACAATTGTCCATGCATACTTGCATGAAGATACTGGGTTCCATAGTGTCGGCCTTCGATATGGCGGAATATGCCCAGTTCCACTCCTGCCCCCTTCAGAAGGAGATCCTCTCCAAGTGGTCAGGATCCTACCTTTCTCTCCGAGCTTAGGTGATAACCTTATCACAGACGGTCCATCTCTCTCTCATGGTGGCTCCTGGACCAGAACCTCATGATGGGATGACCATTCTGGATCCACCAATGGACCCTCCTCACCACGGATGCCTGTCTCCGTGGTTTGGGAGCGGTCACTTGCCAGAGGTCGTTCCAAGGCCTTTGGTCTACCTCGGAGGCCAAGCTTCAAATCAATGTCCTCGAACTAAGGGCGGTCTTCCAAGCTCTTTGCCTGGCGGAACCCTGGCTGAGGGGTTGCCCGGTGCAGGTCCAGTCGGACAATGCGACCACGATGGCTTATATCAACCACCAGGGAGGCACTCGCAGCCGGGCTGCAATGGTGGAAGCATCCCGCATCTTTCAGTGGGTGGAAAAGAAGATTCCGGCTCTTTCAGTGGTCATTATCCCAGGAGTCCAGAATTGGGAAGCGCACTTCCTAATCCGTCAAACATTGAATGCCGGCGAATGGTCCCTCCATCAGGAGGTGTTTCAGATGCTGTTACGATGGTGGGGTTTACCCGAGGTGGACTTGATGGCCTCTCAACACAACAACAAGGTCCCTCTTTACGGATCCAGGGCTCGCGACCCGGCCGCCATCTTGGTGGACACCCTGTCTGCCCCGTGGCCGTTCAGGCTGATGTATGCCTTCCTGCCATTCTCCCTCCTCCTGAGAGTGGTTCGCAAACTGAAGGCGTGGTGGGCACATTGATCCTGGTGGCTCTACATTTGCCCAGATGAGTCTGGTTCTCCGATCTTTAGGCTCTGTCGGTGGCCCCCCGATTCACCTTCCATTGCGCCCGGACCTTCTCTCTCAGGGTCCATGTCTGCATCCAGATCTGAGGCAGCTGGCTTTGATGGGGTGGCGATTGAGAATTCCCTGTTGAGAGCCAGGGGGTTTAATGCACGAGTAATCTCCATCATGCTTAGAGCGAGGAAGGCTTCCTCGGCGAGGGCTTACCATCGTGTTTAGCAGGCCTACTTTGTTTGGTGTAGAACTCGCCACTTCAATCCTAGGACTTACAGCCTGACTTGGATTCTATCTTTTTTACAGAACAGCCTGGAGGCTGGATTGCGCTTATCTACCTTGAAGTATCAAGTCTCAGATTTGTCCATCATGTTTCGCCGCAGATTAGAACTTTTGCTGGATGTCCGCACATTCCTGCAGGGTGTTTTGCATGTCCAGCTTCCCTTTGTCCCCCCCGGTTGCTCCTTGGGACCTTTCCCTTGTGTTATCTGCGCTTCAGAAACCACCATTTGAGCCTTTGAGGTCCGTGGACCTGTGTTGGCTTACCTGGAAAACGGTTTTCTTATTGGCAATAGCAGCAGCCCGGAGGGTGTCGGATCTGTCTGCTCTGTCTTGCAAATCCCCTTTCCTGGTCTTGCACGCTGAACAGGTGGTTCTTCGCACTGTCCCTTCTCACTTACCGAAGGTGGTGTCCATTTTCCACGTTAACCAGGACCAGCCTTTCAGGGGTCAGAAGCGTCTCCAGATCAGTCCTCTTTGGATGTTGTCCGGGTGTTGCGCATCTATGTGTGCCGCTCTCGGTATTTTCGCAAGTTGGACTCTCTCTTTGTGCTGTATGGCTTTCAAAAGAGAGGATGGCCGGCCACTAAACAAACTATTGCCCGCTGGATTCGTTCTGTCATCAGGCAGGTATACCTGGGTGCCTCCCTTCCAGTTCCGGCTGGTATCCGGGCACATTCTATTAGGTCTTTGGGGCGTCTTGGGCTGTTAGGGGTGATGCACAAGCTGAGAAAATTTGCAGAGCTGCGACTTGGTCGTCAGCTGCTACTTTCTTGCGTTTTTACGCTTTTGATATGTTTGCCTCCCAGGACTCGGCTTTCGGGCAGAGTGTGTTGGCTGCGGCACAGGCGCGTCTCCACCCATAGGTGGCTGCTTTAGGATGTCTCACTGTAATGGCTGTGGCCCCTGATGTCTCCCGAAGTAGAAAATTAGATTTATGTCTTACCTGGTAAATCTCCTTCTTCAAGGACATCAGGGGCCACAGGGATCCCTCCCTGCCGCACCTGCTTCAGTTACGTTAATGATACGTTTAATTGGTTATATTATTCCCCTGTTGAGGGTATTAACATGTTTCAGAATGTGTTTCTGTGTGGTGCTTCTCTTCCTTCTCTCTTGTCTCCTGCCATGGCTTGTTTAAAAAAAACTGAGGTCCTTGGCCTGGAGGCGGGGTAAAGGAGGGGAGGAGCCTGGCTGCCTAGGAGGCAGTTAAAGTTAACCTCTAGGGTGCTGGAGCTCTCTCCCACTCCTATTACCCACTATAATGGCTGTGGCTCCTGATGTCCTCGAAGAAAGAGATTAACCAGGTAAGAAATAAATCTCATTTTCCCTTCCTTTCTGTTTGTTATTGATTTTAGGGCTACTGGGAGCAACAGCTGTTCTGTCTGACTCTTCAATAACCATACAAAACTAAATGGTATAGGATACGACCCCTATTTGGCGCTCTGCTGCCCCTAGTACGTACTATCCCGACAACCAAAAAACAATAGCAAGAAAATACAAAGGTGGGATTTCCAAACTGTCTGAGGCGCAACCGGTCCCGATGGTATTCAGACCGTCAAATGGTTTCAATCTATTTCTCCACGTATACAAGTCCTCTCCGTGTGTATTTTTTGGTAAGTAAATCAGAGGAAAAACCACCAATTAGATGAAATTCAGAAATGTCAAAATCAAAACAAATTCACCAATGGGGCAAAGTAGAGAAAATAAGGGTGAGCGTACCCCTACTCACAATGTAAGTGGCACTGTATGTGCACGTACTGTAGCGTGTACTTTCTCCGCTGGGCTCTTCTTTTTCTATTCTCTCCCTTTGCTCCAAGTGGTGTATAAATCATAAAGGAAGGAATGAACAATAATGTGTAAATCCGTTTACTCTCCTTATTTGAGAAAAATTGGTGAAACAAGCAATTTTAGTGGGCGCACCTCACTCACCCGATATCAGGGGGAGGTACACATATAAGGGTATCTTTTACAGTGTAACCAAACTTGAAACAAAATACAGTGATGAAATAAATGGGCGTACCCCCACTCACGGTAAAGGTAGATTTGGTATATGCCCGTAGCAGGTTCTTTGTGTCTCCTTAATTAATGTGATGATCAGGAATTTTTTCTCCGAAGTGCAGATATAGAAAACAAATAAACATAGAAAATGTGTAGTTTCGTCCTGACCAGTGTGCATATATATATAAGTGTTCTAAAGGAGAAATTTAAAGATAGTGTGCACAAATCGTACCAGGACTCACTCTTAAAAGATTTTCTTAATGTGTATAAAAGTTTATTTGTGTGAGGATTAGTTATAGAGGATTCCTTCACCAAAAACAAAGAGGAAGGGGTTTTTATAACCAGAGGCAGCAATAACTGTGGATAATGATGGCGTACCGGACTTACGGGTTGGTAAGTCTTTACACTCCCATAGCGTTTTCTTTTTAGGCCTGTATTATCAATCTCACTGAGGAGGCCTCATCCAGTTGTATAACATCCAGTGAAGGGTTTTGGAAAAGAGGTGATGGCTGCTCACTCTCCACACTAGCCGTAAACGCGTTTCGGTGTAAAAACACCTTTTTCAAGACATTTCAAGATGTCATCAAACTTACATCAAAACTTTCTAAAAATGTTTTTACGTTGCAAAACATACTCAACTGTTTTTCAATATACTGTACATTGAGAAGCTTGTATATTTCACAAGAAATTGTTTCCTAAAAATATATATAATTTTGTATTTGTAAAATAAACAAGAACATACATTTACGCTTTTATGCATGATCCAGTTATATTGTATAATAATAGTTCATCATATTTTTTAATAGGAGAAAATAAATGTGTGAGGCATGGGCCTCTAGGGAGACATTATTGAGATATGATTAACTGAAAAAGACAGTCTACAGTATGACCTTTTTCAAACACATATCCAATAGGTTCAATACTATAGCTTATACATTTTCATAAAGGGTGATACTGCACAACATTCCTTATGAATGCTATAAACATGTTAACAGCTATTATTATTTGTACTGGTTTATTAAGCCAGAAATTTCAGAACACTGCCTGCCTGTTAACAGAGGATTTATCCTATTTTGCAGAAGGTCAAAATCTATAAAAAGCCATGAAGCCAGATCATAAACCATTATTTGTAAGCATTCTAATTCATACCAGCAATGTGAAAAGCACAAAAGCCCCAGCCTACTTCAAACCTGCCTCCTAAAATACATGTGCAAGTACAACCACTAAACTTTTATGAATTAGCTCAGAGGTTGTTAACCTTTTATGGCTGAGACTCAGATTGAGCTTTGGAATCAACTTCATGACCCATTGTTCATTTCAAAATGAATTATGTATTTTCTTTGAGGATTTTACTGCTCTCTACAAATAAAACCTTTTGCCTATTGAGGCTATTGGGATTCATTCATTTGTGGGTATCCCTGACAAACATAATGTTTCCATTTCAAATTTAGTAGAGGAAACAAGATAATATATTTGCTTCAAGGCTCAATGACATCGTATAGCTGCACTGTCTTGCAATGTCTCAGTTTTACTTTCTATACAAAGAGTTGAGATTTATGCACCTGTTTTGCTATTTCATGCTATCATGTATAGAAATTGCAGTTACATTGATACTTGGTTTGTCAATTTCTTCTTCTTTATAAAGAAGATTAACATTTCATCTTAAACAAGCATAATGTTGGTTACTGAATAACAGCTATACAATCACTCTTTCTTAAAAAAATGACAAATGGATGACAGGTATTTAGCATACTGTACACCATCATGTAAATAAGACACTGCGAGGCAGTGCAGATTCTGTATGAAACATCATTGGGCTGGAAGAAAATATATTATTTATTGTCCACTAGATTTCAAATGGAAATGTAATGTTTTTCCAGGGACACCCACAAATGAAATGCACAAGCCTCAATATTCAACAGCTTTATATAGAGGAAATGAGACCGAAATCATGGTAAGCCCACGGTTCATTTTCAAAGGCAATCACAAAACATTACAAAACGTACAAAAAATATGATCAGATGACAAGCTAGGTTAACATTAGTAAATGCAATGAATGCAATATTAGGAGCATGAATCCAATTACATTCTCACCAGTCTCTGAGAAAAGAAATATTTAAATATTCACATATAAAATACATCATTTCAAGCTAAATTATACATAACACATCTTCAACACAAGCACACACGATAAGGGTATTTTATAACATATACTGTATATAATACTAATGCTCCATCATCGTATACAATATTGATTTATATACAGAGCTATCACACAGTGGTGTAGCAATAGCACCTGCAGACCCTGTGGTAGCTTGGAAGTGTTGGGTGGCTTTGCGGTACTAGGTGGCTTGTGGGTGCTGGGGTCTGTGGGGGCTATTGCTATCAGGGCCGCCAAAAGGGGGGGTGCTGTGGGTACAGCTGTCCAGGGCCCGGGCAGCTCATTTTTCCCACCACAACCCCCTCATGACTGCCTCAGCTGTGCTGCCTGTGCTGTGCTCAGTGCACTGAACGAAGCACAGGCATCTTCAATGCAGGACAACCATGGGCAATTAAAATGCGGCACTGGCTTTTGAACCAATCATAACTTGTGTACCGTTAGCCAATCAGAGTGGCTGCTGGTGCACAAGCTCTGATTGGCTCACCAGCCAGTGCTGCAGGTGTCCTGTGCTTCGGGACCTGCTGTGTTTAGCAGTAGGGGATGAGATAGCAAGAGTCAGGCATTATTTGAAGGGAGGGGGGTGATGAGGGGGGGATGGGGGGGTCCAGACTGGAAATCAGTCCCGGCCCCCAAAAATCCTGGTGGCAGCCCTGATTGCTCTTCCACTTTCTGGGTCTGCATATACTTGTCTGTAGTCCAATTGTGCCTGTACCCATTAAAAAGGTCTCTCCAAAAATGTCCATACCTCCTTAGGTATCCTAAATAACTGTCTTCTCTGAGGCATAGGCCATTTTTATGAGGGATATTTGTAATGTGAAAATACGAAAAATGCTGGCAACCGTGGCTGAAGGAGTGTTATGCCCTGACAACGAACCAAACCCCTGACAATGAGCAGGACATGGGGCAAGCAAGACTGGGGAGGATGGCAATCCACTGACAATTAGCAGGTTCCATTACTTTGGTACCTGATCAATTGGTGGGGGTTCCTGAATCATAGTTACATCACAGCTAACATAGACAGGGGGAGATGCATCAAACTTTTGAGTGGAGTGGAGTGGAGGAGTGGACTAGCAAAGTTTCCCAAAGCAACCAGTCAATGTCTGCTTATAATTGTATAGATTGTACTTAAGAAATGACACCTCACAGTTTATATATACGGGGCATCTTCTCCACTCTTCAGAAGCTGAGTTAAACACAATGTACTGTATATACACAGTAAATCCTCGGTCCTTAGGTAACACTTCCAATAGTTATAATGGGCATAAGCACATTCCTTATGCAGAGCAATGGTGAATCACCTACTGTATGTAAACAATTTATTATCCAGAACAGGGGAGTAGTGTGACCTCATAATTAAGTTAAAATACAATTGGGAAATATTTTGAAAATATATAGCATCTGCTTTATATAAAAAGGCACTTAGAAACCAGATGATGAGATAATATGAAGGAAAAAAGGCAGGTTTTCTGTTGAAAGATTAGAACTTTCTTTTTAAAATTTAATTTTAAAAAAATGATGCTATCCTTCGCTCTGCTTTTTTTCTCCAATATTGTACAACCTGCAGTTAGACTGTCACTCTGTTGATAGTTACTTCATTTTATCTCCTCTGCTGAATACTAATTGTGTAATTTTAAAGTGCCTTTTACTCCATATTATATTATTGCTTGGTATCTGAGTGCTCTTTTTATAAAAATAAAACATGTTAGATATTTTCAACATATTTCCCAGTTGTATTTTTATATATTTATGACACATGTGGTCGTACAGTATATTCCCCAGACCTTACATTATTTATATTTCAAATAAAATGTATAATTAATTCTTGCTACTACTGTAAATCTTAGTTTTGGAAGTTACAGAATACTGTTATGGAAGGAAAAAGGAGTTCTTTTTGGGAGTAGAGTAAGGAATACTGTATATAAGAATAAATGAAGTAAAACTAATGTGTCATTTGTTAAAAGAAAGTTAAAATGATTCAATAAGTTAAGAGTATTTGCAGCATACCGTAAACATCTTATCTGAAATTTCTGACATTGAATATTGCTTCATATTGCTTTAATAATAACAATAATTTTCAAGAAGCAACTAACCATATCTACTGTATGCCCAGTCATTTTGATGTGCTTTGTGACTTTTAACAACAGCTGTCAAGAAACGACATGGCATAAAGCCATGAAAACCTCAGCACTTCTTTAAGTTTTTCCAGTATATGGCATAAAAATGATTAATGTACTGTACTATAATGTGATTTGTCTATGTAATTCGGATATTAATACCTTTGGATGCTATGTTTAAGTAGAGGTATGCGCCAGCCCCGGTGTTTTGATTTTGTATCTGGATACACTTTTGTGTTATGCCATACAACAAAAAATGGAATAAACGTAAATGGAAAAAGTGTATAATGGTGAAGTACGTTTTAAAACATCACACATTTATTCACACTTCAATAAAACTTCAATAAAATATACATAAAAGCACAAAATACATAGTGCATAACTAGCAATCCTTGAACTGCACACGAGTACCTTGGAAGGAGGACAAGCCGGAGGAGGATCGCCACACAAACTGCTTGACTGCTAGTTCCTTAAACATCCGGTAATTTACCAACCTCCCTAATTCAAGGATTGCTATTTATGCACTATGTATTTTGTGCTTTTATGTATATTTTATTGAAGTTTTATTGAAGTGTGAATAAATGTGTGATGTTTTAAAACGTACTTTACCATTATACACTTTTTCCATTTATTTATATGGTATATGACATCGGAGGAATCCTGTCACTCATCTTTCCAAGCGCTGGATAAGTTTATTCCATTTTTTGTTGTATGGTGTATGGTGAAGGTTTTATTGAGGAACCTATAGGAGTATTAACTGTCTAGCAGCTGGATGCGCAGTCTACTTGTCCATTTACCTGTGTTTGTGACTTTTGTGTTATGGTTTTGAACTTAGTTTTGCAAAACTACCCTCACTTATTTGGTTTTGGATCCGGATTTGTGTTTTTTTTTTTTAAAGAAATAAAAACAGCTTATATCATGGTATTTTTGTAATTTAAATTGAATTGAAAACCCACAATTATTTAAATCCACATTCCGGACCATGTGAAGAACCAAACCAGTACTCTGCAAGGGCATAGCTACCATAGGTGCAAGGGGTGCAGCTGCAATGGGGCCAAGAGCTGAAGGAGGCCCATCTTTACTGTCTAAGTAATATATTTTACATACAATATATATATATATATATATATATATATATATATATTTATCAGTTGATAAATAGGGGCCCCTTTCAAACTTTTGCTATGGGGCCTACGAATAACTAGTTACACCCCTGGTACTCGGTTTAGATTCAGTTTGGATCTTCTCTGAAGATCTGGACTGGATTTTGGTTTGGTTCAAAATTCAAGTGGATTTAGATCTGTGGAGAACTGAACAACAAATATATTTTTTAAGGTAGTATTTCCTGTGATGAAGTGCTTCATGTGCATACTTGTAATCCAATCACTTTTTAAAACATAATTTTCTTTGCACACAAATTCTGGACTTGACATTCATTACTGGAACAAAGAATGTCAATTGGTGCAGTGGTTCAGATATACACACTAAAATCAGAAAGGTATCCAGGTGTCAACCACCCTGTGGTTTTGTTATTAATCACAGGTAAAGTATTTTTTTATATACTTACCTATGGGACTCTTGGTGATTAATGTGCTATTGGTTTTTTTCTGCTTGTTCGTTTGATGTAATGGTGCAGGGAAATACATTTATGTAAAAGTTTATTCATACAGTGTTTGCATTTATTTGCATTAATTTGAGGAAATGGATTAATAATTGCTTATATGTAAAAATAGTACATACATGTTGAATTATATATCATTGTTATTCCCTTATTTAATTAGTTACTATGGTTTGAGTGAACTTCCTTATTCTGTCACTTCTTGGATTTTTTCCAAGAATGGTAAGAGAATCTGACACAGAAATATTGCATTTTAATCTCAGATAAACATAAAATATGTGAATTGTTTTAAATATGGTAATTAGCATCAAGACAAGGCATATCCTTAATTCCCTTTATTGTGTGTCCTGGTATGCAAGGTAATTGCTGGTCATATCATTGATTCCATTTCTGAGGATCCTGAAAGAATCCTGGTTTTGATGCAATTCAAGATCACATTAATAAGTTCCTGTTTAGTTCCATTTCTGGATGTCACAGGTATGAGTTCTCAATGAGGTCTATTTATTGGTGATTCTGGATAAAAGTAACAGAATTTTGGATGTTATGTCAGTTTCCAATTATTAGTTTCCAGAGGATGAAGTGGCAATTCTCTGTATGGCAGACTGCCAGCTAGGAGTCTCAGTGAATAGCAAAATGTTTTTGAAAATATGAAGTACATTTGTATGTGAGAAAGTAAAAAAAAAAATAATAGATAGTTTATTTGATATTTGTTTTTGATCATTTGTTGTCTATAATTACTGTGTGTATGCATGACACCGGATAATGATGTAAACAAATGTATATATGTTACCTCCCTCTTTTATGGGGATTAACTCCAATAGATTGCATTGAAGTGTTGGCATATTTTTCTTGCTATAGTATTATTTCTTGCTATATTATTTTTTACTGAAAACATGGATTTAGAGACTTGAAGTATTTGAGAAAATGGAAAAGAGACATTTAAGTTTATGGTAACAGGTACTTTATAATTGTACATATTAAAGGCATTGACAGCTGTTGTCAGAAAATAGGATGCAGAGAATCAAGTACCTTTTTGTTGGCTGAAGGAAGCTGATAATATCATTTCCCCCCTATTGTGCTACAAACCATGCTAATGATCGAAATTCCATCACGTGAACCAAAACACTTGTATTCTTCTGTGCCCAGCACACCTTAAGAATAATTGGTAGTTTAATTACTTAGACTTGAAGAGATATAAAAGTGGAAAGAGATAAGTACTGGATAATCAGCCGCTAACTGTTGAGTTGCAGACTGGGTTTGAAAAATGACAGTAAGTAGCTTGTTGGTTGGTACTTTATCCCTGTCCACTTTTCTATTTCTCCAAGGTTTAGAATATCTGCCCTTTAATGCCAGTTCTAGCAACCATGAGCCATTACAAAACCTTCTGAGAGAACAGTAGTCCCAAAGGTATGCACACAAGTTTTCCTTAAACAGATACAGCTTGAAATATACTTTGATGAAGCCCAATCTGATCAATATGGATCCAGGTACACGTAAGGTACAGTTAAGACATACACCTCAACCACAAAAACCCAAGTAAGTTTCCTCCTGGCCGGTAGTAGAGCGCATGTCATCAGTGAGGCCGTGCCTCTTGGCTGCCATACTTTTGCGAAACCGGCTGCCGGATGTCGCGCACTTACACTGAACCTGTGGTGTCGGGATGGACACATGGCTGCACGATCACCAGCCATGGCTAATAGGACAGAGGACCACAGCATTGACACTATACTACAGGAAACAGGCTAAGCAGCCATCTCAGTGGGATGCTACTGACAAGTGAAACTTACACTCACAAATATAAGGAACTCTTCAAAACTTTGCCCCGTTGTGGACTCCATTCACCCTATTTTGTTCATCACCCTTTTTATTGCGACTTATACTTATGCGACTTATGCGAACCTATATCACCACTGCCCCTACCATGCCTATTAAGACCGCTGCAGGTAGCATAGGTCACAGGTGAGGGCCCTATGCACGACAGAGGTTCCTTAAGGATACTCTTAAGCCCCATAAGGGTTTCTGAGAGTGATACCGTGCAGGTCTTCCTGTGAACTTTTCCAGGCGTATTTAGCTAGCAACAAATAAATTGATTTATTACCACACATTTTCTTGTTAATTGTCAATTTCAATCCACTCATTGCATACTATCCTGAAAATAACTAATCAACACATTTATCAACACAATTTACAGTATACAGCTGTACAATTAAGGTGAGCGCTGTGTATTAGCTGCATACTTCTGTGCATCACTTAAAATACGGTACTTGTTTCCTATCTGGGCGCCCACTAAGTTAATTGAGCACCATGCTATTCTCCGTAGTGAAATCTGATCGCATCGCATCGTACACATACACGATATTGAACGATGCGATGCGATGCGATGCGATCCGATTCGATTTCCCATAGGAAACAATGTTAAATGGCTCAATTTAGCCAAATTATCATAGGAACAATAGTAAATGGGCCAAAAACACCCCTGAACATTGAAATGTCCCCCCAAAAGTAGTTGACGCCACCCCACCATCAACGTGAACCCGAAGCGTGGCGAGCGCAGCGAGCCCGCGAGGGGCGGCGGTACGCGTCCTCCGACCTTTTCATGCCCTACTATCCACTAGGGCGTGGAGTGAGAATAGAATAGTGTGGCGAGCGCAGCGAGCCACCGAGCCCGAAGCGTGGCGAGCGCAGCGAGCCCCGCGAGGGGACGCGGATACCTTCACAGGTAAACGCGTCCCTTTGCGGGCTTCCCAGGTGTCCGCGTCGCCATGGACACCTGGGAAGCCCGCGAGGGGACGCGTATAACTGTGAAGGTATCCGCGTCCCCTCGCGGGGCTCGCTGCGCTCGCCACGCTTCGGGCTCGGTGGCTCGCTGCGCTCGCCACACTATTCTATTCTCACTCCACGCCCTAGTGGATAGTAGGGCATGAAAAGGTCGGAGGACGCGTACCGCCGCCCCTCGCGGGCTCGCTGCGCTCGCCACGCTTCGGGTTCACGTTGATGGCGGGGTGGCGTCAACTACTTTTGGGGGGACATTTCAATGTTCAGGGGTGTTTTTGGCCCATTTACTATTGTTCCTATGATAATTTGGCTAAATTGAGCCATTTAACATTGTTTCCTATGGGAAATCGGATCGCATCGCATCGCATCGCATCGCATCGTTCAATATCGTGTATGTATACGATGCGATGCGATCCGATTTCAGTACGGTGCCGTACGTAGAAAACCTGGGCGCCCAGATAGGAAACAAGTACCTAAAATACAACTAGAAAAATAAAATATATTATTTATCTTGCCGCATGCAATATTAGCAGCAGCCTCTGAACTACTAAAACACTGGAACAGGACTCATGAGGACTATGTGTGTCTCTCTGGAACCGAATACTCTCATTAGATAACAACTTACACAGGACCCAGACGTCCAGGTAAGTTGAAGAAGCTGGGATCACTTACAGTACTCTCCCTCTTCCAATCACACCTCTTGTCAGGAAGCTCCATCGATAGCTCATTAAACCAAATATTCATGTGTCTGCCTGCACTGCACAGTGCTGTGCTCACTTTATGGCTGCCTGGAGCTCATGATGTCACTTTGCCCCAGTCTCGGGGCCCCCTGACAGAGTAGTGCCTAGGTACAGAGGGGCAGATTTATTAAGCTCGGTGAAGTGATAATGTGTGTGTTTTTTTATCACTGGCCAATCAGCTCCTAACTGTGAAGTTACAAGCTTGGTTTGAAAAATGACAGGTAGGAGCTGGCCGGTGATAAAAACCAGACACTTTATCACTTCACCGAGCTTAAAAAAATCTACACCAGAATCCCCTACGTACCTCCCTAATCTGGCTATGACTGCACCTAAGGGCTGTGTCACTGTACATATCAGAAGAACTAAGCAACAACAACTTATATAACTGATATACTGTAACTTCAATTGTAGCAACTGATCAGTCCACTTGGCTTGTTGCCAAAATGCATGTGCAGGGGCATATACATTGCTGCACCCCTATGAAGCACAAGGCTGTGTGCACATGCTCCTGTGGGTTTCTTATTGATTGCATGGCTCACAGATGCAATCATATGCACCAATTCTAAATTTCATCTCAACAGTGATACTTGTTAATCTATATATACATTTATCATTTCATATTTGTATATTTTCCATTATTACTTTAAAGTTAATATGCATCACATTTTCTAATGAACCTTTCTAAATAACTATTTCTTACATGTGTAATCCAGGGGCGGATTGGCTGACTCACATGTGGTCAGGAGTGCGTAGACAGTGACAGACTGGTAGTGTAGGTGTGTTAGTGGGTAGAGGGTGGCATGCTAGTGTGGGTATGTTAGGGGGTAGATAGTGGCAGGCTGGCAATATTAGCATATAAGGGAAGCATTTTTTGGAAAATTTTCAATCTTCCCATGACACTAGGGAAAGGCACTGCAGTAAAATTTGCATAAAGTCAGAAGCACAACTGTAGTGAAAGACAAAAGACACCTGCAACTGTGACCAACTCAGAATAAGACCTTATGAGGGATTCCGTACCTTCAACATATCCTACTCCCTCCATGGGAGCTGCTTCCAGAAATTTCCAGGGATGGTTTTCCATTTCAAACCACTTCTGATATAATCATATAGTTAATGTCCTTTTAAAATTATTTAAAATGTTACAATTGAACAGACCATTAATTCTTAAGAGCTTTTAGAGATGCTCCTTTTTTTATTTATATGTGCGCAACTTGTTTTTATTTGCACATTTTCTTTAGTGTACATTATTTTTTTTAAATAAACTAAATTAAAAAAGACCTTTACCAAAATATATGGTAACAAAAATATGAATTATAATTGATCAGAAACTGTTGTTTATAGTACACAATTAAATAATGGACCCCTACTTTTAAATTCTTGAATAGAGAATTTACAGTACATAATATAAGCCAGCATATTAATTTTAATAAGGTTACAGTTTTTCATTGATGTTTTCTAACTTTGATAAACCTTTACAAACATTTTAAAAATTGAATTTGAAATCCATACATTTAAACCCAGTATTGAAATTTCAGCAAAGCACATTACATTCAATATTGATGGTTTATCGCAGCAGGGATTTCTGCTTGTTGCAATAGCAATAGGAATACAGTTAAGCTGCTGTGCAATTGATTCATTTATATTTATATAACAGTAAAATATATCTTAAATTATCTATTGTTTATGCTATAATTTGTGTGTCATGATTTTATATATATATATATTTTACTGAATATCTGAATTATGGTATGGCACATTCCTTAATCTCTTAATAAATTAAATTGAGGGCTTTAAAATATAAATGCAAAGCCCTTTTCCGTTAAGCTATAATAAATCTTTTTCCAATTCAATTTTTTTTTTTTTTCATTGTTAACATGAGGCATATAAATATATGTCTCTTACAAAGGTTACATCTTAAATGAATTTCTGCTTAGACTGATATGTGATTTTTACCTCCTGCAAGGCTGTAAACTAAATTGAGAGATGAAACTTTTATACCAGCTGTTTTCATTTATGATAATAAACCAAATACATTGAAAAGCCAGAGGCAGTCTGTGGAATCCTTTGCCTACTGTAACTCAGCAATCAGTGCTCATAAAAGGCATCACAGTTGGAAGTTTGGTACTCACTAAAAATATAAAATATAAATACATATTTTACCCTTACTGTAGAACTATTTAAACATTTTCTTTTACAGTATTTCTATTTCTCGGTTACCTTGTCAACACTGGTAATTTTCTTGCAAGGTCTATTTACTTTAGAAATTTAGATTTTTTTTTCTAATATAATAAGGATTGAAATATATGTAATTGCTCTATCAATCAAGTTGCATTTATAATGTATATGTAGAAATGTATTATTTATTAAATAACACTTTCAACTGTATTCATGTAATGTATTTCCTTTTTCAAGTATATTTCTAGGTATATTTAAATGCTTCCGCTTCTTAGAAGCATGGGGCATTTTCTATATTGCTTTAAATTGCTAAGTAGGACAATTTCCTATATTTGTTGTAGTTGGAGATGAGAGAAATCTTTGCAGTTCTATTGAGCATTGACACTGAAAATTCATAAACTATCGACTAAATTTGTGAAATGTGTTATGAATAAAGTATATACAAAACCGCAATTTTGTAAATCGATACAATTCTGTTTTGTGATAATAAGAAAGGCTACTGGAAGCCAAACAAACTACATTATTGCACAAGGCTATTTCAAATGCATGAGTCAATTAAGCCTAGAATGCATCTGTGGAAGATATCATAAAGAGGATGACGTCCAATACTCTAAAAACAGATGAGATGTGTTGAGATTGGCCTCCAGTTGGATTGTTCTATTCATTTTGCAGCACTGCTCATGATTTTTAGGTTAAGCTTTAATACAATATAGTAGATGTGCTTTATTTATGGGCATGTGTCATAAATGTGTTTTAAATGTATTACACTATACTGTATGGCATTATTTTCATTACAAATATCAATGGATACCATCATGATACCCCTGCCACAATAAAACTCCTTAAGAAATATTTGAATTATCATATAGGCAAAGAATGTTTAGTTTTTATTTCCTAACTGTACAGTATGGGGGTTTTTCAGACCTGATCGCTATTATCAAGGGTGTAACTAGTACTTTGTGGGCCCCATAGCAACAATTTTGAATGCCTCCCCCCTAAGACAAAGGGTTTGATTTAATTCAGTATTCTTTGGATATTGCCTGTAAAAAGCTTGCAGGTCTATTTAATTCAGCATGCTATTAAGTCAGAGAATGCCAGAACAAGAGAGAAAGTGTCAGGTAGAGAAAGGGGGAGAGACAGAGAGTGAGAGAGGGTGTTAGGGAGAGAATGGGGGAAAGACAGAGTGAGAGAGGGCTTCAGGGAGAGAGAAAGTTAGACAGGGATATGGTGTCAGGGAGAGAAAGGAGTAGTGGCTGGTGCTGGGTCTCCTGCTCCCCTGAGGCTGGCAATGGGTCTCCTGCTCCTGGTGGCATTGGGTCTTTGCTCCCCTGTGGCAGCACTGAGTCTCTTGCTTCCCAGTGGACAGTGCCGAGTCTCCTGCTCCCCGAAGGACAGCATGGGTCTCCTGCTCCCCAGTAGAAAGCGCAGGTATCCTGCTCCCCAATGGCCAGCACTCTCTTGCTCAACAGTGGCTAGCCGCATCTGGTCTCTGTGCTCCAATGGCAGGAGGTCTCCCTTTCACCAGTTTTGGCAGCACTCTCAGTGGCACTGGGTCACTTGCTTCCACTCACCAGTGCTGCAAGCCCTATAAATACCCCTTCCACGGAACAGCAGTGCAGCCACTACCAGCATGGTAGTATTTTGAAAAATAATAATAAAAAGGGTGTAGGTGATATCTAGCTTGGCCTTGGTCCCCCACTAGATGCCAGGCCCCATAGCAGCTGCCTCCCCTTTACGCCACTGGCTATTATGCGAATTTGCAAGGTGATTGATTATCACAAAGGGTCACATATCCACAGACTTGGAAAATGTTTTGATGGTAAATGAGTAGTGTATGGATGTGCAGCTGTCCGCCAATCTGCGATATTTTTGCAAGTCATTTGCAGACTTGCAGAGTGGGGCAGTTACTATCTGATCACAAGCCTCTGCAAAGTCGCACAGCAGTGATCAGGTCTGCATAACCCCAAATGTGTGCACTTTTACATTGATTTTGGATTTGTATTTTCTGGATTTCATTTAAACTAATGTAGGTGAAGGCGGGGCTAGTTGTTACAGAGGCAGGTTGTTATAATGAATATAAATCCACAGCAATGATGTGCAGTGGCTTGTGCAACTGGGAACACTTTAGTATGCCTCTTTTTTCCCGACACTCCCAGAAAAAGGCCAGGTGATACCCACAATCACCTGCTTACTGTCAATCAATTTGTGAATGGTCCGCAATTGAAAAAGAAACTGGATTTTATTGCAGAATGTCCTTGCACATGCATACTACAATCCATATGCATGAACAGTCTTTCAGTAATCAGTCGAACTGCAAATACGCAACCATGTGATCATGCCAAATGTAATTTTGAAATAAACACAAAGTTTTCTAATGACTTATTTTTATATTAAGATTTGTATTGATCATTTTATCGGTGACAACTTGGCCCAACCCCTGTAGGGGGGCCGATTGTCTTTATACGTTTTTTTTCTGAAAAACATGTTTTTTATTGTTGATTTATTATTTAATTATTATCAGTTTCTTATATAGCGTACACATATTCTGCAGAACTTTACAGCATATCAGTCCCTGCCCCAGTGGAGCTTACAATCTATATTCCCTACCACATGTACATTCACACACAGACATTCTATGGTTAATTTTGTTAGGAGCCAATTAACCTACCAGTATATTTTTGGACTGTTGAAGGAAACGGAGTACACAAAGGAAACCCACGCAAGTACGGGGAGAATATACAAACTCCACATAGTTAGGCCCATGGTGGGAATTGAACCTATGACCTCAGTGATGTATGGCAGTAACAACCATTATACCATCCATACTGCCCCAGTATGAAGCATGTACTACCAATGAATGAATTCATAACATTGAATGAATTAATAACATTCAAAATATTAGAAATAATATGTCACAAATGGAAAAACTAGTAATAATGAAAGATTCACCGGAGTTGCAATTATATTAAAACATAAAACTGAAGCATATACAGTATATTGACTCTTGGAGAGGTTTATCTTTAATATATCATTATGCTGCACTGGAAGTTATACACAGTAAAGATGGAAAATTTGGCTGCAGCAAACATAAATTAGTTCAGTATTTTATGAGAATTAATCTTTTGGTGTATGGCCAATTGTAGCCAATTTTAAGATACAAAATAGCTAGTCATACGGTCAGCCACTAAGTACAACATCGCAGGAGTGTATGTGATAGGAACATACTCATTTACGAGCTTGAACAGCATACAGTACAAACAATGAACAGTAGACCAGGGGCAGTGAGGATGAGACTGTGTGCAGCCTCCTCGCTCCGGGACCCTCCTCTGTGCCGGCAACCACACCGTGCTGTAGAATCAGAGCATCAGAGGGCTTAGACTCTAATGTGCATGTAACCTCTAGGAAAGTACTGCAAGTAAGCTTACAATCTATAGGAAAACATGCATTGATACACAAGGATAGGTATAACACCTCTTGCATAAAGTTTGCAACAGTTTTTCATGGGCTGCATGATATTGTGAAAAAGCAGATGTGAAGAGAAGAGGAAAGTGAGAGATAAAATAAGTGAGGATGGTTTGACTATAGTGGTTATGTAAATGGATAGGAAAGGTTTATAAAGGTTATGTTATGAAGGTTCTACATAGTAACATTTATTTTATTTACAGCCCTGTGTGTGTAAGTAAAATTATTTTATTTTTAATATGGTAGAATACAGGTAACCAATGGAGGGACTGAAAGAGCAATTTTGTTATGTTATTTGCTTGCAGATAGCTTTTAGACATAGCATGATACACTGCTGTGGTCAGTGGCGTAACTAGATACATGTGTGCCCCATAGCAAAAGTTTGCAAGGGCCCCTATTTATCACCTAATGCTGAAATATGTATACAGCGCATGATACTTTGAAAGGCAAAGTGGGCCCCTCTCAGCTCTGGGCCCCATAGCAGCTGCACTCCCTGCACCTATGGTAGTTACGCCCTTGGCTGTGGTATTTGGGTGTTTGAGCCATGTGGCACCCTGCAATATTCTTTAAAATGGGGTTAGTTTACCCCTGATTTAAAGTTGTACGGCGCTGCAAAACACTTGTGGCGCCTTATAAATAAATTTATAATAATAATAATAATATTAGGTCCAGGACCTGCATCGTTGGACACAGACCTACTGAACCTGGTATTCTATATCCAAAGGCCAGGCATATCAATTCCTAAATGTATAGGGGGTGGGTTGTCGGGAAGGATTGCGCTGTGGACTCTTTGTGAGGTAACCCAGGTGCAATGGGCCAGATGTATTAAGCCTATCGAAGAGATAAACTGGAGATAAAGTGAAAGCAGATAATGCACCAGCCAATCAGCTGTGTTTGAAATATGACAGTTGGGAGTTGATTGGCTGGTGCATTATCTCCTTCCACTTTATCTCCAGTTTATCTCTTCGCCCGGCTTAATACATCTGCCCCATTGAGTGTAGAGGTATACTACCAGTACCTCTTATGAATTCCTAAAACCATTCTGAATTGCAATAGATGGTTGCAAAAATCATGATGATCATGATGATGAGCAGAGGTTGTGTCCTCAGATGCATCACTTGGATCCCACAAAAGCCTGTAGATGTCTACCTTCTACAAATGCCTTCTGCTGCCTTTCCATTCTAAGTACACATAATTGCACAGCTGCTTCTTTGCATGTCTGCAATGCCTTACAAAAATAATGTATGCCCTAAATCTCCAGCTTTCATTAAGTGTCATGTGAGATGCAGATTCAATTGTGTACCACACAAGCTTTGTGTGTTCAGGGCCAGGCAGTGGCATTGTCTTACAATAAATAATGTTTTGTTTAGTTTTGTTCATCTTCAATATTAAGTTAAAGTTAAGTTTAAATATAAATCTCTGTATATAAAAAAAATATAATCACAATGCTCTTTAACAATTCATCTGATTTCCCTGTTCTAGCAATTCCCATTATCTTTAGGAAAATAATGAATGCAATAAATTGTCAACTTTTCTCTCTTGTAAACATGGGGGTCCGGATGTAAAATAATAGAGAACTAATAAATAACTTGTATTGTAAAAAATTACTGGAAATGCTAACCTTAAGGAAAGATGTAACAATTCCCTGTCTGCTTGGTAAATCTAAGTTCGTTAATACTGTAGACAAAATCACTAAGCTGTGTAATAATGACATTTATCATACTTACTGTAGTTCATTATTTTTAAGTAAAGAAATCTCTTAATTAAATATCTTTTTTCAAAAATGATTATGTTCTGAAAATATCATCACAATTTTACATTAGACTAGGGGTGTGCACTGGGCTATTTTTCAGGTTTTATGTTATGGTTTTGGATCTGTATATCCTTCATGTTTTGGATATGGATTTGTTTTGCCATTACCACCCGTGCAGGTTTAGGTTTTAGATCTGTAACTCATAAAAACATTTAAACATCACAGAATTCGGGGGTGTTTATTTTCCTACAGTATTATTCACCTCAATAACATTGATGTCCACTTATTTCCAGTATATTCTGAACACCTCAAAGCTCACAATATTATTTTTAGGTCAAAAGGTACCTGGATGACTAAGCTAAGTGGCTGATATGACACACTGGGCAGCACCCCTGGAATGTTATGGCAAACTAAACAGCACCCCTGGACCAATATGGCACACTGGCAGCACCCCTGGACTGAAATGTAATACTGGACAGCACCCCTGAACTGATATGGCACACTTAGCAGCACCCCTGGACTAATATGGAAAACTAGGCAGCACCCCTGGACTGAATGGCACACTTAACTGCATCCCTGGACTATTATGCATGCTTAGAAGTAGCCCTGCGGTAATAAAGAAAACCTATTTTTTCTTTTAATTAAAAAGGACCGCATCCCTGGACAGATGGAGCGCCTCTCATTTGAGTGGGTCCTGGTGATTCTATCGCCAATCACTAGGACACGCAATGCCCGTTCCATCAGAGCCCTCCGCCACCCTCTGCCACTGCCTCCCCACCACTCCCCCATTGGTGCCTGCAGCGCCCCGCACACCCCCAACCCTGCCTGTCTCCCTGAAGTGGAGACGGTTAGGGATTCCGCTCCCCTCCATAAGAGACGGTGACACGCATGCATGTGAGATGCTCATGGATCCCCATCAGATGGAGCATCTCTCCGCCAGCTCTTGCCAGCAGAGGGGATTTGGCGAAATGTTTAAGTAGACTTTCCAGTGTGCTGGATTAATGTTAAATAGCTTGGTGTGCAGTTGAATTTCACACTGTTGCAACATGGTTGATAATAATGCCAGCTATATACTATGTGCCTAATTCAGATATGCACAAATACATGATGTTTGGGTACATCTGCAATGTTTTTGCATATGTGCAGAGTCTGCAATATTGCTTGCAGTGCCTCAAATGCCACGGCAGCAATGTGGTGACAACAGGCATTAATAAATATTAGCACTGTGATTTGCTATGGACAATAAGAGGGAAAGTTTGCTACTGAAAAAATTCAAATTGGCAACACTGGAAACAACCATTACAGAAGTCTCTATAATTTGTTGCATTGGGCACCAAAGGTCTTCCTCATTGAAATTGTAGTTCATTGTTATGAACATGAGTCTTTCTCCACATTTCATTAGTTGTTAATTCAAATATTTTCAGTAGCTTGCATTAGTATTCTTCAGTGTTTTGAAGTAAATAACAACACCACTCCTCTCCTTAAGTTATACCTTCTAGTGAAGGTTTTAATGGTCTTTTGCTGTTCCTTTACCTGGTAACTACCACTTGCTTTAATTGTTGGCATGTCAAATAACTATTCTTGCAGATACTGCAATCATCAATCTTGTCTTCACTTTTCTATAGGGCCCTTGTTTATTACACTGCCATTCTGTATTCCACTGAAATGCTAGTCAACTTCCTATACTGTATGTTTGAAGGTGAATTGCTTCATGTTTCAGCCCACTGCTGTCACATACTGTAGCTTACTCAGCCAGCTACCTTGATGCAACCCTTTAGCCCTAACTTTAAGAACATAATATTGTAAGCTGTTAGCTAATCAAAATTGAATGGATATGACTGGGTATTAATGTTATTGAGGGTAATAATACTGTAGAAAGAAAAAAAGGCCCAAATTATGGGATTTTAGCAGTTTCTATATACTGTATTTAAAAAAAAAAAACAGATCTAAAACCATAACACATGTGGGCATTTTTGGAAAAATTAAAACCAAGTTAAAAATTAGAACCAAAACTCAGGGTTCTGTGTACATCTCTGAAATATGTGTATTGCTAATATTAGGTCCACTTAAAAATCAGTTACCTTAATTTACTGTAAGTACATTTTCCTTATTACAAAAACAAGTTCATATTGCCTTATTCATTAATTTACCAGCCTTCAAGTAGTCATGCATTTAATGAACATTTAATTTACCCTTTCCCTTTTTTCTGATATTTGCATTAGCCCCGGTAGGCAGTAGTATAGGTAGAACATTGTAGGAACCATAGCAACATTATGAAGGCATCCCTTCCCCCTTGTAAATAGAATACCCTCTCCCTAATTCTTGGTAAATTTATGTGATTGTCATAGATCTCTTTTGTATGTGAACCAAAACTAGAGTCTTGGGCTGGCATGGAGTCTCTATTGAGCATTGGAAAACTGGACAGCATTCTCTGCTCATGGACAAAAGTAGGACTAAAGATAAATATTAGTGATCTGTGAGACAGGTGAATGCTGCTGGCAACTAAGATAAATACGGTACACACTGGATATGCATCTGAATTAAGTCCTGTATAGTTCTAAAATGGTGGTTTGCTACAAAATATAAAGAAACATAAATCCAAGAACAAAAATGTTCAGAGTAAGATAAAGTTTTTTTATTCCAGTGTAACAGGGAAAGGGTTAATACAAAAAGCACAGCCGCAAGATACAGCATAACAACAATACTTAACACACAAAAATCAAGTCACAGCTTGGCCTTTAGGGACCAAGTAATTGCTTATATACAGATAAACAAAAGGTGATGAGGTCACATCTTTGGGTCAGTCTTCATAAGTAGAAAAAAAGAGAACTCTTTTTTGGGGGGCACTACTTTTTGCTATTAAAAATTATTTTTATTAGTATACATTAAAAAACAGTACACTGTCCCAGCAATAACCTAACATGGACTATGACTTACAGTATATATAATAGGAATAAAAATAAGGGAAAAAAGAAAGAAGAAGAAAAAAGAAACAAGGAAGAAAGAAGAATAGAAAAAGGGAAAGAAAAAGGGAAAGAAAAGGAAAAAGACAAATAAAAAATGGGGGAAGGGATAAACAAGAAGAAGTAATTGAGCCAGAAATTGTCTATGTATGTATTTGTATTAGTATCCTCACATAAATATCTGTACTCACGTGCACTTATTTATCAGTGATCAGCAAAACATTAATACATTTTGTTTTATATAAATCCAATAGTGTATTTTGATAAATGTGTCAGCCTTCATAATCAATGATCTCAACTTAGGATCCTTATCAGAACCCTCTGGGTCATTAGTAAACTCAGCTGTAATTAGTGAATTTGTGACCATAAATGAGATTTACTCAGAAGATATATAACCAAAATAACCTTAATAGTGATTTTTTTTAAAACCATTTGTGAATGGCGAAAATATTATGCATATGGTGTTTGCCACAGTAGGGATGCCACAATTTTTTATGTAGAATTGTTATATCATTGTAGTTCATACTTTATACATAGTATAAATCTTATACATTGAAGATAACAATTTTTGTATCTGAACAGACTGTCTCTCACCTATCTGTGTGCCATAAAGGCAGTGAATGGAACAGGCAAAAGTACAGAATAAGGGGCTACTATTCTGGGATTAACTGAAAAAAGATAACTGGGATCTGCTGTTGCAGATCAGCTCTGGGATCACTCCTGTTGGCAATCCAGCGCAGGGGATCACTCGAACGGCTGGTCACAATGAGAGTCCCTTAAATTAAGGTATAGAGATAGTTTGTGTGCAGGGAAATACTCCTTAATCAGAATTATGCTGTCTCAATACATGTAGCATAACATTTCCATACAAGTACATTAAAATACATTTAAATGTATACAAGCAAATCCTACTGTTATATCAGTTCCCTGCCTATACAATACTAGACATCAATGTCTTAGTAGAATTTTATTTATCCTCCAAGATTCTGCTCAGGCTATAATGTGCATCGATTCCATCCCCTCTGTGGCTGCCATGACACCTCCTTGGATCTGTGTTTTGCCGTTAAAGAAAAAGGCTTGTTCACCAGTGTAATCATGAACTCAAATGTCCTCTTTATATAGCTAGTGGGATTACCTAAATTACTGATAATTCTAATCAGCTGTCGTGAGGAGGACAAATCCTCTGTTAGTAATCGTGTCCCGCTTAGCCATATGTGAGAGGCATACTCCCCTGCGATGTGTGCATAGTTACTGCCTAATGATTCGCCAGCGGGAAACACGTCCCTGCCGGCAATTGGCCAAACTGCTGATCAATCCTCTCGTGGGGAGTCGCCTTATCTGACTGTTGTCTACATCACCACCTATCTTGTGGTGCATTACTCTTCTGACTTAAATGTTACATCATTCATATCCTAATATGACTAGACACTACATTTCCCAGCCTGCCCTGCTCATCTAATAGTATCTTGCTGTGGCCTACCTAACCACAGTGGGCGGCCTGCTGGACGCCCTCCAAATTACTTTACCGGGCATGTCAGCAATTTGCAACACCCCTCCTATGAAACCATAGGGCTAACTTAGATGTCAATCACCTCAATATTAAAGCCGGATAGTCCCTCTCCCAGTGTACAGTATGCAGTGTTCTATGACAGATGTGCGCAGTGTTCTATGGCAGACTGTGCCTTGCATCTTCACTGTGGAGAGCTACCTAGATCAAACAAGGAAATATTCTGAGTGCATCTAGTACACATGTCAAGTCGGGTAAATGGTTATTTAGGGCACATATTGTATACCCCATATCTGTTAATAATCCCGATTACTCTAATAATGGAGCGCTGTTATGTTACTGGTATATTAGGTCATAGTTACACTGCAGTAATGGGAAGTCCATCTACAAATTTCACCTCATCTAACGGGCTATGTTATTGGGACATCTGTTATAATAGAGGTGAAATATGCATATTAGATTTTTCCTCTTATTATAATTTGACATAGGTAGTGGTACACATGTATTATTATCACTCTAAGTTCTGTTATCCCTGACTTGCCTTTCGAGATAAAATGAGAAAAATGCAAGAAAAGAAAAGAAAGAAGACGAAGAAGACAAATAAAACAAGAGAAATGAAAAAGACATGAAAAATTAAAAGTCACAATAAAAATATAATGTATAATGATAAGGGGGACAAAAGAGGGAGGAAACAGGTAAGTATAATGAGATGGAAAGCGGGAGGGAGGGACCAAAGGAGATAAACATATTAGATTAACCATTGTATGTGCAATTCCAATTAAGATGTTATCAGATACATAATTATAGCGGCAATATTTCTGTAATGCTTACATAGGTAATGAACCACTTGTAAAATGAATTAACTGAAAGGACATATAACGGGATGCAGTCAAAATCCCGACAGGGTCAAAATACCGACAAGGTCAAAATCCTGACAAGGACAAAATCAAGTGAAAAAACCCATGCCGACCTCGCGACCTGTCGACCGAAATTCATGTTGACTGTTTCAACTTTACATTCTATATGTCGGTATTTTGACCTTGTCGGGATTTTAAATGTTGGAATTCTGTCCTTGTCAGTATTTTAAATGTCGGGATTTTGACCTTGTCGGGATTTTGTCCTTGTCGGTATTATGACCCATTCGGGATTTTGACCGTCGGGATTTCATACCGAATCCCATATAACTGGTGTATTTTTATAATACATAGATGTTTTAAGCCTAACCTGCAAATGTTACTTGATAGACTTACATCTATTAAGGATCTCATTAACTACTTATTTATCGATTATTGTTTATATTTGATATGCTATATATTCTATATCATTAATTGTTATTTTTGTAATTTTCTAGTAGCAATTGCTGGTGATTTTGTGAATATAGTGAAGGTTACTTATGTATCCTAATTTCATGGATTTATTTATGATATTACATTAAGTAATAAAAAATGCTTAGTGAAAAGAATTTATGTTGTAAAAAGAAATATGACAATTAAGGAATATGCTGAAGCATGATGATCAGGTGAGAAGTACCATGTGTGAGTGTTCAATGTGAGAAAGAAATAATAAAATCATTTTTCTATTGCTACTTCAGAAAATATTTGTTGGAAGTTAGACAGGTGTACTCTTATTATTTTAAATGAAAACTTAGTAGTTAATGTATTCGTTAGGTCCTTAGGGCATAAGTGCATTGAGTTTAAATGTTCATTCGCTTTCCCGTTGCAGTAATATTTTCTATAAATCTCCTCCTCTTATGCCCAGGTTGACTTTCTCCAAACCAAAGACTCTCGGAAGGAACCACCATGCCATCGATGGAAGTGTCATGCGACCGACGTGAGTTTTTTAAATTTAGATGCTGCATTTCTCACTGTTCCTGCATGTTCGAGTATCCTCTGTTTGAGTGGCCTGGTGGTCATCCCCACATATCTCATTTTGCAGGGGCATGTTATACAGTATACGACTCCTGTGGTATTGCAGTATTGGTCAGTCTTTGCAAGTAGTATGGATGGACATTGGGACACCTCCAGCGATCTCTTCCGCATTTCACAAGACAGTGGTTTTGTGGATTACAATTGGACTCCATCTTGGGACTTTGTTGGTCCAGAGCAGGTTATCCACCATCATTGACTCAGGTCCCAGTATCTTTATTTTTATATTACATTATTTCTATGTCATTATATTTTCACTATTTATATGTTATGCATATATTAACCATGTTTGTTATTAATTAAATATATATACATTTTTATTGCTACAATTGTTTCAATCAATAAATTAAGCGCTGCATCTCCCTTTTCTTTTTTGCTATCTATAATAAGGGATCTGACTAGTCCCTCTTGCAGCTGTTCTTATTGAGACACCAGCCTTGATAAGCACTCTATACAGTACATACTGTACTTTTTTTCCATTCGGGGTGGATAGCTGCTGTTTGGATGACAGTCTGCTCTTTTGTCCACATTCAACAAGCTGGATAACAGGCCTGCCCAAATTAATGCACAAATATACTTTTGTATAACTTAAAAGCTAGTATTTAAATCTAGAGATATGTAGACTCTGATTTACTCTGATTTCAAAGCAGGATCTTATTGGCTATCCCTAATCACATGACAGGTGTTGACAGTTGATAGCCAATAAGATCCTGCTTTGAAATCAGAGTAAATCAGACTAAATCAGAGCCTGCACTTCTCAAATTCAATCTATATTTAAAAAACGTTAAAACTAAACAAGCTATCTTATAATAAATCACTACTTTATTTATATAATTTCATAAGGATGCATTATCAAATTGGGTACTTAATGTAGTAGCCGGGAGCCCAATTAACATACGCACGCTTGCTCAAGAAAATCGCATTGCATCATATGTCCCATTTTTGTGCTGTGCGATCCATGCGATGCAATTCAATCTCAGTAGTTTATATGGATGGAGTATGGATGGACATTTGTCAGTTAACGTAGCTATGCTTTCAGAATAAGCTTAAGCTACGGAAATAGCGTAGTCAGTCAGAACTTGCATAAGTGTTCCCGGTCCCTGTCAGAATCATTCTGAGGTGATCTGCTGACAGAGATGGCTGGTTCAGTCAGTGCCCAGAATGTGACCGAAGTGACAGGTGTGGCAGGTAAACAACTGACCATGTTCACCATGCCTAATTCTGAGGAGGATGCTGTGCGTTTCTTTCCAGCGACACCAGCTGCTGCCCGTTACACAGAATTGCGTGAATGGCCATCCAATGCATCTGTCCATGAAGGAGAGCACGTGGCGCTGCCACATAAAGTCATGCAGGAGAAAGGTCAGTCTTCGAGCGGACCACTGGTTCCCGGGGTGCCGGTTACCCTTCATATACTCCTGGGCAGAGGAGATGACCAGTGTACTGTACTGCGAAAGGAAGCTGCAGATGTCGATAAAAACAACTGTGCAGTACAACAGTATGATGAGGGAGGCATGTGCCATGGATTTGCTGTCCCAGCCGCAGAGGCAAATTGGCAGCCCTGGCATGGTGGTGGAGGTTGACTAGAGCCTCTTCGTCAAGAGAAAATACCATGTTGGGAGGATGCTGCCTCAGCAATGGGTGTTCGGCGATATCTGCAGGGAGACAGGCGCCTGCTTTCTAACTGCAGTGGAAAGGAGAGACACCACTACGCTGATGGCTACAATCAACTTACATGTGGCTCCCAGGTCTGTCATTTATACCGATTGCTGGAGGGAATACAATTCAGACCAACTACAGCAGGCAGGTTATGAACATGCCAGGGTCAATCATAGATGCAATTTTGTCGACACAGACTCAGGGGTTCACACCCAAAACATAGAGCGGCTGTGGGGGGCCTGCAAATGGAGGAACAAATGGCACAGAGGAACCTCCAGACAACACTTGGAGTCGTACCTCCAAGAATTTATGTGGAGGAAGAGTTTGGGCACTTACAATCCCTTTGGCCGTATTTTGTATGCTCTGACCCTCCTGTCAAAGGCGAATTCAGTGGCTTCACAGTGACTGTTATTTTTTGGTTCTTTCATCTTTCATTATCTTTATTATTGTTATTTATATTGATTATCGTTTATACAGTATATGTCATTAATTCTTTGTCTTTCATCTTTCATTGATTAATCATTGCTAAGTAAATTTACAGTTAACCGTTAATACATGTCCTCATTACTGTGTCAGATGTATTGTATGGCTGGTGTGAATGTGTTCCTAAAACCCCCCACTATCCATGCCACCTAAAGCGTGGCGAGCGGAGGCAGAACACATCCTCCCGACCTTTTCATACCCCCACTTTCCACTTGCCATGCTTCGGGCTCGGTGGCTCACTGCGCTCGCCACACTATATAAAATCAACTCCATGCCGACATGGATAGTGGGGGTATGAAAAGTTCGGGAGGGAGCGTTCCACTGACGCTTCGGAGTAGCGTGGATAGTGGGGGCTCGCTGCGCTCGCGATGCTTTGGGGTGGCGTGGATAGTGGGGGGGTGGCTAAAAATTGTAGCACAGTTAATGCCATCGCACCCTAAAAAATCACATGCAACCGCATGCGATTTTTCCTGAGGTACAATGGCATGCGATGCGATAAGCCCACGGCAAAAGAGCAGTGAATAAATTACTTAGATCGCATCGCAGCGCATCGCACACATCGTATGGCACTAAAATGGGTCATGCAATGCGATGCGATTTCCTTACGTAGAATAGCCCACTAAGCAAATTGCTTAGTGGGCACCTGGGTACTACATAAGTACCTCATATTGTTTACAATTTACCATGTGGCTGCATGACCTTTGGTTCATGCAAGCTGGCCTGTGCATTTAATACAAAGAGGCCAGAAAATCTCTGTCCTTGATTGGAGATGCTGGCTCCATCACTCCCCAACAACAGCAGTGACACACAGCTGTTTTTGAAATGGAGGACATCACCTCAGTGTTGGCTAGACTTTATGAGGTGGAAACCTTGCATTTTTTGAAGGTTATGTGGGATTTAGTGCAACTTGGAAGGTGAATGTGCCAATGGTTCTTATGGACTTAAATCAGGGTTAATGTAATAGAAATCTGGTGCCGCTATTGACTTGCTGTGGCTCTCAAAGCACAGGTTCCTAAAATTACTTGTCAAGTTTTATGGCATTTTAGGTAAATGATGCCAAAATCCCAAAGTTGCATTCCAAAGAAATAAGATGCTTGAAGAAGAAAAAAGGACATCAACGTAGGAACAGAATATGTGGGATGAAGAACAGCAAACAAAAGCCCTTGCCAGAGAAATAATATTGGCTTCTGCTATTCAGATTATGGGGGTATTCAATCCCCTGCCACTATTTCCCACAGGGGAAATAGTGGCGGCCGCCTATTCAATGTTGTCTTTCCTGACAGCATCTCGGCAAAACAAGCCCAACTTTAAAAGCAACCGGGCTCATTTTGCCAAGAACGACCATGGCTTGTCGAGCTCACAGCCGGATCTCGACAATACATGGCTGTTTCTCGTGGCTACTCCACGTTTTTGGCACTCGACAGGTGGAACATTGAATCCCATCTATCGAGATGCAGTGGAGCGGAGCATGAATGGGACCGGGGCACGACTGTTGAGCTGGCCCAACAGTCGTGACCCAGGAATGAATACCCCCCTATGACTGGGATCAAAGAGACAAGATAATTATAGTATATCCCGAGGCATTGCGAAAGAGAAAACTCTCTGCAAGCTCAGCCAAAGACTTACAACCACTATTCTACCAATAACTATGGGGACCAATGCTGAGCACAGTAGTTTCCTCTACTGAACTCTGATTTTCCCCAGCTACCAAGAGA